>NC_037335.1:46021944-46626493 GCF_002263795.3 Bos taurus
GAATTTGCTCAGTCATGTCCAACTATTTGGGATCCCATGGACTATAGCCTACCAGGCTCCTCCATCCACAGAATTTTCCGGGCAAGAGTACTGGAGTGGGCTGCCATTTCCTTCTCCAGGGCATCTTCCCAACCCAGGGATCAAATCCAGGTCTCCCTCATTGCAGGTAGATGCTTTATCATCTGAGCTAACAGGGAAGCCCTGATACTGCATATAGAAAACCCTAAAATCTCCAAAAAAAACTATTAGAACTAATAAATCAATTCAGTAAAGTTGTAAGATACAAGATTAATATACATAAATCTGTATATTATTAATCACTAATAATGAGCTTTCAGAAAGAGAAAGAAAAAAGGGAGGGGGCTTATTTAAAATTGAATAAGAAATTATAAAATACCTAGGAACAAACTTAACCAAGGAGGTGAAATACCTATACTCTGAAAACTATAAAATATTGATTTATATTTTTATAAATTTAAATTGAAGATATTTAAAATATATAAAGGAAATTAGAGATGATATTTTAAAATGGAAAGATATCCCATGTTCATGGATTAGAAAATTAATATTGTTAAAATGGCCATACTTTTCAAAGAAAGCAATTAATGCAATCCCTGTTAAAATACTCATGACAGTTTTCATGGAACTAGAACAAATAATCCTAAAATTTATATGGAACCACAAAAGACTACTGCGTGTTAATGTGTGGCAAAAAATTTCCAACGTGATCGTCAGAAAAAATAACAAGGCTGAAGGTATCATTCTTGCTGACTTCAGAATCTACGAAAAAGCTACAGTAATCAAAAGAACATGGTACCGGCATAAAACCAGATACATAGATTAATGAGACAGACTAGAGAGTCTAGAAATAAACCCATGCATCCATGGTCAAATAATCTATGACAAAGTAGGCAAGAATATACAGTGGAGAAAAGACACTCCCTTCAATAAATAGTGCTGGACATAAAAACTGGAGAGCTACATGTAAAAGAATGAAATTAGAACATTCTCTAAAACCATGTTCAAAAAATAAATTATAAATGGATTAAAGACCTGAATGTAAGACCAGATACCATAAAGCTCCTAGAGGAAAACATAAGCAGAACACTCTTTGACATAAATCATAGCAGTGCTTTTTGGAGTCTGTCTCCTAAAGCAAAATAAATAAAAACAAAAATAAACAAATAGGATAACAAATAAAACTTAAAGGCTTTTGCATGGCGAATGAAACCACTGACAAAATGAAAAGATAACCTATTGAATAGGAGAAAATATTTTCAAATGCTGTGATCAACAGGGGGTTAATATCCAAAATATATAAATAGCTCATATAACTCAATATAAAAAAACGAACAACCCCATTAAAAATTGGGCAGAAGACCTGAATAGACATATTTCTGAGGAAGACACACAGATGGCTAAGAGGCACATGAAAAGCTGCTCAGTATTGTTAATTATTTGAGAAACGCAAATCAAAACATTAAGTGGTCCACTGGAGAAGGGGATGGCAAAACACTTCAGTGTTCTTGCCTTGCGAACCCCATGAACAGTATGAAAAGGCAAAAAGATAGGACACTTAAAGATGAACTCCCCAGGTCGGTAGGTGTCCAATATGCTACTGGAGATCAGTGAAGAAATAACTCTAGAGAGAACAAAGGGATGGAGCCAAAGCAAAAACAACACCTAGTTGTAATGGGACTGGTGATGGAAGCAGGGTTCAATGCTGTAAAGAGCAATATTGAATAGGAACCTGGATGTTATGTCCATGAATCAAGGCAAATTGGAAGTGGTCAAACAGGAGATGGCAAGAGTGAACATCGACATTCTAGGGATCCGTGAACTAAGATGGACTGGAATGGATGAATTTAACTCAGATGACCATTATATCTACTACTGTGGGCAGGAATCCCTTAGAAGAAATGGAGTAGCCATCATGGTCAACAAAAGAGTCCAAAATGCAGTATTTGGATGCAACTCAAAAACAACACAATGATCTCTCTTCATTTCCAAGGCAAACCATTCAATATCATGGTAATCCAAGTCTATGCCCTGACCAGTAACGCTGAAGAAGCTGAAGTTGAACGGTACTATGAAGACCTACAAGACCTTCTAGAACTAACACCCAAAAAAGATGTCCTTTTCATTATAGGGGACTGGAATGCAAAAGTAGGAAGTCAAGAAACACCTGGAGTAACAGGCAAATTTGGCCTTGGAATAAGGAATGAAGCAGGGCAAAGGCTAATAGAGTTCTGCCAAAAGAATACACTCATCATAGAAAACACCCTCTTCCAACAACACAAGAGAAGACTCTACACATGGACATCACCAGATGGTCGACACTGAAATCAGATAGATTATATTCTTTGCAGCCAAAGATGGAGAAGCTCTATACAGTCAGCAAAAACAAGACTGGGAGCTGACTGTGGCTCAGATCATGAACTCCCTATTGCCAAATTCAGACTGAAATTGAAGAAAGTGGAGAAAACCACTAGACCATTCAGGTATGACCTAAATCAAATTCCTATGACTATACAATGGAAGTGAGAAATAGATTTAAAGGACTAGATCTGATAGACCGAGTCCCTGATGAACTGTGGATGGAGGTATGTGACATTGTACAGGAGACAGGTCAAGACCATCCCCAAGAAAAAGAAATGCAAAAAACCAAAATGACTGTCTGAGGAGGCCTTACAAATATCTGTGAAAAGAAGGGAAGTGAAAAGCAAAGGAGAAAAGGAAAGATATACCCATTTGAATGCAGAGTTCCAAAGAATAGCAAGAAGAGATAAGAAAGCCTTCCTCAGTGATCAGTGCAAAGAAATAGAGAAAAACAATAGAATGGGAAAGTCTAGAGATCTCTTCAAGAAAATTAGAGATACTAAGGGAACATTTCATGCAAAGATGGGCTTGATAAAGGACAGAAATGGTATGGACCTAACAGAAGCAGAAGATATCAAGAAGTGGCAAGAATACACAGAAGAACTGTACAAAAAGATCTTCATGACCAAGATAATCACAATGGTGTGATCACTCACCTCGAGCCAGACATTCTGGAAGGTGAGGTCAAGTGGGCCTGAGGAAGCATCACTATGAACAAAGCTAGTAGAGGGGATGGAATTCCAGTTGAGCTATTTGAAATCCTGAAAGATGATGCTGTGAAAGTGTTGCACTCAATATGCCAGCAAATTTGGAAAACTCAACAGCAGCCACAGGACTGGAAAGGGTCAGTTTTCGTTTCAATCCCAAAGAAAGGCAATGCCAAAGAACACTCAAACTACTGCACAATTGCACTCATCTCACACACTAGTAAAGTAATGCTCAAAATTTTCCAAGGCAGGCTTCAGCAATACGTGAACCATAAACTTCCAGATGTTCAAGCTGGTTTTAGAAAAGGCAGAGGAACCAGACATCAAATTGCCAACATCTGCTGGATCATCGAAAAAGCAAGAGAGTTCCAGAAAAACATCTATTTCTGCTTTATTGACTATGCCAAAGCCTTTGACTGTGTGGATCACAATAAACTGGAAAATTCTGAAAGAGATGGGAATACCAGACCACCTGACCTGCCTCTTGAGAAACCTGTATGCAGGTCAGGAAGCAACAGTTAGAACTGGACATGGAACAACAGACTGGTTCCAAATAGGAAAAGGAGTATGTCAAAGCTGTATATTGTTACCCTGCTTATTTAACTTATATGCAGAGTACATCATGAGAAACGCTGAGCTCGAGGATGCACAAGCTGGAATGAAGTTTGCTGGGAGAAATATCAATAACCTCAGATATGCAGATGACACCACTCTTAATGGCAGAAAGTGAAGAAGAACTAAAGAGCCTCTTGATGAAAGTGAAAGAGGAGAGTGAAAAGTTGGCTTAAAGCTCAACATTCAGAAAACTAAGATCATGGCATCTGGTCCCATCACTTCATGGCAAATAGATGGGGACACAGTGGAAACAGTGGCTGACTATATTTGGGGGTTCCAAAATCACTCTAGATGGTGATTGGAGCCATGAAATTAAAAGATGCTTGCTTCTTGGAAGGAAAGTTATGACCAACCTAGACAGCATATTAAAAAGTGGAGGCATTACTTTGCCAACAAAGGTCCGTCTAGTCAAGGCTATGGTTTTTCCAGTAGTCATGTTATGGATGTGAAAGTTGGACTATAAAGAAAGCTGAGTGCCAAAGAATTGATGCTTTTGAACTGTGGTGTTGGAGAAGACGCTTGAGAGTCCCTTGGACAGCAAGGAGATCCAACCAGTCCATCTTAAAGGAGATCAGTCCTGGGTGTTCTTTGGAAGGACTGATGTTAAAGCTGAAACTCCAATACTTTGGCCACCTGATGCGAAGAGCTGACTCATTTGAAAAGACTCTCATGCTGGGAAAGATTGAGGGCAGGAGGAGAAGGGGACGACAGAGGATGAGATGGTTGGATGGCATCATCAACTCAATGGACATGGTTTTGGGTAGACTCTGGGTGTTGGTGATGGACAGGGAGGTCTGGTGTGCTGCAGTTCATGGGGTTTCAAAGAGTCAGACATGACTGAGTGACTGAACTGAACTGAACTGACTGAATCAAAAGAAAAATGAGATATCACCCTACACCTATCAGAACAGCTATCATTAAAAAAGAACACAAATAACAAATGTGGGTGTGATGTGGAAAAAACGGAACCCCTGCACACTCTTGGGAATGTAAGGCACAGACTCTGTGGAAAACAGTATGAAGTTTTCTCAAAAACTAAAAATAGAACTACCTTATGATCCAGCAATTACACTCCTGAGTATATTTCCAGAAAAAAAATGGAACACTAATTTGAAAAGATACAAATACTGTAATGTTCAGAGCAGCACTGTTTACAATTGCTAGGATATGGAAGCAACCAAAGTGTCCTTGAACACATGAATAAAGATGTGGTATATATATATATATACAGTGGTATATATATACAATGATATATTTTACTCAGCCATACAAAGAATGTCATCCTGCCATTTGCAGCATCATGGGTGGACCTAGAGAATATTAGGCCTAGTGAGAAAAGTCAGACGGAAAAAGACATACTGTATGTTATCACTTATCTGTGTAATGTAAAAAAATAATAAAACAAACAAATGTATATAGGAAAACAGAAACAGACCCATAGAAAACAAGCTAGTGGGCTACCAATGGGGAGAAGGAAAGGAGGAAAGGAAGATTGGAGTATGATATACAAAACCACTATGTATAAAATAAACAAGCTCAAATATAGATTGTACAACACAGAGAATTATAGCCATTATTTTGTTATAACTGTTAATGAAGTATAATCTATAAGAATACGGAATAACTATGCTGTACCTAAAACTAATATAATATTATAGATAACTATACTTGAAAACCAAAAAAACAAAAAAAAAATACTAGTACAAAAAACACCCCATAGAGTTGGGCTATATAATACAGCTTGATTTTCAATCTAAGTTTGAGAAAATATTTTCACTGATGGGTTTAATTCCTTTACTTTCTTTGTGATTACCCAAGGTGTTTAGTTTTTTATGATTTTAATTGTCTTCTGAGCAGAAAAAAATTTTCACATTTTTTTTTATCCTTTCCTGCTTTCTATTAGAGTGTTCTTTAAAAATTTTAAATAATATCCTATTTGCTGGTTTGAAAGTTACACTTCTAATTTTTGTTCTTTTAATTGCCAATACTCATACTTTTAGAATCACCTAGAGCAGGGGTCCCCAACATCCAGGATCTAATGCCTCATGGTCTCCAGTGGAGCTGATGTAATAATAATAGAAATGAAGTGCACAATAAATGTAATCTGCTTGAATCATCCCCAAACCATGTCCCCCCATTCCCAGTCTGGTAAAATTGTCTTCCACGAAGTAGGTCCCTCTTGCCAAAAAGATAGGGGACCAATGACCTAAACGGCTTGTTAAAGCAAGATTGTGGGGCCCACTCCTAGAATTTGTAATTAAGTGGACTTGGCGTGACATCCAAGTATTTGCATTTCTAACAAGTCCCCAGATAATGCTAATGTTGCGCCTCTGGAAATCACATCTTGAAAATCTGACAGTAATTAATTGGTGGTTGCTGCTGCTAAGTCGCTTCAGTCATGTCCGGCTCTGTGCGACCCCATAGATGGCAGCCCACCAGGCTCTCCCATCCCTGGGATTCTCCAGGCAAGAACACTGGAATGGGTTGCCATTTCCTTCTCCAATGCATGAAAGTGAAAAGTGAAAGTGAAGTTGCTCAGTTGTGTCCAACTCTTTGGGACCCCATGGACTGCAGCCCACCAGGCTCCTCTGTCAATGGGATTTTCTAGGCAAGAGTACTGGAGTGGGGTGCCATCTCCTTCTCCGAATTGGTGGTTAGCACCAGATAAATATTAGCATCTGTACCCAGTAACCATTCTTAGTTGACATCCTAGTTAGTTTTGAATTCTTCTACTTGTTCTCTACCCTCCCTTCAGCTCAGTCATATGTTAAAATGTTTAAATGTCCTTTTTCCTGGTATTTTTAGGTTTGCAATTCTCAGATGAATTTCTTTGACCATCTAATCCCATAATATTGCCAGGAACAGAATCAGGACAGTAATTTCTCATAGGAGAAAAAAATTTTCCCCAATTCTGAGTACTAGACAGAGAGAAACTTTCTTGCAAGTTTCCCTAGTCTGATGGCTAGAGTTTCTTTGGTCTCTTTTATATGTAGGTACAACATTTACAGACTCTTGACTAGAAGCAGCAGTTTAGTTCTGGTGAGATACAGTATATATGGTCACATAGAGTTGGACACTTAGCACACACACATATGGAGGTACAGCCTTTACAAACTCCTGATTATAAGTAGCAATTTAGCTCTGTGCCTTCTGTGAACCCAAGGTCATGTTTCCTGCCCTTGATAGGCAGTTCAAACTCCAGCTTTGAGTCTTAGACTGTGTTTGTAAGACTTGGGGGAGAAGGATGTATTTCACTCAGCATTTCTATGTATTTCATGGAGTGGAGGTTGGGGAAACTATGTAATCTCAGATGACCTGGTTTGTATTATTTTTCAGTTGCCAACTAGCAGAGAACATGGGGTATAGGGTCAAAAATTTGAAAAGTACAAAGTGAGTGGAAAAGAGAACCCTTGTCTGGAATGAACCTGAGCTTTGGGACTTGGTAGCATATCATTAGCATAGAAGAATAGTAGGTGATACTGGAAGTAATTGAAGGAAGGCACCTTGCTGGTGATAGTTAACACTATAAATGAGGCCTGGGAAATTAAAAAATTTAAAATTTTTATTAAGGCCAATTTTCCTTGAAATGTTTTTATTTTGTTTAAAGCACATACTACTAAAAAATTAAGATGTTTTTCTTTTGGAGTCATTCTTATCTCAGATATTGACTTATCTTTGTTAGGTGTACATTGACAACATATGCTGAAGAATATGCTCCACCATATGAATATCAGCCACTTGTGAGTATAACAGAGCTGAAAAGCCATATTCTAATATTTCTGTGCTTAATATGATTCTTTACATCTAGTGTAAATAGTCAAGCTTGAGAAGAAAGGACAAATTGTTGAGATTTATGATGTTTTATATTTATCTAGAGATATTAGCTATTTGTGGGAGTTAATGGAATATTTTATGGTTATGATTTATTTTGGGAACAAGTTTATAGATTTCAGGGAGAAAATATTGCAGTATCTAAAATATATTAGTTACTTTCTTCCTCATCTTTGTTTTATTGTCCTGCTCCATAAATGCAATTTATCTGGAATAAGAATCTACCTTTCTATTCATTTGTATTATATTAGCATATGAAAATAAGTGGTTTAATTTAGCCCTGGGAAATATGTATGCTGATAAAATATGTCTAGTTTTACAACTTCAGTATCAGTTCAGTTCAGTCACTCAGTCGTGTCTGACTCTTTGCGACCCCATAAATTGCAGCACGCCAGGCCTCCCTGTCCATCACTAACACCCGGAGTTCACCCAGACTCACATCCATCGAGTCAGTGATGCCATCCAGCCATCTCATCCTCTGTCGTCCCCTTCTCCTCCTGCCCCCAATCCCTCCCAGCATCAGTCTTTTCCAATGAGTCAACTCTTCGCAGGAGGTGGCCAAAGTACTGGAGTTTCAGCTTTAGCATCATTCCTTCCAAAGAAATCCCAGGGCTGATCTCCTTCAAAATGAACTGGTTGGATCTCCTTGCAGTCCAAGGGACTCTCAAGAGTCTTCTCCAACACCACAGTTCAAAAGCATCAATTCTTCGACGCTTAGCCTTCTTCACAGTCCAACTCTCACATCCATACATGACCACAGGAAAAACCATAGCCTTGACTAGATGGACCTTTGTTGGCAAAGTAAAAAGTTGGCTTTTCAATATGTTATCTAGGTTGGTCATAACTTTCCTTCCAAGGAGTAAGTGTCTTTTAATTTCATGGCTGCAGTCACCATCTGCTGTGATTTTGGAGCCCAAAAAATAAAGTCTGACACTGTGTCCACTGTTTCCCCATCTATTTCCCATGAAGTGATGGGACCAGATGCCATGATCTTCATTTTCTGAATGTTGAGCTTTAAGCCAACTTTTTCACTCTCCACTTTCACTTTCATCAAGAGACTTTGTAGTTCCTCTTCACTTTCTGCCATAAGGCTGATGTCATCTGCATATCTGAGGTTATTGATATTTCTCCTGGCAATCTTGATTCCAGCTTGTGTTTCTTCCAGTCCAGCGTTTCTCATGATGTACTCTGCATAGAAGTTAAATAAGCAGGGTGACAATATACAGCCTTGACGTACTCCTTTTCCTATTTGGAACCAGTCTGTTGTTCCATGTCCAGTTCTAACTGTTGCTTCCTGACCTGCATACAAATTTCTCAAGAGGCAGGTCAGGTGGTCTGGTATTCCCATCTCTTTCAGAATTTTCCACAGTTTCTTGTGATCCACACAGTCAAAGGCTTTGGCATAGTCAATAAAGCAGAAATAGATGTTTTTCTGGAACTCTCTTGCTTTTTCGATGGTCTGGCAGATGTTGGCAATTTGATGTCTGGTTCCTCTGCCTTTTCTAAAACCAGCTTGAACATCAGGAAGTTCACGGTTCACGTATTGCTGAAGCCTGGCTTGAAGAATTTTGAGCATTACTTTACTAGCATGTACTTGTACTTAAAACATTATACAACAAAAGCAAAACAAGGCTGCTTCCTATTAGTCTTGTTCTAGAAGTCCTAACTGGTGCAATAAATAAGAGACTTAGCTACTGAAAAAGAGGAGAAAAAAAATCTTTATTTTTGGATAGTATGATTTCTTCTCAGGAGAACCAGGATGTTAAAATAATAAGTACTTAGAATCAGTTTAGACCACTTAGTAAGGTGATTGAATATAAAATATATCAAAGATAATATTTTTCCTTCATATTAGCAATAACTGCTTAGTAAGCAATCCATAAAAGAAAAAAACATACAAATTGCTATAGCAACACAAATTTTAAGTACTTTTATGAAGAAAATTCTCAGATAAAGATCAATAAAGAAGATGTGGAAGCTCCTCTCCAAAGATGGTAGACAGGCTACTTACCCAGCAAGAGTTAAATGTTCCTCCACCTTTTGAATCACGGTTGTCAGGTGACAGATTTGAGCAATAGAACATGACAACAGTAACTCTATGCCAAATCTAGGCTAGCTTTAATAAGACTGCTTCCAATTCCTGGAGCCCTGAGCCACGGGCTAGGAAATCTAGGCTACTCTGCTGAAGGGAGAGGCCATGAGGAGGGATAATGATATACTTAACTTATGAACGATGAAACCATCTTGGACATCCAGCCTCGTGGGCATAGACTGAAGCTTCAGTTGTCATCTGACTACAAACCACAAGAGATTGCAAGAAAATAATAATAAATTGTTATTTGAAGGCATTAAGTTTTGGGTGTTTTGTTTTTTTTTTAATAAATACACACCAAAGGTAACTGAAACAGAAATCTCAAGTACAAGGGAATATCTACTGTTTAGGGGACTGGGAAACTAAATTAATTATAAGTTAAATTTATAAATTTAATATAATTACATTAAAAAATCCGAATGGACTTTGTTTACTATCTGAGAACTCTAAGATTCTGAAAGTTATTTGAGAGTATAAACAGATGAGAATAATAAAAAGTTATTTGAAACAGTGGCATAACCATTTATGGAAATAAAAGATTCCTGATACCACCTATATTATAATATTATTTATTTTTGCTTATTAAAAATACAAATCAAGCTGTTAGAAAAGCAAATATGATGGCTTATGGATTAATATGCTTAATACATAAAGAATTCAGATTTATTGGCAGGAAAACTGTTCAACCATAGGTAAATGAGCCAAGGGCATATAAAGACAATTCACAAATTGGGAAATAATTATTATTAGTTAACTGACAAATACAGGGCAAATCCCAGTCTACAAATAACAGAATGTGTGGATTAAAACAGTACATTTTTTTGCTAGAAAAATTGGTGATATTTTTTAAAATAATAATACTCTGTTGAGTGACACTAGGGTGAGATGGCTACTTTTTTTTCTATTGCCAGAAATATTGTAAATTGTTTGTCTTTCTGGAAAGGAATTTTTCAATATGAATTGATACACTATTTGATCTAATAATTCTAAGGATTTCCCCAAGAAAAACAATTCAATCCAGGGACAAAGTTTATATCCATTGATATTCATCACTGAATTATTTATTATGGCAAACTTGGAAATTACTCAATGTTTTAGAATTGGGTACAGTACTCTAGGGATTCAGAATGAGTCTCCAAAAAATGTTTCACTCCTGCATGAGGATTTTTTTGAGCCAAAGACCCTGTGGGTTAAGATAACCTAATCTCCTCCTTTAACTACCTAGAAGAATTTAAACCGGGAATTTTTCTCAGGAAAAAAAAAAAAGTTATTACTGGAGATAAATTTTAGCTAAGTTGCTGCATCTATATTGCAGGGCAAATGTCTAATTGCCAAACATCTGCTCTTATTGTCTTGAAATAAGACAATTCCTGTCTTTGGACGCCCCAGGCCTCTATCCCATTCCTTAGCTCAGGATGACATGTATACCTCATTTTATCTTTCTGTCTTTGAACCTTCTCATGTATGTCAGGTTCCTGTATGTATGAAATTAAATTAGACTTTTTCTGGCTAATCTGTCTTATGTCAGTTTAATTCTTAGACTAATCAGAAGAATCTATAAGTGTAAAGGAAAGTTTTGTTTTCCTTTCTGACAGTACTAATTAAATAGGTTGTAATCACATAATGAGATATTTTATATATTTATATATTCCACCCTTTAGAAAGTCCATGGATAGTTCTTAGTGTCTTGATAAATCTTCTTATTTAAGGTCAAGGAAAATCATTAAGATACAAAATTGTATGTGTATTTTTCCTCCATACTTTTATCTAAAAGTATGGAGGAAAAAAAGCCTGAAGAAACTGTTAAATGCTATAAAAGTTGGCTAGTGAATGCTGAAATTCTAGATGATTTCCTTCATTATTACACTTTTCAACATTTTTCAGTGTAGCAAGCATGGTGGTTTATAATCAGAACCACAAGGAAATATATATTATTTAAAAATGAGTTTCAGGCTCATTTCCTTATTTGCATGGGATTTGGTCCCATCTCTAAAAAAAGGAAGTTGCAAGGCACATAATTAAAAACTCACAAAATTCAAAGGACTAATTTTCCCATAAGCATAAATATAAAGAATGTGGGATGTATTTTTTGGGTGAATAACTCTTTAGCCACTGTGTTATGTATTTGTACTTTTAATTTTTTCAGCATTATGTCTAGTATTTCTCATGTTGCTTGTTTCCACATTAACAGCACAGCATGCAGCATGTGATGGCAGTTGTTTGGCTTTATTTAGAGTTTTGTTCATTTACTTCTAAGTTTCTTGTCAAAGTAATTGACTTTGAGCATGTTTTCAGTACTGCTTCTAGCACCCCATTTAATAATGCTTGCATTACATTGTTATAGAATATAAAAACTATTTTAAATTGTAATGACAGTGAATGGTTAAGTAATAGCAGAATAGTGACTGAACTCAGACTTAGAAGATACCATTCACATAAAAAAATATATGATTCATAAAATACTGACAAAATAAAGAGAATATTTTTTACTTGCTAGAGACCTCACCATGTGGCCTTTACATAAACACAACTCACCATTCACTCAGTCTATCACTTTTGCAATTATGCAGTTTCTGGAGAAATCTTAAAATATTTTGATTTGTATTATCTCAAATTTTATGCATGAATTGAGGCTTTATAAATTTTTATATTGTTGTCTCTTACATTTGCTTAATTCACATTTGCATAAAGTAGGATGGAATTATAAGAAGTCTTGAAGTGAAGTGAAGTTGCTCAGTTGTGTCCGACTCTTTGTGACCCCATGGACAGTAGCCTACCAGGCTCCACCATCCATGGGATTTTCCAGACAAGAATACTGGATGGGCTGCCATTTCTTTCTCCAGGGGATCTTCCCAATCCAGGGATCGAACCTGGGTCTCCTGCATTACAGACAGACACTTTACCGTCTGAGCCACCAGGGAAGCCCTAAGAAGTCTTAAGGGAATCCAAATAATCTCCCTATATGAATTAATAAATCCAAAATATTAGGAAGCTATGAAATTATTTCTAAGGAGAGAAAAGAAAGAGAATTGCAAGTTTCTTCTTCAGAATTCCACTTCCTAAAGGGGGTATTTAATTTCAATGAAAGATACCTTCTTTTAAAATCTTTCCTATCCGTCTCCCAAAGAACCAAAATAAAGGAAAAGTCACAGAGATATTACATCAGAAGATTGGTCTAAGACTGGATGTTTGTAGGGTACATGAATCTTTTAGACAAAGGACAAGTGAGGAGAGGGTAATGGTGGAGAGTCAACTGAACACACTTAGGATTAGTAAGGAAAATAATTATTTCAGGCATGGACTAGCAAACTCAGGAAGTTGAGGAGTAGGGAATTAAAAAAAAGAACAAGCATGGCAATAGTGAAGGAGTGAGAGAGCTAAAAGAATTAGAGGTAGTGAGTGAAGGGGATGTACTGGAATTTATTGATATTTCTGATTTAGAACAATCTGGGGGAATCACAGATCCCAAGATGTGGTCATGGGAATGAGGTGTTATAATGGAATCTAAGCCATTGACTTGAGAAGGTGAAAAAATGGTAAGTGAGAGTGTTGGCTAGATTCTACATATGAGTGTTGATGTCAGCCTACAAGATAGTAGGAAAGAAAGGTAGGACCAAAGACTGAGTCAAATGACCAGTCCCTCGGTGGGAGCATTTTGGAGATTCATGGCTCCTCCCAGCCCTGCAGCTGCCATTTGAGTACATCTGATTGGATGGGGGAGCCTGGTGGGCTACCGTCTATGGGGTTGCACAGAGTTGGACACGACTGAAGCAACTTAGAAGAAGAAGAAGACGAAGAAGATTGGTCTTTACTGTGTGAATTACCATTCCTTTTTCCTAAAGAGAGCTGTCTATTGAATTATCTTTCCAGGCATATGTGTAGCTTTAAGCCAGAAAATGTTTCATATCTCAGTTCTTTCAGAGATAAAAAACTGAGGAACTCTTAGAGAGTTACGTATTAAAGCTGGCATGCATTCCAAATTGATTACAAGGAACCTAAGCAGTGTTGCCCAGTAGGTAAGAAAGAGGCTGTATCTGTTTAAAATATTCCCAACAATGGTAGGATTGACCTACCCTGTCACCGGGATTCTGTGCCCTGGTATGGATACAGCATTGTTAAAATATTGATATTTCTGTGCTATTTAGAAATTTGCTGTGGCCTTGTGTTCTCCAGAACCCTGCTGCCTCAGTAGCCCAGCATTCTGGACTCCCAGGACCCAGGGGTACATTATGACTTACCTGGGCCCTAAGGACTTTCATGGGCTCCTTCTTCCACTGAAAGAAAAAAAAATTAAATAATGTATTTTACAACTGTATTGCCATAAAGGCAAATATAATCCAGGTTGGATTATATTCACTTTTGTTAATTTATTTTTATTTTTTATTTTTAAATTTTATTTTATTTAACTTTACAATATTGTATTGGTTTTGCCATATATCAAAATGAACCTGCCACAGGTATACATGTGTTCCCCATCCTGAACCCTCCTCCCTCCTCCCTCCCCAAACCATTCCTCTGGGTCGTCCCAGTGCACCAGCCCCAAGCATCCAATATCGTGCATCGAACCTGGACTGGCGACTCGTTTCATATATGATATTATACATATTTCAATGCCATTCTCCAAAATTATCCCACCCTCTCCCTCTCCCACAGAGTCCAAAAGACTGTTCTATACATCAGTATCTCTTTTGCTAATTGAAAGGCTTATTGAAGAGATCTATTTTTAGGCTGCATTTCTCACTGGTATTTTGTAAAGATTACCTATCCTTTTTTCTTTTATATTTTTATACTGTTCTGCCTCCTTGCCTATTTTTGATTATTTGTGACTATACTATTGTATTTTATAGCCATGTTATGTGATCATGTTATTGCTGACCCTCCTGAAATTATCAGTATACTATGGGTGTTATTTTTGTTGTTGTTTAGATGCTAAGTCGTATCTATCTCTTTTGTGATCCCATGGACTGTAGCCTGCCAGACTTCTCTGGCCATGGGATTTCCCAGGAAGTGAATTGTCATTTCCTTCTCTAGGGGATCTTCACTGGAGTGAATTGCCATTTCCTTCTCTAGGGGATCTTCCTGACTCAGGAATTGAACCTGCGTCTCCTGCATTGCAGGCAGATTCTTTACTGCTCAGCCACCAGGGAAGTCCAGTGGGTGTTATTACACAAAACTAAATCATACAACACTCATCTTTTCCTGAGAAATACTTTTGGACTTTGGTACTCTATTTTAAGCAAAATTTTCTGTATAATAGCTGCCATTGCTTACTGCCTTGAGATGTTAATGGGTATTAAATTACTGGCATCATTTCCTGGCTTCAATATGAGTTTATATCATTTAATAGAGTTAGTTTTTCAAAATGGCATTTGCATTTTTCATTATGGTAAAATATATATAATATAAAAGTACCATTTTAACCTTTTTTTAGTTTACAATTTAGTGGCACTAAGTACATTCACATTATTGTTATAGTCACTTTGAAAATTCTGATTTTAAAATAAATTAAAACACTTTTGTGGGAACTTTAAAATACTATGGGCCTTAGACACTGGGCTTTCTGTGCCTCACGGCTCAGTGGGCTGAGCCTGGATTTTCTTTCTGGTAGCTTAACACCTGCCTGACAGGGGCATCTAAAACTTGTCCAAAGTGCTTGGTGTGTATTGATTTATAAATACTTTGAATATCATCCCAAACCAAGATACACCTCAGCTAGGAGTCACCTTGAGCACTATCAAGAGCCTTTTATTGTTTTATTAGGCTCAGAAACATGAAAGAAACTCCTTAAAGCCTGGAATTACCCTTAGTTTCCTGCTTCCCAGGAAGGGATGTCTAACAGGGGCTTTAAAAAGAAGATAAGGGAAAGAGTGACTTACCAAAAACCACCAGTAGTTGGGTCAGAAAGTGAATCTAGAACAGGTTGGGGTTTCTGTAGGAAACATTACCCGTCTGAACTAAATTAGCTTTCATTTCCACTTCTTTTTAAGCCCTTCTCTTTGTATCTGCTCCATTCTGTGTCCCTGTGATCTTCCATAATTCCAGTGTAGATAGTCTTTTTCTTTTTTTCTTGTTCTTTTGTTATTATTATTGTTTTAAAAATGTAATAGCATGAAAAGTTGTTCATTGTAAATCTGGTCACACTGAATAATCATGTGTAAGCCTTGTAGTCTAGAATAGAGTGTAGTTTTGCCAAGCTTTCATCCAAAAAATTAAGGTTGAACTTTAATTAGGTAATGTTTCAGAGTCCATAATGTGTCTTCATAATTTTTATTTTAGTACTACTTCACTTTGTACTGCATCTTAATATATCTACTATTTAATTTTCTCTTTTTTCTTCTGTTAAGGTTCTGACTCACTGTCTACTAAGAGTATAATCATGGCCCTTTGCTGAATACTCTTGTTTATCTTATTATGTACTGTTGACTGAAATGAAATGAGAGAGAGGTTTACATTCTTCTGCAAAAGAGGTGTAGTGGTGAGGGAGTGGAATTGGAGAAGAAGGAAGAGAGGTCACATGATTGTACCTAATATTTTTTGATTGACATCAAGGTGTTTCAAAATCCTGCTTCTAGTTAACCACAGAAACAGCCTTCTCTTACTTGGGTTCAGAAGGAGATGGTGGCTTTCTTTGATGTATATTCATACCTGAAAGATCTCAATATGTGTTGTACATATGTGTGCTGACCTGAAACATACATATGGCCATGATTTTGTAGCTTATAGGCAAATAATTCTGAATCTGAGTCTCATGGCATTCTCCGAGTGCTAAGAGACCACATTTCCTAAAATGGGAAGGAATGGGTGAATTTAATTCAGATGACCATTATATCTACTACTATGGGAAAGAGTCCTTTAGAAGAAATGAAGTATCCCTCAAAGTCAACAAAAGAGTCTGAAATGTAGTACTTGGGTACAATCTAGAAAATGACAGAATGATCTCAGTTCATTTCCAAGACAAACCATTGAACATAACAATAATAATCCAAGTCTGTGCCCCAACCACAAATGCCACAGAAGCTAAAGTTGAATGGTTCTATGAAGAGCTACAAGATATTCTAGAACTAATGCCAAAAAGAGATGTCCTTTTCATAATAGGGGACTGGAATGCAAAAGTAGGAAGTCCAGATACCTGCAATAACAGACAAGTTTGGTCTTAAGATACAAAATGAAGCAGGACAAAGGCAAACAGAGTTTTGTCAAGAGAGCACACTGGTCATAGCAAAGCACCCTCTTCCAATGACACAAGAGATGACTGTACACATGGATATCACCAGATGGTCAACAGTGAAATCAGATTGATTATATTCCTTGCAGTCAAAGATGGAGAAACTCTTTATAAATCAGCAAAAATACTTGGAGCTGACTATGGCTCAGATCATGAGCTTCTTATTGCAAAATTCAGGCTTGAATTGAAGAAAGTAGGGAAAATCACTAGGCCATTTGGGTATGACCTAAATCAAATTCCCTATGACTATACAGTGGAGGTGATGAATAGATTCAAGGGATTAAATCTGGTAGACAGAGTGCCTGAAGAACTATGGACAGAGGTTTGTAACATTATACAGGAGGCTGTGACCAAAACCATCCCAAAGAAAAAGAAATGCAAGAGGGTAAAGTGGTTGTCTGAGGAGGCTTTCTAAATAGCTGAGAAAAGAAGAGAACTGAAAGGCAAGAGAGAAAGGAAAAGATATATGCAACTGAATGCAGAGTTCCATAGAATAGCAAGGAGAGATAAGAAAGCCGCCTTAAGTGAACAATGCAAAGAAATAGAGGAAAACAATAGAATGGGAAACACTAGAGATCTCAAGAAAATTAGATATATCAAGGGAACATTTCATGCAAAGATGGGCACAATAAAGGACAGAAATGGTATGAACTTAATAGAAGCAGAAGAGATCAAGAAGAGGTGGCAAAAATACACAGAAGAACTATACAAAAAAGATCTTCATGACCTAGATAACCATGAAGGTGTGGTCACTCAACTAGACCCGCACATCCTGGAATGTGAAGCCAAGCGGGCCTGAAGAGGCATCGCTATGAAACACAGCTAGTGGAGGTGATGGAATTCCAGTTTAACTGTTTCAGATCCTGAAAGATGATGCTATTAAAGTGTTGCACTCAATATGCCAGTAAATTTGGAAAACTCAGCAGTGACGACAGGACTGGAAAAGGTCAGTTTTCATTCCAATCCCAAAGAAGGGCAATGCCAAAGAATGTTCAAACTACTGCACAATTGCACTCATTTCACACGCTAGCAAGGTAATACTCAAAATCCTCCAAGCTAGGCTTCAATAGTACATGAACTGAGAACTTCCAGACATACAAGCTGTATTTAGAAAAGGCAAAGGAACCAGAGATAAAATTTCCAACATTCATTGGATCATAGAAAAAGCAAGGGAATTCCAGGAAAACATCTACTTCTGCTTCATTGACTATGCTATAAAGCCTTTGACTGTGTGGATCAAAAAAAAACTGTGGAAAATTCTTTAAGATATGGGAATACCAGATCACCTTACCTGTCTCCTGAGAAACCTGTATACAGGTTAAGAAGCAACAGTTAGAACCAGACAGGGAACAATGGACTGGTTCAAAACTGGGTAAGGAGCATATCAAGGCTGTGTTTTTTGTAACCCTGCTTATTTAACTTCTATGAAGAGAACATCATGTGAAATGGCAGGCCGGATGAATCACAAGTTGGAATCACCATTGCTGGGAAAAATATCAATAACCTCAGGTATGCAGATGATACCACTCTAATGGCAGAAAGTGAAGAAGAACTAAAAGAGCTTCTTGATGAGGTTGAAAGAAGAGAGTGAAAAAGCTGGCTTAAAATTCAGCATTCAAAAACTAAGATCATGGCATCTGGCCCCATCATCACTTCATGGCAAATATGTGTGTGTTGAGTCATGTCCGACTCTGTAACCCCATGGACTGTAGCCCTCCAGCCTCCTCTGTACATGGGATTTCCCAGGAAAGACTGCTGGACTGCTGTTTCCTACTCCAGGGGATCTTTCTGACCCAAGGATTGAACCCATGTCTCTTACATACTCTGCATTGACAGGCGGATTCTTTACCAACTGGGCTACCTGGGAAGCCAAATAGAAGGGGGAAAAGTGAAATATTTTATTTTCTTGGGCTCCAAAATCACTGCAATGATTACTGAAGAAATGAAATTAAAGGACACTTGCTCCTTGGAAGGAGAGTTTTGACAAAGAGCTTCCTTTGTAGCTCAGTTGGTAAAGACTCTTCCTGCAATGCAGGAAACCTGGATTCAATCCGTGGGTCAGGAAGATCCCCTGGAGAAGGAAATGGCAACCCACTCCAGTATTGTTGCTTGTAGAATCCCATGGACAGAGGAGCCTGGCAGGCTATAGTCCATGGGGTTGCAAGAGTCGGATGTGATTTAGTGACTACACCACCACCACCAGACTACATATTAAAAAGCAGAGACATCACTTTGCTGACAAAAGTCCACATAGTCAAAGCTATTGTTTTTCCAGTAGTCATGCTGGATGTGAGAGTTGGGCTATAAAGAAGTCTGAGGTCTAAAAGTTGATGCTTTCCCATTGTAGTGTTGGAGAAGACTCCTGAGAGTTCCTTGGATTGCAAGGAGATCAAACCAGTCAATCAACCCTTAAGGAAATCAATCCTGAATATTCATTGGAAGGACTGATGCTGAAAAGTGAAGCTCCACTTTGGCCACCTGATGGGAAGAGCTGACTAATTGGAAAAGACTCTGATGCTGGCAAAGATTGAAAGCAAAAGGAAAAGATGAGATGGTTAGATGGCATCACTGACCCAATGGACATGAGTTTGAGCAAACTTCAGGAAATAGTCAAGTACAGGGAAGTCCGGCATGCTATTGTCCATGTGGTTGAAAAGAGTCGGACATGATTGCGACTGAGCAACAACGACAAGCTTTAACCTTTGTATCATTTGGCAGTTGCTCATATAGTTCCACAAGGCTTCTCCAGCTTCTCTCATTGATCTTTATTTAGATATAGAGATTAATAGACACATAGATAAGATGGAGAGATAGATAAATATATAGATAATATGACTATCATATCTATTCTCTCTATCTCAAATTTCAGAAAACTAAGATCATTGGCATCCGGTCCCATCACTTCATGGCAAATAGATGTGGAAACAATGGAAACAGTGACATGCTTTAGTTTTTTGGGCTCCAAAATCACTGCAGATGGTGATTGCAGCCATGAAATTAAAAGATGCTTGCTCCTTGGAAGAAAAGCTATGACCAACCTAGGCAGCATACTAAAAAGCAGAGACATTACTTTGCCAACAAAGGTCCATCTTGTCAAAGCTATGGTTTTTCCAGTAGTCATGTATGGATGTGAGAATTGGACTATAAAGAAGGCTGAGCGCCAAAGAATCGATGCTTTTGAACTGTGATGTTGGAGAAGACTCTTGAAAGTCCCTTGGATTGCAAGGAGATCCAACCATTCAATCCTAAAAGAAATCAGCCCTGAATATTCATTGGAAGGACTGATGCTGAAGCTGAAACTCCAATACTTTGGCCATCTGATGCAAAGAACTGACTCATTAGAAAAGACCCTGATGCTGGGAAAGATTGAAGGTGGGAGGAGAAGGGGATGACAGAGGACGAGATGGTTGGATGGCATCACTGACTCAATGGACATGAGTTTGGGTAAACTCCAGGAGTTGGTGATGGACAGGGAGGCCTGGCATGCTGCAGTCCATGGGGTCACAAAGAGGTGGACACGACTGAGCGACTGAACTGCACTGAAAAGGTTATTTTTTGATGTGACTATTCATTGTGGTCATGTATGGATGTGAGAGTTGGACTGTGAAGAAGGCTGAGCACCAAAGAATTGATGCTTTTGAACTGTGGTGTTGGAGAAGACTCTTGAGAGTCCCTTGGACTGCTAGGAGATCCAACCAGTCCATTCTGAAGGAGATCAGCCCTGGGATTTCTTTGGAAGGAATGATGCTAAAGCTGAAACCCCAGGACTTTGGCCACCTCATGCGAAGAGTTGACTCATTGGAAAAGACTCTGATGCTGGGAGGGATTGGGGGCAGGAGGAGAAGGGGACGACAGAGGATGAGATGGCTGGATGGCATCACTGACTCAATGGACGTGAGTCTGAGTGAACTCTGGGAGTTGGTGATGGACAGGGAGGCCTGGCGTGCTGCGATTCATGGGGTCGCAAAGAGTTGGACACGACTGAGTGACTGATCTGATCTGATCTGATCTGATTCATATAGACCTCCATATTTTTCTTTGGGATGACCCTAACCCTAACTCATTAATGATATAGATGTTTATACCTATATTCACAGTCTATACCTACTTGAACTTCCCATGACTATTTTCTTTGGTTGAATACTTTTATTTGTTACAAATATTTCTCCTTTGTAAAATTTTACCAAATGAAAAGATATATATAAAGGTTTCTTAAATATATCCAACTATCTGCATGTTCTTTACAGCTGCATATGCCAGTTACTCTTATTCAATCATTGAGGAAAAAATATCCAATAGAAATGAAATCAATTTAAAAGTAATGTAGGGAAATGAACAAAGGAATCTGTCTAAAATGCCTATGACCTGTGATTCCCAGAGTTAGTAAAGTAATTTTGGCTGTAGGAGAATTGTTCTTTTCTTCCCACATCACTCTGTGTGTTTAGAAGACAGCCTAATTAGGGGAAGACAGGTCTTCAGCCAAGTGCATGTGAGTAGGGAAGAATTTTATATGTGATATATACTGAAATTAAACAAAATATCACAACAATCTACTTTAATATCTTTTAAAATTCCATCCAATGTGACATTTGGATAAATAAGCTTGTTGCCTCCATACATTTTAAAGAGTAAATGGAGTACACCAAATGAGGATGCTTAAAGGCATGCTAGGGAAGAATGATCTTTGCTGTATGAATACCAGGTGGCTAATAGCTATTTGTAATGGTGGGCACAAGGTTAGTTCCCAGTGACTGATTTGGGCAGGAAACAATCCATTGTGTATTTTTATGGATGAGCTCTCTAGATGAAGGAATTGAGACTGCTCTCAAATTATCTAGTGATATTAAGTTAGGTAGAGTTATTGATATTCTAGAAGGCAGGACTAAAACTGAAAATGACCTTGAGAAATAAAACTATGAAAAATAAAAAGTCCTAAAAAAACAGGATGAAATCAAATAAGAATAAGTGAAACCACAGAAATGGGTAAGGACTGGGTATATGGTTGACTAAGAAACAGCAATGTCATTTTATCCTGAAAAAATGGTTTGTAAGATAAATGATGCTTAGAGGTTATGGGAATGAGGTGGGAAAGGGATGGGAATCTAAGAATTGGATACTCATCACTTACTGATACATTTTACTGATGTAAGTGGTAAAACCATGTCTTATTTGTCTTTCACAAGGAGGGAAGGTTGACTGGGCACTCAAGAGGACCCTCTGTAATATCCTAACCTATTTTTCTATTATCTGTTAAAAATAAGAAGGAAGAAAAAGAGAAGGAAAGGAAAAAGAAAACTTTATTAGCCTTAATGCAGATTTTCTGTATAGTGATTCTCTTGCTGGGTCTTTAGTAGTTCCCGTTGCTGCAGGGCCTATTTGCCCTCTGTGTTCCTTTCTCTGACACTCTTTTTCCATCTTCTATCAGGATGTTTTGGTTTCCCCAACCATTCTCTGAAACAGCACAGTCAAAGATGACAAGAGATTGATTCTTATTGTTGGTTGTGTTTTATCAGGTCTTGCCCTCTATGATGCTTCTTTGGAAGTGAGTAGTCATTGGCTACCACTGCATTCTTTGTGTCCCGCCTTTCCTTAGAATCTATAGCTTTGCAATGCTCTCTCCATGACTTTTTGTCTCTGTCTTTCATGGCTTTTTTATGAACCCAGCCATAAGTATTCCCAAGAATTGGGTCCCAGAACCCTGCTCCTCTCATTTTACATAATCTCAGAAAATTAATCCACTCCCATGGCTCTGTAACCATCACCTTTGAGGGGGTAACTTATTTTTATATAATTTCAAACTTACAGGAAATTTATAAGACCAGCACAAGGAGCTCCCATATAATCTTTACCTAGAGTCACCAATTATTTACCATTTGAGAGTAGATTGGAGACTTTGTGCCTCTTTACCTATAAATAATTCAACGTGCATTTCTTAATAACAGACACATAGCCATGGTAAAGTTTTCAGCCTCACAGAAAATTGATACAGGATAATTATGAAAGCCAGAGTCCATATTCAAATATAATCCATGGTCCTAGTGATATTCTTTATCGCTATTTTACCCAATCAATTATCACTGCTGTGCACAGGGCACTGACTTCTCTCCTGGACATCTGTCCAACAGCATTACCTTTCAAATAAGAATTTTGTACTGATGTCATCTCTAATTAAAAATGTCTGAGAAGTGACTCATCATTTGCCCCCTTTAACAAGTCCTCCTTATCTCCATGTCTTTTTAATTCTTTTTAATGGTGTTAGAACTCTCCCAGCCATCCAGATTTGAAGGTATGAGCATCTTCGATTCTTTATCCCCAGTTAGGCTAGTAAGTCCTTTAAATTCTTCCTGTGAAATGCCTCCTCTAGTACAGCTCTGCTTAAGCTGTGTGCTCTGTTGCCCACCCATTCCATACTTCAGACGAATTCTGTTACCCTCATCTATCCGGAAGACTCGGACAATTCAGTGATATCTTAAGATATCTTAAGAGTACTTTGTCAGTGATATCTTGAGTACTTTGTCAGAACTCAGGGTCTGTGTGGCACCAGAATAGTGGATCAGCCAATAATGTGAAATAATCCACAAATCTTTTTCTATATACAATTTCTAAACACTTCTTCCCAACCCACTTAATAGATGTTGAGTAATCATTTAGATATTATGTTAGGGTGTTGAAACTCTAACAATTGTCCACAATTCACATATGCAGAGGAAGTATGTCTAACTGATCACTGGCCCTCTTCCTAAGCCCATCACCAGTGGGAAAATACTAATTCTCAGTCAACATAAGCTTAGTCTGATTCCATGATTTAAATAGCTCCTATAAGAAAATTTAATCTTTCTTGAAAAAAAAACTCACTTTCTCAGAGATCCTCTCCCACTTTCAATGTGTAGAAAAGAACTGAGACTGTTATCTGTTAAAAGGTCTGCTTACAAGGTTGGCCTTTGGTTGGCATGTGGAGATAAGAATTCCCTAATAAAAGTAGTTCACAGTGTCTGAACTGTTGGCACAAACAATGTGCCTTATGTTGAACAATTGTTTTCCTTCTAGGAGTCTGGAATTTTGGTATATGCTAGGCAGAGGGTGCCTATGTGACCAGCTCCTAAGAAAAATCTTGGCCTTGGAGTCTCTAATGAGCTTCCCCAGTAGGTAGCATCTCATACCTCATGGCTGGAGGGAATCAAGTGCATCCCATGTGATTCACTGGGAGAAGGTTCTTGATCTCAGAATTTCATACCTGTTTTTTCCTTGACTTTAGCCTATGTGCCTTTTCCCTTTGCTCACTTTGATTTGAATCAACTTGCTGTAATCAAGCATAGCCACGTGCATGCATGCATGTGCTCAGTCATGTCTGACTCTGCAACCCACAGACTGTAGCCTGCCAGGCTCCTCTGTCCATGGGATTTTCCAGGCAAGAATACTGGAGTGGGTTGCCATTTCCTACTGCAGGGGATCTTCCCTGACCCAGGGATCGAACCCATGTCTTTTGTGTCTCCTTCACCTGCAGGCAATGGCACCCCACTCCAGTACTCTTGCCTGGAAAATCCCATGGATGGAGGAGCCTGGTAGGCTGCAGACCATGGGGTCGTGAAGAGTAGGACACGACTGAGCGACTTCACTTTTACTTTTCGCTTTCATGCATTGGAGAAGGAAATGGCAACCCACGCCAGTGTTCTTGCCTGGAGAATCCCAGGGATGGGGGAGCCTGGTGGGCTGCCATCTATGGGGTCGCACAGAGTCGGACATGACTGAAGTGACTTAGCAGCAGCAGCATCTGCAGGCGGATTCTTTACAACTAGTGCTAGTTATTCTTTATAACTAGTGCTAGCACTAATCATAGTCACAAGTACAATTATATGTTGAGTTTAATGAGTCCTCTGAGCAAGTCATTGAATCTAGTGGTGGTCTTGGGAATCCCAACACACCCTAATTTTCTCCCTGTGGCAAACTGCTATTTTCCCCAAATGGTTGCCACATGCGCTGCCATGGCATGTGCTCTTACAATGTGATTTTGACACTCTTCACATTGAGAGGTAGAGTCCGTGTTCAGTTCAGTTCAGTTCAGTCGCTCAGTCGTGTCTGACTCTTTGCGACCCCATGAATTGCAGCACGCCAGGCCTCCCTGTCCATCACCATCTCCAAGTCTGTGTTACATCCCCCCAAATCTGGGTGAACTGTGACTGTGATGAAAGTGATGCTATATGATTTCTGGAGTAGCTGTTTAAATGCACTGCAGTTTCCTCTTGTTCTCTTTGTGCCAACCTTATTCTTAGAACCCAGTCACCATGCTGTGAGGAAGCCCACGCAGGCACAAAGAGTTGTTGTGTAGCTGTTCCAGCAACATCTAGTCTCTGGGATGATATCCCAAGTCTACCTGGTTGCTCTTTTTCTTACTGGTATAAGTGGCTATAGTCTGTGAGTCTTTCAGTCTTTTTCTATTTCCCACTCTTTTTTTCTGGGCTTGGTTGGAGCCCTCATGGCTTGTCTGAGATGACTGAACTTCATTTCCACTTCCATAGATACTGTTGACCCCACAGAAGCCTTCTGTGATTCCCATTCAATAACTAGCTTCAGTGCTCAGCTCTGCAGCTAACAGTTGAACCCTCTCTCCAGACTTGCAACTACTTTCAGGGTCTTGTTTGTGCCACAGAATACCAAACATGCCTCAGGACTGATGATTCTCAGACCTCCCTCTGCCTGACCAGGCTGCTTCACTGGTTTGAGTTTGGCTGTGCCCCAGGCAAACGAAAGAACAGCATGAGAGGTGGTCTGTTTAAAGATCTCATGAGAAATGAGGGCCAGGAGACCCCTATGCCTTTCTGCCATTATTCTCACGTATCTAATGTACTTCTCTCTGTCCATATCAATGAGACCCTATCTGGTTTAAATCTGTGCTGCAAGCTCAGTTGTGTCTGACTCTTTTGCGACCCCATAGACTGTAGCCCACCAGGCTCTTCTGTCCATGGGATTCTCCAGGCAAGAATACTAGAGTGGGTTGCCATTTCTTTCTCCAGGGAATCTTCTCAACCCAGGGATTGAACCCAGGTCTCCTGCATTGCAGACAGATTCTTTACTGTCTGAGCCACCAGGGAAGCCCTGATTTAAGTCTAGGGATGGGAAAACTGGGAAATGCATCAACTATTTCTCCTGTCCTTCTGTGCTTTTACCTATTTTCATCTTTCTACAATGCCCCAAACTTCTGTATTTTCCTACTCTATATTCCAACTCTTGTTTAAGGTTTCATGGCAAAGAATGTTTTCTCTCCATGCTTGGAGAAATCTATGATTTGAATCTTCCAGGTATGGTTATTGATATTCTAAAATCCTCAAGAGTGTGCATTGGATTGCAAGGTTGTTGTCTTTAGGAAAAACTGTATTTTTCATTAGAAGGTGATATTACTTTGCTCTTTGTCATTTTTTTCTAAAACAAATTTTGATCACCCCTTGGGAAAATGGGTGGTTACATACAATGAAAAGAGAAAACTAATAATAATTTTGAAATGATTACTCCCTCCCTATATATTTAGTTTCAGAGGTAGACCAAATTACTTGCTTGTCCAAAGCTCCCAGCATCTCAATTTGGCCTTGGGTATGAGCTGCAGTCAATATAAAAGGTCCTTTGATGTAGGACCTTCTTGGTTGGTGAAGCTGCTTTTTTTCTATTCTATTTGGTGCCTTTTGTACTAAACTTTGAAAAACATACTTTATTCTGCTTCCTTATAGTAATTATACCCTCATGGTTCCTAATAGTTTGTTCTTATTTTTGAAAACCTTCTTTTTTCACCTGTTCCATATTTGCATCCTTCTAATTCCTGGGTGTATGCTTAGGCAGAAATTTACTGTCTGCCTTTACTCCTACTTTTTAATATATTTCCATCTCCCTTGTTTTTGACCCATTTCCTTGCTCTAACTCTCAGTACCTCAGTGTTCCAATAATGCAGATTATTCAGGTATATATTAGATAGGATGCTTTTAGTAGGTTGTACAAAAACCAACTCAAACTAGATTAGGCAGTAAAAGTAATTTATTGGCCCATATATTTTTGAAAAGTCTGGCTTCAGGAAAGGATTGATATGGCAATGTCATCATACTTTTTACTGACTCTCATATCTGCCTTTTTATGGTATTGGTTTCATGCTATACTGATTGTAGGCAGGCTGCCAACAGCAGCCTGGGCTAGGTGCTTCCTTATTTATATCCAGTAGTGAAAAAAGAATGTTTTCTTCCCCAAACCCTTGAACAGAAGTCTCAGGCTTTGAGCTGTTTGGACAAACTGAAGTCACATGTCTAACACTGAACTAATCACTGTCGTTGAGAGTGGAGTGAGATTATCCTGATTGTCTTAGGCCAGTTAGATTCTGCCCCTAGACCTAGAGGGGGCTTAATCTACTCACATTGCATGGCTGCTGCTTAATGGGAAATGAGAAAAGTGGATTCAGGATGAGCTGGAGTCACCTCTTAAAGTTTGCATGAAATGAGTCTGTTCATGTCTTCCCAACTCAGTGTTCACTACTGACTTCACTTGAAATCAAACATGGTAGGAGTATAGACAATGAAGAAATTGTCAAATATTACAGATTCAGTTGTATGGGTTTTTTTTTGGGTGGGGAGGTTGGTTTACCATCTCTGATCATGGGAGGCATTCAGTTTTATGTGTGTTAACAGGCAACAAACATTCTCTTAATTAGTTTTCCTAACTTCAGCATTTTTCACCCCTTCTTATCCACTTGTAGAAAATAATGGCCTTACTGAGATATAATTTACTGAGATTTAATTCACATGCCATAAGTTTCACCCTTTTAAAATGTACAATTCAGTGATTTTTTAAAATATATCTCCAGTGTCATACAATCATCACCACAGTCAATTCCAGAACATTTTCATCATATCCCAAAGAAACCACATACCCAGTGTACCAGTCAGGTTTCTCTACAGAAACAAACCAAAGCTGAAATCCTAGGAAAACCAGTGCTTGAGAATCAGAAGCACCAACGAGCAGGATAAGATCAACATCTCAGCTCAAGCAATCAAGCAAAATGGGCCAATTCTTACTTTCTCTGCCTTTCTCTTCTATTCAGGCCCTCAGCAGATTGGATGATGCCTACCCACATTGGGGAAGGCAAACTACCTTATTGAGTTCATCGATTTAAATGCTAGTTTCATCTGGATACAACCCGCAAATAATGTTTAGCCACATATCTTGGTGCCTTTTGATCCAATCACATTCATTAATAGTCACTCCTCATTCTTTCCCCTCCATCATCCTCTGGCAAAGCAACTTTCTCTCTTTGTGGACTTGCCTATTTTGTCATTTCATATAAGGAATCATAAAATCTGACTTTTGGCTTAGTTTCATGCAATTAGCATAATATTCCCAAATTTCATCTATGCTATAGAGCTACCAGTATTTTATTCCTTTTTTTGGCCAAAATAAATTATTTCGTTGTGTGAATAGACCACATTTTGTTTATACATCCATGAGTTAATGACATGTAAGTTGTTGAGATCCATTTCTAATCATAGCTCTGGGATCCAGTCTTTTTCATCTTCAGTCTTTAGCACCTTCTGCTGCCAGAATATTTCTCCTAAAACATCACATTTATTCTTATCATTCGTCTCATCAAAACATATCATCCTCTCTGCCTAGGAGATACTAAAGGAAGGTGTTGACTTACATGTGAAGCTCTCCTCAGTTCCACTGCAACAGGGGTAGGAATGAGGAGATCCTGCTTCCTACTTAGAGGGCAGTTTGGCAAGTGATGCTCTAATCTCATTTAAAGGATCTCTACCTGACCCAAAACAAACAAACAAACAAACCTCAAAGAAATAGAACCCCAACACAAAGCAAAAGCCCAAAACTATATAGAAAGTGACATGGATATTATGTAGCTTTCAGATTTTATTGTTTGTATACTTTATCTTTGAATTATTAAGAATTTCATGAAGGTGCTAGTGCACTAATGTGTCTTACAAGCAGACAGATTGAAGCCCTGGCTGAATCACTGGCATTCTTTAGCTTCTTCGCTGAGATTTTAAGCAAATGATATTTTCTTGCATATAAAGTGGGAGTAATAATTCCTACTTCAAAGTCAGTTGTGGATTAAAAGTTATACTCAACTACCATGTTCAGACCATAATAGGCACTCAGTAAATAAGTAGACACCATAATTATTATGAGATTAGAATTTTCAATTGTTTTCAACAAAGCCTATCTAAGATTAGAACTATTTTGGTGTTCTTTCATTGTTTCATAGTTTTGGTGATTTAATTTCAATTTTGTCCTAGTGCTTTAAAATCAGTATCAATTTAAAGCAGAAATTAGATAATCAGTACAGGGGCTTTATGTTTCTTGTTTGCCATTATCCTTGATGTAATCTGAGTGAATTAATATTTCCTTTGGGAAGTGGAAATGATAGTGTTTTGTTCTATTACGATAGAAGTTTTTATGACGTACTCTAAGGATGCGTATGTGCTAAGTCACTTCTGTTGTGTCTGACTCTTTGTGACCCTGTGAACTGTAGCCAGCCAGGTTCCTCAGTCCATGGGATTCTCCAGGAAAGAATACTGGAGTGGGTTGCCATGCCCTCCTCCAGGGGATATTCCCAACCTAGGGATCGAACCCGTGTCTCTTATGTCTCCTGCATTGGCAGGCAGGTTTTTTACCACTAGCACCATCTGGGAAGCCCGCTCTAAGGATAAATACCTTAAATATTATACTGGGTTATACTGAGGTAAATTTCTCATAGGATGAACCTTCCAGCTTGGCATTTACTTGCAAGTATGACCTGATAGCAGTTATTAAAAATATAACCCGCACAACAAAGGAAACTATAAGCAAGGTGAAAAGACAGACTTCAGAATGGGAGAAAATAATAGCAAATGAAGTAACTGACAAAGAATTAATCTCAAAAATATACAAGCAACTCCTGCAACTCAATTCCAGAAAAATAAACAACCCAATCAATAAATGGGCCAAAGAACTAAACAGACATTTCTCCAAAGAAGACATACAGATGGCTAACAAACACATGAAAAGATGCTCAACATCACTCATTATCAGAGAAATGCAAATCAAAACCACAATGAGGTACCATTTCACGCCAGTCAGAATGGCTGTGATCCAAAAGTCTATAAGCAATAAATGCTGGAGAGGGTGTGGAGAAAAGGGAACCCTCTTACACTGTTGGTGGGAATGCAAACTAGTACAGCCACTATGGAGAACGGCGTGGAGATTCCTTTAAAAACTGGAAATAGAACTGCCATACGACCCAGCAATCCCATTGCTGGGCATACACACCGAGGAAACCAGAATTGAAAGAGACATGTGTACCCCAATGTTCATCGCAGCACTGTTTATAATAGCCAGAACATGGAAGCAACCTAGATGTCCATCAGCAGATGAATGGATAAGAAAGCTGTGGTACATATACACAATGGAGTATTACTCAGCCATTGAAAAGAATACATTTGAATCAGTTCTAATGAGGTGGATGAAACTGGAGCCTATTATACAGAGTGAAGTAAGCCAGAAAGAAAAACACCAATACAGTATACTAATGCATATATATGGAATTTAGAAAGGTGGTAACAATAACCCTGTATGTGAGATAGCAAAAGAGACACAGATGTATGGAACAGTCTTTTGGACTCTGTGGGCAAGGGCAAGGGTGGGATGACTTGGGAGAATGGCATAGAAACACGTATATTATCATATGTGAAACAAATTGCCAGTCCAGGTTTGATGCATGAGACAGGATGCTCGGGGCTGGTGCACTGGAATGACCCAGAGGGATGGGATGGGGAGGGAGGTGGGAGGGGGGTTCAGGATGGGGAACACATGTACACCGTGGCAGATTCATGTCAATGTATGGCAAAACCAATATAATATTGTAAAGTAATTAGCCTCCAATTAAAATAAATAAATTTATATTAAAAAAAGACAAAAAAATAAAAATATAACTGAAGATATTAGTCTTTGGAAAAATTATATTAATATAAAAGGTGTTAAATGGTAGTTAAATTGTAGTTGTTTTTTTCATATGTAGAAATAGTTCTTTATGCTGTATATTTATGGTTTAGAAATTTTTGCACATATAATAATTTATAATTTTATAAATAAGACAATCATTAATTAGACTTATCATTCATAATTAGAAATGCTTATAAATGCAATAGCCAAATACAAGAAGTGATGAGTAATTTGAGAGATTATATTAATCAACTGTTTGAAAATTAACCTTTGATCATAATAAGACTAACACATTAAAGATCAACTTTTGGAAATCATTCCTTTATACATATTTCAGTCATTTAATATTTAAATTGTCTTTTCCCTCCATAGGGTGATCCTTGTCAAGATGATGATTATTCAATTGTCCACAGAAAATGCCGTTCTCAGTTCACAGATCTAGATGGTTCCAAAAGAGTTGGCATCAACACTTGGCATGATGAGAGTGGGATTTATGCCAATTCATATGTAAAACGAAAACTCTACTCATTAACAGGTGGCCCTATTGCTCCCTTTTTAAAATAATGTATGGGGTCAGATTCTATAACTAACGAAAGGTAGTGGATGTAACAGTTGATGATTTTCTATCCTAATAAATACAATGGAAACTTTACATTCCTTTAACACAAAATCTTAAATTCTACACTAGTGTGTATATCTTTTTTTTCATAAGCTACTCTGGTATTTCCAAAGTTTAGTATGTTTATCATTGAAGGTATGTATAAAATTCTAGATAGTACTTGGAGGAATTTTATTTAATTGTACTTTATTTTATTGACTGGATTTATTTTATTGAATACATTTTATTGGGAAAAATACATAAAGCTAACACAGTCAAGCTCTTGATTGCTTAGGGTGTGTCTGATTTTAAAAAATGAGGTAACTTCCACTTTTAAGTGAATAAAAATTTAGGTGGTGCTCAAATTCCTCACGAAACTCAAATTGCTGAAATTTGAGCAACACTGACCCTATGATGGTGTTGAATGTGTGTGTATGTGTATTGAGGGGGAGTGTGTCTGTTTATAGACTTTAACATATCTGTGGTGGCTAGCTGCACTATGGATTATCATTTCAGCATGGTATTTTTTCCTTATTTAATATTTAAGGAATATTTTCCTTATTTAATATAACACCTCTTGATTGTATGGCATAACAGTCATGCACAGAATCTTAGTGAAACTTTAAGGGTTTAATGGAAAATCCAATCATCTAGTGTTCGATTTAGAAGAAATCTTAGCAGTTGTTTTGACTTACACTTCCATTTTACAGATGAGCAGAGACAAAGTTTCAAGTAGCTTTCCCAGGGTTACATAAATAGCAGATTCTAGTTTAACTTTGGGGTGCATTTGAACTTTCATTTTTTCTGAGGAAGGTCAGCCTATTTGGTCAGCCTGAGCTAAATTTACTCTCATTATTTTTCTTAAAAAAAAAAAGTAATTCATGAAATAGTATTTCATGATAAATGTTAATGTGGTTAGAAAAATACAGGTGAGAACACAAGTCTTGTGAATAGGGAAATGAAAATAAAGAAAATGTGGAAATGGCAAGGAAGCATTCACCAGCAGAGTTTTACTATATTTTCTTGCTGCTTAGTACCTATTCTCGGAGAAGGCAATGGCACCCCACTCCAGTACTCTTGCCTGGAAAATCCCATGGATGGAGGAGCCTGGTAGGCTGCAGTCCAGGGGGTCACGAAGAGTCGGACATGACTGAGCGACTTCATTTTCACTTTTCACTTTCATGCATTGGAGAAGGAAATGGCAACCCACGCCAGCGTTCTTGCCTGGAGAATCCCAGGGACGGGGGAGGCTGGTGGGCTGCCGTCTATGGGGTCGCACAGAGTCTTAGCGACTTAGCAGCAGCAGTACCTATTCTAGTGGATTACTTTTCCTTCTATAAACTATAAATTCAGGTTTAATCACTCTGAACATTTGTTAACATCTAGGATGGACAGCTGTTTGAAGTATGCAAATCTGTATGTCAAGCTACTTATAATTTGTTTTTCATTTTGTAAGGGAAAAGTCTCAATGGCCATACTGACCTTTGAACTTGCCATTTACTTAGAATAAAAAATTCACCTTATTTAGCAGGAATTCTGTATTATTACAATGATTAGCATTACATTTTACATAAATAACCTGGGTCTGTCACGAGGGATCAATTTAGAAATCAGTTTTTGCTTGATGAGGAGAATGAAATAAGGAGGGGTTGTATTTTAAACTAGTTGAATAATATGATGCATTGAAAAAATTAAAGATTACTTAGATTTTTCAGGAGTAATTATTTTGTGTTGATTTGGATTTCTTTAGATAACTGCTTTAATGGTTCACTCACCAGTGTCAGAGACTGTTTCAAACAATAAAAGCTTAAACTCAGATATTGTTAGAGAATGTCTTCTTTAGGAAGTGACTGCACTATCTTCTAATGGTTCCACACATATACTTTGACAGATTTCACTTGAGACACCAAAATAACACTATATTTTGTATGTTTTTATACAGTTAGCATTCATATTTGTTCAGTATTTTTATTTTGGCCTTTATATGGTATTATATCTGAATTGTTGGTGTGAGCTTACCATGGCAGAGTGCAGACTGCTGTGGTGGTCCTTGATTAAATTTGGCCCACCATAAATTTTATTTAATCTTCAGTGGCTTTTTCTTTAATTTTAAAAAATCAAAATCATATGAATAAAAATTTTGTAAATACAGATAGCCTTCTGCAAGGTCCCCTTGGGTTTCATTTCAAAGCTCAGCTATTACCTTACTGTGTAAAAAAAATCAAAGAAAAGAATCTAAAAGAGAAAAAAAAATTGAGCCACATTTTATAGACTAGGACATTTTACTTTAAAATTCAAATTCTTATGTCCTTGGCACATTTACAGATCTGGTAGCACTGGTCTGACTTTTTTTTTTTTTTAATCTTGGTTTTTTTTTTTTCTTTTTTCTTTTCTTTTCTTTTTTAACTTTACAATATTGTATTGGTTTTGTCATATATCAAAATGAATCCAGCAGCAATCATCAGGGGTATGATGGGGGGCCCTTTCTGAATGGGTTAAGTTCACCATTTTGCTGCAGTTCTCACCTGGTATACTTATTTATGGAGGCACTGTGACCCTTTACCAAAGGATAGGTTGGACAAATATGAAATAAGTTGTAGAGGGAAAGAGGTGGTAGAAAAATGGCAAAATTGGCAGATTCTTGGTGTCTGAGATTAAGATAATAAAGGCAGAGGCCACATCCTAATAGTAGGGACTGCAAATCTGGTTGAGTTCAAGTAGGAATCAAGATCCTGGAGTATATGATGTAGAAAATAGAGATATGGACAGTCTTATAACCACAAGGAACTGAGTTCCTCCAACAACCCAAATGAGCAGGGAACAGATTCTCTCCAAGAGCCTCTGGAAAGGAGCACAACCTGCTACCACCTTGATTTTATTCCAGTGAGAGCTGTGCCAGACTTCTGACCCAAAAAGCTGTAAGATAATACATTTTTTTTCAAGCCAAAAAAAAGAAAATAGAGATGGAGAGTGGGAGAAGGCAATGGTACCCCACTCCAGTACTCTTGCCTGGAAAATCCCATGGATGGAGGAGCCTGGTAGGCTGCAGTCCAGGGGGTCGCTAAGAGTCGGACACGACTGAGCGACTTCACTTTCTCTTTTCACTTTCATGCATTGGAGAAGGAAATGGCAACCCACTCCGGTGTTCTTGCCTGGAGAATCTCAGGGATGGGGGAGCCTGGTGGGCTTCCATCTATGGGGTCACACAGAGTTGGACACAACTGATGCGACTTAGCAGCAGCAGAGATGGAGAGTGGGTGGATGGCTCCACCTTAGAAATACTGAATAGAGAAATCTCAGATCCACTGGTTTATACTGGGAATCCCTTTGTACTGAGGCAGGAAGTGAGTATTTTTTTCAAATGTGTATTTATTTATTTATGGCTGTGCTGGGTCTTCATTGCTGCATGGAGTACTCTAGTTGCGGTGCACAAGCTTCTCATCGCAGTGGCTTCTCTTGTTGCTGAGCATGGGCTCTGGGGCATGCAGCTCAGTAGTTGTGGCTCCCAGGTTTTGGAACACATGCTCAGCAATTGTGGCACACAAGCTTAGTTGCCCCACGGTACGTGGGATCTTCTCTGATCAGGGGTCAAACCCATGTTTCCTGCCCTGCCAGGCGGATTCTTTACCACTGAGCCACCATGGAAGCCCCTCACTGGTTTATTTACAGAGGAAAATCACTCCCTGGATTCCAGTGCTCATTTTTCTAGAGGCACAGAAAAACTCCAGATTTACCAAGACCCTAGGTAGCAATGGTAAAAGTCCTTTCTATGATAGGACATAGAGTACAGGTAGGTGACAGGGTAGGTAAGCCCATAGAATTGCTGGTATTGCTACCATCAACAACAGAGAGGCAGAAAGATCCTTTCTTAAAGCTGTGCTGGCCAAAAGCTAACTTTATTTCAGAGTGAGCAGGAGGGCAGTTTGCCAATACCCAGTAGTCATGTCTGACTCTATTGGCCCTCTAAATAGCTGTGGTGGAGCAAGCCTGAGGCAAATATTGTAAATGAAAGTGGAAAACCCAAACAAAACCCCACACAGTGTTCCAAATATTAAGATCATAAGCTTTATCAAAAATTTATTAGCTTTATTGAGATATGATTCACAAATTATAAAGTTCACCCTTAAAGTGTGTAATTCGGTGATTTGGGATATATTCATAGAGGTGTGCTACTATCACCACAATCAATTTAGAATGTTCTCACCATCCCCAAAAGAAACTCCTTACCCATTGCTGTCATTCCCGATTGCCTCTCCATCTCTTGGTTCTGAACAACCATTAATCTACTTTCTGTCTCTATGTGCATGTATGCGTGTGTGCTTGCTTAGTCACTTCGGTCGTGACAGACTTTTTGTGACCCTTTGGACTGTAGCCCATCGGGGTCCTCTGTCCATGGGATTCTCCAGGCAAGAATACTGGAGTGGGTTGCCATGCCTTCCTCCAGGGTATCTTGCTGACCCAGGATCGAACCCATGTCTCATGCGTCTCCTGTATGGTGGCACTGAGCCACCTGGGAAGTCCTTTCTGTCCCTATAGATTTACCTATTCTGAATATTTTATGTCAGTGGAATCATATGCATGGTCTTTTGTGATTAGTTTCTCTCACTTACAATGTTTTGAAGGTTTCATGTTGAATGAAATATCAGTGTATCATTCTTCTTTGGCTGAATAATATTCTATTTTATAGCTATATTACAGTTTATCCATTCATCAGTTGATGGACATTGGGATATTTCTGTCTTTTGACTATTAAAAAAAATGCTGCTATGAATATTTATGTATGAGTTTTTGTGTGGACATATGTTTTCATTTCTCTTGGGCATATAGGTAGCAGCGAAACTGCTGGGTCATATGTTAACTCTATGTTTAACCTTTTGATGAACTGCCAAACTATTTTCTAGTGTATTTTACATTTCCACCAGCAATGCTTGAGGATCGCAGTTTCTTCATATACTTGCCAACATCTGTTGTTTTGCTTATAACCATCCTAGTGGGTGTGAAGTAGTGTCTCATTGTGGTTTCGATTTGTGTTTTCCTGATGGCTAGTAATGTTGAGCATCTTTCTATGTGGTTATTGACCATTTGTGTATCTTCCTTGGAGAAGCCTTTATTTGGATCCATTTTCCATTTTAAATTGGGTTATTTAGCTTTTAAGATCATAACCTATTTGTAATATAGTTTTCAAACAATTGAAACACATAAATCTGAAAAAAAAAAAAGAGTTTTGTTGGCTTGAGAAGTAGCTTGGGAGATTTCATTTATAAACAAATACTGGAATTTCTGTTCCAACACAACAGAATATTTGAAAATGAATAGAACCTTAAGATCTTGTAGGAAAGCACTGTCAAGTGAAAATTTGTATTGCACATATGTGGTTTAACCAATATTTTTGACAATGATAGTGATGATACAGTGAGTCAATAAATAATACTGAAATTATTCATAAAATTCTGTTCTTTAATTTTTCATCACACAGTTCCGCTTTTCATTTGTCAGAATAGTTACTAGGGCTTGTTTTCTGGGAATCAAACTCAGCTCATTTGCTAACATTCTTCCTTCATACTAGAATTTTCCTTTTAAGTGTGGATCTCACCCTGCTATGCTCATGAACGCCTTTGACAGTCTAATGAAATCCAGACCTTTGCCCTGAAAAAGTTACAAATATTCCTGTTGAAAATATTGAGAAATATTCTAACATCACTAAGTAAAGAAATTTTCCTTTCCTTTGGAAGAAGATTAAATCAATTGTGAATATTTAACAAGTTACTATTAAGGTCTGTGTGCCCATTTCCAGAAGACAAAGTACGCATGCATATATACACTTACATTCATGTATTTATACTTGGCGACCATGAAAGAGAATGCATAATTTTATCAATTAGCTTTTGCTAACCACCTGAAAACATACTGACTTAAAATAAAAAATAGTATTTCTTATTGTTCTGTGGTCCACTGGGTGGTTTCTCTGTTTTGGGGCTAGATGGTTCTAGGATGGCCTCACCTCGTTGGCACTTGGTTCAAAGACAGCTGGGATGTCAGGGACATCCTGGCCATGAGTAGTTCATCATGTGGCAGAACAAACTGGGCTTATTCATTTGGTAGTAGTGCAGGGATCACAAGAGAAACAAATGGGGGTACTTCTGTGCACAAGGGTTTGTCAGACATCGTGTGTCATGCTTACTAAAGCCTGGCTGGAGCAAGTCAGGAGGCCAGCCTGGAGTCTGTGTGGGTGTGCTCTACCAAAGAGTGTGGGTAGAAGGAGGGGATAATTTCTATTTTTGCAGTCAATCACAGTCTATGCTGTTGCATGCTTCTTATGCAAAGTCCTTTGTACAAAAATTCTGCCTCTTCCTGCTCAGCACTTCTACAAGAGAGTCAAGAAGGAATCTTGCCCATTCGTCTTAAATTGGTAACATAATTTGGTGCTTTTTTGTCACTTGTGGCCCAAGTTGTTGGTGTTCATGGAACCTAGTTATGGGCTAGGATAACCCTTTTGGATCCATTCCTAAGGCAAAGTGAATCCCTCCACTCAGGGGTCCTGGATGGCTAAGAATTATGAGAAGTTTTTCCTTTGTCACAGATCTGGAATAGTGTAAACAAAGAATAAAAGGATAAGAAAAAAATAATTCGTGGACTTCTATCTCCTGATGTTCTAGAACTACCCCATTGCAGTTGAAAAATCAAAGCAGTTCCTAACTTAGGGAGGCAACTAGCCCTTAAGTTAAGCACATTGTAGGAAAAAATGGAAGCAGTGACAAATTTAATTTTCTTCAGTTCAGTTCAGTTGCTCAGTCATGTCCAACTCTTTGCGACCCCATGGACTGCAGCACACCAGGCTTCCCTGCCCATCACCAACTCCTGGAGTTTGCTCAAACTCATGTCCATTGAGTTGGTTTATTTTTTTGGGCTCCAAAATCACTGCAGTTGGTGACTGCAGTCGTGAAATTAAAGGACATTTGCTCCTTGGAGGAAAAGCTTATGACAAAACCTAGACTGCATATTGAAGAAACATCACTTTGCTGACAAAGGTCCATATAGTCCAAAAAACTATAAAGCTATGGTTTTTCCAGTAGTCATGTGTGAATAGAAGAGTTGGACCATAAAGAAGGCTGAGTGCTGAAGAACTGATGCTTTCAAACTGTGGTGCTAGAGATGACTCTTGAGAATCCCTCGGACAGCAAGGAGGTCAAACCAATTAATCCTAAATGAAATCAACCCAGAATATTCATTGCAAGGACTGTTGCTGAAGCTGATGCAAAGAGCTGACAGGAGCCTGGCATGCTGCAGTTCATGGGGTCACAAAGAGTCAGACACGACTTAGTGTCTGGAACGACAGGATAGTACCATCCATCCAGTGCTACCTACCATTTCAGGAGGTTTGCTGATACCCTGAACCCAAGTCATCCAGGTTTATAAGTTGTAAGAGGCGATAATTATGCAGGTGAAAAGACTAAATTGAGTTTCTTAAAAGTGACCCGGGGCTTAAAAGTACAGAATGTACAGATTTAGACTTGATAATTAGAGCTGAGAACCAACACGTGCCAGCACTTTTAGTATATTTGCATTTCATCATCACAACAAAATCTGTGAATACTGTGTGTGTATATGTGTGTGTGTGTGATTATCATTAGTACTTCTCTTTGGCCCTTAAGCCTCAAAGTGGTGAAGGGAGTTGTTGGAATTCAAACCAAGATCATCTGAAAATAATCTCAGAACTTTTCACATCTTCACAGTTGAGCAAAGTATGATTCAACTCTTAGAGATTAAGGAGATACTGTTCATTTAGCCTGTGACTTTCCAGTCCTGTGTTGTGGCCAGTTTGTCAACTGGGCACACAATCCATGGCCCACCTCATCTTCCTAATAGAAAGCTAGGTCTTTATTTCTTTAGCCTGACCACTTTCTGCCTGATGTTACCTGTATGTGAAATTCTTGTTTTTCCATGTATTAATACTTTATCAGCCATTATTTTTATGAACCAAAAGATAGAAGCTTGCTTTGTACTTAGAGGCTCAAAACATAGAATTGTGACCGTTTCTGACTGTTTTAGAAATATTCTCCCTCTAAACATTATCCCCACATTCTCCTTAAGTCTGATATTAGTTGCTCCCCAGTCATTTGTGCTTTTTGTGTGTCTCTGTATTATGGCACTCACCTGCTTTTCTTATTACCATTTACCAGTTTTTGGAGAGGAGGCATCATGTCTACTCATTGGGGGCCACTTGTGTCTAAAACAGTGGGCACTCAGAAATGCTGAGGGCATTGGTATAAAGACGTTTGTCATAATCATATACTGGTATGGTGAGTGTATGGATAATAATGATTGCAATCCATATGATCAGAATGGGATTAGCTAAAAAGACTCAGTTAATTAACAGGTTTATATTACCAAGAGTTTCAGTTATAATCTTGGGAAAATGGGAGGAGATAGCAAAATTGACCTAAGAAAATTTATGCCCTGCATGGTAAACAGACAGTTTGCCAAAGCATCTATTAATCTGACTGAAATCCTACTTAAAGTAAAAAAAAAAAAAAAAAATTTGCTCACAAGCCAGAGCATCAGTTTGAATGAGTACTTCTCGTGTCCCCAAAACTGGTGAAAGTTGAACCGTGTAGCACAATAGGTGTGATGAAGGTAGCTAGTAAGACTGAAGGCTGAAAAGATGGTGTGGAAGAGGAGTGGAGAGGAAAGTTGCTTTAAAGAAATGCTGCACTGAAGGAAAATCAGCATGCACACTAGCGTTCTCAGGTTCACAGTCTGCATACAGGTTTGGTTGTGCAACTGCCTGTGGTAGCTACAAACTTGGAGAATGATGGTCCTGAATTGGATGTTTGAGGATAAATATTCAGTTTGCCTTTTTCATATTCTTCTCAAGCCTTCCTCACTTAAATTTCTTACTGTAGAAAATGAAATTGCTTCATAAGTACTCTGAAGGTCCCTGGTTGATGGTTCATTTTTATCTCTACTCAAGCCTTCTGTTTGTGTTATGGGCTTGAGAAATATTTATTAAGTGACAGGATTTTGTCATCTTTTGGTTGTCTGAACACAAACTATCTTACTGATGTAAGTCACCTTTCTATCACATACTGGGAGTGGACAGTAGCTGTCCCAGTGATGTAAAACAAAGAAATCAAAAAGCTGAAATAAGTAACCAAAATATCAAAATGAATGACATTCAAATTTGACTTCTCCATGGCATAACCTATTTACAGCACCATAGATGACCAAGAATTAGCCATGGAAGGAAGTACTCTACAGAGCTTCAGTTAAAAGGGAAAAAAAAAAAAAAAACAAAAGACAAACACATACCAATTCCCAACTTCCAGATAAAAATATTATTTTAAAATTTATATTCTCTTTATTAAAGGTTAATTTATATTAACACTATCTGAATCTTAAAAATATAGAGATTGACCAAATAGTAAAATTTGTAACAAAAGAAGATTTTATACAGTCTGGAGTCTTGGTATACAGCAATGCAAGGAAGAGGTGTACTTAAAGAAAAAACTTGTAATAGTTCAGCTCTGAGGATTCTTGAGAAAAAGTAGATTTATCTCTTCTCCTGAGTTGCTTAATACTAATGAGCAATCTGGTTAAAAGTTAAACATGAAATCTTGAAACTTTTGCCTATCCACAAATATTTTCTATGTCTTTATCCTTCAAGGTAAAGATAAACAGTGTTTTCTAGAGAGCATCCAGAGCACCAACATAAATGACTTTTGGAAGAGAAGCATGAAAGGAGCCCCACAAATGGGGAGGTAAAGGGCTGTGGCCTCTCCAAATAGGCTTTTGAGAGGTTGTCCCTTCTGCACTTTGCTGCATCAGCTATGCACTCCACCCCTTAATCCTGCTACTCTCTCAAACCACTGGTGTCATCCTCAAAAAGTGGATGATACTTAGCTGTCTGCACCTTTTGCCCCAGCCACTCCTTTTTGTCTGGATTCTGCGATCATCTGTGCTTCCTATCAGCTATTGCCCTTCAGATCCACTCCCCACACTTCCTCTTCCTGTTCTGGACCCTGAGAGGCTGTGCTTTAGAGACGCTTCGGTGGACTCCATGGCCCTCTGTCTTAGGGTTGAATGGTTTAGCAAATGAAAATATAGGACATCAGGCTAAATTAGAATTTCCAGTAAAAGGATAGTTTTTAATGCAAGTATGTCCCATGTCGTATGTAATATGAATACTTAGACTTACCAGAAATTCAAATTTAACTGAATGTGTTGTGTTTTATCTGGCAACCCCACTCTGGCTTAGTCATTGGTTTAGTCAGTGGGAGCACCAACAGGTAATCAAGAAAATCGAAGTGAAGTCAGAGTATTTCCCTGCCCTGTTCCCTCTTGACTAAGTTGATACAGGCTGATTTTGTCCATTAACAGATGGTCCTATCTCTTGTTATGCAGTCCTTGGTTCCAGGAGCCTCACCTTTCCCAAGTCTCTTCTGACATAGGGAAGGTAAATATTCTCCAGTGCTCACATTTCTTTGTTCTTCCTTAATACTACCTGGGTAACTTGTCATTTCCCTGGTTCCTTCTCATATTTCCCACACCTTTTTAATACTATATTAAATGCTTCTTAAATAAACCAAATCGAACAGCTATCTGTTTCCTGCCTGGATCCCTAAAGAGATGCACTCTTACAGACCTAGTCCCATCAGTGTCTTCTGGACCCTGACACCTTCCATTTCTCACAACAGTGGCAATATTGACCCAGGAGTCCTTTTGTGAGTCATGGAGGCATTGCCCTGCCCACTTCAACCCCTCTTTCACTGGCTTGCCTTACTTTTCCTAACTGTAATACCCAGGTATTTCCCTGGGTTGACTTTTACCCTGCTCTCTGCATACAGTGTCTTCAGATCAGATCAGATCAGATCAGTTGCTCAGTCGTGTCCGACTCTTTGCGACCCCATGAATTGCAGCACACCAGGCCTCCCTGTCCAACACCAACTCCCGGAGTTCACTGAGACTCACGTCCATTGAGTCAGTGATGCCATCCAGCCATCTCATCCTCTGTCGTCCCCTTCTCCTCCTGCCCCCAATCCCTCCCAACATCAGGGTCTTTTCCAATGAGTCAACTCTTTGCATGAGGTGGCCAAAGTACTGGAGTTTCAGCTTTAGCATCATTCCTTCCAAAGAAATCCCAGGGCTGATCTCCTTCAGAACGGACTGGTTGGATCTCCTTGCAGTCCAAGGGACTCTCAAGAGTCTTATTCAACACCACAGTTCAAAAGCATCAATTCTTCAGCACTCAGCCTTCTTCACAGTCCAATTCTCACATCCATACATGACCACAGGAAAAACCATAGGCTTGACTAGACAGACCTTTGTTGGCAAAGTAATGTCTCTGCTTTTGAATATGCTATCTAGGTTGGTCATAACTTTCCTTCCAAGGAGTAAGTGTCTTTTAATTTCATGGCTGCAGTCACCATCTGCTGTGATTTTGGAGCCCCAAAAAATAAAGTCTGACACTGTTTCCCCATCTATTTCCCATGAAGTGATGGGACCGGATGCCATGATCTTCATTTTCTGAATGTTGAGCTTTAAGCCAACTTTTTCACTCTCCACTTTCACTGTCATCAAGAGGCTTTTTAGTTCCTCTTCACTTTCTGCCATAAGGCTGATGTCATCTGCATATCTGAGGTTATTGATATTTCTCCTGGCAATCTTGATTCCAGCTTGTGTTTCTTCCAGTCCAGCGTTTCTCATGATGTCTTAGACTCTATTATTACCTTCATGTGGAATTTGTTTTTTTTCTTTTACTTATTGTGATGCAAATGACAGAAAATATTCACATGTATGACATAATGCCTTGAATATGCCCGAAGTTCAATGAGGTCCCAGGAAATTGGTTGGGAACTAAAAAAAATAGTTTTGGATTCTGATTGCTAGAATTTTGTTAAGGATTTTTGCATCTATGTTCATCAGTGATATTGGCCTGTAGTTTTCTTTTTTTGTGGGATCTTTGTCAGGTTTTGGTATTAGGGTGATGGTGGCCTCATAGAATGAGTTTGGAAGTTTACCTTCCTCTGCAATTTTTTGGAAGAGTTTGAGCAGGATAGGTGTTAGCTCTTCTCTAAATTTTTGGTAGAATTCATCTGTGAAGCCGTCTGGACCTGGGCTTTTGTTTGCTGGAAGATTTTTGATTACAGTTTCAATTTCCGTGCTTGTGATGGGTCTGTTAAGATTTTCTATTTCTTCCTGGTCGAGTTTTGGAAAGTTGTACTTTTCTAAGAATTTGTCCATTTCTTCCTCGTTGTCCATTTTATTGGCATATAATTGTTGATAGTAGTCTCTTATGATCCTTTGTATTTCTGTGTTGTCTGTTGTGATCTCTCCATTTTTGTTTCTAATTTTATTGATTTGATTTTTCTCCCTTTGTTTCTTGATGAGTCTGGCTAATGGTTTGTCAATTTTATTTATCCTTTCAAAGAACCAGCTTTTGGTTTTGTTGATTTTTGCTATGGTCTCTTTTGTTTCTTTTGCATTTATTTCTGCTCTAATTTTTAAGATTTCTTTCCTTCTACTAACCCTGGGGTTCTTCATTTCTTCCTTTTCTAGTTGCTTTAGGTGTAGAGTTAGGTTATTTATTTGACTTTTTTCTTGTTTCTTGAGGTATAGCCTGTATTGCTATGAAGTCTCCCCTTAGGACTGCTTTTACCGTGTCCCACAGGTTTTGGGTTGTTGTGTTTTCATTTTCATTCGTTTCTATGCAAATTTTGATTTCTTTTTTGATTTCTTCTGTGATTTGTTGGTTATTCAGCAGCATGTTGTTCAGCCTCCATATGTTGGAATTTTTAATAGTTTTTCTCCTGTAATTGAGATCTAATCTTACTGCATTGTGGTCAGAAAAGATGCTTGGAATGATTTCTATTTTTTTGAATTTACCAAGGCTAGCTTTATGGCCCAGGATGTGATCTATCCTGGAGAAGGTTCCATGTGCGCTTGAGAAAAAGGTGAAATTCATTGTTTTGGGATGAAATGTCCTATAGATATCAATTAGGTCTAACTGGTCTATTGTATCGTTTAAAGTTTGTGTGTCCTTGTTAATTTTCTCTTTAGTTGATCTATCCATAGGTGTGAGTGGGGTATTAAAGTCTCCCACTATTATTGTGTTATTGTTAATTTCTCCTTTCATACTTGTTAGCATTTGTCTTACATACTGTGGTGCTCCCGTGTTGGGTGCATATATATTTATAATTGTTATATCTTCTTCTTGGACTGATCCTTTGATCATTACGTAGTGACTTCTTTGTCTCTTTTCACAGCCTTTGTTTTAAAGTCTATTTGATATGAGTATTGCTACTCCTGCTTTCTTTTGGTCCCTATCTGCATGGAAAATCTTTTTCCAGCCCTTCACTTTCAGTCTCTATGTGTTCCCTGTTTTGAGGTGGGTCTCTTGTAGACAACATATGTAGGGGTCTTGTTTTTGTATCCATTCAGCCAGTCTTTGTCTTTTGGTTGCGGCATTCAACCCATTTACGTTTAAGGTAATTACTGATAAGTATGATCCCGTTGCCATTTACTTTATTGTTTTGGGTTCGAATTTATACACCGTTTTTGTGTTTCCTGTCTAGAGATAAAAACCATATGATTATCTCAATAGATGCAGAGAAAGCCTTTGACGAAATTCAACATCCATTTATGATAAAAACTCTCCAGAAAGCAGGAATAGAAGGAACATACCTCAACATAATAAAAGCTATATATGACAAACCCACAGCAAACATTATCCTCAATGGTGAAAAATTGAAAGCATTTCCTCTAAAATCAGGAACAAGACAAGGGTGCCCACTTTCACCATTACTATTCAACATAGTTTTGGAAGTTTTGGCCACAGCAATCAGAGCAGAAAAAGAAATAAAAGGAATCCAAATTGGAAAAGAAGAAGTAAAACTCTCACTATTTGCAGATGACATGATCCTCTACATAGAAAACCCTAAAGACTCCACCAGAAAATTACTAGAAATAATCAATGACTATAGTAAAGTTGCAGGATATAAAATCAACACAGAGAAATCCCTTGCATTCCTATACACTAATAATGAGAAAACAGAAAGAGAAATTAAGGAAACAATTCCATTCACCATTGCAACGGAAAGAATAAAATACTTAGGAATATATCTACCTAAAGAAACTAAAGACCTATATATAGAAAACTATAAAACACTGGTGAAAGAAATCAAAGAGGACACTAATAGATGGAGAAATATACCATGTTCATGGATTGGAAGAATCAATATAGTGAAAATGAGTATACTACCCAAAGCAATTTATAGATTCAATGCAATCCCTATCAAGCTACCAACAGTATTCTTCACAGAGCTAGAACAAATAATTTCACAATTTGTATGGAAATACAAAAAACCTCGAATAGCCAAAGCGATCTTGAGAAAGAAAAATGGAACTGGAGGAATCAACCTACCTGACTTCAGGCTCTACTACAAAGCCACAGTTATCAAGACAGTATGGTACTGGCACAAAGACAGAAATATAGATCAATGGAACAAAATAGAAAGCCCAGAGATAAATCCATGCACATATGGACACCTTATCTTTGACAAAGGAGGCAAGAATATGCAATGGATTAAAGACAATCTCTTTAACAAGTGGTGCTGGGAAATCTGGTCAACCACTTGTAAAAGAATGAAACTAGAACACTTTCTAACACCATGCACAAAAATAAACTCAAAGTGGATTAAAGATCTAAACGTAAGACCAGAAACTATAAAACTCCTAGAGGAGAATGTAGGCAAAACACTCTCTGACATACATCACAGCAGGATCCTCTATGACCCACCTCCCAGAATATTGGAAATAAAAGCAAAAATAAACAAATGGGACCTAATTAACCTTAAAAGCTTCTGCACATCAAAAGAAACTATTAGCAAGGTGAAAAGACAGCCTTCAGAATGGGAGAAAATAATAGCAAATGAAGCAACGGACAAACAACTAATCTCAAAAATATACAAGCAACTCCTACAGCTCAACTCCAGAAAAATAAATGACCCAATCAAAAAAATGGGCCAAAGAACTAAATAGACATTTCTCCAAAGAAGACATACAGATGGCTAACAAACACATGAAAAGATGCTCAACATCACTCATTATCAGAGAAATGCAAATCAAAACCACTATGAGGTACCATTTCACACCAGTCAGAATGGCTGTGATCCAAAAGTCTACAAATAATAAATGCTGGAGAGGGTGTGGAGAAAAGGGAACCCTCTTACACTGTTGGTGGGAATGCAAACTAATACAGCCACTATGGAGAACAGTGTGGAGATTCCTTAAAAAACTGGAAATAGAACTGCCTTATGATCCAGCAATCCCACTGCTGGGCATACACACTGAGGAAACCAGAAGGGAAAGAGACACGTGTACCCCAATGTTCATCGCAGCACTGTTTGTAATAGCCAGGACATGGAAGCAACCTAGATGTCCATCAGCAGATGAATGGATAAGAAAGCTGTGGTACATATACACAATGGAGTATTACTCAGCCATTAAAAAGAATACATTTGAGTCAGTTCTAATGAGGTGGATGAAACTGGAGCCTATTATAGAGTGAAGTAAGCCAGAAGCAAAAACACCAATACAGTATGCTAACGCATATATATGGAATTTAGAAAGATGGTAACAATAATCCTGTGTACGAGACAGCAAAAGAGACACTGATGTATAGAACAGTCTTATGGACTCTGTGGGAGAGGGAGAGGGTGGGAAGATATAGGAGAACGGCATTGAAACATGTAAAATATCATGTAAGAAACGAGTTGCCAGTCCAGGTTCGATGCACGATACTGGATGCTTGGGGCTAGTGCACTGGGACGACCCAGAGGGATGGTATGGGGAGGGAGGAGGGAGTAGAGTTCAGGATGGGGAACACATGTATACCTGTGGCGGATTCATTTTGATATTTGGCAAAACTAATACAATTATGTAAAGTTTAAAAATAAAATTAAATTAAAAAAAAAAGTTTTGATGGTTAATTTCATGTGTCAACTTGACTGAGCTATGGTGCCCTGCTGCTGCTGCTGCTGCTAAGTCGCTTCAGCTGTGTCCAACTCTGTGTGACCCCATAGACAGCAGCCCACCAGGCTCCCCCATCCCTGGGATTCTCCAGGCAAGAACACTGGAGTGGGTTACCATTTCCTTTTCCAATGCATGAAAGTGAAAAGGGAAAGTGAAGTCGCTCAGTCGTGTCCGACTCTTAGCGACCCCATGGACTGCAGCCTACCAGGCTTCTCCATCCATGGGATTTTCCAGTCAAGAGTACTAGAGTGGGGTGCCCCAGATATTTCATCAAATATTGTTCTGGATATTTTCTGTGAGGGTGTTTTTGGATGAGATTTATAATTAAATTGGTAGACTTTGAGTAAAGCAGGTTGCCTTTAAAATATGATGGGCCTCTTCCAGTCATTTGAAGGCCTGGATAGAACAAAAATGCTGACCTCCCTTGAACAAGAAAGAATACTGCAACAGACTTCCTTCAGACTTCAGCATCAGCTCTCCCTAGTCTCTAGCCTGACAGCCTGAGAGCCCACCCTGCAGATTTTGGACTTTCCAGCCTCCATAAATCGTATGAGTCAATTCCTTAAAATCTATCTATCTATCTACACACACACACACACACACACACACACACACACACACATCTTGTTGGTTTTGTTTCTCTGGAGAATCCTGACTAATATAACAGTGCATAGAATGCATTCAGGTGGGAGAAGAGGGTGGGCATAACAGTCAGTAAAACATTTTATAAAGGTATGATATAGATTAGATTGGCTACAGATTATGAAATATTTAGATCAGGCTGGGTTTAACTGTGCTGCTTTCTCTCCCACCTGGAAAAGCTTTTCAGAATGTAGGTCAGTGAGAGTGGTATTATTATAGGCATTCGTAGTTCACATACTTCTGCTTGCAAGAAACAAAAGTCTTAGACTGGCTGAAACACTAAGTGCTTTTATGATCTCACGTAACATGAAGTTCAAAGGTAGGACAGGCCCTTGGTCTGCTGTGTCCTGGCTCCTGAGTTCTCTTGCCTCTGCCCTCCTCAGACTGGCTACATAATGGATGAAATTGTTCCAGCCCTCATGTCCAGGCATGAAATGTTCAGAGGAAAGAGAATGACTTTCTCTTCTTTGATGCATTTCTCAGAAGCTAGGAAAATTTCACTGAGTCTCCTTCATGTATATCTCAGTGGCCAGAATGGGGTCACTTGCACATTCCTAAAACCATCCCTGGTAAGGGGGATGCCATGACTGGCTTAGACAAGCCAGAATCTCCTCCTGAACTACAAATGGTGTTGGCTTCCACTGGATTCTGTTATATGGCTACCTGATGTAAAGCAGGGTGTCAGGAAGAAAGAAGAGGGAAGCAGATGTTGAGCAGGTAGTCAACAGAATCCACCAAATTGGCCACCTATTCTAGGCTGTCCCTTCTTTTCATGCATCTGAGTGTTGTCTTGATACTCTGCCAAACAAAATATTGCTTTCTTTAAAAAAAAAAAATCAAACCACACTCAGTATATGATTTTTTGAAAACTTGCTTCAGTTACTGGGATGTGGGGGTAAGTTATATCACATAGCATGTGGCAGTTTAATTGAAAACCTCCACCAAGTGTCTCTGCTCTCACATTTCTTCACCCCCTTCTTTCTCTTGCATCCCTCCACTCACCAAACCATTTCCTATTTTAAGACTTGAACTCATACCCTTTTCCTGGTCTATGCAGGGAATCTGCCTACTACTATTGATGTGAGGCCCTGGAAGCCCAGTGCCACCCTCAGATTTATCAAAGTACCCATTCAGTCACTAGTTGCTGAGAAAATAAATTTTCTTTGTATCATTCATTACATGCAGAAAAGCCTATAATATTATTTTCTTCGAAAGTGTAAAGCTTTTGCAAATTTGGTATTTTAACCAATGTTGGTAAAAAGTTACTTGTGACCTATCTCACAAGCCATTGTAATGTATCAGAGTGCTAAGGCTATATAGTAGAAGACTTCTAATTAATCATAATCAATAACCTGACCTCTCTCCTGAGCTTGAGTCTCATATATGCTGCTCATCTCCACCAGACAGGAAAGGAACCTCATTATGTTCAAGATGAAATAATATTCCATTGCAAATTTGTCTCTCCTGTTTCCTATTGCTATTAATAGTATCACTGTCTTCCCAATAGTCATTTTAATTTCTCTCTCCATTTCTCTCTCTATTAATCTCTCACTTCCAAAAATTTGGCCTGGAGATTTTAACAGGTGTTTCTTGAAGGAAGTGTTCTGTTGGCCAAATGTCACTGGGGAATACTATATGCCATCTCTCTATCTTGGAACATTATAACACACGTTCAAATATCAAAGACCCTGAGAAATTCTGTAGAATAGAACGCAGTTTACTCCTATTTAATCTGATATTTTCTGGGTTTATTTCATCACAGAATCATTTTTGCTAGGAATATTTTTTCATATATTCTAGGATATTAGTATGTCATGGAAAATAGGGAAAGCATCGCTCTAAGCATTTTCTGAATAAGGATGGAGAACAAAATTAATATTTATTGTGTAGTAAAAACGATATTCATAGGTGAAGTAGCCTTTTTCTTTTCTTCTTTTTTTAAAATTCCTATACTGTGGCCTGCCAGCCACAAGTGTCATGCCACAGGCCTTCTGTGGGTGCCTGCCTCAGTGTGCTACAGATGTGTGTGGGCTGAGCCTCCCTCACAGGGCTCACAGGTTTCTGGGACTCAGCAAGGGAGGGTGGCTGGTGGGAGGACTTCTGTAAAGAAGGTGGAAGATAATTTTTCCATAATTTATGAAGTTGTGAAAAAGCCATTATCATGATTTTTACAGTGAATAGTGGAATATTTCAGAAATAATAAAGATATTTTCCTAATTTCAAAAAAAATTCCAGTACTACTAATAAGGAAAAAAAGCCCAAGTACTTCTTTTAGTAAACAGACTTAGACAGAAATCCAACCTCATGATGATGAAGTATAGATTCACCTTAAATGTTATGATAATTGTCATGTATATGTTCGACTCTTCTCCCTTATCTTTCTAAATGAAGGGTAATGGCTAACTCTGCTTTACCTTATAAAAATGATTTGTGTCACATTTCACTCTGAGATTTTCATTAAACACAACTAAAACTTGTGGCCTAGGGTTCCAATTATCATTTTAATATAGGTAGGATCAAGTATTCATTGATTATAAATATTTTATTCTCTATTGTACTACCAGACTAAGGATTAACAAGTCTTTTTTCCCTTAAAACTTAATGTGTTGAATTCATATAGGTGCATAATATATGTCCTTTTATTTATTGAACATGAGAATGTTAGATTCTATAGGCTTTTGGCCTAATATTAAGAACAGTTAGGAAAAAAATGCATTTAATTAAACTTAAGTCTATACAGATGGGTGGGGTTGCCAAAGTAAGAAAACAAATTTGGAGATATTTGGGAGAGGATAAATTCAAGTTATAATTGGAAAGTGAGAAGAGATTTAAAAAATGGATTAAAGGTAGAGTATTTTTCAATATTGTACATGTTTGGTGCATTTAATTCAAATTTTTATTAAATATGCATACAAACTCTGAGTAGGCTTATTTCAGATACTATACTGATAAGATAACTGATATGACAGTGGCAATTAAAGGGTTATTTGGGCTTTTAAAAAAAATGAGACCCCAGAATTGGCCACAAGAAAGTGCTTATTCATTACTTAAGAAACAAACTGCATAGTGTATATAGTGACTTTTTAAAAACTGAAGTACATCAAACAAAGAAATATTTCTAAAAGCCTCAAGCAAATGTAGGAATCTGAAAACACTTATCTTTTCAAGCCAACTGAAGAAAAGAACATAGGGAAATCATAAAGTAAAGAGCATTTCTTTTCAGAATGCCTCTTTCTCATAAGTAGTTTAAAATCCAGTGGAGTATGCAAAAAGCTCTTTCATAAAGCAGGAAAATAGAAGAAAAAAGGCTGTTGGCATTTCTGATTTTATTGGATAATTGTAAGACAGTGGCTATGAAAGACAAGACTCAAGGAAATGGGTAATCGAGAGGCAGGATAAAATGATTTAAAAAAAGCAGATGAAGTAAGTGTGGAGGCAAATTTAATGCCTCTCACTTTAGAGAAATCAGGCAGAGAAAAGTATCTCAAGAGATTGCCAGACAGATGGTATGCTACAGAACCTTAGATTGCTCTGAAGAATGAGTCTGCCTCAGTTCAAGTCCTGGAGTAAGGAAAGGAGTTTTTCTGAGTAGAAGGTAAGCAGATCATTTCACCTTTCAATTGCTGCTTTGTATGACTTGAGGGTGGGGATCATTCATGGGAAAATATCAGTGATGGAATTTTTAAATATTTCTAGATGTTTAGCGGAGAAGGCAATGGCACCCCACTCCAGTACTCTTGCCTGGAAAATCCCATGGACGGAGGAGCCTGGTAGGCTGCAGTCCATGGGGTCACTGAGGGTCGAACACGACTGAGCAAAACTTCACTTTCACTTTTCACTTTCATGCATTGGAGAAGGAAATGGCAACCCACTCCAGTGTTCTTGCCTGGAGAATCCCAGGGACGGGGGAGCCTGGTGGGCTTCCGTCTATGGGGTCACACAGAGTCGGACATGACTGAAGCGACTGAGCAGCAGCAGATGTTTAGAGCTAAACAGCAAATAATTCTATATTTCTAGAATTTTAGTTCTAAACAGAAGAACTAAACAGTAGAACAGTAGGGCATGTGAGATACATACAATTTATTCAGTGTATGCAGCACACAGTGACTTTCTTCAAAATAGTATGGAAATAGGGAAAGAAGAGTAAGTTTGTAGTGAGCACTCCTGGTAAACATTACCTCAATGCAGTGATCAAGGGCAACATCAGCAGTAATAAGTAGTGTCTACCCTTGATAGGTGTCCCCAGTGACTCATCAGTGAAGAATCCACCTGCAATGCAGGAAATACAGAGATGTGAGTTTGATCTCTGGGTTGAGAAGATCCCCTGGAGTAGGAAATGGCAACCCATCCCAGTATTCTTGCCTGAAAGATTACATGGACAAATGAGCCTGATGGGCTGCAGTCCATGGGGTCGCAAAGAGTTGGACACCACTGAGCAACTGGAAGCATGCACACACCCTTGATATTATATGAAGAAAATGGCACTTGACCTCTCTGGTCTTCCTCTAAAATCCCCTCACTCCAGCTGAATCATGGGAAAACAGACAAATCCCAATTAAGGGACACTATGAAATATCTTACCAGTACTCATCAAAATTTTCAAGGTCATCAAAAACAAGGAAAGTCTGAGAAACTGTCACAGACAAGAGGAGCCTAAGGACATATGATTACTAAATGTAATGTGACATCATGCATGGGTTCCTGGAACAGAAGAGCATTGTATAAAAGCTAAGGAGAATTGAATGAAGTAAGGACTGTGACATATGTACCATTCTAATGTTAATGATAGGGAAAACCAAGTGAGAGGTATACGAGAACTCTGTACAACTTTTGTGTAAGTCTAAAAATACTCTAACATGAAAATTTCATTGAAACATTTAAAAAAGTGTTCATGATGAATGCTGGCACCTGAACATGTTGACTGAGAAATTGTTACAAAGATGTGATATTTGATAGCCAAGCCTTGTAATATGAAATTTGTATTTTCCATAAGCCAATTTGCTTGGATTAAATGCCTTATTTTTTAAATGGCTAAAACACTTCTTTTTTTTTTTCTAATTTTATTTTATTTTTAAACTTTACATAATTGTATTAGTTTTGCCAAATATCAAAATGAATCCGCCACAGGTATACATGTGTTCCCCATCCCGAACCCTCCTCCCTCCTCCCTCCCCATACCATCCCTCTGGGCCGTCCCAGTGCACCAGCCCCAAGCATCCAGCATCATGCATCGGACCTGGACTGGCAACTCGTTTCCTCCATGATATTTTACATATTTCAATGCCACTCCCCCAAATCTTCCCACCCTCTCCCTCTCCCACAGAGTCCATAAGACTGTTCTATACATCAGTGTCTCTTTTGCTGTCTCGTACACCGGGTTATTGTTACCATCTTTCTAAATTCCATATATATGCGTTAGTATACTGTATTTATGTTTTTCCTTCTGGCTTACTTCACTCTGTATAATAGGCTCCAGTTTCATCCACCTCATTAGAACTGATTCAAATGTATTCTTTTTAATGGCCGAGTAATACTCCATTGTGTATATGTACCACAGCTTTCTTATCCATTCATCTGCTGATGGACATCTAGGTTGCTTCCATGTCCTGGCTATTATAAACAGTGCTGCGATGAACATTGGGGTACACGTGTCTCTTTCCCTTCTGGTTTCCTCAGTGTGTATGCCCAGCAGTGGGATTGCTGGATCATAAGGCAGTTCTATTTCCAGTTTTTTAAGGAATCTCCACACCGTTCTCCATAGTGGCTGTACTAGTTTGCATTCCCACCAACAGTGTAAGAGGGTTCCCTTTTCTCCACACCCTCTCCAGCATTTATTATTTGTAGACTTTTGGATCACAGCCATTCTGACTGGTGTGAAATGGTACCTCATAGTGGTTTTGATTTGCATTTCTCTGATAATGAGTTAAATGGCTAAAACACTTCTACATGAATTCAATAAAACTGGTTCCAAAAAAGAAATCTGGTAGGCAAAAAGAAGTAAAGAAAAGATAGTTGAGTTCACAGATGCAAAAAAAAAGTACTCTGTAATTTTATTTATAAAAAGTTCAAAACATATAATTAAGGGAAAATTAACCTACAGTATTAGGTTGAAATGGTGATTATTTTAGGGCGTCACAATATGACTAGGAAGGGCATTAGAGCTGCTTCAGAGAGCATAATGCTCTGTTTCTTGATCCAGCTGGTAGTTACCACACTGTATTCACTTTGTGAAAATTCACTGGGCTGTTAACTTTTGTATGCTTATTTTCAGTATGTATGCTCTACTGTGCTTAGTTGCTCAGTCATGTCCAACTCTTTGCAACCCCATGGACTGTAGCCCCCTAGGCTTTTCTGTCCATGGGGATTCTCCAGGCAAGAATACTGGAGTGGGTTGCCATGCCCTCCTCCAGGGGATCTTCAAAACCCAGGAATTGAATCCAGGTCTCCATTGCAGGCGGATTCTTTACCAGCTGAGCTACCTGGGAAGCCCCTTCAATATGTATATTATACCTCAATTTGAAAGTTTATTAAAGAAAACCATTGAACTTGAGGAGTTGGATAAATTGCTTTCCAAGATTAAAAAATGTATGTACTATAAATGGTTTCTGAATAGTAAACCCATTTCAAAGCAGAAGATCTAGTATGCTGTGTTGTTAAAGGTGTATGTTGTCCATATATTTACTTACTCACTTCACAAATATTAAGTAACTAGGGCTGGCTTGTATCTAAAACCATAGATTATATGGGAAAATAAACCTATAAATAGACAGTAATATGATGATTTCTATAATAGATATGTGAGCAAATGTAATGGAATTCTAGAGATGTTCTTTGGTCTGTTGGGGGAAATCATAGAAGGCTACTCAATAAGTTGAAACATGAGTTGAAAGATGATGGAAGAGCAGTAGTTCAGTTCAGTCGCTCAGTCATGTCCGATTCTTTTCGACCCCATGAATCGCAGCACACCAGGCCTCCCTGTCCATCACCAACTCCCGGAGTTCACTCAGACTCACGTCCACCGAGTCAGTGATGCCATCCAGTCATCTCATCCTCTGTCATCCCCTTCTCCTCCTGCCCCCAATCCCTCCCAGCATCAGAGACTTTTCCAATGAGTCAACTCTTCTTATGAGGTGGCCAAAGTACTGGAGTTTCAGCTTTAACATCATTCCTTCCAAATAAGGATCTGATCCAGGGCTGATCTCCTTCAGAACAGACTGGTTGGATCTCCTTGCAGTCCAAGGGACTCTCAAGAGTCTTCTCCAACACCACAGTTCAAAAGAATCAGTTCTTAGGTGCTCAGCTTTCTTCACAGTTCAACTCTCACATCCATATATGACTACTGGAAAAACCATAGCCTTGACTAGATGGAAAGAGCATGTTACTGCTAAGTCACTTCAGTCGTATCCGACTCTGTGTGACCCCATAGATGGCAGCCCACCAGGCTCCCCGTCCCTGGGATTCTCCAGGCAATAACACTGGAGTGGGTTGCCATTTCCTTCTCCAATGCATGAAAGTGAAAAGTGAAAGTGAAGTCGCTCAGTCGTGTCTGACTCCTAGCGATCCCATGGACTGCAGCCTACCAGGCCCCTCTGTCCATGGGATTTTCCAGGCAAGAGTACTGCAGTGGGTTGCCATTGCCTTCTCTGATGGAAAGAGCATACATTTGCCTAAAAGAAAGTGGTTATTTACATTGAGCAAAGTGAGAGGAGGAGAGAATTCTAGACAGAGGCAATAGCTAGAGAAAAGTCACAGAGGTAGGATGAATTTGGAATGATGGAAGCTAAGCATTATTGACTAAATGTCTATGTCTTCCAGGAAATTTGTAATTTGAAGTTTTGACCTCCAGTGTGATGGCATTATGAGATAGGGTGTTTGGGAGTTAATTAGGTTTAGATGAGGTCATGAGGGTGGGGTCTTTATTTTGGAATGAATGAAGAGACCAGAGCTTGTTCCTACTACCTCCCTCTTTCCCCACCATGTGAGGACACAGACCATGTCTGTCTGCAAGCAGGAGGAGAGACTTCATCAGACACCTACTCATCCTGCATCTTAATCTTGGACTTCCCAGCCCCCAGAACCATGAGAAATAAATGTTCATTGTTTAAAGTATGCAGTCTATGGTATTTTGTTTGTGGTGTTGGAGAAGACTCTTGAGAGTCCCTTGGACTGCAAGGAGATCCAACCAGTCTATTCTAAAGGAGATCAGTCCTGGGTGTTCTTTGGAAGGACTGATGCTAAAGCTGAAACTCCAATACTTTAGCCACCTCATGCGAAGAGTTGACTCATTGGAAAAGACTCTGATGTTGGGAGGGATTGGGGGCAGGAAGAGAAGGGGACGACAGAGGATGAGATGGCTAGATGGCATCATTGACTTGATGGACATGAGTTTGAGTAAACTCCGGGAGTTGGTGATGGACAGGGAGGTCTGGCGTGCTGCAAATTCATGGGGTCACAAAGAGTTGGACATGACTGAGCAACTGAACTGAACTGAACCAAAACTGACTAAGATACTGAGGCAGTAGAGGAAGACAGAAACGAGATCATAAAAAGCCAAGTATATCATGGAGAAGAAAAGACTTGATTCAGGAAATTTTGAGCTTTAAGCAGTGAGTAATATGATAAGAAATACGATGATAAAAATAAAGGCAGTGTGGAGAATGCTTGAAAGGAGCATGACTAGAAGCAGAAGGACCAGTGACGAAGCTACCATAAAAGGGAGGAGAGAAATGATGTCATTGTGGACAGAGAGCAGCAGACAGAGAAGTTTATGATTTAGAGTTGGCAGGTCTTAGTGATTAATTAGATATGGAGGGGGGGAGGTGGGAATCCAAGATGACATCAGTGGTACCATTGATGAGGATAGAGAACACTGAAGGAAAAGTGGGAATGTGGATGAAGATGAGTACTATCTGAGACATGTTGAGTTTGGGACATCCAGGTGGGGACATCTAGCAGGTAGTTCGATATAAGGGGAATGGGACCCAGAAGAATTACCTGGAGTTATGAGAGTTTTCTGTGGTGGATATATAGTTAGTAATTAAAACTGAGTTTACTTATGAAAAGTAAGAAAATCCTCAAGGATGAGGGTGTGTAGATAAAAGGATTAAACAGTTGAAACTCTTACGAGTGTTGCTGAAGTGCTATATTATGCATGGGTCCAAGCTCTGTAAGAAGGAAAGCATGGTCAGGCATGGATGTATGGAGTGGCCAAGAGACTGGAGGACCTTGTAAGGTGAAGTTACGGGATTTGGAATAGTGAGGGGATGAGAAAATGAGAGGGTGAAAGTTTGTGATAAGAGAGACTATTAACAGGGTTTAAGATATTCAGGCTGGGCTAGTTCTGAGGATAAATAGAACATGAGTTACATGAGGACAGGAGTATTTCAATTCTGTATGCCCAGTACATAGGACAAAGTGTGGCATATAATTGATGCTCAATAAATATTTGTTGAGAGCAGCAGACAGAGAAGTTTAAGATTTAGAGTTGAATCCTGGCAGGCTATAGTCTATGGGGTCACAAAGAGTCGGACACAACTGAAGCTACTGAGCATGCACGCAGAGTAGACTGAGGGGAAGTTAATAGATTAGATGAGATCAAATAAGTCTGGTGAAATTCTTAGAAAACTTGTATATGACTCTCTGTTTTTCTCTTGCTGCTTTTAGAATCCTCTGTTTATCTTTAACCTTTGCCATTTTAATTATATGCCGTGCTGAGGATCTGTTTGGGTTCATCTTGTTTGGGACCCTCTGTGCTTCCTGAGCATGCATGCGTGCACGTGCTTCCTGTACCTGGCTCTCTGTTTCCTTTTTCGGATCTGGGAAGTTTTCAGCTACAATTTCTTCAAGTACATTTTTCATCCCTTTCTCTTTCTCTCCACCTTTGAAACCGCTATTATGCATAAGTTGGCACATTTTATATTACTCCCTATAGACCTCATATGTTGCTTTCATTTTTTAAATTTGTCTTTCCATCTGCTATTCTGATTGGCTGATTTCCATTATTCTGTATTCCACAGCACTTATTTGTTATTCCGTGTCATTTAGTTGACTATTCAATGTTTCTAGATTGCTTTTGGAAGTTGAATTATCTAATTTTTTATTGCTTCATCTTTATAGTTTCTAATTCCTTTTTACAGTGATCTGCATTTCTATTAATGCTCTTTCTTAACCCGGTTAGCATTTTTATTACCACTTTTTTTGAACTCAGGTTCTGGTAGAGTTATTAGTTCTATTTCTTTATTTGTTCTTTCAGGGGATTTCTCTTCCTCTTTTAATTAGGAGTAGTTCCTCTGCTTTTTCATTTTCCCTAACTTTCTTTTACCCTATGAATTTAGGAGAAACAGTTATCTACTGTGGTCTTGAAGGAGTGTTTTTATGTGGGAGCATCCCTGTGTACACTGTGTGTGTCTGATGTCTTTGGTGTGAGAGTTCTTTTTGATATGGACACCAACCACATCTTTCCTCAGGGTTTGCTGGACATTTTCGCCTTGAAGGGGGTGTGGTTGGTGTCGGGGGATTCAAAGCCTGTGTAGGGTGTGAGGTGGGGGCTTCCCCTCTGCTTTATAGCTGTCACAACCTTGTCAGGGTGTGGTGTGGTCTGCTCCTCAGTTGTTGGAGTAGAAGTCACCCAGTCTCCATTTCCTTTGAGTGCATGCCATGCCCCCAAAGAGGTGATTTCTAAAGCAAGTGGGGCTCATGTGCTCACTGAGGACTGATGTGCCACCTGTGTAGATATCTGTGGCTCCACTTTGGAACAGCCCAAGGTAGCGTCCTTTACCTTGCCGTGGTCATCCCAGATCTAGTGCAAGGCTGTGGTGTGGAGTGGGTGGAGCCAGAACATCCACCAGGTTGGGGCTGGGAGTGAGGGTGTTGTGGCTGTGGGGACTGAGGTGTCTGTGCTGCTGCCAGAGATCTGGGCTGCCTCTGTGGCAGTCTTCTTCCAGGACCGGTCTGCCCCAGATGCTGTGTTAAGCTGCAGTATGGAGTGGGCAGGGTCAGGGTGCTCTGGGAGATGATATGTGCACACTCCTACAGCACCACCACCCCATGCATATGCTGACAATGGCCACCTCTGCCCCACCCAGATCACACACAAGCCCCCCAGTTTGTGCATAGCTAGACTAAATCTTTTTCCAGGACTCAGTTGGCCCAGATCTCATGCCAAGCTGTGGTATGGAGTGAGGAGGGCTGAGGTGTTTGCCCCATTGGATTGGGAACACTGACAAGGCAACAGTCATCAGTGCAAGGCTCTCTCCACTCTGTTGGCAAGCCAGCACGCACACTCCTCTCAAGTAGTCTAGGCTTCTCTAGCCCTTCTGTCTGTCCCAGCAGTTCTCCCAGCAGCCAAGGAGTGTTGTCTCCTCTGTACGGGACCCCATGACTGAGTTGTCCAGACTGGCTCAAAGTGCCTGCTCCCCAGAGCAAGGACTCACCCACATGGACCTTCTCTTCCTTTTAGAATCCTTTCAGGGCACAGGACCTCATGCCTTTATTTCAACCTACTTCCTTACATGGAGATCTTTCTTGTAGCTTTGTGCAGTTATCTGCCAGTTCCTGTTAGCTTTTCATGAGAATTGTTCCACATACAAATGTATTTTTAATGAGTTTGTGGAGGGAGGTGAGTTCCACATTCTTCTTCTTTGCCATCATGATCCATTTGCCCCAAAATACTGTCCTTAATGAAGACTTTTCAGCTGAGAATTCACAATGAAGAGGGGATAATCTCTTCAATAAATGGTGTTCGGAAAACTGGACAGTCACATGCACAAGAATGAAACTGTGTAAGTACACCATACACAAAAATAAACTGAAAATGGATTAAAGAGCTAAATGTAAAACCCAAACCGTGAAACCATATAACTCCTGGAAGAAGGCCAGCTCCTTGACATTAGTCTTTGGTCCCAGCAATGACCTTTCAAATTTGATAACAAAAGCAAAAATAAACAAGTGGGACTGTACCAAGTTAAAACTCTTTAGTTTTTGAACAGAAAAGGAAATCATCAACAAAATTAAAAAACAATTTATAGATGGGAGAAAATACAATGAAATAATATATCTGATAAAGGATTAATATTCAATATATATAAAGAACTCATACAACTCAATAGAACTAGAAAACAATCCAATTTAAAAATGGGGAGAGAAGCGAATGAACATTTTTCAAAAGAAGACATACAGATGGCCAACAAGTACATCAACATAACTAATTGGGAAAATGCAGATCAGAACCACAGATATTACCTCGAACCTGTTAGAATGACTTATTATCAAAAAACAATAGATAAGTTTTGGAGAGGATGTGAAGAAAAGGGAACACTTGTACACTGTTGATGGGAATATAAATTGGTACAGCAAATAAGGTAGGCATTATGGAGTTTGCTCAAAAAAAATTAAGAATAGAACTATCATATGATCTAGCATTTCAACTTCTAAGTATTTATCCAAAGGAAATGAAATCACTATCTTGAAGAGATATCTGCACTAATCTGTTCATTATAGCATTACTTAACAATAATCACAACATGGAAACAACCTGAGTGTCCATTGATGAATGAATGGATAAAATATATTATATATATATATATATATATACATTGTACATATAGACATTTTATATAATATGTATATATATACACACACAAAATGGACTATTATTAGTCATAAAAAACAAAGAAATCCTGCCATTTGTAACAAGATGGATGGATCTTAAGGGCATTATGCTAAATGAAATGTCAGATAGAGAAAGACAAATACATATGATCTCACCAATATGTAGAATCTAAAACAAACAAAAAAAACACACCAAACTCATAGATACAGAGAAAAGAGTGGTTGCCAGACGCAGAAGAGTGGAGTAAGTGGATGAAGGTCGTCAAAATGTACAAAATTCCAGTTATAAGATGTGTAAGTCCTGGGGAGGTAATGTACAACATTGGAAGTATAGTTAATAATACTCTATTGCATATTTCAAAGTTTCTAAGACACTAAATCTTAAAGTTCTCATTACAAGAAAAAAGTTGTAACTATATATAGTGATGAATGTTAACCAACTTTATTGTGGTAATCATTTCACAATATTATGTTCTATGCTGTATATTGTATATATTGTATTTTGTATGTCATTATGTTGTATGCCTAAAATAAATACAATGTTATATGTCAATTATATCTCAGTAAAAAAACAAAAGACTTCTCTTTACCTGTTAATGAAAAAGTTCCCACTTAAAAAAAATACCAAGCTATAGTGACATCTTTATGTATCTGTAAGTTTTACTTGAAGTCAGAGACCCACAAGCCGAATAAATGGTTGTAAATCTCCTACCACTTCTGATGAAACTGACTGAGAATTGTTAAAAAAGAAGTAACAATTACTATTACTAGGAAAAATCTTGCCTTTAGTGTTGGCCTCTATGATACCATTTTTTGCTGTATTATGTAAGATTCAGAAGTGAAGATTATGTATCAAATTGCTGATTTCCTCTTTCTGAATCGGGCAAACAGTGCTGGAGAGTAAATTGTGATTTGGTTAACACTTAAAATCTGGCTCCCTCTACTGGAGGATATGATACTTTTCCTCCTTTTCTTTTGACTGAGGTCCAAAAAGCACTGGCAGGATTGGGGTTCACAGTTCAGGTTTTTCTAGTCCCTGTGCATATGGAAATTGCCTGATTGATCAACTGGGCATATATAATAAATTATGTATGATGCACATCGATAACATTCAGTAGCAATTACTGCATCAAATTAAGATGTATTTCTTGATTGCCTCTGTAAATTAGACGCAAGATATACAAAGATGTATGAGATATGATATTTGCTCCTCAGAGAGCTTATAGAATTAAGTTATATGAATGATAATTCCAGGGTATACATTGCTCCCTGTCTGCAACTCCCAATGGCCAAATTAAGTGACCTTTTTCATATTAAGAAGCACTGGTTCTTGACAGATGATTGATAATTTCTTTGCATAGCCACTTAATCTCCTTTATTTGGTATTGGTTCCCATATAGCTAGCTCTGAGGACTGACTGACCTTCTGAACTAGAAATTAGGGATTTTAATGAGAGGGTGATAATTTGTGTTGGAGTGGGTTACAAAATTTTGGTTCTGTTATTACTGTAGAAAATGACTTTGGATTATCAGTGAATAATCTAAAGTTCTTTTTTAATGGAAATGTCAGACTCTTCATAAGTTAATTGATTTCTTAGAAAGCACATCTGCATATTTGGTTCTATTTATTGGTCCAACAGCCTTAAGCTCACCTTGCAATCCTAAAACGCCTGTATAAATCTTTTGTAGTCAGTTCAGCGTGTGACTTTCATCTGCCCATTGGAACTTACAGTCCATTGTAGAGACACCATTCCTACCTAACTCTATGTGTGTATACAGACCCTCACCTAATTGTGAACTACTACGCTGAGAGAACAGAGACCAAAAGCCACTCTGACTTTGTTTGGACCACTCTACTGCTAATTTATTCTGCTGCCTCAAGAAGCAACATTTATATAGAGGCAGTCCATTGTAGTGTTTGTCAGAGCTTCAAACCCCAGCTCTACCTTTTGCCAGCTGTTTCACCTTGGGAGGGCTTCCCAGGTGGTGCTAAGAACCCACCTGCCAATGCAGGAGACGTAAGAGACACAGGTTTGATCCCTGGGTCAGAAAGATCCCCTGGAGGAGGAAACGGCAACCTACTCCAGTATTCTTGCTGGAATAATCCGATAGACGGAGGAACCTGATGGGCTATAGTCCACGGGGTTGCAAGTTACTCTCGTTATGCCTCACATTCCTTCTGAGATTGTTGTAATGAATAACAAATTAATATACACAAAGCCATTAGAACAGATTCTGGTACATAGAAAGCACATATATGTATCACTTACATTATTATCACTCAATTTGTATGTGCAAGGAAAACTAATATGGTGTATAGAAATTCTAAGAAAGCATTCAAAAGTCAACTTACAAAATGAAACCCAACTGAATAAATACCATTTCTTGCCGGTTCTGGAAACACAGATATGTGTGTTGGGGGAGGGGGGGCGGGCAAAATTTATCTGGGGAAAGGGTGCCTTTTCAGTAACTGCAGGCATCAGGGCGAGAAACCTCAGTTCTGATTTAATAAACTAAATGTCAGTCCCCTGCTGCTCCCATATTTTCTGCTTAGAAGTTCTAAAAGCATTATGGAAATGATTTTTTAAAGTCCTCTGTGGATCAGGAACCTCTAGAGTCAAAACAAATAATTACACTTGAGCACAAGTGTAAGATGTAAGCACATCTCTTCCTCCTGAAGTATCTTTAGAAAACATAGGTTCTCCTATTTCAGTCAGTGGTAATTCTTGGATGCTAGGTTTTAACATCAAAGAAAAGGCACAACTGCAGACAAAAGGACTCTGTGTTCTTAATATTCGCTGTGTCACATCAGGGGCTTCCTCAGCACCTCTCTTAAGACTTTAGACAATATGAAATGCCTTCCAGAGCTGAGAATGATTCTGAGATTTAGCAGTACCTCATTTTTATCAATGTAGATGTAAATGTGATTGTTGCAAATGACTAGAGCTTGTCCAAGCATTTAGCTTTTAAAACTCACATGAGACTTAATTAACGTTTCCTGTTTTATATCGCCGACATCTCTTATTTTCAGCACTGAAATCAAGCTAAGTTTGAATTAAGGTCCTGTTTTTCAAACTGTTTCTGAAAGATAAAGAGACTAGTTGGTTCACAGCTTCTTCAAGGCCATACAACATGTTGAGTTTTAGAAGTTTAATCATTTGTGTTACGTATGTTGTCTATGTGGGCTTCCTTCGTGGCTCAAAAGTAAAGAATCTGCCTGCAAAGCAGAGATGCAAGAGATGTGGGTTCGATTCCTGGGTGGATAAGTTCCCCTGGAGGAGGTCATGGAAACCCACTCCAGTATTCTTGCCTGGAGATTCCTGTGGACAGAGAAGCCTGGTGGGCCATGGGGTCCCAAAGAGTTGGACATGATTGAAGCAACTGAGCACATGCGTGTGATGTCTATCTCGGTTCAGTTCAGTCGCTAAGTCGTCTCTGACTTTTTGCGACCCCATGGACTGCAGCATGCCAGGCTTCCCTGTCCATCACCAACTCAAACTTGTGTTCATCATGTCGGTAATGCCATCCAACTATCTCATCCTCTGTTGTCCCCTTCTCCTCCTGCTTTCAGTCTTTCCCAGCATCAGGATCTTTTCCAATGAGTTGGTTCTTCGCATTAGGTGGCCAAAGTATTGGGGTTTCAGCTTCAGCATCAGTCCTTCCAATGAATATTCAGGACTGATTTCCTTTAGGATGGACTGGTTGGATCTCCTTGCAGTTCAAAAAACTCAAGAGTCTTCTTCAACACCACAGTTCAAAAGCATCAATTCTTCGGCACTAAGCCTTCTTTATAGTCCATATAGTCTTTATATGGAAAAACCATAGTTTTGATTAGATGGACTTTGTTGGTAAAGTAATGTCTCTGCTTTTAAATATGCTGTCTAGGTTGGTCATAACTTTTCTACCAAGGAGCAATCATCTTAATTTCATGGCTGCAATTACCATCTGCAGTGATTTTGGAGAGCAAAAAAAATAAAGTCTGACACTGTTTCCATTATTTCTCCATCTATTTGCCATGAAGTGATGAGATTGGATGCCATGATCTTAGTTTTCTGAATGTTGAGCTTTAAGCCAACTTTTTCACTCTCCTCTTTCACTTTCATCAAGAGGCTCTTTAGTTCCTCTTCACTTCTGCCATAAGGGTGGTATCATCTGCATATCTGAGGTTATTGATATTTCTCCCAGCAATCTTGATTCCAGCTTGTGCTTCCTCCAGCCTAGCGTTTCTCATGATGTACTCTGCATATAAGTTAAATAAGCATGGTGACAATATACAGCCTTGATGTACTCCTTTCCCCATTTAGGGAAAGTCTGTTCTTCCATGTCCAGTTCTAACTGTTGCTTCCTGACCTGCACACAGATTTCTCAAGAGGCAGATCAGGTGGTCTGGTATTCCCACCTCTTAAAGAATTTTCCATAATTTGTTGTGATCCATACAGTCAAAGGCTTTGGCATAGTCAATAAAGCAGAAATAGATGTTTTTCTAGAACTTTAGCTTTTTTTGATGATCCAGCGGATGTTGGCAACTTGATCTCTGGTTCCTCTGCCTTTTCTAAATCCACCTGGAACATCTGGAAGTTCACAGTTCACATACTGTTGAAGCCTGGCTTGGAGAATTTTGAGCATTACTTTGCTAGCATGTGAGATGAGTGCCATTGTGTGGTAGTTTGAGCATTCTTTGGCATTGCCTTTCTTTGGGATTGGAATGAAAACTGACCTTTTCCAGTCCCACGGCCACTGCTGAGTTTTCTAAATTCTTATTGAGTGCAGCATTTTGGGTGCAGCACTTTCACAGCATAATCTTTTAGGATTTGAAATAGCTCAACTGGAATTCCATCACCTCCACTAGCTTTGTTCATAATGATGCTTCCTAAGCCCCACTTCACTTCATATTCCAGGATGTCTGACTCTAGGTGAGTGATCACACCATCCTGGTTCTCTGGGTCTTAAAGATCTTTTTTGTATAGTTCTTCTGGGTATTCTTGCCACCTCTTCTTCATATCTTCTGCTTCTGTTAGGTCCATACAATTTCTGTCCTTTATTGTGCCCATCTTTGCATGAAATGTTCCCTTGGTATGTCTAATTTTCTTGAAGAGATCTATAGTCTTTCCCATTCTATTGTTTTCCTCTATTTCTTTGCATTGATTGCTGAGGAAGGCTTTCTTACCTCTCCTTGCTATTCTTTGGAACTCTGCATTCAAATGGGTATATCTTTCCTTTTCTCCTTTGCCTTTAGTTTCTCTTCTTTTCTCAGCTATTTGTAAGGCCTCCTCAGACAACAATTTTGCCTTTTTGCATTTCTTTTTCTTGGGGATGGTCTTGATCACTGCCTTCTGTACAATGTCATGAACCTCCGTCCATAGTTCTTGAGGCACTCTGTCTATCAGATCTAATCCCTTGAATCTATTTCTCATTTCCGCTGTATAATCATAAGAGATTTGATTTAGATCAAACCTGAATGGTCTAGTGGTTTTTCCTACTTTCTTCAATTTAAGTCTGAATTTGGCAATAAGAAGTTCATGATCTGAGCCACAGTCAGCTCCCAGCCTTGTTTTTGCTGACTGTATGCTGCTGCTGCTGCTAAGTCACTTCAGTCGTGTCTGACTCTGTGTGACCCCATAGATGGCAGCCACCAGGCTCCCCCATCCCTGGGATTCTCCAGGCAAGAACACTGGAGTGGGTTGCCATTTCCTTTTCCAATGCAGGAAAGTGAAAAGTGAAAGTGAAGTCGCTCAGTCGTGTCCAACTCTTCGAGACCCCATGGACTGCAACCTACCAGACTCCTCCGTCCATGGGATTTTCCAGGCAAGAGTACTGGAGTGGGGTGCCATTGCCTTCTATAGAGCTTCTCCATCTTTGGCTGCAAAGAATATAATCAATCTGATTTCAGTATTGACCATCTGGTGATGTCCATGTGTAGAGTCTTCTCTTGTGTTGTTGGAAGAGGATGTTTGCTATGACCAGTGTGTTCTCTTGGCAAAACTTTATCCTTTGCTCTGCTTCATTTTGAACTCCAAGGTCAAATTTACCTGTTACTCCATGTATCTCTTGACTTCCCTCTTTTGCATTCCAGTCCCCTATAATGAAGAGGACATTTTTTTGTGGGGGGGTGGGATGTAGTATTAATTCTAAAAGGTCTTGTAGGTCTTCATAGAACTGTTCAGCTTCTTCAGCATTGCTAGTCAGGGCTTAGACTTGGATTACCATGATATTGAATGGTTTGCCTTGGAAACGAACAGAGATCATTCTGTCGTTTTTGAGTCTGCATCCAAGTACTGAATTTCAGACTCTTTTGTTGACTATGATGGCTACTCCATTTCTTCTAAGGGATTCTTGCAATTCTTGCCCACAGTAATAGATATAATGGTCATCTGAGTTAAATTCACCCATTCCAGTCCATTTTAGTTCACTGATTCCTAGAATGTTGATGTTCACTCTTGCCATCTCCTGTTTGACCATTTCCAATTTGCCTTGATTCATGGGCCTAACATTCCAGGTTCCTATGCAATATTGCTCTTTACAGCATCTAATTTTACTTCCATCACCAGTCACATCCACAACTAGGTGTTGTTTTTGTTTGGGTCCATCTCTTCATTCTTTCTGGAGTTATTTCTCCATTCTTCTCCAGTAGTGTATTGGGCACCTACCGACCTGGGGAGTTCATCTTTCAGTCATACTTTTTTGCCTTTTCATACTGTTCATGGGGTTCTCAAGGCAAAAATACTGAAATGGTTTGCCATTCCCTTTTCCAGTGGACTACGTTTTGTCAGAACTCTCTGCCATGACCCATCCATCTTGAGTGGCCCTACATGGCATGGCTTAGTTTCACTGAGTTAGACAAGGCTATGGTCAATGTGATCAGTTTGGTTAGTTTTCTGTGATTGTGGTTTTCATTCTGTCTGCCCTCTGATGGATAAAGATAAGAGGCTTATGGAAGCTTCCTGATGGGAGAGACTGATTGAGGGGGGAAACTAGGTCTTGTTCTGATGGTCGGGGCCATGCTCATTAAATCTTTAATCCAATTTTCTGTTGAAGGGTGGGCTGTGTTCCCTTCATGTTGCTTGAGCTGAGGCCAAACTATGGTGGAGGTAATGAAGATAATGGCGACCTCCTTCAAAAGGTCCCATGTACACTCTGTTGCACTCGGTGCCTCCAACCCTGCAGCAGGCCACTGCCGATTCACGCCTCCACTGGAGACTCCTGGACACTCATGGGCATGTCTGGGTCAGTTTCTTGTGGGGTCACTGCTCCTTTCTCCTGGGTCCTGGTATGCACAAGGTTTTGTTTGTGCCATCCAAGAGTCTGTTTCCTCAGTCCTGTGTAAGTTCTGGTCATTCTATCGTGGGGTTAATGGCAACCTCCTCCAAGGGTGCTTATGCCATACCCAGGTCTGCTGCACCCAGAGCCCCTGCAGCAGGCCACTGCTGACCGTACCTCCACAGGAGACACTCAGACACAGTTCTGGTTCAGTCTCTGTGGGTTGGGCGTACATTTTGTGCCCTTCCCAGGTGTCTATCTAATCACTCATAAAACCACACCTTCTATGAGCTGTTTTCTCTTACTGCCTTTGATCTCACCAGGGTAAAGCACAGTGTCAACATATGCTTCTTGCTACTATTAATCGTTGATCTCACATCATGTTACTAGTTGATACAAACCTATTTGAAATTAATGAATGGACAGCATATACTCCAAAGCCATTCTGCTATAAGTGAGCAATGAATAAACTCATTAAAATGAAGGTTTGCTATAATTCTTACATTAAAGGATATCTGATGAGTTGCTTCACAGAGAAACTGTTGAAAATTATTTTTAAAAATATGAAAGCCTCTGGAAATGGTCCTAAGAATGAACAGCAAATGAAGAGACATCTGTTAAAGAAAATCAACAAAAATTTGGTAAGAAAGGTGAACCAACACCACACTCTCCTTCTCCTCTCCCAGCTCAGTGAGGCAGAGAGTTCATGCCAGACTGTTGCAGCCAGAAGACAGGGATCTCTCTCCTCTGAGTTCTTAGCTGGAGGGCTTTCTTCCCAGGAGAAACAGGACTTTAGCATTTCTTTCTTTAAAAAAAAAAAATTCCTTTATTCAAGTATAGTTGATTAACAATGTTTTATTAATATCTTCCATGCAGCAAAGTGATTCAGTTATTCATGTATATACATTATGTTTCTTTTTTTATTGTTTAACTTTACAATATTGTATTGGTTTTGCCATATATCAACATGAATCCGCCACAGGTATACACGTGTTCCCCATCCTGAACCCTCCTCCCTCCTCCTTCCCCGTACCATCCCAATAAATGCTGGAGAGGGTGTGGAGAAAAGGGAACCCTCTTACACTGTTGGTGGGAATGCAAACTAGTACAGCCACTATGGAGAACAGTGTGGAGATTCCTTAAAAAACTGGAAATAGAACTGCCTTATGACCCAGCAATCCCACTGCTGGGCATACACACTGAGGAAACCAGAATGGAAAGAGACACATGTACCCCAATGTTCATCGCAGCACTGTTTGTAATAGCCAGGACATGGAAGCAACCTAGATGTCCATCAGCAGATGAATGGATAAGAAAGCTGTGGTACATTGGGTTTCATATTCGTTTCCATTATGGTTTATCATAGGATATTGAATATAGTTCTCTGTGCTATACAATAGGACTTTGTTGTTTATCCATTCTAGGTATAATAGCTTGCCTCTGCTGATCCCAAACTCCCAATCCATCCCTCACTCACTACCTCTTTTCCTTGGTAAATCTCAAGTCTGTTCTTTATGCCTGAGTCTATTTCTATTTCATAGATAAGATCGTTTGTGTCATATTTTAGATTCTACATATATGTGATATCACATGGTATTTGTCTTTCTCTTTCTGTCATTGCACTTAGTATGATAATATCTAGGTCCATCCATGTTGCTACAAATGGCATTATTTTATCCTTTTTATGGCTGAATAATATTTCAGTGCATATATGCACCACATCTTCTTTATCCATTCATCTGTTGATGGACATTTAGGTTGCTTCCATGTATTGGCTGTTGTTAAGAGTGCTTGCAATGAACAGTGGAGTGCACGTATCTTTGATTTATGGTTTTCTCCAATGTATGCCCAGGAGTTGGATTGCTGGATCATATGGCAACTCAATCATTAGTTTTCTGAGGAACCTCCATACCATTTCCATAGTGGCTGTATCAATTTACATTCCCACCAACAGTGTAGGGGATTTCCATTTTCTCCATATCATCTCCAGCATTTGTTATTTGTAAATTTTTAATGATGGCCATTCTGACTGGTGTGAGGTGGTACCTCGTTGTGCTTTGATTTGCATCTCTCTAATAATTAGCAATGTTCACCATCTTTTTCTGTGCCTGTTGGCCATATGTATGTCTTCTTTGGAGAAATGTCTATTTAGGCCTTCTGCCCATTTTTTGATAGTGGTGTTTGTTTTTTTGATATTATTGAATTGTATAAACCATTTGTATATTTTGAAAATTAAGCCCTTGTTGGTCACATCATTTGCAAATATTTTCTTCTAGTCCGTAGGTTGTCTTTTCATTTGTTTATGCTTTCCTTTTACTGTACATAGGCTTGGAAGCTTGATTAGGTACCATTTGTTTGTTTTTGCTTTTATTTCTGTTGCCTTGAGAGACTGACTTAAGAAAACGTTGGTATGATTTATGTTAAAGAATGTTTTGTCTATATTCTCTTCTAGGAGTTTTATAGTGTTAAGTCTTATATCTATGTATGTAAGCCATTTTGAGTTTATTTTTGTGTATGCTGTGAGAGTAGGTTCTAATTTCATTGATTTATATGTGGCTGTCCAACTTTCCCAACACCACTTGCTGAAGAGACCATTCTCTCCATTGTATATTCTTGCCTCCTTTGTTGAAGATTAATTGACCATAGGTGTGTGGGTTTATTCTGGGGGCTCGCTTTTCTGCTGCATTGATACATGTGTCTGTTTTGTGCCAATATCTGATTCTGAGCTGATTTCTTTATAGAAGTTGACCACTATAGAAATTGACTCATTCAAAAATTCATATGAAATTAAAGGGGCCAAAAATAGCAGAAACAAAAGTCCTGAAATGGAGAATTAGAGGACTCACACTTTCTGACTTCAAAGGTTACTACAAAAAAATGGTAACAAAGACAACCTAGCACTACTAGCCTGATAATAGACACATGCAGTGGCCTCCCCTTATCCCTGTTTTCATTTTCTAAAGTCTTAGTTAACCTGCAGTCAACCACAGTCTGAAAATAATAAATGGAAAAATTCCATAAATAAACAATTCATAAGTTTAAAATCATGAGTCATTCTTAGTAGCATGACAAACTCTCACAACATTTTATTTCATCCAAACTGACATATGAATCATCCCTTATTCCAGTTTATGCCACCTGTTAATCACTTAGTCACTATCAATGTTTATCAGACTGTTGTGGTATCATAGTGCTTGTGTTCAGGAAAACCTTACTTTACTTAATAATGGCCTCAAAGAGCAAGAGTAGTGATACTGGCAGTTTGGGTATGTCCAAGACATGCTTCAACTGGAAAGGTGAAAGTTCTCAATAAGGAAAGAAAAACAATCATATGCTGAAGTTGCTAAGATATACAGTAAAAACAAATCTGTCCATGAAATTATGAGGAAGAAAAAAGAAATTCATGCTAGTTTTGCTGCTGTACCTCAAACTGCAAAAGTTATGGCCATAGTCCATGATATATATTTAGTTAAGATGAAAAAGGCATTAAATTTGTGTAATAAAATATTTTGAGAGACCACATTCACATGGTATGAACAATAGAGTATATTGTTAAATACTCTTATTCTATTTTATTATTATTGTTGTTAATCTCTTACTGTGCCTAATTCATAAATTAACCTTTACCATAGGTATGTAAGTATAGGGAAAAAACTATAGTATATATAGGATTTGGTACTATCCATAGTGGGCTACAGTCCACAGGGTTGCAACGAGTCAGACACGACTGAGCAACTGAGCACAGCACAGCACATGGTTTCAGGTATACGTTGTGGGTCTTGGAACAAACGTATCCCTTGAAGATAAGGAGGGCTACCACAGATCAGTGGAGTAGAATTGAGAGTTCAGAAATAAATCAGTACCTCCATGATTAACTGATTAACACAGATGCCAATGATTACTCAATGGGGAAAGAATAGTCTTTTTCAAAAAAATGGTGCTAGGACAATGGGGTGACATACAAAGGAATGCAGTTGGAGCCTTAACTCACACCATATACAACAGTCAGTTCAAAATGGAATTGCCAGTGGGAATGTAAATTGTGGCTGCTTTGGAAAACAGTTTCTTAACTGATTAAACATAGTTACCACATGCCCTAACAATTCTACTCCTAGAATATATCCAAGAGAAAACAAAGCACCTGTTCACACAAACCTTGTATATGAGTGTGCATAGCAGCATTATCCATAGCCCCAAGGTGGGAACAACTTAAATATTCATCGACAGATGAATGGATAAACAAAAGGATGTATACCCATACAATGAAATATTATTTGGCCAAAAAATAAAAATAAAGCACTGAAACATGCTATAACTTGAATTAACCTTGATAATATCCTAACTGGAAGACAGCCAGTCACAAAAGAGCACATATTTACACTTCTGCTCAAAATCAAAATCCAGAATAGGGAAATCTATGGAGACAGAAAGTAGATTAATGTTTAGTTAAGGCTGGGGAGGAAATTTTGTTTGTTTATTTGGCCATGCTGCACAAGCTTGTGGGATGTTACTTCCCCAGTCAGTCAGTCAGTTAGTTCAGTCGCTCAGTTGTGTCCGAGTCTTTGTGACCCCATGAATCGCAGCATGCAGGCCTCCCTGTCCAACACCAACTCCCGGAGTTCACTCAAACTCACGTCCATCGAGTCGGTGATGCCATCCAGCCATCTCATCCTCTGTCATCCCCTTCTCCTCCTGCCCCCAATCCCTCCCAGCATCAGAGTCTTTTCCAATGAGTCAACTCTTTGCATGAGGTGGCCAAAGTACTGGAGTTTCAGCTTTAGCATCATTCCTTCCAAAGAATACCCAGGGCTGATCTCATTTAGAATGGACGGGCTGGATCTCCTTGCAGTCCAAGGGACTCTCATGAGTCTTCTCCAACACCACAGTTCAAAAGCATCAATTCTTCGGCACTCAGCCTTCTTCACAGTCCAACTCTCACATCCATACATGACCACTGGGAAAACCATAGCATTGACTAGACGGACCTTTGTTGGCAAAGTAATGTCTCTGCTTTTCAATACGTTATCTAGGTTGGTCATAACTTTTCTTCCAAGGAGTAAGCGTCTTTTAATTTCATGGCTGAAGTCACTATCTGCAGTGATTTTGGAGCCCAGAAAAATAAAGTCTGACACTGTTTCCACTGTTTCCCCATCTACTTCCCATGAAGTGATGGGACCGGATGCCATGATCTTCATTTTCTGAATGTTGAACTTTAAGCCAACTTTTCACTCTCCTCTTTCACTTTCATCAAGAGGCTTTTTAGTTTCTCTTCACTTTCTGCCATAAGGGTGGTGTCATCTGCATATCTGAGGTTATTGATATTTCTCCTGGCAATCTTGATCCCACCTTGTGCTTCTTCCAGCCCAGCATTTCTTATGATGTACTCTGCTGGCAAATATAGTTATTTGTATTTTTTTAAGTTTTCCTGTTTCAGTTTTTTATTGTACAAAAGTAATCTTTCTGCTTGTTTTCATCTATTACATGTTAATGAGTTAATTTATAAGTAACTACATCTTTAGTTTATCTTCAATAATTATTTTTATATCACTTAGGTAATTGTTTCCCAATGACTCAGTGGGTAAAGAATCAACCTGCAGTGTAGGCAACACAGGAGATGCAGATTGTTTCTATCCCTGGATCTGGAAGATCTTCCAGAGGAGGGCACGGCAACCCACTCCAGTATTCTTGCCTGGAGAATCCCATGGACTGAGGAGCCTGATTGGCTACAGTCCATAGCATCACAAAGAATTGGACACAACTAGGGATCAAATCCATACCCCCTGAACTGGAAGCACAGAGTCCTAACCACTGGACCACCAGGGAATTCCCCAAAATGTTTAAAAGATAAAGAGCTGCTGCAGTAAAGCCCAAGATGGCTGCTTGCACCTGGTACTCATGTGACCCCCAGGGGGGAAGGTTCTGTTATCTCCTTGAAGGCCACGTTTGGCCCTCCCTCCTGTGCTCCTGTGGTAAGCTGTTGTGGGGGAGAGATGAGAACAATGGCAGGGAACCTCTCTTGGGTGGCAGGCTGTAATCTATGGGACCAGTGCCTCTGGCCTGCAGAAGTTTCTCTTTGGGTGTTCCCAGATTGTTCCATGTAATGGTCACCCTCCTGCCCCCAAAGTGGCTGACCATTGGAAAGAGAAGAGGGCCATGCTTGGGGTATATGACAGTATCAGGATCCTGGGCAACTTTGAAAAGCACTCCAAAGAACTGATCAAGGGCCCCATATGATTTTGAGGCTGGAAGGAGAATTAATTGCAGTGTTGTATCCAAAAGAAGATATTGGTTAGAAACAGAATGTTCACTGATGAACTGCACAACCTTAGCAGACTCATCAGCTATCTCTGCTGCTGCTACTACTGCTGCTAAGTTGCGTCAGTCGTGTCCGACTCTGTGCGACCCCATAGACGGCAGCCCACCAGGCTCCCCCATCCCTGGGATTCTCCAGGCAAGAACACTGGAGTGGGTTGCCATTTCCTTTTCCAATGCATGAAAGTGAAAAGTTGAAAGTGAAGTCGCTCAGTCATGTCTGACTCTTCGCGACCCCATGACTGTAGCCCACCAGGCTCCTCCGTTCATGGGATTTTCCAGGCAAAAGTACTGGAGTGGGGTGCCATTGCCTTCTCCGATTTCTACAAATGCTTTAACCAACATGGAAAGCACTGGTAGAAGAGAAAACTGGGAGCTGTGGAAGAGGTGTGTCTATCACCCAAGAAAAGGGAGAGCTCTTTTCCTTCTGAGCAGAACGATTTGTATACCCTCAGTAAAAAGGTGGGACTTCTTTGTAATAAAAAAAGAAAAAGATAAAGGGTTGCTGAAAGAAGGAAGACAAGTATACGGATAGAACAGAATATGTAAAATAGTGCAGATGTTAGCCAGTGTGGGGTTTTGAGCATCTGGCAGAATTCCTGGTGTTTGCATTATCTGTATCATTTATTGACTTGCCGGAGTAACGCTGAAAATATTAAGTACACATTCAGATTTATCTCCCTGATACTTGAAAATAGAACACATTCAGAAACAGACTTTATTTTAGGATTCTTCCCAGGATTCCAACGTGTTTTCACATCTTGCTTAAAACTTATAATGTCCTTCTAAATCCAATAGTAATTAAGAGTTATCTTTGCTGTTGGTTTGATCCCTGGGTCAGGTGATCCCATGGATAGAAACTGGCAACCCACTCCTAGAGACTATTCTTGCCTGGAGAATTCCATGGACAGAGGAGCCTGCTGGGCTACAGTCCATGGGGTCGCAAAGAGTCAGACATGACAGAGTTACTAATACTTTCACTCTGCTGTATTTTAGAGAACTGGGGCATAGTACATTTATGATCTTGCCCTGAACATATTCCTAAGTATTATTTCATTTTAAAACCCTCCTGGAAAATCCCATGGACGGAGGAGACTGGAAGGCTGAAGTCCATGGGGTCGCTGAGGGTCGGACACAACTGAGCAACTTCACTTTCACTTTTCACTTTCATGCATTGGAGAAGGAAATGGCAACCCACTCCAGTGTTCTTGCCTGGAGAGTCCCAGGGATGGGGGAGCCTGGTGGGCTGCCGTCTATGGGGTCTCACAGAGTCGGACACGACTGAAGTGACTTAGCATAGCATATCATACACTGGTAAGCTGCAGTCCATGGGGTCGCTAAGAGTCAGACACGACTGAGCAACTTCACTTTCACTTTTCACTTTCATGCATTGGAGGAGGAAATGGCAACCCACTCCAGTGTTCTTGCCTGGAGAATCCCAGGGACGGGGGAGCCTGGTGGGCTGCTGTCTATGGGGTCTCACAGAGTCGGACACGACTGAAGTGACTTAGCAGCAGCAGTCCCCCACTAAAAAGTAAATTCCACGAATCATTCATTCTACAAATGCTTATTGCCATGTTCCAATCACTATTCTAAAGACAGTTTTTCTCAGGTAGCAAAATACAAAATTTTGTGTCCTCATAGAATTTACATTCTGTTAAAAAGAGACAATAAGCTTATTAAATAAGTAAATCATAGGTGTGTTTGAAGGTAGTCAATCCTATGCAGAAAATAGACCATGAGGGCAATGGTTTAATGTTTTTTACATGAAAACCATGATGCTCAGAAGAATGCCTGGCTCAGGGGGGCACAATGAATATTTGTTGAATAAATGAGTGAATAAATGAATAGGTGTAGTTCGGCCTGTATGTTTGGCTTCTAAGGGTTTTCAATTTGCACTTTTGGACTGCTTTTATTATTATTATTATTATTTTAATAAGTGCAGCTGTAGAAATAATTTAACATGTGCCCTCCCTTTCTGTTCTGCTTTGCTCAAAAAGGTGGCATAGTATAGTGGTTAAGCACAAAAATCTCTGGAGCCAGGGTGCACAAATTCAAATCATAGCTTTATCACAAATTTCTAAAAACTTTAATTATATTTATAACAATTTTTAAACTACAGTCCTTTCATTAACTAAAACTTGAGGCTTTGCATTTTGAAGATCTCCCACTTACAGATATTTTCAATATTGTTTGTTAGCATCATCCTGATCATACCCTTGAGTTCTTGTATTCAGTCAACAATTTTGTGTCAGTTGTTTGCAAGAAACTGTCCTGGGTACTAAGGATATTGTATAATGATGTGCCAATCATAGATGGACATTAGAGTGTCTCTTCTCCTCTTAATCAGAAATTTGATATATCTAGATTCTACACAAGATGTGAACTTCTTGTCAGCTGGGACTGCCTCATTCACATCTAACATCCTTAGAACTTTACACAGTGACTGGTACATATAGACACACAGCAAATATTTAATGAATGAAAAAAATTTATTCTGTAACAACAGTTAGTTATAGGTGTAAAAGGCTCACCTCTGTCAATGGTTGGACATTCTGTTTGAAATATCTTTGGTCTGTCTAGACTAGGTCTAGACTCCCTTTCATACCAAGAGAGTCTGCATGCATGGAGGACCAGGTGACCTATGGCTTGGCAGGATCACAGAATATGCTTCTCTGTGTTGGACATCAGCCAGCATGGGGCCAAGATCAGAGAATAACTTCTTCCATCCTTAGATGCGCTGTTCCAGCTCTCCGTTGTGAGCTGATTTTTTATTTCTGTGTTTTGGTTACATTTTCTTATTTCTTTTTTTGGAAGGGGCCTTGTTTTGAAAGTATGGTTAGTTAAGATGTCTCAGTCAAATAATAATTTATTAGCTATGATAGAATGATATCAGAAAAATAGCAAGCTCTTTGGCTGTTTATTTCCCTTGTTGTGGATAGAAAAAGTAAGCATAGAGATGTCTCAGTTGCTATGGATACCAGTCTTTGAGATGATAAAATTCTTTTAACATAATCCAGTTCAGTTAGGTTGACTTTTTCTTAAATATTATGTCTACCCAGCATTACCTACTCTTTTAAAATAAAAAAATTATATCCCTTTCTCCCAATATCAAAAAATTTTTGATATTTAATTTTTTAATTTTAATTTTTTAATTTTTTCTCTAATTTTGCCCTGAAAATTTTCATTATCTTACAGCTCCTCTTTTTTTTTTTTTTACAATAGAAAAGATGATTTGAAGAAATAGATATCTCTGGTTTTAATTCTATCTAAACAGGAAAACTCGTTTCATTGGTTCCACATAAGTACACACAAATGTCACAGTATGATTGACCCAGTTGTAATGTTCAGATGTTTTAAACTCAGTATTTGAGAACCAGATTGATTATTAAAAGGTACATAACTATTTCATTGGTTTATTGAGTCAGAATTCTTTAAAATAGAATCTCTTTAGGATGAATACTTTTGAACATAGCATTAAGTTAATTCATTGTTGCAGAGGGAAAAAAAGCACAAAATCTACAAAATTGTTGTTCAGCTGTTTAGTCATGTCTGACTCTTTGTGACCTCATGGACTGCAGCACGCCAGGCTTCCCTATCCTTCACCATCTCCTGAAGCTTGCTCAAATTCATATTCATTGAGTTTGTGATGTCATCCAACCATCTCATCCTCTGTCATCCCTTTCTCCTCCTGCCTTCAATCTTTCCCAGCATCAGGAAAGATTTTGTAATGAGTCAGCTCTTTTCTAATGAGTCAGCTCTTCACATCAGGTGACCAAAGTCTTGGAGCTTCAGCATCAGTCCTTCCAATGAATATTCAGGGTTGATTTCCTTTAAGATTGATTGGTTTGATCTCCTTAAAGTTAATCATTCATCTATTTTTCAAAAGGAATCATTAGAGTGGATTTATCAAAACCCTGTATGCTTTTGAACTCCTATTTTGGTGCCTCATTCTTCATTTTAATGTGTATCTTTTGTGGGGGGGGATTCATTATATAAATTTAAAATCTGTGCAGTAAACATTTTTCTGGACTGTTTTGCTAGAAGCTGCCATGTTGGAGATGAAAGGCCAGTTGATGAATCACAACGCCGGGATGTTAGTCCCAACTCTGCCTCTAGTTGTGTGGCCTCAGATGAGTTATTTAACCTCTCAGATCTTAATTTCCACATCCAAAAATTAGAGGTCAGGCTATATAATTTTCCAAAGCCCCCTTGACATCCTAAAGTATCTACATTGCTTTGAAATTTATCCAAATCTCCAACTGATATCCGGCATCAAGGTTAGTAACTCTTTTAAATAGGCTTGCTGAGTTCAAAATGAAATAGAAAAGAGAAAGCTTTAGAAGTGCAAGCCTGCTAGCAAGATTTATTTTTTTCCAGTCCTGTACGCATTTAAAATTGTTTTAAATTTTCAGTGGAAAATAGGAATTAGACCACACTCAGGTGGATCATTTCAAACCCTTTATTGTTGGTGATACTTTCTCCAGATGGAAATTAAGTGTGTAAAAGTAATACTGGCTAATACTAACATTTATTGCTTTTACTAAATGTCAGACATTTTGCTAATTGCTTTATATGACTCTTCTCATCAATCCTAACAGCAGCACTATGACACAGATATTATGATGTTTATTTTACAGACAAAAATGAATATAATAAGGTCTTAGATGGCTCAACTAATAAGTGGCAGGACCAGAATTTGAATTCATGCTGACTTTTAATGTCCAGAGGATATAAACTCTGTAATGCACAGACATTAAGATTTTATATGTGTGTGTGTTATACATTCTTCATGTGTCTCAAAATATGTCATAGTCTCCTGTACAGTGGTCCTTCTATGCACGCCTGATCTCAGTGAAAAGCACCACACTCATCAATAAACAACAAGATAGAAACTTGGGAATTAACTTCTCATTCTCTTATTTCCACTCCTTACAAATGCAGCCCATCACCAAGTCCATTCCATTTTATTTATTAAATAGCTCTCACAGTGGATTTATGGGTCAGGGTCCCAAAGCAAGCCTGGCAAATTTGAAGTGTTTCGCCTAAGAGACTTTAATGAAGATACTATAGTGGTGTGAGAAAGCTCAAGACAACCTACAAGCAAGTCACCTACGAGCAGGACCTAGGGACTAGCAACAGTGGAATGCCGTTAGCATGTGCTATGAAATGAATTGTGTCCCCCCAGAAAAGGTATATTGGTGTCTAACCTCCAATGCTCACCCTCTTGCTTAAGACTTTAACTGGGTCCTCATTGCTCTTAAGGTAAAATACAAATTTAAAACTGAGCTGCAAGGCCATGTGGGGTCTGGCCCCTCACAAAAGACTTCTTTCTCACTCTTGCTGTGTGTGTGTGTGTGTAGCCTCACGGACTTCCTCTCATTACCTCTAATGTGTTGTGCTCTCTCCCACCAGGGAAACTTGGTATGTGGATGCTTTTCCTTCAGCCTGGGTACAGTCCCCACCTTTGTTCCTATTGTGTTAGTCTAGATTTTTCTTCAGCAAACGGAACACTCCAGTCATCAGTCCTAATTTTTGAGTCATCTCAGGCTCCAGACTATGAGTGACCAAATCTTCAGCTGGTTTCAGTCTCCAGCATCAAGTCAGAGATTTTTCCTGAATAACCAACTGAGCTCAGAACATTGCAGAATAGGACAAGTCATCCTCATTATTCCCTATCTAGAGTTCCAACCTATAGGACCCCTGAGTTGAAAAAAAAAATGATTTTTTTTAGCCACAGAATTTTGAGATAACTTTTAAAACTCAGTGATGCATATGTGCATAGAAAATGTTTGGGATATATATTTTAAAATATTAAGGATGGGTTTGTTTGGGACTGTAATTGGGATAAGATACATAGCAGGAAAGGGGAGGAGATGTTTATATGGTCAAGGAAAATTTTTGTTTACCATAACATGAAGTAGAAGAAGCTTTGTGCATCTGAAAAAACCAGGGGTTCTAGAGAGAAACAGACATGGTGGAGGGAAGTGTTGGAGGTGGGGTGGGAGGAGTCCATGAGACCTCAGAGCAGGTTTTCGAGAGGAGATTCCACACCTTCTCTCCATTCTCACTATCGCCTCTCCAGAGGGTCAAGAGGAAGAAGCAAGCTAGCAGAGTCTTTTGTTTGGGGGCTCTCTACAAGATGACCCTCTTTATTACAGTCAATTTCTGCAATAGCTGCTATAACCACAAACCAAAAATCAATACAATAGCTGTTGAAAAGCTATGAATAGATTTCATGAGTGATATATCATCCTCGCTCTGTTAAAACTCACAATGAAAAAATGAGTTCTAGTTGCTATTCCTCTGGCTTTTGTTTTCAGTTATACTAGAGACTAAAAGTTCCCAGAGACTAAAAGTACTCTGAGGTGAGAATAAGCCTGATACGTTCAAGTGGCTGAGGCAAGGTTAAAGAATCACAGATAAGAGGAAGAGAAATGAAATCTGAAGGTTAAGTAGAGAGCAGAATATGTAAGGCCTTTTAGGCTAAGGTAAATTTTGGATATTATTTTTAATGCAACAGACAACCATTTTAGGATTCTAAACTGAGAGGTGATATGCTCTGACTTACACTTTGTGCAGAACTCTCTGGAGTGCCATTTGGAGAATATGAGCAAAGGGTCACCACTCAGGAGGTTGTTTTAGCTGTCCGGGTGGAGGTGTACGATGCATAAACCCAGACTGAAGTTTGGGCATGGAAAATGGAGATAAGTGGTTGGATAAAGGACATCCTTTTATGGTTGTGCTGTCGTTGAATAAAATGTGGGGGTAGGAGTAGGGGAGAAATCCAACGTGACATCTAGTTTCTGACTGGAGGGACTAGGTCAGTGGTGGTGCCATTTATTGAGATGGGGCAGATTAAGGGAGGAGGATGTTTTGGAAAAATATGAAGACTTCTGTCTTGGCAATCTTAGGTTTGAGATTCCTGGAGCCATCCAAGTAGAAGTGTTGTAATGACTTTAATAGGGCCCCATGATTCCAGTCCTGGCTCCATTTCCCTGCCCTCCCCTAACTCTCCCATTCTGTTCTGCAAGTCACTGCTCTGTTAATCTTTCTAAACCCTGGCTCAAATCATACAAGATCCTCGCTGAAAAATATGCAGCATGCCCTTATTGCCCTCTGAATCATGCACAGATACCTCAGTCTGGTTTTCAACCCGTGATTTACATTCTGAGTGTCTTCTTTCAGCCCTATCTCTTGCTCTACTGTCTGATTTAGCCAAACTGAATAGCTTTCTATTCCTCAAACACCTTGCATATTCCTGTCTCCAAATCCTGTCTCAAATTTTCCCCTTTACCTGCTGCTGCTGCTGCTAAGTCGCTTCAGTCGTCTCCGACTCTGTGCGACCCCATAGACGGCAGCCCACCAGGCTCCCTCATCCCTGGGATTCTCCAGGCAAGAACACTGGAGTGGGTTGCTATTTCCTTCTTCAATGCATGAAAGTGAAAAGTGAAAGTGAAGTCGCTCAGTCACGTCTGACTCTTTAGCGACCACATGGACTGCAGCCCACCAGGCTCCTCCATCCATCGGATTTTCCAGGCAAGAGTACTGGAGTGGGGGTGCCATTGCCTTCTCCGACCCTTTACCTGGAATCTCCTCAAACTTGATAGTCATAATCACTTAGGATTCAATTAAATTTATAAACTGTAAGCATATAACTCTAGACTTTTAAGGATGTTGGTATAACACTGAATTATTGCTTTAGTTATTCTTCTTAAGTATGTCTACCATTTTCCTGGCATTTAAAATGCATTAATATAAAGTAACAGTTTTAAATGCTTATTATTAAACAGTGAAGAGGTCATGTGGCTCCAAATGAATAGAATGAGAGGCATACATTTTTGAAGTTTCATTCAGTTCAGTTCAGTTACTCAGTGTTCGACTCTTTGCGACCCCATGGACTGCAGCATGCCAGGCCTCCCTGTCCATCACCAACTCCCCGAGTTTACCCAAACTCATGTCCATTGAGTTGGTGATGCCATCCAACTATCTCATCCTCTGTTGTCCCCTTCTCCTGCTCTCAATCTTTCCCAGCATCAGGGTCTTTTCAAATGAGTCAGTTCTTCTCATCAGGTGGCCAAAGTATTGGAGTTTTAGCTTCAACATCAGTCCTTCCAATGAACACCCAGGACTGATCTCCTTTAGGATGGACTGGTTGGATCTCCTTGTGGTCCTAGAGGCTCTCAAGAGTCTTCTCCAAAACCACAGTTCAAAAGCATCAATTCTTTGGCACTCAGCTTTCCTTACAGTCCAACTCTCACATCCATACATGACTACTGGAAAAACCATAGCTTTGACTAGACGGATCTTTGTTGGCCAAGTAATGTCTCTGCTTTTGAATATGCTATATAGGTTGGTCATAACTTTCCTTCCAAGGAGTAAGCGTCTTTTAATTTCATGGCTGCAGTCACCATCTGCAGTGATTTTGGAGCCCCCCAAAATAAAGTCTGTCACTGTTTCCACTGTTTCCCCATTTATTTGCCGCGAAGTGATGGGACCAGATGCCATGATCTTAGTTTTCTGAATGTTGAGCTTTAAGCCAACTTTTTCACTCTCCTCTTTCACTTTCATCAAGAGGCTCTTTAGTTCTTCTTAACTTTCTGCCTTAAGCGTGGTGTCATCTACATATCTGAAGTTATTGATATTTCTCCCAGCAATCTTGATTCCAGCTTGTACTTCATCCAGCCCAGCATTTCTCATGATGTACTCTGCATATACATTAAATAAGCAGGGTGACAATATACAGCCTTGACGTACTCCTTTTCCTATTTGGAACCAGTCTGTTGTTCCATGTCCAGTTCTAACTGCTGCTTCCTGACCTGCATATAGGTTTCTCAAGAGGTAGGTCAGGTGGTCTGGTATTCCCATGTCTTTTAGAATTTTCCACAATTTGTTGTGATCCATATAGTCAAAGGCTTTGGCATAGTCAATAAAGCAGAAATAGATATTTTTCTGGAACTCTCTTGCTTTTTTGATGATCCAGCAGACGTTGGCAAATTGATCTCTGGTTCCTCTGCCTTTTCTAAATCCAGCTGGAACATCTGGAAGTTCACGGTTCACATATTGCTGAAGCCTGGCTTGGAGAATTTTGAGCATTACTTTACTAGCGTGTGAGATGAGTGCAATTGTGCCATAGTTTGAGCATTCTTTGGCATTGCCTATCTTTGGGATTGGAATGAAAACTGACCTTTTCCAGTCCCATGGCCACTGCTGAGTTTTCCAAATTTGCTGGCATATTGAGTGCAGCACTTTCACAGCATCATTTTTTAGGATTTGAAATAGCTCAACTGAAATTCCATCATCTCCATTAGTTTTGTTTGTAGTGATGCTTTCTAAGGCCCACTTGACTTCACATTCAAGGATGTCTGGCTCTAGGTGAGTAATCACACCATCATGATTATCTGGGTCATGAAGATCTTTTTTGTACAGTTCTTCTGTGTATTCTTGCCACCTCTTCTTCTATCTTCTGCTTCTGTTAGGTCCATACCATTTCTGTCCTTTATTGTTTCATTTGTCTTTACTAAGAGCCATGAGAGCAAAACTCTCCACTCGGAAGTTCAAAATAAGTTTTGAAAGATTAAAAGGCTAGGGAATGATTTATGAAATTATCCAGTGGAAAGTCTGTTTCATAAAATAAAAGAAGGACATCAATATGAGTAAAAGAAAGCAGGGTGAGAGTGGGATTTTAGTAGTAATAGTACCCTGAATAGCAACTTAAATGCTAGCAGCAACATTCTTTCTATTATTGATGTGTTACTATTCCTGCTTTAGTGAGAGGCTCTGTGTTGCCTTTTGAAAGAGTTCACAAAGCCTTGGTACCTTTAACAGAGTTTTGTGCTCTGTGGGCTCACATCATTATATCTATCAGAAAACACAGCTAATAATGAGAAACAAGAAGTAACATGGTGGTTAGGTGCCGTCCAGAATGTAAAAATAAGTCACAATGCTCACTGGAATTTGCCTATTTATATTCTGTTGGAAAAAACCATGTCACAACTATAATAGCTATAGGTTGTAGTTAGTAAATTTTGCCATCAATTATAAAATATTTTTAAATTCAGTGTTATGGAGGGTATTTATAGGCTCTACAAATGTATTTTTAAATGAAGTGTTTTGATCAGTTGCATCAAACATGACTAAAATAATGGTTATTATTTTTGAGTCTATGGCCAAGCTGACATAGAATAAATTATATCTATTGATTATCAAATTGAATGTGATTAAGACTCATAGTTCAACACAGATTGAGTTGTATAATGAGGACTGGGTAAGATCTTTTAGCCTGAGGGTCAGAATTCCAACCCCAGGTGTTAAAAATTACTCTTTGAATAGTTCTCCTATCCACTGGTGATGTTTTTTGAGACCTTAAATTTTCATTACCCCTTGAACATGTTAATTTAGTTTAGAACAGATGTGTGTGGCATCTGTGCACATATGTTTCCTGCAGAATTCTTGGGAGTGGAGGATCAGTATCCAACTTTGAAGCACATCTCTGATGAATTCACTTGAAATCAGTATTTCTGGATCTGAGAATTATACTACCACCCTATCTCTAAATCTGTTAGTGTTTTCTGTGGCAGGCAGGCATGCAATTTAATGAGTTGCCTTTTTCTTCCTCCCAGAGTTTTCCCCTAGCGCATTCCAGTTTTCCATCTGGGCTTGGGCTTGGGACTTGCTCATTTGTGGACCTGTAAGCTGGCCTGGCAGGCCCAGTCCCAGAGCTAGGCTTTCTTACAGAGCCAGCTTTGTAAGGGGGCCCCTTGACCATGGAGAAACCCATCAGAGCATGACGTTTTTTCATCAGCTTTTGGGAGCTCTGACAAATGTTCTGAGCATTTTCATCAGATGTTCTGACTTCCCAAAGAGGTTTCTATGGCTCCATAGTCAACATATTCCAATACTGACTTTGGAGCTTAGGAGAGAGCTCCAAGACATAATGTCTATTTTATATTCTTTTAAAAATCATTTCAGGAGTGATAGGAAGGTCACTTATATTTGAGAATGGCACTGAAGTGTCTTCTGCCAAGCCAGACATACACTCCTAGAGGGGAACCACCCACAGTCAGGGATTCATACTTATGCAGATAGTCTGGAGGTGAGTGGTGCTCACCACACCAGAATCTGAAGTCAAAGTACTCCTGCCATCTGTCAGATGACCATGGAAAAGTAGGTCTAGGAAGCTAGAATATGTCACCCCAAACTATAACTGTGGGAGGCCAGAATATGCTAGCTTAATGGACTCTTTGGCATAAGGATTTTCTTGAGACACAGCAGACAAAGGAAAAGCTCTGAAAATAGAGTAGAAGTTACCCTTTGGTGAGGGAAACTTACATTTATAAAGGAAACTACCATTTGTAGGGGTGTCTCTTTCTGGGTACCAGGAAAAGAAAGGTTGACTAAATCCTCAAAGACTCTAACTAATGGAGAAGGCACTTGCATCTGCATGACAAATCTTACCCTTGTTTACTGTACTTTTCTGATCATTTTCCTATAACTCGCCTCCCCTCCACCATTCTTACTTTGTTTTAGCTGAAGATGTATCTAAGCTCAAGTTCTAGCCACCTCTTTGAATTTACTCATCCCTGAGTTTTTCCCATGTAATATGAGAGAGATACATGTTAATAAACTTCTCTTTGTTTTTGTCTTGTTAATCTGTCTTTAATAAGAGGGGTCCCAGTCAAAAAAGTAGAAGGGCAGGAGGAAAAATGTTTCCTCCTACTCCACAGGGATGTGACAAACCTGTGTATTGTCACCTGCAAACTGACCTTTTTGGGGTGCATATTTCAAAACACATAGATATTTTTCTACTTCTCCTATCTGGGGAATCAATCAGTTTAAAAAAAAATCTCAAAGTGATTCTCTCAAAATCCCGGTCTGTAACCACTATATCTGTCCTAAATCTCCCCGCCATGTCTATTATGAACCGGTGCAATTTATTGCAGGGCTACGTCACCTTGGAAACATAGCCAGTCATTGGGTTACAGTTCAACAACCATTAGTTTCCAGAGATAATTCACCACTCATTTAAACATAATTCAGGTTTTTATAATAAAACCTAGATGTTATTATAAATATACATTATGAATAATTAAGAATTATGGAGCTCACTCCTTGTAGGACACATGGACTAAGTATTTTGATTGCATTATCTTACCCTCATGAAATCTCTCTTTCATAGGTGCTGTGCTAGTTATGCCAGTTTTACAGAGGAAAATTAGGATTCAGAGAAGGTACCTTGCCCAATTAGTAATTGGTAAAACTAGATCCTAAACTGAAGGGTATCTAAGACCAAAGTATGTGACTTTAGCTACCATGCTGTGTTTTCCTCAAATACAGGAAAACACAGTGTGTTTTCTGGTTTGTTTTTACTTTCCAGTCAAAATCTGAGCTAATGTTTTCCATTACCCTAGCTTTTAGGAAAGCATTTGGTCCCCGCGTTCTTCCCTATCTTTGGGTTTCAAGCAGTCATTGGGAAAACATAATTAAAAGCAAAATCTCTCAATCCAAAAAATCTTGCCACAAAGATGTAAGAGAAGGAGACAATTTTAATGTTGAAAAAGCATTAAACCAGAATGTGATGGGCACCACAGGCAACCCACTGAAGGGATTGCAAAGGCAGAGGGCAGTCTCCCTCTTTTCTGTAACTTGAGTGGCAATTACACTAGATAGGTTAGACGCATCTCCTCCCAGGACACTGGGGGATAAGCCTTATTTTTCTTAAGGATTACATTCCAAAGAAATGGCTGCTGAGTCTTTGATGAAATTTTTGAGTTGTGAGACTGGCATTTAAAGTCATTAAGAAGTATTACATTCCTCTGAGAAGGATAGAGAAAGAAATTGTGAAAGAAAGCAGAGGGGAGGGAGGAAAGCCTCTTCCCTGATTTTCACCAGGGAGAATTAGGCCCCTTATTTTCAATTTGCATTTGTCTCTTACACTATCTAAATCTTTACTCTTTAGGATTACACTAAGCATGACCCACCTTCTCCATACTCCTGGATTTGGGGTCAATACCTCTCAACTGCCCCTGCTCCAAAAATTTCCTGAAGAGTTCTCACTATACCACTCCACCTAGGATTTCACTTCTCTGATCTCTCAGTTGTCTCTAAAGCAGCTACCACTCTGAGACAAAGGTTTCCTTAGGAATAACATTAGAGTGATCCTTAGCTTCTCTTCAGCTGAATTTACATTTCACTCACTCTGGGGGCTGGACTGGGAAAACTCCCAAATACACATCCTGTGGAGGACTCAGCATTTAGTGACTCAGATTATAGTTTCTGGAAGATGTCAACCTCGAGGAAGAATTAGGAGAAAGATCAAAGTGGCCTGTCAGACAGAGATCTAGCTTCCAGTTAAGTGATCAGAAAATATGCTTAATTTACTGCCTGAGCTTTATATAAATTAAGCCTCAGTGAAATCCCAGGATTATGTAAGGGAGGAAAAAGTTTTCCTCCTCCTTCATAAGTTTCCTGGCTGAGTCTGAATGTTAAATTGACAAAGATTAACAGAAACCAGAACAGGGGGAAAGCATGCAAGTTTATTTAATATAATTTTTATGTGATTAGGAGCTTTCATTAAGGAAATGATCTGAAAGAACCGTTAAACCTGAGTATTTTCATGCTAGGTTTGATGATGACTGCACATTTTGAGGAGGAACGGGTAAGTTAAGGACTATCAGATAAGTGTAGTAAGCTGAGGGAAACTTAGCAAGGCCTGTTCATTCAGATTCCTGTCCGTGCCCTCTGTCTTGGAGATCAGGATGCTTCCTTCCTCTGGTAGTAGAGAGGGCACCTTTTGCATGATGGTCTTATAACCTGCTTTAGGGGAGAAGGGTAGGAAGTCACAGAGAACAACTTGCTTCTACTGTTTTCTCAACCTCCTTCAGTCAAGGTGCCATATTTCAGGGTTGAGTGTTCTGAAACCCGTCATTTACCATGAATTGCATTGTCCAACATAGGAGTGCATCTTCCGAGTGTGCCTCCCCTCCAATCCTTTTGAGAGTTTGTATCCCCTTAGCATTTCTTTTACATACAGAACTTTTTTTTTTTAAACACTTGATTTCATCTATCGATGAAGTGATATGATGCTGAAGGGGATCAGGATATGCCATCTCAAAGTATGTCACTTTAGCATAAGAATTATTTTCAGCTGAAGGCATTTGAGTTGCTGAAATCCCTTATCTGCCTCAAAGCAGTGCCTCAAATCTCATCACTACTTTAGGCATTCACTTCCTTCTGTGATGTTCTATGTACAAGTAAATTTAAAAACTAATGAATTTATATGCCTTCTCTCCTGTCTATCTGTCTTTTGTCTTTTAAGTTTAACTTATAGGCTTCCCTGACACTGAACCTAAGATGGCAGAAGAAAAGTATTTCTTCTCCTATGTCTAGGATTTGCTTCAAAATAATGTGGAAGGAGAGAATGGGTGGGAAGGAACTGGCAATGGGTTGATGATTGGTGGAAATGGTGATGCCTACTTTTGTATATATTTTACATTCTCCATACTTTTTAGTTAAAAGAAAAAGTTCTAGGTTGAATTTAGGTTAAAAATTTAGTTCAGTTATTTTGTTTCCAAGTATTTGCTGATTTGATTTCCTGTTTTTGGTTATGATTTTGATTATTTGGATAACAACAAAGAAGAATTTATGGTTGAAAATTCACCACAAGATGTTTACAGGAGATAGCTAGTTGCCCACACATAGAGTAAGTATCCCCTATGTGTAAACCCATGACTATTGTGTATTGAAGGCCTGCAATATGTCAGACAGCATGTGCAGTGCTTCATAAACACTATTTTGAATCTTCACAAAAACCTGTCAGGTAGGTCTTATTTATCTCCATCTTCCAAGTGTGGAAACTGAGACTCTGAAGTTTGTTGGGGTTGTGTTTGTATGTGTGTGTTAGTTGTTCAGTCGTGTCTGACTCTTTGTGACCCCATGAATTGTACCCCACCAGGCTCCTCTGTCCATGGAATTCTTCAGTCAAGAGTGGATTACCACTCCCTTCTCCAAGGGGTCTTCCCAACCCAGGGATTGAACCCAGATCTCCTGCATTGCAAGTAGATTCTTTATCATCCGGGCCACCAGGTGGGATGGTGGGATGACCATCCCTTAGCTGGGGGTAAACCCTTAGCTGGGATTACCCAGTCAGCAAATGACAGAAATTGTATTCAAACCCCAGTTTGTTTCCCTCCACTCTCTGTTCCTTCATTTATCTATTTGACAAAGGTTTATTGAATGCTTGTCATCTTCCAAGCATTAGTCAGAGCCATGAACTTAGAAAATGCAATCTCTGGCCAAATCAGCAGAACCTGCAATCCTCTCTTTTTACCCTGAACCACTTCCAACTCAGGGATTTTATTTGACTCTGGGCATGAAAGCAGATTCTGACACTAACCTTCTCCCAGCTATATGGAAAGCCAAGGTACAGCAAAGTTATTGTCAGGGAAAATTACCCAAGACTTGGAAATATGCAAAAAATATTATTGAATGTCCTTTCAGTAGGGTGCTAGGCACTGTATAGTTGATGCTTTGAGGATTAGCTGATTACATAGAGGGAATTCTTTTGGTTGTCTTTTGATTGATGGATATTGTACAATTTGATAAGGATAGATGTTCTTTTGTAGAAAACTGTTGCAATGTAAATAATTCTGGCAGATAGCAAGAATGTAGAGACAATGGACTTATGCACTGCAAAAAAAAAAAAATCATCCTAAACACTATATTTTATTACTTGATATGTTAACCAGACTTCATCCTATTAGCAAAATTATGTCAGCCTTCTTGATTGCCAGTGACTGGCTGGTTTGAAGAAGTCAGGGGCCAAATTATGGTAGGTTCTGCACATTGAGAGAAGGAGTCAGGATTTTACTGAAAGTGTGATGTGAAACCATTGAAAAGATTCAAGCAGAGGAATGACATAATATGAACTATCCTTGCTAAGAACACTGAGGCTGCACAGTGTTCTGAAGTCAGATAGATACAGGGCTTTGGGAAAGTCATTCCATCCCTCTTGATCACAGATCCCTCACCCACAGAGAAAGTAAAATGACAGCTGCATGCAAGATTGAAGTGAAGATTATACAGGGCTGGAGACATGCAAACCTACCCCTCCCAAGATAAATCATGAGTCACTTACACGAGTGTGTCTGCACTAAGCCAGGCTGGGCTGACTTAACCACTAGAAGCATCCAGGTGGCATCTTCTGAATGATCCTTACTTTCTCTCTAAGGGAGAAGGGGTCATGGAGGTAATTAGCCTGGGTAGAGGGCAGGGGTGAAGGTGAGAATAAGAATTTATTTAAGCTCATGCTTTATGAGCCTTGTCAAGTCTGCAAATCTAGATTGAATAAGAACAGCTGAACAGAGTTTTTGTTTTGTTTTAGTAGACAAATGTGAAATATTCCTTATTCTAATTCTTGTCAAAGCCAGAAGGAAGAAAGGGAGGAAAGAAGGAAGAGAAAGAAGAGAAGGGAAAGGAAGGAGAGAAAATGGAAAGATGCTCTACATTGTAGATAGGTTTGAGTTGAAGAACTTTTCTCATGCATAGGTTTCTTGATCTTCTTTTTTGAAGATTTCTGAGTACTGACTTTCTATTTCTTGCTTGGGGCAGTTCTTTAGGCCTAATTATAGGAAAGGAAAACCTGGCCTAGAAAGACCCTGAAAAGAGAGAAGAAAGAATCTTTGGTTCCCAAGAATGCCTAAGGATTCTCCTTATCCTTTACTGGTGGGGTGTCACCAGGGCTATCTTGTACCTATAGAGTGCCTGATGCCACAATACTTCCATGAGGTTAATATGATCTCTATAATCAAAAAAGATGTTTAAACTGAGGCCCAGAGCTTGAATAATACATAGCTGGTCAGTAGTATGGCTAGTACAGAAAACAAATTCTACCTGTCTCCAAATCTGACACTCTAAACCTCATGCTAGGTGTGTAACAGCATTTTTGTATGGTTTGTTTTCTATGTGAGATATTGCCAGAAACCAGCAGTTAATAAGGCACATCTTGGATTTATGCTCTATATTAGCTCAGGTCAGATTTTGTATCATTATATCTGACAGCTATTTCTCTGCTACGTGATCATTTCTGGGATCTTAGGAGAGTCTGTCGTACTACCCATGAACTGACAGAGTGGGATATGAGGCATTAAGACTGAGGAAGGGATGTGTGTGTATGTGTGTGTGTGTGTATGAAAGATAGAGAGAAGCTCTGTGTGTTTTGGGAACAGGGAGCATATGCATATTTTAATTTTCAGAGTTGTTGTTGTTCAGTCGCTCAGTAGTGTCCGACTCTTTGCAGACCCCATGGACTGCAGCACCCCAGGCTTCCCTGTCCTTCACTATCTCCCCGAGCTTGCTCAAACTCATGTCCATTGAGTTGGTGATTCCATCCAACCATCTCCACTTCTTGTCATCCCCTTCTCCTCCTGCCTTCAGTCTTTCCCAGCATCAGGGTCTTTTCCAATGAGTTGGCTCTTCTCATCAGGTGGCCAAAATATTGGAACTTCAGCTTCAGCATCAGCCCTTCCAATGAATATTCAGGATTGATTTCCTTAGGATTGACTGATTTGATCTTGAAGTCCAAGGGGCTCTCAAGAGTCTTCTCCAACACCACAGTTCAAAAGCATCAATTTTTCAGGGTTCAGCCTTCTTTATGGCCCAACTCTCACATCCATACATGACTACTGGAAAAACCATAGCTTTGACTAAATGGGTCTTTGTAGGCAAAATAGTATCTCTGCTTTTTAATATGCTGTAGGGGTTGGTCATAACTTTCCTTCCAAGGAGCAAGGGTCTTTTAATTTTGTGACTGCACAATCACCATCTGCAGTGATTTTGGAGCCCAAGAAAATAAAGTCTGACACTGTTTCCCCATCTATTTGCCATGAAGTGATGGGACTGGATGCCATGATCTTCATTTTTTGAATGTTGAGTTTGAAGCCAGCTTTTTCACTGTCTTTCACCTTCATTAAGAGGCTCTTTAGTTCTTCTTCACTTTGTGCCATAAGAGTGGTGTCATCTGCATAACTGAGGTTATTGATATTTCTCCTGGCAATCTTGATTCCAGCTTGTGTTTCATCCAACCTGGCATTTCACATGATGTACTCTGCATATAGGGAGAAGGAAATGGCAACTCACTCCAGTATTCTTGCCTAAGTAATCCTGTGGACAGAGGAGCCTGGTGAGCTGTTGTCCATAGGGTCTCACAGAGTTGGACACTAATGAAGCAACTTAGCATGTGTGCATGCATTGGAGAAGGAAATGGCAACCCACTCCAGTATTCTTGCCTGGAGAATCCTGTGGACAGAAGAGCCTGGTGGGATGCTGTCTATGGGGTTGCACAGAGTTGGACATGACTGAAGTGACTTAGCAGCAGCAGCAGTAACTCTGCATATAAGTTAAATAAGTAGGGTGACCCTACACGGCATGGCTCATAGGAAGGGGATGACAGAGGATGAGATGGTTGGATGGCATCACCAACTTGATTGACATGAGCTTGAGTAAGCTTCAGAAGTTGGCGATGGACAGGGAAGCCTGGCGTGCTGCAGTCCACAGGGTCGCAGAGAGTCGGACCTGACTGAGCAAGTGAAGTGAAGTAGGATGACAATATATAGCCTTGTAGTACTCCTTTCCCAATTTTGAACCAGTCCATTGTTCCATGTCTTGTTCTAACTGTTGCTTCTTGACCTGCATATGGATTTCTCAGGAGGCAGGTAATGTGGTCTGGTATTCCCATCTCTTCAAGAATTTTCCATAGTTTGCTCTGATACACAGAGTCAAAGGCTTAAGCACAGTAAATGAAGTAGAAGTAGATGTTTTTCAGAGACAGTGCAGTAATTTATCATCACATGAATTCTGGTCTGAGTTAGCCCTTTGTATTATTTAGCTTACTAGTAAGTTTCTATTGGAGAAGGAAATGGCAACCCACTCCAGTGTTCCTGCCTGGAGAATCCCAGGGACAGCAGAGCCTGGTGAGCTGCCGTCTATGTGGTCGCACAGAGTCGGACACGACTGAAGCGACTTAGCAGCAGCAGCAAGTTTCTACTTTCATTTGTTCCAATCATAGCCATTTTTGTAAATGACTAAAGCAATTGGCTCCTTAGTTTATTTCTCCTCTTGAGATATATGCAGGAGAAAGTAGAGTAAAACAGTTATTTTTGAAACTAGCAAGGGAATCTCTTACCTTCCTCCTTATATCTTTAAAAGAGGCATCTAAAAGCAGCCTTCTTCTCTGGTTAGTTCTTGCATATTTGCCTACAGAAGGGAGACACTAATGGTGGTGTAAGACAGTAGGCTGCCAAGGCTGTATTCCACCCAAAAGCCGTGTCATCACAACTCAAACTCACTCCTCAGCACTGGGCCTTATTCGTCATGAGTCATTGGTTGTATATGGACAAAATCCACTCAAACCAACTAAAGCAAAATAATTTATTGAAAGGGCAAGGAGATGTTTTAGAATACTTTAGGGTAGGGATGCAGCTAAGGCAAGAGCAGAAGGTAACCACAAGAGTGTATCTCTATGTCTGCTTCATTTTTCTTTCTTTCTTTTTACAGTCTAGTTTCCTCTACTTGTTCGATTTATCTGATAGAAAAAACTAGTTTTCCCCACAGCCTTTGAGTTTCAATGTTATAGCTGTGATTCTCCAGGAAAATTTCTCTCTGTCACTGTTTGTGTCACACCCCCACCCCCTTTCTTTCTCCAGGTCTGCTTTCTTAGAGAAGAGACTCTGATTTACTAATCTGTGTCAGTTGCCCACTCCAGGCCAATCACCTATGTCCATGGTATTGGGAAGTTTATATTACAAAGCAAGGCTTCACAGAGCTCGGTGGCTGTGACCAGGTGCAAAGGGTGGGGGTGGGTGTACATGTGTTGACTTGGGAAGGTATATGTAACTGTGCTTCTTGGGATTTCTAGGAACTATGCAAGTAGATGGCTATATAGTGGTTGGTCTGATCAGACAGGCTGACCCTCATAACTAGAGTCCTGTGTCTCATGATTGTGATGTAGTCTATTTATTTCCTATACCTTTAATAGTGGTTCCATGTCATCTCATGAGAAACATTCACTGTAACTTTAAGGAGGCAAAAATGGAGCAGCAATAGCTTCCAATGATGAGCTTAAGAAAGAAAAACAGTTCTGGGAAAGGGAGTATATGATTTCCTACAATTTTCTTTTATTTCAAAGTTCTAGAAGCCTCTAATAGTATGATGTAAATTAAATAAAATTTGTGTCCTCCATGGCCAGCACAGGAGGACAGTTCTCCCAGGTGAAGGGGCTGGACCTCATGGTCCTAACTCTTTTATTATCATCCTTCTTTCAAGAATCTCCTATTATTTTCCAGTTACCATCATTTTATTTGGGTTGTGTGTGATATTTAGTGTTTTTTTTTATGGATGGACACTTGATTGCCCTGACACCCTAAAACTCAGTGGTGACAAGGTTGGTAACTTCAAACAATATGAGAAATGAGATAACGTAACTTATAAAACATAGTCACCCTTTATGAACATTTGAAAGAGAGTGCCTTCCATTTCCTTCTGGTTGTATTTCTGTCCTTGCTTTTCACAGTAACGAGATGTGTGATGAGCTTATGCAAAAAAAGTGCTGAGTTCCATCCACAAGTGAATGTTACTAGAACATCAGCTGTTCTGTGCTTAGTCATTCAGTTGTGTCCAACTCTTTGCAACCCCATGGACTGTAGCCTACCAGGCTCCTCTGTCCATGAGATTCTCCAGGCAAGAATACTGGAGTGGCTTGCCATGCCCTCCTCCAGGGGATCTTCCCAACCCAGAGATTGAACCCAGGTCTCCCCTATTGCAGGCAGATTCTTTACCATCTAAGCCACCATAGAAGCCCAAGAAAACTGGACTGGATAGCCTATCCCTTCTCCAGGAAATCTTCCTGACCCATGAATCAAACTAGGGTTGGGTAGAATATTCCTACTTCACCCACATGGTCTCTGTCATCATGTATTTTTTAAAAAAATATTCTCTGTGAAGTTCATTTTTGTCATTATATTTGTTTTCTACTGCTGCTATAACAAATTACCACAAACCTGGTGACTTAACACAAATTCATTATTATATAGCTCTGGAGGTTGGGTTTCCCTGGTAGCTCAGTGGTAAAGAACACACCTGCAGTTCAGGTAACACAGGAGACCCAAGTTCAATCCCTAGGTTGGAAAGATCCCCTGGAGAAGGAAATGACTACCCACTCCAATATTCTTGTCTGGGAAAGCCCATGGACAGAGGAGCCTGGAGGGCTACAGACCATGGGGTCCCAAGAGTCAGACACAACTTAGCAACTAAACTACCACCACCACAGCTCTGGAGGTCAGAAGTCCAAATGGGTCTCACTAGGATAAAATTAAAGTGTTGAAAGCCTTCCTTTCTGGAGGTTGACAAAGGGAGAAATATATGTACGTGTTAATATTTTACCTTTTCCAACTTCTAGAAGCCACTCATATCAGTTGGCTTTTGACTCATTTCTTCTATCTTCAAAGCCAGCAGCAATGTTACAGCCCTCTGACCCTTCTGTGGTCATGTCACCCTCTGATCACAGTTAGGAAAGGGTTTCAGATGGGTTTAAGAACCCAAGTGATTGGGCCCACATGGATAATCCAGGGTAAATGCCCAATCTCAAGGCTCTAAACTTAATCCTGTCAGCAAAATCCCTTTTGCCATGTGAAGTACTGAGGCATAGTTCCAGGTTCTGGGGGTTAAGACACAAATATCTTTGGAGGGCCATTATGTGGCCTGGTCATGGTCATGAGAACTGATTTTAATTAGAAGAAAAAAATTCTATGATGGACATAAAATGACTGAAACCTCTTCTGTCTTCCAGGGAATCGATATAATTCTCCATAGTAGATTGAAATTTTTTTTACTTCTGTTAGGAAAACAGTCATCATTGGATCTTAACAGGCCTTTTTGTTATTAAAGAACTTCTTAGACTTGGATAAGATGGGAAAGATTCAGAAGAAGAAAGTTACTGAAAATTATAAAGTAATATGGACTTTGGACCATAAAGAAGGCTGAGTGCTGAACAATTGATGATTTCCAATTGTGGTGCTGGAGAAGACTCTTGAGAATCCCTTGGACTGTAAGGAGATCCAATTAGTCAATACTAAAAGAAATCAACCCTGAATATTCATTGAAATGACAGATGCTGAAGCCGAAGTTCCAATACTTTAGCCACCTGATGCAAAGAGCTGACTCATTTGAAAAGACCCTGATGCTGGGAAAGATTGAAGGCGGGAGGAGAAGGGGACGATAGAGGATTAGATGATGAGATAGCATCACTGACTCAATGGGCATGAATTCGAGCAAACTCTGGGAGATAAGGAAGGACAGGAGGAAAGCCTGGGATGGTGCAGTTTATGGGGTTGCAGAGTTGGACACGACTTGCTGACTGAACAACAACAACATAGATATATATACCCAATATTTATCATGAATACTTACAACCCATTTACACACCCAAATTAACCTCTAATTTAGACTCTCCAATGTGACTGAAATTACAAATTTTCCTCGGTTTTGTCAACTTTTAAAAAAGAGAACATTGCTTTTGACCCCACTTAGGTTATACAGGTGAAGTCTACGTGGAGCAGGACTTGGAGAGCTTCCTTTGTGTTAGTTGGAGTTTATAGGGATTCTTTCTTATTCCCTGTTCTTTTGGGAATGCATACCCATGAGACCTTGCTGCCTTTGGAGTGGTAAATTATCATATGCAAGCACATGTGTGGGGAGCAGGATCATCTCTGGAACTTTTTCCACTTGCAAGATCAAAACTCTATACTTGTTTAAAAAAAAAGACTACTCCCCAGTTTCTCCTCTCCCCAGCCCCTGACCACCACCATTCTACTTTCTGTCTCTCTGATTTTGGCTATTTTAAGTATTTCATGCTTGTGGAATCATGCAGTAATTTTTTTTTATGGTAAGCTTATTTAACTTAGCATAATATCCTCAAGGTTTATCCATGTTGTAGCCTGTGATCAGATTTACTTATTTTTTAAGGTTGAATAATATTTTATTGTATGTATATACCACATTAAAAAAAATCCTTTTATTTATCAATGGACATTTAGGTTACTTCAAATTTTGGCTGTTGTAATTCTGCACTATACCTGCGTGTATAGTTATCTCTTTAAGATCCTATTTTAAGATTGAATTGGATATATACCCAAAGGTAGGGTTGCTTAATCCTATGGTAGTTCTATTTTTAATTTTTCTGAGGAATTTCCATACTGTTTTCCACAACAGCTGCACCATTTTCCATTCCCATGCACTATGCACAGGGTTCCTATTTTTGCACATTCTTACCCAGAGTCTCTTATAGCTGGGTTTTCATGTGACTTAACTGATACCAAGCAGAGGCTCCTGAGAGATGTAGAAGGCAGCAGTGCATGTTGTGAGCTTCTGGGTGAGCGTGGTATGTAGATGTTCAATTTTCTGTGACTGAGGTAGCTGAGGTCCCAATGGCTGGCACTTAGCTTTGGGGGTGTCAGAAGCAGAACATGAGACATCAATTCCACTTGCAAGGAGAGCAGCAGAAGCAATGGGAAGCCTTCTGATTGTGGCAGCAAATACATAGTATTGTTCTAGAAGTTATTCCTGGAAGCTCATCATGGTGTCTATATCTCCAGCTCTTCCAGTGATTTTGTAAGCACCTAATTCTAGGAATGATGGAGGGCGCAGGCATCACATGGTAACACTTGATCCTTCTACCTTCTGCTTAAACTTATAGGAGGGGTTCCTGTTATCTGTGACTGAGCCCTGACTCATATAGACCCTCCACGGTAGGAGCTGCAGTGCAAAATAGGGGACCTTTCAATGCTTTTGTTTCCAGCTTTATGAGAGAATGGAATGGAGAGAGGATTCTCTTGAGAATTCTCTAAGAGAGAATGGAATCAGCACAGACTATAGCATAGATAGAGACAGAGTTTAAGTAAGACTGAATTTAGGTTCCCACTATCCAGGAGGCCCTACAACATACCTTACCAGTTAATAATTTGGTTTTACAACCTACTTGTGATTACATGTGCAAAGTCACTTCAGTTGTGTCCAACTCTTTGCGACCCTATGGACTGTAGCCCATGGAGACCCATGGACTGTCCATGGGATTCTCTAGGCAAGAATACTGGAGTGGGTTGCCATGCCCTCTTCCAGGGGATCTTCCCAACTCATGGATCAAACCCGAGTCTTTTGTGTCTCCTGCATTTGCAGCCGGGTTCTTTACCACTAGCGCCACCTGGGAAGCCCCCTGTGATTTCATGAGATATTCCCAAATCCTTACTATGAACTCCACCTTTTGTTTAAGCTAATTTGAGATGTATTTCTGCCACTAGCCAATAAAAAGCTGAATTGAATTGAGGTGCCTTGGAGATGTTACTACTGTATTATAACTTAAAATAATTAGTCTATTAAGTGAGACTTCTTCTCTATCCTCCCAAATTTAGTGTTATCTGTTCTGATCATTTAGAGTTTGGAGTAAGAAGGTCAAACCCAAGGTTAGGGCTTGTGTTCTCTCTGGTTCACAGCTACAGCCATCATCCCACCAGATCTTTCACTGCTGGAAAATCACCTCAAATTAAGGAGCCTACTGTTAGCAGGTTAGAAATCTATAAAGTGTACAAGTAGCATATAACGGGCACAACTGGGCCACCAAGCAAACTGCTCCAGTCAAGACAGTGCCGCTTTCCTGCTGGAATGTGGTGCTGTGCCTTTGGAAGCAACTCTCCAGGGTGGCAGTTTCAAACTTAGGAAGAGGAGCCTGTCCTTCACTGAAACCCAGTGGAGCAAAATACAACCCCAAAACCAAACACATCCTGTCCCAAAGAGCGGCCTATCTGAAACTTCAAGCAAAATGTTTTTGTTAGCAACTAGTAACTGACTGTTAACTAGTACCCTAAAGCCTTGCCCATTTCCACCACTGGGTGGCAGCCAGTTTCCAGGTGCAGGCAGCTATGGGAGACAGCTTTCCTGGTGTGTGTGGCCACCATGTGTGTGCATTTTTGTCTGGAAAGATCCCTTACCCTACCCCTTGCTGAAAGCACTCGTCGGGTGACCATGTTTCTCCATGGGATCCCTGCTCCCTCTGTTACTCCTGCTTTTCAGATCCTTTGACTTGCCCTTGTAGGAGCCAATCTTTGACTCATCAATGATCCACCAGATGTGTTCCTCTAAAGGTGAAGTAAGGAAGATATGACATCACTGGCAGTGAGGTCTGGAGTTCAAAGATCCTACGGACTAAGAACATAGTGGTGAAAGAAAAAAATTAATTGTATTTCATCAAAGAAAGTGAAACGTCAATACATAGGATGGAAGAAAATATTTGCAAACCATATATCTGATAAAGGACTAATATCCAGAATATATAAAGAATTCTTACAACCCAACAACAAAAGATGACTCAATTTAGAAAATGAGCAAAGGATATAAATAGACATTTCTCTATGTTCAAATGGCAAATAAGCACATGAAAGATGCTTAACATCATTGAGAGGTGGTCCATGCATGGTGGGGAGTGGTGCTTATAGTCTTATGGGGGAAAGAGACTAAAATCAGTAGAAACATACACATACATAAACCCTATACATAATCAGGAATTGGGCAGAAATGAGGATAAATTTTCGTACAAAAGATGGACCTTAAGCAAAATTTAGTTTGCTAGGAAAAGTGGGCTGAGGAGAGCCCCTTGTTATGTGGAGGAACAAACCAAGGCCAGGGCTCAGTGCACCACAATACTAATGCAGATGCCAGGCTGGCCATTCCTGTATGAGTATTTGTCATTTTCTGGGCCTCAACTTTCCAGATTGCAAAAGAGAGGGAGGTGGATTAGACAATATCTATAGCCGTTTAGGGCGCTGCCTCAGTGGCTCAGCGGTAAAGAATCTGCCTGCAATGCGGGAGATGTAGGAGATGTGGGTTCGATCCCTGGGTCAGGAAGATCCCCTGGAGGAGGGCATGGCAACCCACAGTGGTGTTCTTGCATGGAGAATCCCATGGACAGAGGAGCCTGGCAGGCTGCGGTCCGTGGGGGTCGCAAAGAGTTGGACACAACTGAAGTGACTAAGCACACATGGCCCTTTAGGGTTTTTACAAGTTTTTTTTTCCCGTTATAGTGGAAAATGGAATTGGTTTAATAAGGGAGGAGAGTCTTGGGAAGAGAACTATAAAAGTTATTAGCAAAAGCTAAATTCTCTGATTGGGGGCCACCCTTGGTATCCAAAAAGGGATATTTTACAGGTTTATTCTTATGGGTGTTTGTAGGATTCAGGGATGTTTATGTACCTGGTTGAAGGAGAGGAGGAATGGAATTCCATATACATCACTGATATTTGACTAAGTGATCTAATTGATTCCACCAGCTGCCCAGATATGGTATATTTGTGCCCGAGATCGAAATTGAGACTGTGGAAGCAAAATGTTGGGAGGAAATACGGCATTTTAAAAGAACATCTCCTTATACTTTTTTGTAGCCTGCATAGAGACAGAGACAGAAAGCAGAAGATGACAATGCCCTTACGTAACTGGAACTCAGGGCTGACTCACTGACCATAGCTTTCCCCTGTAACTCTCCACTCCTTCATTCCTGCCAGATCACCTTCTCCTTTATGTCACTTCTCATCCCTCTGTCATTCTTGATTCTTAACACTCCTTCAGTCCTCTTTGACTCCACTTGACTCACTGAGTGGACTGAACTCCAAATCAGTTGTTTCCTCACCCCCAACAATTCTCAAGTTATTTGTCTCACCGTCTTCCCACCCTGTCTTCCAACTCAATGGGAGCTCCCTCAACCCCCCTCATCCCTGACAAGTTTCACCCTTGCTTTCTTTTGGGACTTGCACCCTGGGAGTTTGTCTCTGTCTTTTCAAACCTCCTTTTCATCTCAGCCAAAATTCCACCATGCCGTCTAACAAGACTACTTCCTGACACCTGTCCCTTTAATAATGCTATACATCTATATATTTTGTCCTTTTCTAGTGGCATTTTCCAGTTTACAAAAATAAACCACTTTTTTGGGCCCAGGTTTAATATTCAGAAATATTAGTAATAAAAATAAAATGTACTTAATATTTTAACCCAATCTCCTAGTTATTGTTGAAATTTGAGGGAACAGAGCTTCAGATCAAGTTGCAGAGTAGAAGGACACATTTTGAATAGCAACCCCAACTCATAGGGGCTTCAACATTAAATGAAAATCCTAAAGAGGGGCTGGTCACAGGGAAGACTTGACTATGATTCGCTGATGTCATCAAGAACCTGATTGCTGTCATTTTGTCTTTTTCTCCTTCCATGGTGTCCACTTTATTTAAAATGAGCTCTTCTTATGGCCCCAAGATTCCTGCAAGCATTCAATGAACTGTAGGCTTTTTATACAGGCCAGAGAAACTTCATTCCAGCCTCCCCAGCCAAAATCCTGATGTTTACTCTGACTCGCCTGACTCAGGTTGCGTGCTCATCTCTGACTCCTGTGGTTGTGGAGGAAAATGTAATGATTGCCATAGCCTCAGCTACATGCTCTACTCCTGTAGCTGGAGTGAAGTTTTCTTTCCTGCAACTGTGTGACTCCCTTAAACTAAACCAGAGTGCTTGTCCTTTGTGCATTCACCTACAGAACACGCAGATGGATTTGGACTGCTTACTGACTCCTCTCTGAACCTACCTCTAGTTGGTGCTCTAACTTTTCTTAGCTCCAGCCCTCCCACTCAAGTCATAGCATTAGATGTTAGCAAAGTAACATGTGGAAAAGTCCAAAATTGTGTATGGAAACCTGTGGGCAGAGATGAAAGGGTGCACAGAAGTGATGGGGGTTGAGGTAAGGACTGCTTGGCCCTGTAATACTCATGTGGTGATGTCACAACTTTAACTCTCCAAACATCTGCTGGGAGACTCCTATTGCTAAAACTGGAACAGCTGATTAAAGGACAAAATGAATTCTGACCAGAAAAGAAAAGCAGTTGGTGAAACAGAGATATGGGAGACATGGGAGGAAGTGACTGAGTCACCCTGGAATTCCTAATGGCAGAGAAAGGGAACAAATGGGCATGTTCAGACACATCCATTGGATTCTTTTTAATCAGAGAAAGGTAAAATGAGTCCATAGTCAGTTTCTAAAAGGGACTATCACTTAAGAAGAATAAGTAGCTTTAAAAAAAGGAATGCTTACTCTGTAATTTTGGTTTATCCTAATGAGAAGGACTCTGAGAAGACATTAAAGAAATACAACATGCTCAAGGAAAAATCCAAGCTTAGATTTAGAAGGAACAAAAACAGAATCTTAGAAACAGGGCACATAGCTAAGGATGCATGTGAGACCACAGATGTGGCACAAATCTCTACAGATGCTATATCCAGAACTTTGACTGTAAGTTGAGACTTGGGAAAATGTTAAAACCAAAAACTGTAGAGTATATAGAAGTATAAATATAATGTTGTACAGAGAAAACTTACATAATGTTGCAATCCAATGTTCAGTTCAGTTCAGTTGCTCCGTCGTGTCTGACTCTTGGAGACCCCATGGATTGCAGTGTGCCGGGCACCCCTGTCCATCACCAGCTCCTGGAGCTTGCTCAAACTCATGTCCATCAAGTCGGTGATGCCATCCAACCATCTCCACCTCTGTTGTCCCCTTCTCCTCCTGCCCTCAATCTTTCCCAGCATCAGGGTCTTTTCAAATCAGTCAGTTCTTTGCATCAGGTGGTCAAAGTATTGGAGTTTCAACTTCAGCATCAGTCCTTCCAATGAATACTCAGGACTGATTTCCTTTAGGATTGACTGGTTTGATCTTTCAATTCAAGGGACTCTCAAGAGTCTTCTCCAACATCACAGTTCAAAAGCATTAATTCTTTGGCGCTCAATTTTCTTTATAGTCCACCTCTCACATCCGTACATGACTACTGGAAAGACTATAGCTTTGACTAGGTGGGCCTTTGTCAGCAAAGTAATGTCTCTGCTTTTTAATATGCTGCCTAGGTTGGTCATAGTTTTTCTTCCAAGGAGCAAGCATCTTTTAATTTCATGGCTGCAGTCACCATCTGCAGTGATTTTAGGCCCCAAGAAAATAAAGTCTGTCACTGTTTCCAAATCCAATGTTACATCAGTAAAAATAAATTAAAATTCTTTTAAAAATGTTTGGTGTTTTCACTTATTTTTCAAAGTAAAAACAAACAAACAAACAAACAAAAAAACACAAAAAAGGAAGAGATCATTGTTTGGGGAAGATGGTATCAAATGAAATGACAGAGAAAGCAGAACCCCTCAGCTGTCTTTTTTACGTGCCTCTCCCCTCTTAAGGAAAAGGTTTTTTAACACAGAAATGTTAAAAATGTCAAAGAATACTATAGTCCAGACAGTAAAGATGATAGTAAGAGTATTAGCCCATTAAAATGCATTTAGTATTTAAGCCAAATGCATTATATCCAAAGATATCGAAGCAACTTGCTTATGTGTTTATCTTGGGATCTTGTAATAGGCAGAATGGCCTCTTCCAAAGATGTCGTCATTCTTATCCCCAAAATCTGTGACAGTGACCCCTGCTGACCTGCCTACAGGGACTTTACTGATGTGGTTAACTTAAAGATCTTGAGATGGAAAGTTTACCTGGTTATCTGGGTGGTAAAATGTAATCACAAAGATCCTTATAAAAAGGAGGCAGGAAAACCAGAGAAGAGAAGAGAAGATCATGGAAACAAAGGTTAGAGATGTGATACGGGTGGCATTTAGAAGCTGGAAAAGGCAAGGGAATGTGTTCTGCCTTCAAAGACTCCAGAAGGTATGCTGCCATGCTGATACCTTGGTATGTTGATACCGATTTTAGCCAGTGGTATTGATTTCTGACTTTTGAACTCCAGAACTGTAACATGACAAATCTATACTGTTTTAAGACAATAAATATATGGTAATTTGTTACAGGAGCAATAGGAAACTAATACAGGATCATTACATCAGCCTTGGAAAACCACTGCAAAAATAAAAGTTACCAAAGGATGGTAGTGGGCACGTTCCAGTTTTATAGGGAGAATTCACAAACTTGGTACTAGTTATTGGTGAAATTTTGAATTAAATTACTAAACTAGTAGTTTGAAAGCACTTAGAAAGGTGGACCACATCAGGAGCAAGTATAAATAAACTAAGACTCAATTATCTCTAAATAGGTCACTGAGGTTTTCAAGTTATTAGAGTTATCAGGGATATGTGTGCATGGAGCAAACAAAAGATTCAGCAAAGCTTTTGATAAAGTGCCCTATGATAATTATGCAGACAAATAAATGTAGACTAAACCACAGAGAATTTAGATGGATTCATAGTTGACTGAACAAATGTTCAACCTGAAGCATGCTGATTTAGCGGATCAAAACCAATTTGGAAAAAAAATCTTCCCTACTCTTTGGACCAAATCATATCAAGAGTTTTCAAAATCAACAATATGGATGGCTATGTAAATGTATCTTACTAAGACAATATTAATAGGTGAATGGAAAGAATTAGTATTTTTAAAATCTCAGGGTGGAAAAATTGAACAGAAGCTAGTACGATAAAATTGAAAAGGGATGTATGTAATATCTGGCACTTTTCTTAAAAATTTTTTTTCAAAATTACTGTGTAGAAGAGATCTGGAATGGCAGAAATTCTTATTTCAGAACAAGCAATACTTGGTAATTTTGGTTGATAATGAATGAATTTTGAATTAAGAAGAATGTGGTCTAACTACAAGTTAACCTTGAGTTGCATTTTTGGAAGCTAAACCTTTAGATCTGCAATGGTCTGACTGCTGCTGGTGTAAGGATCTGGTTTTGTCACCACACAAGCAGGCTATCATCTAAAGGACTCTGGAAGCCATATCTGTGATCATGGTCAGGAAGATATAAGTGCCTTGGGGGGCCAGTGTGTGGACCAGCTTGGTTAGAGTGGAGGGCTCTCACTGGAGAAGAGATGAAAAGAATCATGTCGGTTGCTGATGCTAAGTCGCTTCAGTTGTGTCCAACTCTGTGCAACCCCATAGATGGCAGCCCACCCGGCTCCCCCATCCCTGGGATTCTCCAGGCAAGAACACTGCAGTGGGTTGCCATTTCCTTCTCCAATCATGTTGGCAGGGTAGGTTAAAGCTGATTGCTGAGGCTCAGCTCTTGAATTACCAGCCTAAGGAAGGTAAGTCATTTTTTAGGTAATTAAGGAGGTTTCAGACATTCTTAAGTGGTAGAAGGCAAATGAGAGTTGTGTTTTTGAGGTTAGAACTGACGTTTTGAATGACACAGAGTCAGTGTGATGGAAAAGTAAGACTGGGATGGCGTTCTGGTGTTCAGTTTGCTGGATATTTAACATGAAGCAAGATTGTTTACCTCTCTGTCTCCTTTACCTTCCTGTCTCCTTACCTGTGATATAGGAATTATAAGAGAATTTACCTTATAAAGTGGTTTGAGGATTAAATAATTTATATGTGTAAAGTATTTGGAACAGTTCTTTATATAAAACAGTGCTCAAAAAATTCTAGCCAGTCACTACTATTAGAGTTCAAACATGGAATGTGTGGGGGAGTTCTACTGACAGGAGGGGACAACTGCGTGGAGCATGAAGAAGACAAAATCCAGAGGCCTTGTTGCTTTCCTGGACCCTCGCCTGTTCTTACCAGTCTCTCTCGTGTGCTCCACTCTTTGCTCTCATCATGGTTGCAGGGATGGGTCAGCATGTACTCCACCTGAAGTCTTGCTCTTCACGCATGCCCAGATGATTTCCATAGTCATTTAGCTCTTACGTTTTATTTATTAATTATCTTTTCACGTGTATGCATGTCTGACTCTGCTCAACCCTGCCTTAATGAGGTCAGGGACTGTTTTACATATTCCTTTTTTTCTCCCACAGCATCTGGCACAGTGCCTTGCATGTAGCACATGCTTGAAAACTGAATAAAGGCATGGGTTAAGTTAAAGATGATTCCCGGTTTCCAAGCATTTCTTATGGGGGAAATGCTGGTGCCTGGGATGAAAGAGTGAAGCACAATGAGAAACAGTTTCAGAAGTCAACGTGTTCATCTTTGGGGTATAGTGAGGTCATAAATTACTTGGGGTTAGTTCCAAAGACACTAAAGCTGAAATCTAATGTAGACAAAATTGCCATTTAAATCCCTTATATCTCAAAGTCTATAAGTGATTTCAGTCGCATTGGAACTGGTCATTCTGTCATAAGTTGAATACAGATAAAGTTACTGGGTTGTGTTTAGAAGGCATGCTGCACCAGCGATTATGCTTTCCTGGGTATGTGAATAGGAGGTGAATACAGTCATCAAGACAGTGTGGTCCTGGCACAAAGACAGAAATATAGATCAATGGAAAAAAATAGAAAGCCCAGAGATAAATCCACGTACCTATGGACACCTTATCTTTGACAAAGGAGGCAAGAATATACAATGGAGAAAAGACAATCTCTTTAACAAGTAGTGCTGGGAAAACTGGTCCACCACTTGTAAAAGAATGAAACTAGAATACTTTCTAACACCATACACAAAAATAAACTCAAAATGGATTAAAGATCTAAACGTAAGACCAGAAACTATAAAACTCCTAGAGGAGAACATAGGCAAAACACTCTCCGACATACATCACAGCAGGATCCTCTATGACCCACCTCCCAGAATATTGGAAACAAAAGCAAACATAAACAAATGGAACCTAATTAAAATTAAAAGCTTCTGCAAAACAAAGGAAACTATAAGCAAGGTGAAAAGACAGCCTTCAGAATGGGAGAAAATAATAGCAAACAAAGCAACTGACAAAGAATTAATCTCAAAAATATACAAGCAACTCCTACATCTCAATTCCAGAAAAATAAACAACCCAATCAAAAAATGGGCCAAAACTAAACAGACATTTCTCCAAAGAAGACATACAGATGACTAACAAACACATGAAAAGATGTTCAACATCACTCATTATCAGAGAAATACAAATCAAAACCACAAGGACATACCATTTCACGCCAGTCAAAAGGGCTGCTATCCAAAAGTCTACAAGCGATAAATGCTGGAGAAGGTGTGGAGAAAAGGGAACCCTCTTACACTGTAGGTGGGAATGCAAACTAGTACAGCCACTATGGAGAACAGTGTGGAGATTCCTTAAAAAACTGGAAATAGAACTGCCATATGACCCAGCAATCCCACTGCTGGGCATACACACCAAAGAAATGAGAATTGAAAGAGACACGTGTACCCCAATGTTCATTGCAGCACTGTTTATAATAGCCAGGACATGGAAGCAACCTAGATGTCCATCAGCAGACGAATGGATAAGAAAGCTGTGGTACATATACACAATGAAGTATTACTCAGCCATTAAAAAGAATACATTTGAATCAGTTCTAATGAGGTGGATTAAACTGGAGCCTATTATACAGAGTGAAGTAAGCCAAAAGAAAAACACCAATATAGTATGCTGCTAAGTCACTTCAGTCATGTCTGACTCTGTGCGACCCCATAGATGGCAGCCCACCAGGCTCTGCCGTCCCTGGGATTCTCCAGGCAAGAACACTGGAGTGGGTTGCCATTTCCTTCTCCAGTGCATGAAAGTGAAAAGTGAAAGTAAAGTCTCTCAGTTGTGTCCAACTCTTCATGACCCCATGGACTGCCTCCTACCAGGCTCCTCCATCCATGGGATTTTCCAGGCAGAAGTACTGGAGTGGGTTGCCATTATACTAATGCATATATATGGAATTTAGAAAGATGGTAATGATAACCCTGTATGCGAGACAGCAAAAGAGACACAGATGTATAGAACAGTCTTTTGGACTTGTGGGAGAGGGCAAGGGTGGGATGATTTGGGTGAATGGCATTAAAACATGTATAATATCATATGTGAAATGAATTGCCACACCAGATTTGATGCATGATACAAGATGCTCGGGGCTGGTGCACTGTGATGACCCAGAGGGATGGTATGGGGAGGGAGGTGGGAGAGAGGTTCACGATGGGGAACACGTGTACACCCGTGGTAGATTCATGTTGATGTATGGCAAAAACCAATACAATATTGTAAAGTAATTAGCCTCCAATTAAAATAAATAAATGTATATTAAAAAAATAGGAGGTGAATAGGAGGCCATTCAGGTATGATCTAAGCCAAATCCCTTATGATTATACAGTACAGCTTCTGTCTACATCTTTTCGAAGTGAATGAATTATGAATTCATAATTCATTCACTTATGAATTATGTATCTTAATAGTGTATACGTTGGACTCCATTGTGACTTTAGGTGGGTAGTTTAATGCTTCATGACTCCCTGGCTGATAACCTTTTTTTTAAAAAAAACCGTTTATTTTGTATTGGAGTATAGCCGATTAACAAGCAATGTTGTGATAGTTTGAAGAGAACAGCGAGTGAAGGGACTCAGCCACACATATACATATATTCCTTCTCCCCCAAATTCTCCTCCCATTCAGGTTGCCACATAACATTGAGCAGAGTTCCATGTGTTATACAGTAGGTCCTTGTTTGTTACTGGTTGATAACCTTTAAAATTTTTAATTTATTTAATTGGAGGCTAATTACTTTACAATATTGTAGTGGTTTTTGCCATACATTGACATGGATCAGCCCTTTTAATGTCACCTAAAGAGGTAAATTCAAAAGCAGAGACATTACTTTGCCAACAAAGGTCCGTCTAGTCAAGGCTATGGTTTTTCCTGTGGTCATGTATGGATGTGAGAGTTGGATTGTGAAGAAGGCTGAGTGCCGAAGAATTGATGCTTTTGAACTGTGGTGTTGGAGAAGACTCTTGAGAGTCCCTTGGACTGCAAGGAGATCCAACCAGTCCATTCTGAAGGAGATCAGCCCTGGGATTTCTTTGGAAGGAATGATGCGAAAGCTGAAACTCCAGGACTTTGGCCACTTCATGCGAAGAGTTGACTCATTGGAAAAGACTCTGATGTTGGGAGGGATTGGGGGCAAGAGGAGAAGGGGACGACAGAGGATGAGATGGCTGGATGGCATCACTGACTTGATGGACTTGAGTCTCAGTGAACTCTGGGAGTTGGTGATGGACAGGGAGGCCTGGCGTGCTGCGATTCATGGGGTCGCAAAGAGTCGGACATGACTGAGCGACTGATCTGATCTGATCTGATCTGAAAGAGGTAAAGGCAGAGGAACCAGAGATCAAATTGCCAACATCCGCTGGATCATTGAAAAATCAAGAGAGTTCCAGAAGAACATCTATTTCTGCTTTATTGACTATGCCAAAGCCTTTGACTGTGGATCACAATGAACTGTGAAAAATTCTTAAAGAGAAGGGAACACCAGACCACCTTACCTGTCTCCTGAGAAACCTCTATGCAGATCAAGAAGCAACAGTTAGAACTGGACAGGGAACAAGGGACTGCTTCAAAATTGGGAAAGGAGTTTGTTAAGGCTGTATATTGTCACCCTGCTTATTTAACTTCTGTGTGGAGTACATCATGCAAAATGCTAGGCTGGCTGAAACATAAACTGGAATCAAGATTTCCAGAAGAAATATTAATAACCTCAGATATGCAGATGACATCACTGCAGTGGCAGAAAGTGAAGAGGAATTAAAGAGCCTCTTGATGAGGGCAAAAGAGGAGAGTGAAAAAGCTGGCTTAAAACTCAACATTCAAAAAACTAAAATCATGGTATCCGGTACCATCACTTCATGGCAAATAGATGGGGAAAAAGTGGAAGCTGTGACAGATTTTATTTCTTGAGTTCCAAAATCACAGTGGATGGTGACTGCAGCCATGAAATTCAAAGACACTTGCTCCTTGGAAGAAAATCTATAACAACCTAGACAGCGTATTAAAAAGCAGAGACATCACTTTGCTGACAAAGGTCTGTGGAGTCAAAGCTATGGTTTTTCCAGTAGTCATGTATGGATGTTATGTATGTGAGAGTTTGATCATAAAAAAGGCTAAGCACCACAGAACTGATGCTCTCAAGCTGTGGTGCTGGAGAAGACTCTTGAGAGTCCCTTGGACTGCAAGGAGATCAAACCAGTCCTAAAGGAAATTAACCCTGAATATTCATTGGAAGGACTGATACTAAAGATGAAGCTCCAATACTTTAAGAGTTGATTCATCAGAAAAGACCCTGATGCTGGGAAAGATTGAAGGCAAAAGGAGAAGTGGGCAGCAGAGGATGAGCTGGTTAGAAAGCATCACTGACTCAAATGCACATGAATTTGAGCAAACTTTGGGAGATAGTGAAGGACAGGGAAGCCTGGCACGCTGCAGTCTGTGGGATTGCAAAGAATCAGACATGAAGAGTCGACTGAACAACAACAGAAGGGGTAAATGGCCTATCATTTGGAAAATCTAAATAAACAAATGGCATTAAATATGCCTTTCACTCAGAGTTGGGCTTGGAAGTTGATGTGGAGGTGAAAGGGAGGGTGAATCCCCTCCATACATTTAAATCTTCCCTTCTTCTCCCCATAGTTGTTCCTCTACTTTCTTCACTATCTCAAATATACCCATACAGGAGGAGAAAGCAAAGAATATTCAGGAAATGCTCTTCATTCCTTCAGCAGATGTGTACTATTGCACCAATCAGCACAATAGTAGACTGTTTGGGATAAAAAGACTATCAACCCAATACTGTGTGTAACCATTCACAATTATAATTCAGAGGGGACATTTTTAAAACATAATTAACTTTGGAGGGAAATGGGCAAGTCCAAGTGCAGTGTTTTATTTAGCTAGACTTAAACAATTTTAACAATCCTGATGAATGTGGAAGCCAGCAATTGAATAAAACAACCCTTTAGGCATCTCATCCTAGGAATAATCTAGCCGTGCAGTGATGGTCAATAGATGACAACTGACTAATAGAAATTAGCCATGAATGAAGCCTAAATATGAACAACTTGAGTTCTTCACCTCAAATGCCCGAAAAGAATTGCCTTGTTTTGTTGATATTGCTGTTAAGGAAAAATAAAATCATGAATCTGGATATCCTTCCCCCTAATATTAACCATCTGCACAAATGTAACCTACTTATTTCCTGGCTGACATTCAACATTTGTGGTTCTTTCTTTTCATAGTAATTATATGAAAACTCCCTAATGGTGTCTGGTGCTCAGTTAACATAATGTAGGACCATCCTTTGTAGGCTAGCTTTGAGTTCTTTTCCAGCTACAAGCCCGCTCCTCCAAAATCCCTTAAATTCAACTATTAAAACTCCAAGAGGATGGCAAGGCAAATCCATGTTCCTTGTGAAAATCTCCCAAGGAGATCTGTTTTGAAAACTCTTTTAGAAGGTGAGAAGAAAGAGTTGAGCGAAAGGATGCAAGGCCAAGGTCAGTGAGCTCTGACTGAAGGGAAAAGGATGTCAGTCTGTTTGCCCCTTTTTTAGGATCCCCCCAGGTGCAGAGAGTAGTTACTCTGCTAACGGTGAGCAGCTGTTCAAACAGAGGTGCTAACCTCAATTGTCTTAACTAAAAGTGGTTGAAAAAATAATGTTTAAAACAAGTGACGAGAATTTATCTCTAAGTTTGAAGGATTATGCAGCAAAGGTTGGACCAGAGGATACTCCTTAACTAAAGCTATTTTGCTCAAACTTTAACTTTTGTTTGGTCTCTTGCCTGCAGAGGGTTAGTCCCATTAGAGAGAGAAGTACTGGCTTCCATGAGCTCAAGTTTTTATTGCGTAGGTAACACTGGGGAGACTAAAAAAAAAAATTTGGAGTGATACCCATAACTAGTCACACCCTTGAAAGTTTTCTCATCAGCCTGAAATATGACTGAATCTTAAAAAATTAAACAGAATGCGGAGTTAATTTTCATTGAACCTTATTTGCATAGGTAAGAATATTACAGATAACTGCAATGAGATGCCTGGTGAGGGTCCTTGTTACATTGTTCCCTCAGTGGGGGTGTATTCAGTGTTCCACTGTTTATCAGTCGTGTTTTCCACTTCCCCATAAATTTAAATAACTAATTCAGTGTGCTCTTCTGGAGGCTTCCTGGGGCAAAGGCTGTGTTGCATATATGCCTTTGTGTTTCTCCAGCCCCTGCTTTTTCTCTGGGGGCTTCCCAGGTGGCTCAGTGTTAAAGAATCTGCCTGCCAAGCAGGAGATGCGTGTTCAATTCCTGGGTCGAGAAGATCCCCTGGAGACAGAAATGGCAACCATTTCAGTATTCTTGCCTGGGAAATCCCATGAAGAGAGGAGCCTGCTGGGCTACAGTCCAAGGGGTCACAGAAGAGTTGGACATAGCAACTAAGCAACATTTTCTGGAGTATATTTGATTCACAAATATTTGACCTGGGAGCATCTCATGAACATTTTAAGCCCCACTGAGTTGAAAGCAAACCTAGGCAGAGGAAGTGGAGAGACTGGCTTGTTTCTCACTTGGTGGGTGATGATGTGTTGGAGACGGATGTCAAAGCCAAGAGTTAGAAGGAGAGAAAGACACAGCTTGAACTGGAATTCTACACTCTTTGCCAGAAACTGCTGCATGACGGACATGGTTGCTCTTGAAGGTAGAACTCTGTTCTGTTCCAATTTATCTGGCTTTTATTCTCAAATGTTGACCAGAATTTCAGTCCATTTGAGATGGATTCTGTGTTAATAGAATTCACATTGTGCCACTTAGAAAATGTTTCCCTTTCATTTGGGCTAAGTGTTTCTCCCTCTTCTTTCTCTTGCAGAGATAAAATGCTCTGCAAGGAATTAACGGTTTTACGGCCATGCAGCTGGCAGCAGGATATCACAGAACTCTGTGCAGAAATCCAATTATTTCCTTTGTCTGAGATGAAAACCAATACTTTGGAGTTGGGGGAAGGGCTTCTGCAGCTTTAAGAATTTGTTCTAGAACGGACAGGTTCTCAGATGCAACCTGATTCCTGGATCACAGAAGCTCCCTTTTTTGTCCTGCTTGGTGTTGACCACCTGAACACACTTGGGATTCAGGAAACAGGATGAAAGAACCCTTTAGTCTAAGTTTCTGGCTCCTTTAGGACTTAAGATGAGTCGTTAAACTAGCATTAAATATCCTAGGACAATGATGATGTCACGTGATCCCAGCAACTACTACTGTCAGTGTAGGAGATACTTGGGGGTTATTTTCTTTTTAAATATTTTTTTGGCTGTCCCAGGTCTCAGTTGTGGCACACAGGATCTTCAGTCTTCGTTGCAGCTTGTGGGACCTTTAGTTGTGGCATGTGGAATCTTTTTAGTTGCAGCATGCAGGGTCTAGTTCCCTGACCAGGAATCGAAACCAGGCCCCTGCACTGGGAATAAGGAGTCTTAGCCACTGAACCACCAGGGAAGTCCCTTGGTGGGTAATTTGAAAAGAGAACCTACCACTGAGAACGTCTAAGCCTTGGAAAGCAAATATAGAAAGAAATACACGCAGAGAGAGATAAAATAGCCTGAAACACTTTCCTCTGGGGCTTTTCATTTTCTTAGGGTGGGTAGGAGAATTTCTAATTCCAAATCAAAGATAGAATATTTGTGTCTCATTTTTTTTAAGAAGTAGCCATTGAAAAATGCAAAAAGAATAGAAACAGCTACATAGTTTCATAGTTAATCAGAAATCCCTTGGTCGTGTAACCCTATACTCTCCTCTGTTTCCTCTCCATCCTGTCCCAGCAATTTTGTAAAGAGATGTGGTGATGAGCTTCCTCACAACAGAGCCTGGAGAACTGCTTGTTCAAGGGAATGAAATAATTAGAATCAGAACTTGGATCAAAAACTGGGCAGGATAGGATAAAGCAGGAGTGTGGATTCTGAAGGTAAAAAGATCTGAGTTTGAATTCCTGCACAGTGTAAGAACTTAGATCTTTTATCTGAGCTTTCATTCCTTTATCTATAAAATGGTTAAATAATTCTTACCTTGCTGATATGTTAAGAGAATTACTGATAATGTACATAAATGTATTTTCCCCATAATAATTCTATAGAGTAGGTGAAAGGGAACATGAGTTATAAGACAGAAAGGAAGTTGGACTCAGATTATGGAGGAGTTGTATATTATCAGCCCTACCTGCAAAGATGTTTGGCTACAGGGATATAGACGGGCTTTGACCAACAGTGATAATGGCCTAACCAAGCCTATTGTTAGTTCAGTGGAAGCTCGTAGAAAATATAACACTTTAGAACAACAAAGTTTTTACTATTAGACTCTTTTATTTTTATTCTTTAAAATTTCTTTTACTGACATACAGTTGATTTACAATGTTGTGTTAATTTCTACTGTATAGGAAAGTGATTCAGTTATACATGCATGTATATGTGTACCTATGGCTTCCCGGGTGGCGCAGTGGAAAAGAACTCACCTGCCAATGCAGGTGACGCAAGAGACGTGGGTTTGATCCGTGGGTTGGAAAGATCCTATGGAGTAGGAAATGACAGCCCACTCCAGTATTCTTGCCTGGAAAACCCCATGAGCAGAGGAATGTGGTGGGCTATAGGTCATGGGGTCACAAAGAGTCAGACATGACTGAGCAACTGAGCATGCATATATATATATATATATATATATATATATATATATATATACACACACACATACACACACACACATTCTTTTTTGTATTCTTTTCTATTATGGTTTATCACAGGCTATTGAATATATTGTAGTTCCCTGTGCTACACAGTAGGACCTTGTTGTTTATCCATTCTCTACAAAGTAGTTTGCATCTTCTAATCCCAAATTCCCAATCCATCCCTCCCCCACTCACCTCTCCCCCTTGTCAACCACAGTTTGTTCTCTACATCTTTGAGTCTATTTGTTTCATAGATAAGTTCATGTGTGTTATATCTTAGGTTCCACATATAAGTGATGTATGGTATTTGTCTTTCTGATTTAGTATGATAATCTTTAGGTCTATTCATGTTGCTGCCAATGGCATTATGTCATTCTTTTTGAGGCTATCATTAGACTCTTGAACTCAACTTGGTCCTTACTTTAGCCTCAAAGTATAAAAGGCAGGGGTTTTACTTTACGTGGGATGCCTTGTCCTCTGAACCTCAGACATACCTCTACAAAGAGCTAGGACCCACTCACTCATATGTATCCTCTCCTGTGTCTATAATTTGCTTATTGGCTGGTTTGGGAATCAACTGCAGTTAAAGTGTTGTTAAAACCTCATCCAAGTTATCATTCTTGTCAGTCCTCACACTTGGACCATCCCTGTGTGTCTGGCCTAGGTAACTAATGTAAACCAAAGAATAATGAATTAAAAATACAGAGTATGTCAGAGGATGAGAAGAAACGTTGAGCAACCATAGAAGGGCAGCAGTGATGGTTTAGTTGCTAAATAGTGTCCAACTCTTTTGAAACGTCATGCACTGTAGCCTGTCAGGCTCCTCTGTCCATGGGATTTTCCAGGCCAGAATACTGGAATGGGTTGCCATTTCCTTCTCTGGGAGATCTTGCTGACCCAGGGATCGAACCCACATCTCCTGCTTTACCACTGAGCCACCAGGGAAGCCCCGACAGAAGAGAGTCTAGGCTTATTTGAGATCTACAGGAGGCAGAAATGACTGAGCAGTCTTTTGGGGGTTCCACCAACGAATTGATAAATTTCAATGATCTTCCCAAACTTGGGAACATCCTTGGGGAAACAATTCTGACTTGTCCAGTTTAGGTCACATGTTCACAGTCTCACTCAGACCCCATGCAATGAAGGAGGGGCGTTTTCTTCAAGAAGGAAGAAGGGAAACTGAGTAGATCAAAAGGTTGACTGTCTCTCCTCAGGTTAGGACTCTCAGTACAAAAGTCATGATCTCCTGATGCTATTGCCCCACAGTTTTTGGAGGAAGCTGCCTTTACCGAGTACGGTGAAAGAATGATTCACCAAAACCTGTCCACGTTTGGCATATCACTCCTGAGTTAAGTACATGTGTGCCTGTTAGTGAGGGAACACGCTTCAGAGTAATCTAATCTGAAAGCTGCTACTGAGTCTCACACAGCCCAAACATTGCAGGACCACATTTTGAACAAGAAGTCAGTATTTTGGCATCTATGCACGTATCTGGAAATACATGTCCTGATGTGTAAACAAGAAGCTTTTCTGATTCTAGGTCTTGTTGCTTAGAAAGGTATCTCTTCTAAGCAACCGGAAAACAGGAGCTATTAGGGATTGCAGCAGGAAGAATCACAGAAGGGCTGGTGTCTTGGCCACCATAAACAGTGTTCTGGGGATGGCAGACAAGTCTCAGCAGTTCCATTCCTGCAGTGCAATATTCTGGTTCATCCTGAGACAAAGCATTCAGAAACAGCTCTTCAACCTCCAACCCACCTCCCTAAGCAAAGTGGCTGCACTCTGAGGCCTGGATGTCTATCCCCGTCCCCTCGTCTACATTCTCAGAGCCAAGGACTGTCTCCCTACACAGCCTTAGCAGAATCTGCTTTTAGCAAAGGGTGTGAAATATTCATTCATGAAAAGGGTAAACAATAGCTCATATGATTATATAATGCTTCCTATGCACCCAAAAAAGATGTCCTTTTCATTATAGGGGACTGGAATGCAAAAGTAGGAAGTCAAGAAACACCTGGGGTAACAGGCATATTTGGCCTTGGAATACGGAATGAAGCAGGGCAAAGACTAATAGACTTTTGCCAAGAAAATGCACTGGTCATAACAAACACCCTCTTCAAACAACACAAGAGAAGACTCTATACATGGACATCACCAGATGGTCAATACCAAAATCAGATTGATTATATTCTTTGCAGCCAAAGATGGAGAAGCTCTATACAGTCAGCAAAAACAAGACCAGGAGCTGACTGTGGCTCAGATCTTGAACTCTTTATTGCCAAATTCAGACTTAAATTGAAGAAAGTAGGGAAAACCACTAGACCATTCAGGTATGACCTAAATCAAATCCCTTATGATTATACAGTGGAAGTGAGAAATAGATTTAAGGGCCTAGATGTGATAGATAGAGTGCCTGATGAGCTATGGAATGAGGTTCGTGGCATTGTACAGGAGACAGGGATCAGACCATCCCCATGGAAAAGAAATGCAAAAAAGCAAAATGGCTGTCTGGGGAGGCCTTACAAATAGCTGTGAAAAGAAGAGAAGTGAAAAGCAAAGGAGAAAAGGAAAGATATAAGCATCTGAATGCAGAGTTCCAAAGAATAGCAAGAAGAGATAAGAAAGCCTTCTTCAGTGACCAATGCAAAGAAATAGAGGAAAACAACAGAATGGGAAAGACTAGGGATCTCTTCAAGAAAATCACAGATACCAAGGGAACATTTCATGCAAAGATGGGCTTGATAAAGGACAGAAATGGTATGGACCTAACAGAAGTAGAAGATATTAAGAAGAGATGGAAAGAATACACAGAAGAACTGTATAAAAAAGATCTTCATGACCCAGATAATCACGATGGTGTTGATCACTGACCTAGAGCCAGACATCCTGGAATGTGAAGTCAAGTGGGCCTTAGAAAGCATCACTACGAACAAAGCTAGTGGAAGTGATGGAATTCTAGTCGAGCTATTCCAAATCCTGAAAGATGATGCTGTGAAAGTGCTGCACTCAATATGCCAGCAAATTTGAAAAACTCAGCAGTGGCCACAGGACTGGAAAAGGTCAGTTTTCATTCCAATCCCAAAGAAAGGCAATGCCAAAGAATGCTCAAACTACCACACAATTTCACTCATCTCACATGCTAGTAAAGTAATGCTCAAAATTCTCCAAGCCAGGTTTCAGCAATATGTGAACCGTGAACTTCCTGATGTTCAAGCTGGTTTTAGAAAAGGCAGAGGAACCAGAGATCAAATTGCCAACATCCGCTGGATCATGGAAAAAGCAAGAGAGTTCCAGAAAAGCATCTATTTCTGCTTTATTAACTATGCCAAAGCCTTTGACTGTGTGGATCACAATAAACTGTGGAAAATTCTGAAAGAGATGGGAATATCAGACCACCTGACCTGCCTCTTGAGAAATTTGTATGCAGGTCAGGAAGCAACAGTTAGAACTGGACATGGAACAACAGACTGGTTCCAAATAGGAAAAGGAGTACGTCAAGGCTGTATATTGTCACCCTGCTTATTTAACTTCTATGCAGAGTACATCATAAGAAACGCTGGGCTGGAAGAAGCACAAGCTGGAATCAAGATTGCCCGGAGAAATATCAATAACCTCAGATATACAAATCACACCACCCTTATGGCAGAAAGTGAAGAGGAGCTAAAAATCCTCTTGATGAAGGTGAAAGAGGAGAATGAAATAGTTGGCTTAAAACTCAACATTCAGAAAACGAAGATCATGGCATCTGGTCCCATCACTTCTTGGGAAATAGATGGGGAAACAGTGGAAACAGTGTCAGACTTTATTTTGGGGGGCTCCAAAATCACTGCAGATGGTGATTGCAGCCATGAAATTAAAGGACACTTACTCCTTGGGAGAAAAGTTATGACCAACCTAGATAGCATATTCAAAAGCAGAGATTACTTTGCCAACAAAGGTTCGTCTAGTCAAGGCTATGGTTTTTCCAGTGGTCATGTATGGATGTGAGAGTTGGACTGTGAAGAAGGCTGAGTGCCGAAGAATTGATGCTTTTGAACTGTGGTGTTGGAGAAGACTCTTGAGAGTCCCTTGGACTGCAAGGAGATCCAACCAGTCCATTCTGAAGGAGATTGGTCCTGGGTGTTCTTTGGAAGGAATGATGCTAAAGCTAAAACTCCAGGACTTTGGCCACCTCATTCGAAGAGTTGACTCATTGGAAAAGACTCTGATACTGAGAGGGATTGGGGGCAAGAGGAGAAGGGGACGACAGAGGATGAGATGGCTGAATGGCATCACTAACTGGATGGATGTGAGTCTCAGTGAACTCTGGGAGTTGGTGATGGACAGGGAAGCCTGGTGTGCTGCTATTCATGGGGTCGCAAAGAGTCGGACACGACTGAGCAACTGATCTGATGCTTCTAAATGTTATCTCTTTGAATCTTTACAATGACCCCAAGAGCTGGAATGATCATTTTCCCCTTCATATTCTCTCTCTAACTTTCTCTATCCTGTCTGTCCCCAGGAGATGGACTTTCTGTGGACTGTATCACAGACTCCCTTGCCCATGTGTTTTATAATTCTTGGGTTTGGCCAATGGGAGGCCCCAGAAGGATAGAAGTGGGCAAGAGGGAAAGACAAAGGAACATTTTCCTCTGGCTCCCTCGATGCTGGACCAGGGATTAATACCATCTGTGTTTCTCTTGAAAGGCCCCAGCTCCTGCTTTGTACCCCTTTCCTTTAATTATAGCTGTAGCTCTCTCCTCTCATGATAATTGTCCTTTCTCCTTGTCCCTTCAGACCTAGGAGTGATAAGGGCTTACTGCTCTGTCCCTTCCCCCAGTACTTCAATATGTCTTGTTGGTTTCTCTGAACTCCTAACTCAGCTTTGTAGTCAGTCCCTCATGTAACCTCCTCAGTGACCCTGTTTCAGTGTGTTATCTCTTTGCTGCTGAGACTCTCCCTGTTCCAGCTAAGTATTACTATCCCTATTATGTAGGTGAAAAACTGTGGCCCAACAGTGTTGAAATCAGGTTGCTGCTGCTGCTGCTGCTGCTGCTGCTGCTGCTGCTAAGTCGCTTCAGTCGTGTCCGACTCTGTGCGACCCCATAGACGGCAGCCCACCAGGCTCCGCTGTCCCTGGGATTCTCCAGGCAAGAACACTGGAGTGGGTTGCCATTTCCTTCTCTGTCTACAAATCTCAGACTCTCTTCTAACCTTGTATATTCAACCATCTTCATATTTAAGAGAGCTTGTTTTCTTTAGCTAAAGTATTACACTGGACTTTCAGGCCTTAACTCATATTTGGGGATGTATTTTTGGAAGAGAAACCCTTTTTTCTTTCCACCAGAAGTAGGTCCCACTCTGCTCCACCCACCACATGTGACCTGGGACCTTATTTTCAGTTTATGAAGAACGTTTCCTTCTTTAGTTTAAAAAGAATTACTGTGAATTCCCTCTTTTCACTAAGGAATATCTCCTGAGATTTCAATATTTACAATCCTATTAAGCAGAACTCTTAAACTTAATTATTTGAAACAACCTTAATAAAATCTGACTCAAGGCAACTCCTGAAATACCAGATCAGAGAGGAGCCTAATTAGGTATTTTTTTCTACTCTAGATGCTACAAAACACATTAGAGTTGGAAATGGCCTTAGAGATTATCCAGATTCTTAATCTCATTTTGAGTAACATAAAACCCTCTTAAAATTTGAAAGTCTGTGAACCCTCTTCCCTTAAAATTGCAAATTCTCTCTCTCTCTCTCACACACACAGAGAATATTACCTATGATTTAAGGGTTCATTGTATCCTGAAGCCCACTCATTGGCCCCCCGATGTTAAACCTCCTTATCCTAGGCTCATTCCTTAGGTTTGCACAAATGAAGCTGATACCCAGTCAGTAAAGTGCAGTAAATGACCAGCCGGCCTAAGGTCACACGCATCATTAGTTGGTGTGTCAATCAGGTTGGGCTAAGTTATGCTACAGTAACGAACAGCAAAATGACCATGTCTTAAAACAACACATTTATTTCTCATCCATGCTATGTTCCTGCTGTAAGTGAACTAGGTGCTCTGCTCCATATAATTTTTACTTTGGCATACATCTAGACGGATGTCATCTAGAACATCATGTGTCATCATGACAGAGGAAGAGAGAGCATTGTGAACAATGTACTGATTCTAAAGCTTCCCTCTGAAAGGAGCACATCATTGCTGTTCATATTTCATTGACCAAAGCAAGACATACGGCCATTCCTAACCTCAAGTGTGGTACAGAAGCATTGGTGGATAGTGCAAATGATGAAGAAAGCTGGGAGGGCCAGAAGTAGAACCCCCAGCGTTTTTATTTTTTGTCCAGTGCTCTCTACACTCCCAAGGCAACTACAGAATAATCTAATTCTTCTTGGTGTATCCCACAGATTTGTTATCAGCTTGGGAAGGCTGAATTTCTGAAATATAATCAAGACAAAGTTGAAGGCTTCTGTTTGTCTTTTTTGTAAATGCTGATTTTCTGGCACAGTTCATTTAAGATGCTACAGTAATAACAGAGGCCTGTTCATACCGGGTAGGTTGTTATTGATCTTATACAGCACTCATTTTTCAAACTAAAATCCTTTCTACTGTCTGATTGCTCTTATGCTTCTCATACTCATTCGCTGACCCTTCATAGCTCGGGACCTGTGGTTCACCAATGCAAACATAGATGAGTTTCTGGATTTTTCTACCTTAACAACCAGTGATAGTTGTGGCTCTGTTTTTACCCTCAGTTGTTCTTCATTCCCTGATTTACTGAACAACTGCTTTGCCCCAAGGACTGTAACGAGGACTAAGTTAGAAAATTCACAAAGCCTGATGCCGAGTAATTACTCCAAACATGCTGGCTGTTTTGTGTATATGTGTTTATTTATTTATTTTTATTTTGAAATCAATGTAGGATAATGATTGAAAGCACACACTATAAGATTTAGATGATTTTATTAACCTCTCTGTGCCTCAGTTTTCTTGTTTATTAGACAGGAACAACAATACTACAAAACCCTTGGGCTGTGGTAAGGATTAAATGTGATAATAAATAATTATATGTGATAATTAAATGTGATAATTCATGGAAAGCATCTACCCCAGGACCTGGTTTAGAGAAAGTCTTTCATATTAGCTATTTTTCCTGTAATCTGCAAGATTATTAGAAAAAATATGATGGCTATTTGCTAAGTAGCAATGTAGCAAGGAGGAAAAAGTTTAGGCTTTGGAATTAAGTAGATCTGAGCACTTACTCCTTGGAAGGAAAGTTATGACCAACCTAGATAGCATATTCAAAAGCAGAGACATTACTTTGCCAACAAAGGACCGTCTAGTCAAGGCTATGGTTTTTCCAGAGGTCATGTATGGATGTAAGAGTTGGACTATGAAGAAAGCTGAGGGCCGAAGAATTGATGCTTTTGAACTGTGGTGTTGGAGAAGACTCTTGAGAGTCATTTGGACTGCAAGGAGATCCAACTGGTCCATTCTGAAGGAGATTGGTCCTGGGTGTTCTTTGGAAGGAATGATGCTAAAGCTGAAACTCCAGGACTTCGACCACCTCACGCAAAGAGTTGACTCATTGGAAAATACTCTGATGCTGGTAGGGATTGGGGGCAGGAGGAGAAGGGGATGACAGAGGATGAGATGGCTGGATGGCATCACCGACTCGGTGGACGTGAGTTTGATTGAACTCTGGGAGTTGGTGATGAACAGGGAGGCCTGGCATGCTGTGATTCATGGGGTTGCAAAGAGTGGGACACAACTGAGCGACTGAACTGAACTGAGCTGAGCTCCAATCTCAGCTCCATCGTGGTATGGATTTAGGCAGGTTACTGCTCTGAGCTTTGGTCTCTTCTTCAGCCATATGTGCTAGCCCTCCTTCCCTTGCAGGGTGCTTGGCAGGCCCAAGGGGGATACCATACCATAAGGTATCACCCAGAACACGGCATGTTGGAGGCAGTGAATATCAGTTCTCTGGATACTGTGGGGCATACAAAGATGAACAAAGGAGACAAGCCCTCTCTTTCTTTTGACTTCCAGGGGTTTACAGTCTTGCTGTGGAGATATGACATGTGCACAAACAGATGCCCTAAAATGATGAGTGCTGTGAAAGAGCTAATGGGCTGTGGGAGTTTGCAGTTGGTGAGGGTCATTTAAGCTGGACAAGAGGGTCATTTAAGCTGGGTTGTTGGCTTTGGCTGAGAAAAGGAGCTCTTTACTAAAGAGCTCTTTTAATTTACAAATCTCACTTGTTTTCCTTTCTTTCTCTCTCCTCATTACTACCTCCTTACCCCCAAACCTAGAATACCCTATTATGTACCCCTGGTAATTTTTGTGTGGAGGGGAGAAATTTATTATCCTCCCTGCTTGTAGAGTTTGCTGATGCGCTCTGTTTGCTGGCTGTGATATTTACAGCAGCTCAGTTAAGATTTAATTTTCTATTATTCTCTGAACTTTGCAGCCCTCATTTTTCATTTGCTGTCTGAGATGCATTGCTCCAGCACTCTGGAACCACTGCTGGAAAGACTTACTTAACATTCAGAATCAATGAACAAACAGGAGAAACATTTTCCCAGAGACAGGCCACAGGGGATGTGAGCTTTAGCTTTGATTCTTAGTCATAGTTTTCTACTCTTCTTTCTGCTTCCTATAGCTAACTGCATTTCTGCATCTAATTATCAAATAAGATGCCTTGGAGGTACCTGAATGTGGACTTTCTCTCCTGGAAATATTATAGTCCAGGATCTCTCTGGTCTTGTTATTAGTTCCTTTTAATCTTGGCCTCTGGACTTGTTTGATACCATAGAAAACCTTTTTTTTTTTTTCTTTTCCTCTCATGAGTCTCTTGTTAGAATTGCCCTATGACACAAACACTTATATAAAGAGTTCTCAGGGCTTGCAGGCATTTTTCCTGCCTCATTATCTGTGGATTCATTTGGTTGCTGAAGCAGAATTTTGATTAAAGTGTTTTTCCACTCTGGAGCTCATGGCTTCCTAAACAGTACCGTCCCCTTGGCTCCATGAGAGACTTCATTTGTCAGGGGTAGGTGTGGTTGAATGTTTTCTCATTCCATTGCTTTCACTCTCAGCTCGGTATACTAAGGTGTTAGCAGACATATTGTCATTCTGGACCTTCCGGATATTTTGGTAACTGTCTGCTTTTCTCCAATGTATATATTCACATTGTTGCACTGAAAGCAGCCATGTTATACAACTTGACTGTGCCTTCCTAGCCATACTTTATCAGAGGCTGGGGGCTCAACAAAAACAGTCTTCCCTGGAATATTGGATCTGGGACTGAGATTTTGGGGTATTGGATTTGGGATGCTGAGTTTGAGACTAAATTAAGCCAGTGTCTTTACAGGGGCTAAAGCCATGGATGTGAAAGCAAGAGTGAAACAGAGCAGGACTCTATGGTCCTTCCCCTCCATGTCCTCAGCCTGCCTTTCGTCTGTGGAGAAACTTTAGCCAAAGAATAAGTTTAATCAGAGAAGTGAGAAAATGCAGAAATAAAGGAAAACAGTCAAAGGAGACCAAATAAAAATAATTTAGTCATTAAGCAAAGTCAAGGACCTTTTAGTTCCTCCTCAAGGGCTATAGTTAACATTCTGAGCCATGTCCTGTGAGCCGTCTTATAGATACTGAAACCCCCACCAGGTGGAAGAAGTTAGCTACATGATGACCAAGCTGTAGCCATGACATAAGCTGTCAAAATTTCAAGAATTGACCTCAGAGAAATAGGAACAAACTGACCATGGAACTGAAGATTAACTGTACTTTTACAGTTAATTGTAAAACATACAATTAACATGACAATGGTCAGACCACTGATGACCAATTTCAAGATAACTATCAGAGTTGACTGTGCTATTTCTGCATGTAGCCCCATGCAGCTGCCTCCCTCTGTCTATAAAAGCTCTTGCCTCTTAATGTTGGGGATGGGGGGTATGGGGAGTCAGACTTTGGACAGGATCCCACCCTCAACACACCCCTCCTCCTTTCCACCAATCTTGCCTCTTCATCAGCTTTGGACACAGAGCAGCCAGACCTCATTTTTGGTTACAAGGGGATTCATATTCCATTTTTCTTCCAGGTGGAACCAGAGCTCAATGAGGGGGAAAAAAATTAGAGCAGGCATGCAGGAAGAGGAGAGAGGAGACAGAGATGGAGAGTCCCAAGGGCAACTTGGAGGTCTGGTCCTCCTAGTTCCTGCAGCCTAGTACTGCCTTTTCTTGTGTGAGGTTGACTCTTCATTGGGTAACTCAGATATCCTCACATCTTTCCAATAAATCTCCGCATTGCTTCAGTTCACTTCAATTCAGTCGCTCAGTTGTGTCCAACTCTTTGCGACCCCATGAATTGCAGCATGCCAGGCCTCCCTGTCCATCACCAACTCCCGGAGTTCACTCAAACTCACGTCCATCGAGTCGGTGATGCCATCCAGCCATCTCATCCTCTGTCGTCCCCTTCTCCTCCTGTCCCCAGTCCCTCCCAGCATCAGAGTCTTTTCCAATGAGTCATGAGTCATGAGTCTTCGCATGAGGTGGCCAAAGTACTGGAGATTCAGCTTTAGCATCATTCCTTCCAAAGAGCACCCAAGACTGATCTCCTTTAGAATGGGCCAGTTGGATCGCTTTACAGTCCAAGGGACTCTCAAGAGTCTTCTCCAACACCACAGTTCAAAAGCATCAATTCTTCAGTGCTCAGCTTTCTTCACAGTCCAACTCTCACATCTATACATGACCACTGGAAAAACCATAGCCTTGACTAGATGGACCTTTGTTGGCAAAGTAATGTCTCTGCTTTTGAATATGCTGTCTAGGTTGGTCGTAACTTTCCTTCCAAGAAGTAAGCGTCTTTTAATTTCATGGCTGCAATCACCATCTGCAGTGATTTTGGAGCCCCCAAAATAAAGTCCGACACTGTTTCCACTGTTTCCCCATCTATTTCCCATGAAGTGATGGGACCAGATGCCATGTTGGCTTAGACTAGTAGAAATTGGTTTCTTTTACAGCTAATCAAAGTGTCCTAATTGACACAGTGTTGTTCTTTATCAAATTGCTTGTTTCATGCTGCTGGTGATAGCTAACAAGAGAAAGGTTGAGATCATTATTCAGTACCTTTCTGACCATAAAGGAAAATGTTAAACTTAAATGTGAGTCAAAGATGCATTAGATATACCCAAAGAATTGAAAGCAGGGTCCTAAAGAGATATCTATATACTCATGTTCATAGCAGTATTTGCCGGGGACCAGCCCCGGCTGATCCAGGGTATTCGAAGGAGAGACGGCGTAGGCGAAGATCAGGAAACAATTGCTTAATTAAATGTTAATTAAGGATATAAAGAGTAATAGAATGAGGATAGCTCAGTAGGAAAATTCAGTGGAGAAAAGAGGCTGAGTGGCTTGGTTTACGCGGGAGACCAATAAAACTTCAAGACAAGAAGCTTGCACCACTTACGTAGGCCACAGGCGTCCTTCATTCTCCCGAAGGAGAGGAGACACTGAGGCCTCCCCGGTCGGATCTTAGAAGCCCAGGCATAATTAGTAAGCATGGTGGGTTCCGTGCTCCAGATGGAGACTCAGCCAGAGTGAGAGAGAGAGAGACATGGGGAGACCAGTATTTCGAGAAACTGATCCCAATTCTTTATTTTCCATGGTCTACTTTTATACACTGAGATGTTATGCAAAAGTTACGCGGGGTCAGCAGTCCTGACTTTCATCAAAGTCAGGTGCTTCATACAAATGTATACAGAGGTCTTAGGGGTGTTACATCATCTTCTGGCCAGGGGGGGCCTGCTGACAATTTATGACCCTCTCCTTGTGACAACAGTCAGTCAACCAGGACACTTATTTCTCCAGGGGTGATTATTCTTAAAACAGACACCACCCAAATAAAGTTACATTCCTATAGGGTGACGGTGTAGTGGGTTTTAGTTAAGGAAAGAATTTACTTAGCCTAAGGTCTAACGTGATTAATATCAAAGGTTAATACTTATTTCTTCTATACATTCATTAATGTGTGTAAGGGCAGGGGATGTGGAGACGTAGCAACAAACATTGACTCAACAAATGAAAAACCCTTCACCAATACAATTTCTAATCAGCCCACTATACTTATAGTTTTCTAACTTCTCTAAAGAACCTGTTTTTAGAGGGTTTAAAGCATCTCGTGCCTCTCACGGTTGGGAGGCTGTGAGCAATCACATGTGGCCGGACGAGCCTGTCAGGCAGGCTAGAGAACCTTCAGAGGAGTTTGTAGGTTAAAACACTCTTATCACGCCCAGGAATTATTATTAACTGGAGCTCTAGGTTAACTCCTTCTCCGAAAGAGGTGGTGGGGGACAGCCCCCCGTAAAGTCAGAGATGTAGGTGAGAGCACAAAGTAGTAAAGTAGGCAGGCTCTGGTTATGGGGGTAGATGCTTGAGGATTTCCAGGGGGACTCCTGAGGCTCGATCCCGCCTTTGCGTATGTCGAGCCTCTTTCCTCATGACCTTTGTCACGGGCGGAGTACCTCACTCTGGCCCCCAACAAGTATTATTCACAATATCAAAAAGGGGGAAGCCACCAAAGCAAGCATCACAAAGGAATGGATAAACAGAACATGATATAAACATACAGTGGAATGTTAGCCTTAACAAGGAAAGAAATCTGTCACATGCTACAATAGACGAGACTAGAGGACATTATGCTAATAAAGCGAATCACAAAAAGACAAATACAGTAGGATTCCATTTATATGAGGTACCTAGAGTAGTTACATTCATAGAGATAGAAAGTAGAATGGTGGGTGCAAGGGCTAGGGGAGGGGTGAATGGGGAGTTATTATTTAATGGGTATACAATTTCAGTTTTGAAAGATGAAGAGAGAGAGACTGATGGAGACTGGAGACTGATGGCCCAGCAATGTGAATGTACTCAACACTACTGAACTATACACTAGAAAATGGTTGAGAAGGTAAAGTTTACACTATGTATATTTTATCACCATTTTTTAAAATAATAAAATTCCCTGAAGAATATCACTGATTTCTGGAATATGGACAGAGGTAGTGGGATGAGCCCAGACTATGAGTAAGAAGCCCTCATTCTATTTCTGGCTTTGGACTCAAAGAAGTATGACTTGTCCAGCATCATTTAACTGCCTTATACCTCACTTCACTCATATGTTTCTTGCATTCATTCATACAAGTCTCTGCCATGAGGGTTCTAGGCCCCTTGAAAATGCTGGGAACAGAAAACTAAATAAGATGTAGGTTGCCAGAGGAGCTTGTCCACAGGAAGTAATTTCTGGGCATGTCTGGAAAGATCAATTGAGGAATTCACCAGGTGGGAAAGTGAATGATGCCTTTCCAGGCTGAGAAGTAGCATGCACAAAATCCCAGAGTCATGAACAGGCCTGATATGTATAGAAGATTCTGAGAAAGACCTTTGTGTTGAAGTCTGGGCAGCAGATGGGTGCAGACAAAAGAGTGATAGGATATGGTGCTAAATAAGGAGACCAAGACTTGACTGTAGAAGGGCTTCCTAAGGATTCTTTTAGAAATAGGCAGTGTTTCCCTCTACATGTTCTGTGGACCACTAGCCCCAAAAGAGGCTCTTGGGGAAGTAACCTGGGAGATGTTCCACATTCTATCCCCTTCTTGGGTATTTTGAGTATCCCTTAGCATAAAAATGTTAGAAGAATTCCTGCTTTAAAAATCCCAATTGACTTTAACTCAGCATTTCTCAAATACATATCCATGGAACTTTTTTGGGTATATATTCTTTTTTTGTTTGTTTTGTTTTTTTTAAATAGTGTTTATTTAATTTATTTTTATATAGCATGACTGAGATATAATTAACATGAAATTGTATAAATTTAAGATGTACAAGGTAATGATTATACACACACACACACAGTCTTCATTATCCATGGGGTATTGAATTGATGCTGGGAGGAGCTCACATAGATACCAAAATTCACCAGTGCTTGAGTTCCATGGCCCCAGTCCTCAATCTAGGGCTGCTTTTATCCAAGGATGTGGAACCTAAAGATAAGGAGGGCTGACTATATACTGCAAAATGATTACCACAGTAAGGTTAGTTAGCACATCCATCAACTGATGCAGTTACAATCTGTGTATGTGTATGATGTGGTGGGTTGAGAGCTTTTAAGACTTACTCCCTTGGCAACTTACAAATACATAATAGAGTATTTGTTAATTATACTCACCATGATATACATCTCCAGAAGTTATTCAGCTTAAAACTGGAAGTGTGTCCCCACTGATCACCCTCATCCATTTTCTTCCCCCCACACCCCGGCCCTGGGAACCACCAGTCTTTTCTGTTTCTATAAGTTTGAATTCTTTTCAGTTCAGTTCAGTTCAGTTGCTTAGTCATGTCCAGGTCTTCGCAAACCCATAAACTGCAGCAGGCCAGGTTTCCCTGTCCATCATCAACTCCCCAAGCTTGCTCAGACTCATGTGCATTGAGTCAGGGATGCCATCCATCAATCTCATCCTTTGGGTATATATTCTTTAGTGGCAGAACTACAATACATATTTAAAAATCACTTTGGAAAATCTGTGTTAAGTCTGGGACCCTGGAATATAGGGCACATTTAATTTTTGTTTCATCTTTTAAAACATGAGGAAATTTTTCTGGGAGGGGATCTTTCAAGACTGGTTCCTTAACTGCCACCTTCTGCTAACTCTCCCACAGGGGGAGATGTCATAGAGGAGAAAGCTATAATGTAGGGGCAGCTGGATTAGGAATCTATGTACATGCTCTGCCCCTAAAACATGCCCTACTTCCTTCCTCTACTTCCAGAAGCAGGTCTCTGAGACAAAGATTTAAGTGCAAGTAATTTACTTGGGAAGTGATCCCAGGAAACATTCATGGTGAAGTGAGAAAGTAAAGCAAAGAAGGTAAGGGGGTGGATAAATAATGTGTTCTAAAGTGATTTTTCACTAGGGACACCCGAGGCTTGGGGACCTCTGGGAGGTAGTATAGACTCGGTATCTACATATTCTACCAAAGTGCCAAGGGATTTGGGGCATTTGTCCACCAACTGCTGCCAGTAACTAGTTGAGGGCTGCTTCTTTTAATTCTCTGGCACTTCTTGTCTTTCACCCACATTAACAGAGCAGACTCCAGGGGCTGAAGAAAGCTGGCAGAGGTACTCAGGGGTTGGCATCTGGAAGTCAGGATGACTGGTTAGGGACCAGGCGGGTAAGGATGGGGCACTTGAAAGTGTCTGCTACAGTTTGGAAGCTGAGAAAGCTGGAGAGAACATTGTTACTTTTAAAATCTATTGTTTATTGTGAAGGTAGACTTTCTGATAGAGTGGCACCTTACTGTTCACTGTGTCAAGATTCTAGAATTTTACCTGTACTTCCCTTCTTTTAGACAATATCCCAATGATCTGTTTCCCATTATTTGCCGATTTAGCTTTCATCTTTTGCATTCACCTAAATCTAGGTCTCCGGAGAAGGCAATGGCACCCTACTCCAGTACTCTTGCGTGGAAAATCCCATGGATGGAGGGCCTGGTGGGCTGTAGTCCATGGGGTCACTAAGAGTCAGACAGGACTGACTTCACTTTCACTTTCACTTTTCACTTTCATGCATTGGAGAAGGAAATGGCAACCCACTCCAGTGTTCTTGCCTGGGGAACCCCAGGGATGGGGTAGCCTCGTGGGCTGTCGTCTATAGGGTCACACAGAGTCAGACATGACTGAAGCGACTTAGCAGCAGCAGCAGCCAATCTAGGTCTCAGATTTTTATTCATCTGCTTTTTACACCAAACAATATCTTAGCCCTTCTGAAGACACACAGTTGTTACTGTCAAGTTCCTGCTTTTGTTGGGCTGGAATCTCCTTTCTAAAGTGCCTGAATTATTTTTTCTGGAGAAAGGTTGATTGTCCTCATGCCTTCTGACTACTGAAGAGGAGAATATTAGATGGCCCACTTTGAACTATTTCCCTAAATCTATGCTTTCAATTCCCTCCCAGCCCTCAGGTCAAGCTGCTTGGACATCCCAATCTCAGGGCCTATTCTTTCATCATTAGCCAGCTTACAATCAGTGTTTCATTTACTTACTCAACATGAACTCTTTGAGCAGCTACCATGTACACAGGCACTACTGCAAATGATCTGGGAGCAGACGGTGAGAGGTAACGGTGAGGGGAACAGTGGTTCCAGAGAACAGATTCTGGAGAGATGGGCTTGAGTGAAAGGCTCATTTCTACTTCAGGCAAGTCATTTTGTCTTTCTGAAGCTCAGATAGCTCATCTATGAAATGTGAAAAATCATAATACCTCTCTTATAGGTAGAATTATTATTAAGAGTCATATGTTAAGTCCCAAACTAAGGTCTTTTAAAGAAACATTTGTTTATTTGGCAGTGCCAGATCTTAATCTTCCCTGGTGGCTCAGATGATAAAGAATCCACCTGCAATGCAAGAGACCTGGGTTCCATCCCTGGACTGGAAGATACCCTGGAGAAGGAAATGGCAAGCCACTCCAGTATTCTTGCCTGGAGAATCCCATGGACAGAGGAGCCTGGTGGGCTACAGCCCATGGGATGGCAAAGATTCAGAAATGGCTGATCAAGTGTGTATGGGCTGGGTCTTAGTTGTGGCATGTGGAATCTTTAGTTGTGGCACGAAAACTCTTAGTTGCAGCATGTGGAACCTAGTTCCCTGGCCAGGGATCAAACCCAGGCCCCCTGCATGGGAAGCATGGAGTCATAGCCACTGGGCCACCAGGGAAGTTCTGAGATAAGGTCTTCAAAGTGATAATTATGTTAAAATGAGGCCATTGACTAGTATGACTAGTGTCCTTTTAAGAAGAGGAAGAGACACAGGGGTGCATGTGTGTATAGAAATGACCATGTGAAGAAGCAGCAAGAGGGTGACTATCTGTAGGCCAGAGGAATTCAGCACTGCCGGCACCTTGATCTTGGACTTCGAAGCCTCCAAAACTGTGAGAAAATAAATTTCTGTTGTTTAAGTTAGCTAGTTGTGGTATTTTATTATGGCAGTCATAGCAAACTAATACACCTACTTTCTGTGATTATAAGAATGCACATGTAACCATACAATCCCTGACGCATAAGATGATGAATACATGCATAGAATTATTTTTGCTATTATTATTATTACAAAAATAAACTAGACTTAGATACTATACTGAAACTACTCTGAGTTCAGATGAAGAAACACAGACTGAAATAACTATAAAACAAGATAGAAAATGTTAAGTGCCAATGAAAGGTAAAGAAACAACCCATGGTAGTCAAAGGAGGAATAGCTGGAAGGAGAGAGTCAGGGGAAGGTGAGGTGGGTTTGATAGAGGTAGCATTTGACCTGGGGCAGGCAGGATCAGTGCATACAGATGATGATGCTGGGATGTTCATTGTATACCTATATTCAATTATGTATATTATATATTAATATGCTACGTGCATACATAGCTATACTTGATTTCCCTGGAACAATATTCATGCACTATTCATTCTGTCAGTAGGTATTATTGGATGCCTACATGAAGGTACTATTCTAGATGCTAAAGACAGAACCATGAACAAGCAAAGTCTCTACCATTATCAAATTTATATTTCAGGGAGTAATGTACATGATTGTTAAGAAGAAAAATATTCTGAATGGCATGTGCAATATGATACATTTTTACATATATTTGAATATATAAATTAATACATTAAAAAATGAGATCAAGTGTGTATAATTACACTTAAAGAGAAAGTGAGAGAGCTAGAGCAACAGAAATCTGGAAAGAGAGATATAGAATGTTAACTGTGATTGTATTTCAGTGCCAGAATTATCTTTTCTCATTTTGTTTATCTGTATTTTCCAAGTTTAGGGACAATAAACTTATGTTTTATACATAATATTTGGAAAGTTGTGTATAATGTGTGCAGTTAAACAACTAAGTACTAAAAGTTAGAACTTAACAAAAATTGCAAAGAGCCCTTCCCTACTTCCATCTCCTAGATAGTTGTCACATCTCTAACCTGAAGGCTTGGTTGTTGTTGTTATTCTTGTTTCCACCTGAGGGCCTCTTGATGTTCAACTTTCCCGAATGGCTGCTACCACCCACCTACCACTTGCTTGTGGTCAATAAATCTTTTTATTCCATAAAATAAAATCTTCAGCTTGAGGGTATTGCTTTCCCCAAACAACATTGTGCTCAAACTCTGAAGCTTCAGGCTTTTACCAGCTGAGCCTCAAGAGAAGCCCTTTAGAAGGAAAAATACTCAATAAATGTAAATTATTGCTGTTTCTATTTGCTTTATAGATCTTAAGTACATAAAAGATGTTCAAGCAAAGCTGACAAGAAAGTAGCTCATGTATTTTATCAAGAGAAACAAAGCCCACAGTATTTGAGGTACCTTTGAACAGTACAAGTCTCCTATTCACAAGAGGGCTTCTGATGTAAAAGCCTGGTGCCCTTCCAGGCCCCCATATGCGTAGGAGATGGACCCCGACTCACCAGCTCTCTGCCCAGGACCTAGCCATTGAGTGCATAGGCAGAGCCTGTTTCTAGGCTGAGGTTCAGGAAAAGTTGGTCATGGCATCACTTCTGGCAAACCCAAGTAAGTCTTTTTTTCCACTGAAGCCCCGATTTGGTTTATCCAGCAAAGTTAGTTAGTGGTGGTGTAGCTTTCCAGAGCTGCCCATATCCCGTAAATAGGGTGGGTGTGGCAATTTTAATAAGCTCACAGCTTAGAGTGTATTTTCACATTTCCTTTTGCTTATTTACTCTGGTTTTTTACCCTAGTTGCTCTTGTCTTTTCTCCTTATATCAAATGCTGGAAATTTTAACTATAATTTTACAATGCATGTATTTATCCCATATTCTTTTAACCTTATTAGTCACTTGTGATTGTGGTCACTGCTATCATTTTGAGTAAAATCAATCAAATTTGCTTATGTTATTTATTTTAAAGATGTAGGCCTGGTGGGGGTGGTTATTATTTGAATAATGATTTATATAGATTCTGGGCAAAAGAGAATGAGCTATTTAAATATTGAAATGAGCATGCATAGGTATGTTCATGCCACTGGAGAAAAAGCCCTCAAAGTTAAAAAAAAATGTTTTTGATTCTTCATCAAGAAAGCCATTTCTGTGATTGTTTCAATTTGGTACTTAAAATTTTTCAGTTAAGTACATTAGATTGGTCTATCGGATCTAGATGCACTGGCTCCTGCCTCTGCTGCAGACTCAAACCTCACACTCCCACCAGAGCACATTCAGTTTCTTTCATTTCCTCCAGAGCATGAATCTTTTTCACCTCTAGGGCTTCATGTTATGTTTGTTTCTTCCTGGAACACTCTACCCATTAACTTTGATCTCGGTAACTCCTTCTTATTCATCAGATCTCTGCTCACAAGTGGCCTCCTCTGGGGAGCCTTCTCAAATCCCTGTGCTCTAGATTAAGGTTCACTCCTCTGTGTTGTGTCACCACAGCGAGTCACTGCCTCCTCCATTAGTCCATAGAATTTTGAGAATAGAGACCATGTCTTTATGTTGCCATTTTACCTCTTGTACCTAGCACAGTGCCTGACTGGCACTCAACAAATATTTCTTGACAAAATGGGTACCTTGGTACAATTTGTCCAAAGAATATGTCTAAAGTGATTTCATGAGCCCTATGCTGCCATTTATTTGGGTGCCTGAATTATTCAATCAGTCCATACTGGACAATTATTATTGAACATCATTATGTGTCGGCTGCTTCCAGCTACACTGATGATCACTGATCATCCCCTTACCTTTCTATTTCATAAATGAGGAAATAAGAAGCTCAGCAAGGCTGAAGTACTTGATCATAGTGAATGATGAATAGAAAGAATCCTGAACTTCAGAAACATAACTTATCGTTCTTGGCTCTGTGTCAGGGTGCTGCCTCTTTAAACTTTTGACCATTATCTTGCTTTGTTTCTACAACATCTGCTAGGCTATCATATGAGAATGTAGGTATCTTTGAGTTGTACAAGGTATCCTTGTACATAAAAGATACAGCTGAGACAGAAATCAATCAATTCCAGAGTGGAATTGAGGGAAGAAGCACTGGTCTGGGAACCCAGACACTCGGGTTCTCTTTCTTACTTTTGTTACTAACCATCTGTGTGACATTGAGTATGTCACTTAGTCTCTCTGGGCTTAGCTTTCTCAGGTAGACGATGAGTGAGAGTGACTGGATGGGTTTTTAGGGGTCTGCCAACTTTAATTTTTGTTTATTAATTTATTTTCAGCTGCCCTGGGTGTTGGTTGTTGTGCGAGGGTTTCCTCCAGCTGAGGTGCGTGAGCTGCTGATTGCAGTGGCTTCTCTTGCTATGGTTCTTGGGCTCAGTAGTTGTGGCACATGGGCTTAATTGCTCCAGAGCATGTAGGATCTTCCTGGAGCAGAGATTGAACCCATGTCTCCTGCATTGACGGGTGGACTCTTAACCATTGGACCACCAGGACAGCCCAGGGCCCTTCCAACTTTAAATTCTATGATCCCAAGCTTGAAAGCTGGTATGAGGCATCAGAGTCTCACACTGAGTACTCCTTAGGATATCATCAAGTTTACCTGAAAGAGTTCACCTCTTAGGGGCTATTCTGAAACTATATTCTGAAGGTAAGTGGAGAGAATCGATGCAATTTCATATCACCTTCTTATTTACCTTTTATGTGCATATATAGGTAACAAAATGATAGCCATGGGTTATAGGGGGAACCAAATGAAAAGAATGAATCACCAGCTATCAATATGCCACCTTTTCATCAGCTGTCATTATGGGCCTTTGAATAAGCCCCAGTGAACACTGGCCTTCTTAGGTATGCCTTCCTATATTCATTGAACTGCTGCTGCTGCTGCTAAGTTGCTCCAGTCGTGTCCAACTCTGTGCGACCCCATAGACGGCAGCCCACCAGGCTCCACCGTCCCTGGGATTCTCCAGGCAAGAACACTGGAGTGGGTTACCATTTCCTTCTCCAGTGGATGAAAGTGAAGTCGCTCAGTCGTGTCTGACTCTTCGTGACCCCATGGACTGCAGCCTACCAGGCTCCTCCATCCATGGGATTCTCCAGGCAAGAGTACTGGAGTGGGGTGCCATTGCTTTCTCCATTGAACAGGCTCCTTCTAATGCAGATTTGTTCTGTGCCTCTTGAAACTACCTTATGTATTTAAGCAATTAGTAATCAGACTTCATATCTTCCTGCACAAGCATATCTGGAGTATAAAAATGCAAATTGTAAGAAATGAAAATAGACTTTAAGTTATTTACACATTAGTTGATTTCCATGAACAATTAAAACTTAACATATTTGTAATGATTTTTAGAGATGCTAAAGTAAATAGAATAATTATACTACCCACATATGAACTTAGTAAAATAACAGGAAAACTGTCATTCTGAATTAAGAATGAGTGCTAATTTCAGCTTTAATGTACTTAAACCAACAGAGTAAATTAAAAATAAAATACGTAACTTTAAAACTTGAGGTTATCATAGAACATATATCAGTGAGCACCTTAAAACTTCTTTGAAAATTGAACTTGTAGAAATGGAAACAGAAAAATATTAAAATGAACAAGATTGCATTGGAGGATTAGTCTGAGCTGAGCTAAAACAGTAAGCATGGCCAAAATGATAGGAACTAAAATAGAAAAATGAGTATTCATTTTTCCTGTTTTCCCTGTTTGTGTGACTTTGAAACTACATCAAAAAATCTGAAAGCCCATTTTTTTTCCTGTCACCAGGCAGCTGTCAATTTAGGCAAGTCAATTTAACTCTCTGGAGATGAGTTTTTCTGTATTTGAAATTAATATTTTATAAAAAGCTTTAAAGCTTAGTAACTTTAGGAAAATGCTAAAGTGTCCTACCAGGAATGACACCACAGATTTCAGCTTTATTCCAATGTAAACAAATGCTGGAAGTAGATGTCCACTTTTTTATGGAAAAAGTGATGCATTTTGTTCCCGTGTTGGATCAACTTCCTGTCTTAAAATGTGATTTTTGTTAAGATGTGGCCTGACACTGTGGTACAGGAATATAAAGGCTAAATCCCATACAGAATAGATGGGAAAATTCCTGAGATTCTTAATCTATATGGTAAAATGTAGAATCAGTTCAGTCGCTCTGTCATGTCTGACTCTTTGTGACCCCAGGGACTGCAGCACGCCAGACCTCCCTGTCCATCACCAACTCCCAGAACTTGCTCAAACTCTTGTCCATTGAGTTGGTGATGCCATCCAACCATCTCATCCTCTGAAATCCCCTTCTCCTCCTGCATTCAATCTTTCCCATCATCAGGGTCTTTTCCAATGAGTCAGCTTCTCTCATCAGGTGGCCAAAGTACTGGAGTTTCAGCTTCAACATCAGTCCTTCCAATGAACACCCAGGACTGATCTTCTTCAGGATGGACTGGTTGGATCTCCTTGCAGTCCAAGGGACTCTCAAGAGTCTTCTCCAACACCACAGTTCAAAAGCATCAATTCTTCAGCACTCAGCTTTCTTTATAGTCCAACTCTCACATCCATACATGACCACAGGAAAAACTATGGCCTTGACTAGACAGACCTTTGTTGGCAAAGTAATGTCTCTGCTTTTTAACATGCTGTCTAGGTTGGTCATAACTTTCCTTCCAAGGAGCAAGTGTCTTTTAATTTCATGGTTGCGGTCACCATCTGCAGTGATTTTGGAGCCCCCCAAATAAAATCAGCCACTGTTTCCCCATCTATTTGCCATGAAGTTATGGGACCAGATGCCATGATCTTAGAGTTTTATGGTACCTTTCTCAAAAGAATTTAGTTTATTCAAGTCAGAAATTCTCTTTTTTTTGTTCATAAAATTTCTAATTTGACTTGTCTCAGTGATAATGTAAAAATACGTATAACTTACAGATCACAGAGAGTGTTTATTTTAGTCAGTTGAAAATCAGAGAGAAGCAAGAAATGGAGTGAGCTTCAGAGTTAGAATAGGGAAGGGAACTCCTCTTGATTTTCAAAACATCCATAACCACAACAACACAGATTTAAGGAGCAGAGCTTGTTTTGATGTTGAACTTGAACCAGGCATAAGGAGTGAACTCTGGGTGAACTATAAGATTCAGCTGAAGCAGGAGAAATGGGAGAAAAAGATGATGAACGATGAGAAAAGGAATCAGTTAGTGCAAGAGAGAATGGTGCTGAGGGATGTGGCTTAGAGAAAAGAATGGGGATGGAAGGTATATGAGGAATTGTAGATAATATGGAAGCTATGGCAAGATATTGCTCAGGCTATAAACATGAGGTCAGAGTGGGAGGGACATGACAGACTTGAGGGTGCTGATTATCGGAGGCTACATTTGCCTTTTCATCAAACATGCATTACCGAAAGTATAAAAATGTAATTGTCATGAAATAAAAATGTATTTAGTAGTCAACTATTTAAAGGAAATTTATGCCTCTAAAGGAGAGAGTGCTTTTGTAATATGAATGCAATCCCCTAGCTTCTTTGAATATTGTTTTTTGTGTGTATTAAGTTTTCTTAGGGCAGTGGGCAACCGACTTGGGCAGTTGAGAGGGAAATACATATCGCTTAGCTTTGGGTGTGGCATCAAGAAGGGACTGAATGTTCCCAACTGAAAGAGGCTCTTGCAATTTTCTAATTCAACTCTATTCTCTGATTAATAAAACTGAAGATTAAATGTTTTGCTCAAGGTCAACCAGGGGTTCACTGAGAGTTAACCAAATGTTAAGTGATTTGTGCCAAAAACTGAGAGCTAAGACTCAGTAGCCCTGCTTCCCACACAGACCTCAGTCTCTGCATCTCACTTGGACTAGATGGTTTATTATGTACAGGGAATGAAACAAAGTCACAGAGCAGCTGTGAAATTTTGTCCTCAGGGGCCCTTTCCAACTTCAAAATTCTATGATTCTATATCATCCTTGCATCTCTTGTGTTTTAAGACCATTACCTAAAAAATTCATTGTAAGATCAGGAGGCAGCCAAAAAAAGAAATTAACTGTTATTGACTCCCAACTGGCCAGGGAGTATAATAATATATCTCATAGAAGGACATAGATAATGTTCAAAGAAGAAATTTATCTTTCAGAAAGCAATAAAGCTTAAAAAAAAAAATACACCACTCCAGTTTCTCTTCAGTTCTGCCAGAATTTATCAAATGCTGCTGCTGCTGCTGCTGCTAAGTTGCTTCAGTTGTGTCCAACTCTGTTGTGACCCCATAGACAGCAGCCCACTAGGCTCCTCTGTCCCTGGGATTATCCAGGCAAGAATACTGGAGTGGGTTGCCATTTCCTTCTCCAATAATCTATCAAATATGACACCTTAAATTGGTCCAAGTTTCACAGATACCAGGAAACCGCTAGTGTGATGTTTTTGACAATGCCATACATCTCCAAAAACACATCGTTTTGTTCCAACTTTCTCTTCTGCACACACCATTTAACTTAACTTCTTGTCATTTCTTTTCAGAGATTCTTCATGTATGTCTAGTTTCCCAGAAATGAGCCTTTTATTTGTAATTGCATAAAATGCATTATGTGAGAATTCAGGAGGGAGACAGAGATACACACAGAGAGATTAAATACCATCCTCAAGCACCCACTTTTCTGTCCTCTGCCAAGTGCCATAGATATGATCCATGAGAAAGGGTTCTAATTTTAGTCTCAGGGCTTGGAAATTATGTTATTTCTAAGTAGCAGCCTTATATCACCTGTTTCCCATTCTGATCTCCCTTTCCCCTTGTCTCATATATGTATTTCTTGATAAAAATATTTTAGGATGGGACTTCCCTTTCAGTCCAGTGGTTAAGACTCCATGCTTCCACTGCAGGGGCCGCAGATCTGATCCCTGGTCAGGAAACTAAGATCCTACATGCCGCGTGGCATGGTCAAAAAAATGAACAAACAAAAAAACAAAAAACTGCTCTAAAAATATTTTAGGTTATTATGCATTCATAGGAAATTTTTAATGTAGCAACATTTGGTAGATTATCCAAAGAAAAATAGGAATGATTATTCTGAAAAAGGGTTCCAAAACTTAACTACCTTTAAACAGAAATCATGTCCTATGAGGGCAACATTGTTTAAGTTTTAAATTGTATGTAAATATCAAAACATTTAAGAATTAGTATTTCTATGCTTCAATATAGACAGAACATAAAATAAAGAATATTAGAACTGGAAGAAATATTAGAATTTCTGGGGGAACTTTTCTCATTTTACAGATGAGGAAACTGAAGTAAAACACAAGCCGATTAGGAGGACGGCTAGCTATCAATAGCTTTGCCTCAGCTGCCAATCTAAAAAGAGCACTAAACCATCACCAAGGTAAATGAGAAATCAGAACCAGATAACTCGGGTGCTCACATACAGCTCTCTATTGATACAGACAGCTGGAAGTTGAGAGTCTGCTAAAAAAATCTGGAACTACAGAGTGCTTGTTATAATATGTTAACCAAGTATAAGTGACCAGTTATCTGATTTCAGTTTCCTCAATCTGCCTGCAAACCCACTAATTTTTAAATTCACAGAAGAAATGAGAAGAAGAAGTACAGAAGAATGGGTGACACATTCTTAGAGCTATTTGTTTTTTAAATTTATTTTTAATTGGAGGGTATTTGCTTTACAATGTTGTATTGGTTTCTGCTATACATCAACATGGATCAGCTATAAGTATATATATATCCCTCCCTTTTGAGCTTCCCACCCTTCTAGGTCACCACAGAGCAACAAACTGAGCTCCCTGTGTTATAAAACAACTTCCCACTAGCTATCTGTTTCACACATGATAGTGTATTCTTAGAGCTTTTAGAACAATGATCTTATTTTGATCAATAGAAAATACAGTTCAGTTCAGTTCAGTTCAGTCACTCAGTCATGTCCGACTCTTTGCGACTCCATGGACTGCAGCATACCAGGCCTCCCTGTCCGTTGCCAACTCCCAGAGTTTACTCAAACTCATATCCATTGAGTTGGTGATGTCATACAACCATCTCATTCTCTGTCATCCCCTTCTTCTCCCACCTTCAATCTTTCCCAGCATCAGTGTCTTTTCAAATGAGTCAGTTCTTCATATCAGGTGGCCATAGTATTGGAGTTTCAGCTTCAGCATCAGTCCTTCCAATGAACACCCAGGACTGATCTCCTTTAGGATGGACTGGTTGGATCTCCTTGTAGTCCAAGGGACTCTCAAGAGTCTTCTCCAACACCACAGTTCAAAAGCATCAATTCTTCGGCACTCAGCTTTCTTTATAGTCCAGCTCTCACATCCATACATGACTAATGGAAAAACCACAGACTTGACTAGACGGACCTTTGTTGGCCAAGTAATGTCTCTGCTTTTTAATATGCTGTCTAGGTTGGTCATAACTTTTCTTCCAAAGAGCAAGCATCTTTTAATTTCATGGCTGCAATCACCTTCTGCAGTGATTTTGGAGCCCCCAAAAATAAAGTCTGTCACTGTTTCCACTGTTTCCCCTTCTATTTGCCATGAAGAGATGGGGCCAGATGCCATGATCTTAGTTTTTACTGAATGTTGAATTTTAAGCCAACTTTTTCACTCTCTTTCACTTTCATCAAGAGGCTCTTTAGTTCTTTTTCACTTTCTGCCATAAGGGTGGTGTCATCTGCATAGCTGAGGTTATTGATATTTCTCCCAGCACTCTTAATTCCAGCTTGTGCTTCATCCAACCCAGCATTTCTCATGATGTACTCTGCATATAAGCTAAATAAGCAGGGTGACAATATACAGCTTTGACATACTCCTTTTCCTATTTGGAACCAGTTTGTTGTTTCATGTCCAGTTCTAACTGTTGCTTCCTGACCTGCATACATGTTTCTCAAGAGGCAGGTCAGGTGGTCTGGGATTCCCATCTCTTTAAGAATTTTCCAGAGTTTGTTGTGATCCACACAGTCAAAGGCTTTGGCATAGTCAATAAAGCAGAAATAGATGTTTTTCTGGAACTCTCTTGCTTTTTCGATGATCCAGCGGATGTTGGCAATTTGATCTTTGGTTCCTCTGCCTTTTCTCAATCCAGCTTGAACACCTGGAAGTTCACGGTTCATGCACTGTTGAAGGCTGGCTTGGAGAATTTTGAGCATTACTTTAACTAGCATGTGAGAAAATACATCATTAATTAAATTTATTTCTGAAAGCAAATGCTTTCAAATTCAAATTCTCTCTAATCTTAAAAACTAACAAGCATGAAAAAATAATGTTTGACCAAGTGCCAAGTCATTAGCTTTCCTTAGATTCTCACAATACTTAGGAGAGGCTTTTCCAAGATCATGGAGCCATTACTACATTCATATCAACTGATATAATTAAATATTGGTACTGTTCCTGCATCAGAGTGCTACTGCTGCTGCTGCTGCTGCTAAGTCGCTTCAGTCGTGTCCGACTCTGTGCGACCCCATAGACGGCAGCCCACCAGGCTCCCCCGTCCCTGGGATTCTCCAGGCAGTGGGGTCATACAAATAAAATAGTGACCCAGTTCCTTTCCCCAGGATCTTATGTTCTAATCATGAGAAACACATGCAGACGTGAAAATACCACAGACTAGGTCTTTGCAGAGATAGCTGGAGGTCCTTAGGAACACAGAGGGTGGAAAGCCTGTGTCTACTAGTAGAAATTGAGAGACTTCACAGAGATTACATTGGATTGATGATTGAAGAATAAGTAGGAGTTTATCAGGTGGAAGAGGGCAAGAAAGGGGAACTGAGAGATCATGGGTTCAATGGAATCATCTACATATGCAATCATAGCCTAGAAGATTGAGAAACTTATTCTGATGAAATGTTCAGCTAAATATTATTCTTGAAAAATGTCAGCAAAAGAAGTGAGGAAGTATCATGGCCGCAACAATGCACCACTCAGATCCTGCTTTGGACATTATGGACTTATTCCCCAGTTGCTGAGAGTGATGCGGGGATCAGCTATCAGCCTTCTCCAGGAGGACTCACCTGAAAGGAGTTCTCTTTCCAATCTTCTCCTCCTTTCTCTGGGGCACAGGCAATAACAGGCCAGCTGGAGGTGCCCCAGGTTGAGACAGTGCTGAAGGGCTCACTCCTATCTCAGAGCTCCCCCAGGGACTGGCTGAGTCCTCTGCATCACAGCCCAGCTTCTTCCTCCACCCAGTCCTGCTTCCGTCTCTTTCCATGTCTGTTGATTCCAGAACACTCTCTACTAAATTTCCTGCACGGCAATCTCTATATCAGTGCATTCTCCTGAGGGACAGAGGGATAACTAAATATTACAGGATCCAAGAAGATGTAGAATGTCACATCTCGATAAGTAAAAGTCCACCAAGACCTGGACTCCCTGAACGGCGGTAGGATGAGAAGCCAGGATTAGTCATCAGCTTAAGGCAGTCACATCTGAACCTTTCCTTCTAGCACTTTTCACCTAGAACACTTTTACCCTTTCAATCCTCTTTCTGACAACCTCCAAAGCCATTCAGCCATTCCTACCTTCAGGGGATTCTAGGAATTTCTTGTGCTCCTGCTTCCAGATGACTTTCCTGTGAGTCTTTAGCACTCCTGAGGCTCCTCCAGTTCACAAATAGTTTTTAAGATGTGGTCCTCAGACTCCCTGAACCAAGCGCTTCTTTAACACTCAGATAACAGGCTCCAGCCTACTTTCAGGTGGAGAAGTAGAGTCATAGGGGACAGAACCTGTGTTATAAACAATCACCCACTAACATTTGAAAATCTTTTACTCAGAATCTGGGGAATGTACTGAAGAGAAACAGTGACAAGTGTTTTGAAATTTCCTGTGGAATCAGTTGTTATATAATGGTTAGAGATATTTGTAATTCATGACAAAACCAACATAGAAAATGCATTTATTCCTGTTGGTGATGATACTGGGGCTTCAACTTGCTCTCGGTGACCGGGTGACTGGGATAGAGTTCACCTGAATCTCACTAGGCTTCAGAAATCAGAGAACTCTTGACCACATCTGGAATAGTTCTGAGTATTGTTTGGATCTCTGGTGGGGTATTGGGTACTACTTTTCAGAGAGCATAGTGGCTTGTTGAAAGACAGAATGGGGTGACTGTAAGGCAACTTTCAAAGGCTTAACTCCAGGTTGTTCACAAGTGTCTATTCAGCTGGAAGATAAAGAGCTGAGTTTTAACTAGAATAGAGCAGCCAAGGATTTGTTCAGAAATTTAAAGTGTTGCAGTTGTCAAATAATTTAAAAAAAAAATCAACTTGAGGTAAAAATTAATTCAATTTAATTAAACACACCTCTTTTAGAGTGTATATTGCAATAATTTTGGACAAATATACAGATGTGCAGCTATTACCATGATCAAGATAAAAAACATTTCTGTCATCCCCCAAATTCTCTCATGCCTCTTTTGCAATCATTCTCCATCCACCATTCCTGGTGTAAGCCAACCACTCGGTTACTTTCTGTCACAATAGATAAGCATGGACTTTTCCAGAACACAGAAGGGTATCTCCATTATATATACAGTTCCAACAGTTTTTTTTATTTAGCTCTTTAAAATGGTGTTTTATGATTACCTCACTGGCATAGTTTCTGATAATGTAATCATTCTTTATTTCACTATCTTTCTATGTTTCACCATCTTTCTTTTGTTTCACTATGTTTCACTATCTTTGAAGTCTATCTTTCTCCTCTGGTCACTTTTAAGATTTTGTCTCACTGACATGCAATTTGATTATGAGATACTTTGGTGTGGGTTGTGTATGGATATTGATACTGTTTGGGATTCACTGAGTTCCTTGAATCTATGGGTTTATGGGTTTTGTCAAATTTGAACATTTTTTTTGGCCATTATATCTTCAAATATTTTTAGTGCCTCAGTTTTCATCTATGAGATGGAAACAATAACAGTGTATATATATTTTATGAAGTAATTATTGAAGGTACTAAAAGTCTGCTTCCAATAGAATGTCATATAATGAATTGTATAAAACTGGACAATTTTGAGACTGGAAAGGGATACTATATTTTCCAGTTTTATTGAGATATAAATGACATATAATTTTGTATCAGTTTAAGGTGTACAACATAGTGGTTTGATATTTGTAAATTTTGTGAAATTATTACCATAGGGCTTACCTGGTGGCTCAGATGGTAGAGACTCTTCCTGCAATGGAGGAGACATAGGTTCAATCCCTGGGTCGGGAAGATTCCCTGGAGAAGGGAGTGGCTACACACTCCAGCATTCTTCCCTGGAGAACTCCATGGACAGAGGAGCCTGGCGGGCTATAGTCCATGGGATCGCAAAAGATTCGGTCATGACTGAGCAACTAACACTTTCACTTCACTTTCAAGTTTAGTTAACATCCATCACTTCACATACTTGCAATTTTTTTTCTTGTGATGAGAACTTTTAAGATCTACTCTCTTAGCAACTTTCAAATGTATAATTTAATATTTATTGCTCACTAAATTTATTGTGTTGTACCTTTCATCTCCAGGATTTATTTATCTTATAGCTGGAAGTTTGTACCTTTTGATCACCTTCTCTCATTTTCCCCACCTCTTACCCACCCCGCCTCCCTCACTTCTGGCAACCACCAATCTGTTCTGTTTATGAGTTCAGTTTTTTAAGATTGCATATATAAATGAGATAATACAGCATTTGTCTTTCTGTATGTGACTTATTTCACTTAGCATAATGCCTTTAAAGTCCATCCCTGCTTGCTAAGTTGCTTGTTGTGTCTGACTCTGTGCAACTCTATGGATTGTAGCCTGCCAGTCTCCTCTGTCCATGGGATTCTCCAAGCAAGAATATTGGAGTGGGTTGCCATGCCCTCCTCCAGGGGATCTTTCCAACCCAGGAGTCAAACATGTGTGTCTTATGTCCTCCTGCATTGATAGGTGAGTTCTTTACCACTAGTGCTACCTGGGAAGCCTTGAAGTCTATCTCTGTTCTATCAAATGGCAGAATTTCCTTCTCTGTTATGACTGAAATATCTTTCTCTCCCTTCCCTTCTATCTATCTCTCTGTCTATCTGCCATATCTTCTTTATCCATTCATCTGTTGATGAGCACATAGGTTGTTTCCATGTCAAGAGGGGCACTAAACCCCACATCCAAGGTAAGAGAAACCCAAGTAAGATGGTAGGTGTTGCGAGAAGGCATCAGAGTGCAGACACACTGAAACCATAATCACAGAAAACTAGCCAATCTGATCACATGGACCACAGCCTTGTCTAACTCAGTGAAACTAAGCCATGCCCTGTGGGGCCACCCGAGACAGGCAGGTCATGGTGGAGAGGTCTGACAGAATGTGGTCCACTGGAGAAGGGAATGGCAAACCACTTCAGTATTCTTCCCTTGAGAACCCCATGAACAGTATGAAAAGGCAAAATGATAGGATACTGAAAGGGGAACTCCCCAGGTCTGTAGGTGCCCAATATGCTACTGGAGATCAGTGGAGAAATAACTCCAGAAAGAATGAAGGGATGAAGCCAAAGCAAAAACAATACCCAGTTGTGGATGTGACTGGTGATAGAAGCAAGGTCCAATGCTGTAAAGAGCAAGATTGCATAGGAATCTGGAATGTTAGGTCCATGAATCAAGGCAAAATGGAAGTGGTCAAACAGGAGATGGCAAAAGTGAACATCTACTTTCTAGGAATCAGCGAACTAAAATGGACTGGAATGGGTGAATTTAACTCAGATGACCATTATATCACAGGAATCCCTCAGAAGAAATGGAGTAGCCATCATGGTCAACAAAAGAGTCCGAAATGCAGTACTTGGATGCAATCTCAAAAACGACAGAATGATCTCTGTTCGTTTCCAAGGCAAACCATTCAATATCACAGTAATCCAAGTCTATCCCCCAACCAGTAATGCTGAAGAAGCTGAAGTTGAACGGTTCTATGAAAACCTACAAGACCTTTTACAACTAACACCCAAAAAAGATGTCCTTTTCATTATAGGGAACTGGAATGCAAAAGCAGGAAGTCAAGAAACACCTGGAGTAACAGGCAAATTTGGCCTTGGAATATGGAATGAAGCAGGGCAAAGACTAATAGAGTTTTGCCAAGAAAATGCACTGATCATAGCAAACACCCTCTTCCAACAACACAAGAGAAGACTCTATACATGGACATCACCAGATGGTCAACACCGAAATCAGATTGATTATATTCTTTGCAGCCAAAGATGGAGAAGCTCTATACAGTCAGCAAAAACAAGGCCAGGAGCTGACTGTGGCTCAGATCTTGAACTCCTTATTGCCAAATTCAGACTTAAATTGAAGAAAGTGGGGAAAACCACTATATCATTCAGGTATGACCTAAAGAAAATCCCTTATGATTATACAGTGGAAGTGAGATATAGATTTAAGGGATGGGATCTGATAGAGTACCTGATGAATTATGGATGGAGGTTTGTGCCATTGTACAGGAGACAGGGATCAAGACCATCCCCATGGAAATGAAATGCATGAAAGCAAAATGGCTGTCTGGGGAGGCCTTACAAATAGCTATGAAAAGAAGAGAAGTGAAAAGCAAAGGAGAAAAGGAAAGATATAAGCATCTGAATGCAGAGTTCCAAAGAATAGCAAGAAGAAAGCCTTCCTCAGTGACCAATGCAAAGAAATAGAGGAAAACAACACAATGGGAAAGACTAGAGATCTCTTCAAGAAAATTAGAGATACCAAGGGAACACTTCATGCAAAGATGGGCTCGATAAAGGACAGAAATGGTATGGACCTAACAGAAGCAGAAGATATTAAGAAGAGGTGGGAAGAATACACAGAAGAACAGTACAAAAAAGATCTTCATGACCAAGATAATCACGATGGTGTCATCACTCACCTAGAGCGAGACATCCTGGAATGTGAAGTCAAGTGGGCCTGAGGAAGCATCACTACAAACAAAGCTAGTGGAGGTGATGGAATTCCAGTTGAGCTATTTCAAATCCTGAAGATGATGCTGTGAAAGTACTGCACTCAAAATGCCAGCAAATTTGGAAAACTCAGCAGTGGCCACAGGACTGGAAAAGGTCAGTTTTCATTCCAATCCCAAAGAAAGGCAATGCCATAGAATGCTCAAACTACTGCACAATTGCACTCATCTCACACGCTAGTAAAGTATTGCTTAAAGTTCTCCAAGCCAGGCTTCAGCAATAGATGAACTGTGAACTTCCAGATGTTCAAGCTGGTTTTAGAAAAGGCAGAGGAACCAGAGATCAAATTGCCAACACCCGCTGGATCATGGAAAAAGCAAGAGAGTTCCAGAAAAACATCTATTTCTGCTTTATTGACTACACCAAAGCCTTTGACTGTGTGGATCACAATAAACTGTGTAAAATTCTGAAAGAGATGGGAATACCAGACCACCTGACCTGCCTCTTGAGAAACCTGTATGCAGGTCAGGAAGCAACAGTTAGAACTGGACATGGAACAACAGATTGGTTCCAAATAAGAAAAGGGGTATGTCAAGGCTGTATATTGTCACCCTGCTTATTTAACTTCTATGCAGAGTACATCATGAGAAACGCTGGGCTGGAAGAAGCACAAGCTAGAATCAAGATTGCCAGGAGAAATATCAATAACCTCAGACATGCAGATGACACCACCCTTATGGCAGAAAGTGAAGAGGAACTCAAAAGCCTCTTGATGAAAGTGAAAGAGGAGAGTAAAAAAAGTTGGCTTAAAGCTCAACATTCAGAAAACGAAGATCATGGCATCTGATCCCATCACTTCATGGGAAATAGACAGGGAAACATTGGAAACAGTGTCAGACTTTATTTTTTGGAGCTCCAGAATCACTGCAGATGGTGATTGCAGCCATGAAATTAAAAGACGCTTACTCCTTGGAAGGAAAGTTATGACCAACCTAGATAGCATATTCAAAAGCAGAGACATTACTTTGCCAACAAAGGTCCGTCTAGTCAAGGCTATGGTTTTTCCAGTGGTCATGTATGGATGTGAGAGTTGGACTGTGAAGAAAGCTGAGCACCGAAGAATTGATGCTTTTGAACTGTGGTGTTGGAGAAGACTCTTGAGAGTCCCCTGGACTGCAAGAAGATCCAACCAGTGCATCCTAAAGGAGATCAGTCCTGGGTGTTCTTTGGAAGGAATGATGCTAAAGCTGAAACTCCAGTACTTTGGCCACCTCATGCGAAGAGTTGACTCATTGGAAAAGACTCTGTTACTGGGAGGGTTTAGGGGCAGGAGGAGAAGGGGACAACAGAGTATGAGATAGCTGGATGGCATCACCAAGTCGATGGACGTGAGTCTGAGTGAACTCCGGGAGTTAGTGATGGACAGGGAGGCCTGGCATGCTGCAATTCATGGGGTCACAAACAGTCGGACAGGACTGAGTGACTGAACTGAACTGATTAATATTTATGCTGGCCACAGGCATAAGCCAAGACTATTCCAGGCAAACCAGCACGTATAGTCACCCTGCTACTACTGCTAAGTCGCTTTAGTCATGCCCGACTCTGTGAGACCCCATAGACGGCAGCCCATTAGGCTCCCCGGTCCCTGGGATTATCCAGGCAAGAACAATGTAGTGTGTTGCCATTTCCTTCTCCAATGCATGAAAGTGAAAAGTGAAAGTGAAGTCACTCAGTCATGTCCTACTCTCAGCGACCCCACAGACTACAGCCCATCAGTCTCCTCTGTCCATGGGATTTTCCAGGTAAGAGTACTGGAGTTGGGTGCCATTGCCTTCTCCGATAGTCACCCTAGCTAATAAGAATCAAGCTGCCTGGTATAGCTCCCTTCTGTAACTTTTTGGACAGCTCCAGGATTAAGAAAGATTTCTCCCCTCTATCTCTCTCCCTTCTTCTCAGAAATGAGCATTTTTGCCTGAATTGGGGTTAAGACATTAGAATTGTAGCTTGGACCATGACAGTCATCAGCTGTGTGGTGCTGAAAAACCCTTGCTGACCCCCAGGGTTTTGTTTTATTATTTTACTTGACTTTTTTAGAGCCTTCTTATGTTTAAATAAAACTGTGCAGACAGTACGGAGAGTTCCTGTAAATATTCTCTTCCTTAATCATAGTTTCCCTATTATTAGCATCTTGCATTAGTGATGCACTTGTTATAATTGATAACTGATATTGATACATTATTATTAATTAAAATCCATAGTTTACCTTAGAGTTCACTCTGCACTGTACCATTCTATGGATTTTAACAAATGCATAGTGTCCTGAATTCACCATTACAGCATCATACAGAAAGAGTAGTCTCGCTGCCCTGTAAACCCCTCCTGCAACATCTATTCACCCATCTCCCCCTGGCAATTACTGATCTCTTTACTGTCACTACAGTTTTGCCTTTCCCAGAATGTCATATAGTTAGAATCATACACTATATAACCTTTTACAAATGTTTTATTTCAGAGATCAATATCCATTTAAGATCCCTCTGTATTTTTGATAGCTTATTTTTTTTTCAGAATAAAATTCCATTGTATGAATGAAACACAATTTATCCATTTCCTTTTGAAGAACATCATGGTTATTTCCAGTTACTGAAAATTATGAATAAAATTCTTATAAACATTTGGGTGTAGGTTTTTGTTTTTTAACTTATTTGTGTAAATACCTAAGAGTATGATTGCTGGATCACGTGGGAAGACTATGATTAATTAATTGTTCAGTTCAGTTCAGTCGCTCAGTCACATCTGACTCTTTGTGACCCCATGGACTGCAGCAGGCCAGGCCTCCCTGTCCATCACCAACTCCAGGAATTTACTCAAACTCGTGTCCATTAAGTCAGTGATGCCATCCAACCATCTCACCCTCTGTCGTCCCCTTCTTCTCCAGCCTTCAGTCTTTCCAGCATCAGTTCAGTTCAGTTCAGTCACTCAGTCATGTCCAACTCTTTGTGACTCCATGAATCACAGCATGCAAGGCCTCCCTGTCCATCATCAACTCCCGGAGTTCACTCAAACTCATGTGCATCAAGTTGGTGATGCCATCTAGCCATCTCATCCTCTGTTGTCCCCTTCTCCTCCTGCCCCCAATCCTTCCCAGCATCAGGATCTTTTCCAATGAGTCAGCTCTTCGAATCAGGTAGCCAAAGTATTGGAATTTCAGCTTCAACATCAGTCCTTCCAATGAACACCCAGGACTGATCTCCTTTAGGATGGACTGGTTGGATCTCCTTGCAGTCCAAGGGACTCTCAAGAATCTTCTCCAACACCACAGTTCAAAAGCATCAGTTCTTCTGTGCTCAGCTTTCTTTATAGTACAATACTCACATCCATACATGACCACTGGAAAAACCATAGCCTTGACTAGACAGACCTTAGTTGACAAAGTAATGTCTCTGCTTTTGAATATGCTATCTAGGTTGGTCATAACTTTCCTTTCAAGGAGTAAGCGTCTTTTAATTTCATGGCTGCAGTCACCATCAGCAGTGATTTTGGAGCCCCAAAAAATAAAGTCTGACACTGTTTCCCCATCTATTTCCCATGAAGTGATGGGATCAGATGCCATGATCTTCGTTTTCTGAATGTTGAGCTTTAAGCCAACTTTTTCACTCTCTTCCTTCACTTTCATCAAGAGGCTTTTTAGTTCCTCTTCACTTTCGGCCATAAGGGTGGTGTCATCTGCATATCTGAGGTTATTGATATTTCTCCTGGCAATCTTGATTCCAGCTTGTGCTTCTTCCAGCCGAGCGTTTCTCATGATGTACTCTGCATAGAAGTTAAATAAGCAGGGTGACAATATACAGCCTTGACATACTCCTTTTCCTATTTGGAACCAGTCTGTTGTTCCACGTCCAGTTCTAACTGTTGCTTCCTGACCTGCAGATAGGTTTCTCAAGAGGCAGGTCAGGTGGTCTGGTATTCCCATCTCTTTCAGAATTTTCCAGAGTTTGTTGTGGTCTGCACAGACAAAGGCTTTGGCATAGTCAATAAAGCAGAAATAAATATTTTTCTGGAACTCTCTTGCTTTTCCAATGGAGGTTTAATGGATGATCCAATTGATGATTAATTGTTAAGAAATTGCAAAGTTGTCTTCCAAAGTGACTGTACCAATTTGCAGTCTCTCCAGGAATAAGTGAGAGTTCTTGTTACTCCACATCATTGGTATTGTCATTTGCTAGATTTTAGTCACTTCAATAGGTGTGTTGGTAAAGAATCAGCCTACAGTGCAGGAGACCTGGGTTTAATCCCTGGGTCTGGAAGAATCCACTCCAGTATTCTTGCCTGGAGAATTCCATGGACAGAGGAGCCTGGTGAGCTATAGTTCATGGGGTTACAGAATTGGACACGACTTAGTGACTAAACCACAATAGGTGTGTAGTGGTATCACATTGTTATTTTAATTTGCAATTTCCTAATATGGTGTTAAGCATCCTTTCTTATGCCTATGTGCCATTTGCAAGTCTGTTGGTGAGATGTCTGTTAAAGTCTTAGCCCACTGTAATACCAGGTTGTTTGTTTAAAGCTTATTGAGCTTTAAAAGCCAGGCTTCAGCAGTATGTAAACCGTGAAATTCCAGATGTTCAAGCTGGTTTTAGAAAAGGCAGAGGAACCAGAGATCAAATTGCCAACACCCGCTGGATCATCGAAAAAGCAAGAGAGTTCCAGAAAAACATCTATTTCTGCTTTATTGACTACGCCAAAGCCTTCGACTGTGTGGATCACAATAAACTGTGTAAAATTCTGAAAGAGATGGGAATACCAGACCACCTGACCTGCCTCTTGAGAAACCTATATGCAGGTCAGGAAGCAACAGTTAGAACTGGACGTGGAACAACAGACTGGTTCCAAATAGGAAAAGGAGTATGTCAAGGCTGTATATTGTCACCCTGCTTATTTAACTTCTATGCAGAGTACATCATGAGAAACGCTCGGCTGGAAGAAGCACAAGCTGGAATCAAGATTGCCAGGAGAAATATCAATAACCTCAGACACGCAGATGACACCACCCTTATGGCCGAAAGTGAAGAGGAACTAAAAAGCCTCTTGATGAACGTGAAAGTGGAGAGTGAAAAAGTTGGCTTAAAGCTCAACATTCAGAAAACGAAGATCATGGCATCTGATCCCATCACTTCATGGGAAATAGATGGGGAAACAGTGGAAACAGTGTCAGACTTTATTTTTGGGGGGCTCCAAAATCACTGCTGATGGTGATTGCAGCCATGAAATTAAAAGACACTTACTCCTTGAAAGGAAAGTTATGACCAACCTAGATAGCATATTCAAAAGCAGACATCACTTTGCCAACAAAGGTCCGTCTAGTCAAGGCTATGGTTTTTCCAGTGGTCATGTATGGATGTGAGATTTGGACTGTGAAGAAAGCTGAGTGCCGGAGAATTGATGCTTTTGAACTGTGGTGTTGGAGAAGATTCTTGAGAGTCCCTTGGACTGCAAGGAGATCCAACCAGTCCATCCTAAAGGAGATCAGTCCTGGGTGTTCATTGGAAGGACTGATGCTGAAGCTGAAACTCCAGTACTTTTGCCACCTCATGTGAAGACTTGACTCACTGGAAAGACTAATGCTGGGAGGGACTGGGGGCAGGAGAAGAAGGGGACGACAGAGGATGAGATGGCTGGATAGCATCACTGACTCGATGGACGTGAGTTTGATTGAACTCCGGGAGTTGGTGATGGACAGCGAGGCCTGGCATGCTGTGATTCATGGGGTCACAAAGAGTCGGACACGACTGAGCAACTGAACTATACTGAACTGAACTGAGCTTTAAAAGTGTTTTTGTTCGTATGTTTTTTATAGCAATCCTAGCAAATGTGCATTTTGCAAGTAATTTTTCCCAGTCCATGGCTTGTCTTTGTATTCTCTTAGTCTTCAAATATTTTAACTGTTCCCTGTCCTTCTTGGAATAAAAGTATATATAGATATATAGGCTTCCCTGGTGACTCCGACAGTAAGGAAACCACCTGCAATACAGGAGACCTGGGTTTGATCCAAGGGTTGGGAAGATCCCCTGGAGGAGCAAATGGCAACCAGCTCCACTGTTTTTGCCTGGAAAATTCCATGGACAGAGGAACTTGGCAGGCTACAGTCTGTAGGGTCACAAAGAGTCAGACATGACGGAGTGACTAACATACACACACACACACACACAAACATATTAGAATGCTTCATATTTTCCCCAGATTACTGAACTTGTGGTCATGGTTTCAGTCTTTTTTTCTCTGTGTATTTCAGTTTGGATAGTTTCAATTGCTCTATCTTCAAACTCATTGATCTTCTCTATTGCTGTATCCAGTCAGCTATTAATCCCACCCAGTGAATTTTTTTCTTTCTACACAGTGAATATTTTTACTTCCGGAATTTCTATGCATTCTTTTTATATTTTCAATTTCTCTTCTCATTATATTTTCCTTTATATACTTGAAAATATTTAAAATAGATATTTCAATATCTTTGTCATCTCCATTATTTTTTTCAACTGGGCGTCTATTTTGATTGACTGATTTCCCCCCAAGTTGTGGGTCACAATTTGCTTCTTTTCATGCCTTGTAATTTTTATTGAGTGCTGGATATTGTGAATTTTAGGGTATTGAATACTGAATTTGTTTTCTCTATTTATACTTTGTTCTATTGCCGCTGCTGCTGCTAAGTCGCTTCAGTCGTGTCCGACTCTGTGAGACCCCAGAGACAGCAGCCCACCGGGCTATTAGGTAGCAATATTTGCTGATCAGCTTTATCCTTTCAAGATTTGTTTAAAATCTCTGTTAAGGTGGTTTGGAGTAAGTTTTAATCTAGGGCTAGTTTTTCTTATCAATAAGTGTGACCCTCCTGGAGTTTCTGCTGAATGCCCTGAGGATGTCCTGTGTGAGCTCTTGGGAGTTTTCCAGTCTGCAGTTTCCCCATCATTCTTTGCCTGACATAGAAGAATTTCAGCCTTTGCACTCAAGCTTAATACTGGCAATAGACTCAAGAGGAACTCTGTGCAAATATCTGGAGCTCGTTTTCTGCCACATGGATTCCAGCTGCCTTCACCGTCCTGAACTTCAAACTTTGTCTCTTGGACTCGGTGATTTTATTGTACTTGCTGTGAACCGCCTCCCTGCACCACTTTCCTGACAATTAGTCCATACAGAAAAGTCAGGGCAATCGTAAGACTCTCTTCATTTTTTTTCCTTTTTCTCAAAATGATTACAGTCCTATCCTGCCTGTTGTTCAATATCTAAAAATGTTATTTGTATATTTTTCTGAGTTCCAACTATTTTACCATGGTTAGAATATCCAGTTAAATATTTTAAGGTTATTCAACTGTTCTCCAAATGTGGTTGAGAGCTATTCCAACTATGAGCCAGCCCCGTTTGATAACTGGCAAGAGACCTAGGCAAGAGGGATATCTCCTCTGGACTCCCTTTAGAGGAGTAAAGAAACATGTACACAGATGAATTTACTAGTACCTGGACAGTGGTGCCTTTGGCAGCTGAGATCTGATTTCAAGTGACTTACACTGTTTAGGGCGCAGGACACTGCTTCTTTACGCCTTTCTCCCTATGTCCTTGAATCAAAATGTTTCCAAATATGACTACATTTGAATGTCAGAAAGGTTTGTGGGTTGTACCACTGATGGTTTCAGGGGCAAACACTGGTTTAGGGAGCTGTGAGGATTTGAATGGCAGAAGCACTTTGAGAGAAAAGACAAATTAACTTGTCAAGTTCTTCTTATACAGCATGAATGCAATAAATTCTTATCACATGCCAATAGTACCAAATGTTCATTTTCTTGTCTCTCTTTGTATTATAATTTATTGTACCAGATTTACTCACAAATTGTTGTAGTATTTGCATCAGTTGCACATGGCAGCTGAAGAATGCTTGGAAATAGTAAAATGTTAATATTTATGTTAAATTTGTATGTATATAGATGTGCTTCCCTGGTGGCTCAGATGGTAAAGAATCTGCCTACAATGTGAGATACCTGGGTTTGATCCCTGGGTCGGGAAGATCCCCTGGAGGAGGGCATGGCAACCCACTCCAGTATTCTTGCCTGGAGAATCCCCATGGATGGAGGAGCCTGGTGGGTAACAGACAATGGGGTCGCAAAGAGTCAGACATGACTGAGTGACTGTGCACACAGCATAGATGTAGGTATATCATGTGTAAGGTGTGATACTGATTTTTAACCTCACCAGCTAGACCAATGTTTAATTCTAGAATTTGGAATAGGTTTTCTTTAAAAATTAAGATTTAAATAAATTTTCAAAAGAGAAATTTTTACAATTTCAGCATTATTAAAATTTTTTAATTTAACACTGATGGTCATTTAGTTATTATTTGCATTCACCTTTTAATTTTAATATATAATTTTGGATGTCAGAAGAAATAAAATTCCAAAGCCATGAAAAAAATTTATTTTTTAGCATTTACATTTTCAATAAAAATATATTAAAGATTTTGTACTTTGAATAAATTATGTTTTAATATTTTACATCATTGGGAGTGACTACAGGTTGTAATCATGATAAATGAGTATAGGTTACCAATCATTATCATGAGAATTCAATCATGACAAAATAAAAGCAAGCATAATCAACATACCAAAATATAGTTCCATTAAGTAGCCAAAGAGGAAAAACTAAACATCATTATGAAGATGTATTTGTCAAGGCAGGAGGGTAAGATGTGTTTTATTTAACAGTTAACTTGATTTGTAACTTTTAAATAGTTACACTTATGATGTGGCAGTCATCAACTCTATCCTTGCTCTGGACCCCATGAACACTAGCGGTGGGTCTGGTTGAGAGGAAGGGAGACAAAATCTCCTCCCCATTTGAGAGAGGGTCTTATGTGTGTGTTGTGTCCAGACAGGGCAGGGTGAGGCGGGGAATATAGGAAGACTGATTTCAAAACATCTGTTCCCAAGATTTCTGGTTATGGCTCTGGTGTGGGATTTGCTCTCACCAACCAGTGGTTCTGTGGTGGAGGTCAAGGGTAAGCAAACTTGGCCTGGGGGTCAGGATTCCAATCAACAAAGAATTTAAGGGCAAATAGGGACACTAAGGCAGACATCTGTCCAGCTGGACACGGTTGGGGGTCGTGATGGCGGTGGTTGAGGGAGAGGAGAGGACAGGAGCTGCCTGCCATATCTCCCCCCGGAGGTCCAGCAGAACACCGGCACCCCTTGGATACAGGCTCCCACTGGCCAGTTGGGCCCAGACTCCTGGGATGCCTCCTACACTGGTCACAATTGGCCAGACTCTGAGCTGGTGGAAAACATCATTGACTCCTGCTTAAAAGGATAAGAGACAAAAAAAAAAAAAAATAGGGGATATTTTAACCTATCCCATGGGATTAAGAATTGTATTTGTGGCAGTTTTTATAAACAGTTTAGTCATAAGCACCTCGCTAGGCATGTCTCCTGTGACAAAATTTATATTCTGTCTGTGATTGGCTCTGCTGGGTGACTTTGGCTGAACCAAGACTGATGGTGTGTTGTCTTTGTGCCGATTTTTATGCTAGGCACTGGGAGAATTTTGAGCAGGAGAGAGCAGCTATCAGTTTTTAATGGACTTCTTCAGCTGTGAGAGGAAATTGTGCCTGTGAGAAATAATCACTGAAATAAATTGCAGACATTTTAAAATAACCATGCAGCCCATTCATTTGGCTAGCAGATAGTGAATACTTCTCCACAAAGTGATTGATGTCCTGTGCACATAGTGTCAACAAAGCCCAAACTGAGGATTGTTTTACCCAAGGTGAAACGTCAGTGCCAGTTATAAGTTAGCCAAAGACACAGGATCTGTTACAAGGGAGAGACTGTGCTGCGTTGGTTTCTGTATCTCCAGTTCCTAGCTTGGGGTTCTCAACTCTGACTGCATTACAAACACCATGGAGCCTTGCAAATACTGCTGTCCAAGTCTCCAGACCAATTAAATCAGAATCTTTTAGGGACTGGGCATTGGCAGATTGTTTTTTAAACCTTCCCAGGTGATTGTACTGTTTGGCTAAGGCTGGCATTTGCTAAGCTAGCTATCAAGCTGGACACATAGTAATTGTTCAATAAATGTACAGTAAATTCAATTAGGAGCACTCAGCTTTTACAGTTTTACAGATACCACGTTAACTGAGACAAAGGAAATGACAAGAGAAGGGCTGCATTCTTCCAGTCAGCAAACTACAGACCTGGAAGGGTTTATCTAGAGGGCGGCCTCCCTGCTAGCAGTGTGTGTAGGGGGCAGGGGAGGGCGTTGGGGAAAGGAGGGGGTGATGTTATGCTCTGCTAGGAAGCGTGAGGCAGCAGCCTTCCTAAGGCTACAGAAGTTCAGGGCTGTGGTGAAATCATTAGGATTTTAAAGTTGTACCACATTTGCTGCTTTTTGTGGAACAAATAACTTCTGTTCAGATTTTCCAATTTGCTCATGTTTCTAAGATAGATTCAGCTTCCTCTAGTACTAGGGGAGATCTTGGCCCATTGACCTTGGCAAAGAGACAAAACTGGCCATTCTTGTAGTGTATGAAATGCTCAACTCCAGACTGTTTAGTTCTGTGAGCTTTGTATTTGTACTGAAATGTGACTCTGAGCTTAAGGAGGTCCTTTGCCTGTATGTTTGTGAATACTCCAAGTCCACAGAACAATGTATGCAGTTGCGTACAAGACAAATACGAAAACTGTTCTAATGAGAGGATTATAAATATTCCAAACTGAGAGGACAGCTTAATGGCTCTTATTCTTCCTTTTTCCTCTTCCCTGGGAAGAGAAATTAGTGCACAGCTGCACACAGGTGTCTACTTTGGACAGTATTTTCACTTAGACCTGTTTCTTCATGGGAATTTCCCTCATCTTGATTACTGGCTATGCATGGTTGAGCTCCAAGAGTAGGCAGAGTTATAACTATCCAAAAGGAAAGAATGTCACACCTTGTGTTGCAATGTTTTTCCTTGTTACTATGTATCCTCTAGTAACACGTCTTAATAGCAGACACCTTTGAGCATTTTGAGGGTTTGGTTAATACCTTAGATAAGCTACCTTAAGTTATTAAAAAAATAAAAGAATGAATGGAAAGATGAATAGACAGATGGATGAAGGGCCAACAACAACAACCTCTGCCATCTGTGGCTGAACCATGATTTGTTCTGTCATGCAAATCTGGCCCATCTTGGTTTTAGTTTCATTCAGGTTTTGTCTAGTAAAAGGAGCTATATCTGGTGATTGATAGTGAACTCAGTATTGATTTCACCTTATGTCAGAGCTTGTTCTCTTCTGGTTAAGGACCCATAATCTCAGATGTTTCTTATGTCCTCATGTCTGTAATTGATGGTGAGGGTGGAATAAAATGAAATGTTTAGGGTATGTTGCAGGAATGGAATTGGCTTTTTAAAACATGCAGCTTTTTAATCTTTCGTTCTATTTACAACTTTATATCTAATAAACAATGACAAGTTTTTTGCAAGCTGGTTGCCTACTTGTAATATCAGGAAAATGTTATTAAATTTGGGAATTTTAGAATTAGGAATCTGGAGCTTCCTAGTCTATTTTATGGGTGAAGAAACTGAGGCTTACAGAGATTGCTTTGTTCGATCATGCAACAAGCACATTTAGAACTAGGACTCAATGGGATATAACTGGTCAAACTGATCAAGAAGCAAAACCCAACGTAGACCCCTTGTCATATAACAAAGAATCCTCCTTTTTCATCCCCACTCTGAATAGCTATGGCTTCCCTGGTGGCTCAGAGGATAAAGCATCTGCCTGCAAAGCAGGAGACCCGGGTTCGATCCCTGGGTTGGGAAGATCCCCTGGAGAAGGAAATGGCAACCCACTCCAGTATTCTTCCCTGGAGAATCCCATGGACAGAGGAGCCTGGCGGGCTACAGTCCACAGGGTTTCAAAGAGTCGGACACGACTAAGCTACTTCACACACATGAATAGCTATATTTGTCAAGACAAAGAGACTTGGGAAATGGGAGTTGGTAGAAATCAGGAGGTGGGGGAAAAGGAAGGGTGAACGTTTGTTAGGAATGCCTTTCCTCATAGCTGTAGGGAATCTTATTCTAGTAACCTTGGACACTGTTGAGATTTCCATAAACTGAGACTCAAGACCACTTGGAAATTGATGGTGGTCACCTTGGTCTCAGAACCAGCTCAGAGTGCCTCAATTCTGTCTCTTCACCAGTTGACCCACTGGCCACGACAACTACACCCTTTCCTGCTGTGGTATTAACTCCCACAACCCTTAGTCACATGCAGACCCACCACAGTATATCACTTGCACCCATTTAGTTTTGCAACTGTCTCTAGGGCTCAATTCCCAGTCCAGACATTTTAGGGCTAAATAAGAGTAAGTACGTTAAATAAAACCTTGAGTATTACAGCAGTGAGTGATAATAGCATTCCTCAGACAAAGAGTCTGCTGAGGAAGGAAGGAATGAATTAATTGATACCAATTAGTGTTTTATTTAGATTGACTTGAATGGGGGCAGGGGTGTGTCATGAGTTGCTCATATTTGGCCAAGTCACTTTCCCTCTTTGGGTCTCATTTCCTCATGTGTGTAATGAGACAATGAAATTAGCATGCCTCTAGATTTTCTTTTGGTTCTAACATTCTAATTAGTATTTTACAGGCCTATTTATTTATTTTACTCTTTTCCCTCCATACATGGTTCACTGCAAGCAGCATGTGGACAGGTATACTGTGAGCTGGCCAGTGCCTGGGGATTAAACACTGGCCCATTTACAACTGGTTCACCAGATATACCATTCTGTGCTGTCCCTGCTCATCAGTTCTCTTTTCTCTTGCAGAAACCATCCATTTATAAGAAGCAGGTCTTTCTCCCTAGCCATTGTCTCTCTGCCATTAGTAAGACAGAGTCTGGTACGAGGATTCTTCCTTTCTCTGCATGAAGAAAATAGTCCACTTTCAGACCTGCTAACACAGCCTGATGAGACAAGCTGTATTTCTGTTTTGTGATTTGAAACACAAAGGTTACTATAAAACTAATTTTGAATTTTAGATTTCATCTTTGGTTCCAAAAAGCATCCATTATATATAAATCTTTTCTTGTAGATGTATCTGACTTATGATCAGCTATGCTTTCTGTTGATTTTTACTCTTCTATAGTTCCTTGAGCTTTCTGTGTAACGGGAATTAATACATGGACATTCTTTAGTCCCAGAGGAAGCATTTTTCCCAGGAAATGAAAGTCTGCTGTTTTCTCTGACAATCTTTATTTTGTGTTTCTTTGAGGTAGATTCCTGAGTCATGTAACCAGTGAACTCTGCCAAGTTCTTTTATTAAAATCTCACTGAAGTTTGTGAGATCAGTGAAGAACCACAGCATTACAACATTATTTGACCTGAAAGAAACTTTGTAAAATCCAATCCACTGTCTTTACAGATAAAGAAAGAGCTCAGAGAGGTGTGACTTGTCCGAGGTCACACAGCTAACAAGTAACACAAAATGAGAGCCAGAATCCAGTTCTCCTAATTTTTAGCATGCATGTTTTAGCAGGGGTGGGAGAGTATGGGAAGGAGATAGAGCAAATGAAACAAATAACTTCGTGGTAACTTTATGTTCTAAGGAAGCCTATTTTCTAACTTTGTATTTAAAGTTTTATCACTAAATTTGATATTTAACAAAAATTTTCACATTATAAAATAACCTTGGTACTAATATGTACTAATTTGTATTATAGGAATATCTTCCTATTCCAAGTAGTAAACTCTGGAGACAGAAAAGTAATGAGGTATAGAGTCAATAGAGTAGAGGGGTTTCTCGCAAACTGGAGCTGTAAGCCTTGCTGGTAAGCCTTCAAGTCCCTTCCTCCCCATCCTCATCTTTCAGCTCCCCTTCCTCCTCCATAACCTCCTCCTCTGCTATTTACAAAGCGTTGGACCGACAGGACAGTGCAGGCTGGGTGACCAGTTTATCCCTAGTGGAAGCTGTAGATTCTTTTACTGTAATATTTACAAGGATTCTTTCTCACCAGTTAATCCCCAGCACAGTATCTGTCAGTCAATATATATTTTTTTCAGTGGGTCAGTGATTAAATATGTATTGAAGTTAGAATTTTGAATTCAATGTAATCATTTACTTTTGTGAAAATAAACTGGTTCAGAGCTTGATGAAATTTATCTGAAATTCACCATATAGAGTATGCTGCTACTGCTGCTAAGTCGCTTCAGTTGTGTCCAACTCTGTGCGACCCCATAGACGGCAGCCCACCAGGCTCCCCTGTCCCTGGGATTCTCCAGGCAAGAACACTGGAGTGGGTTGCCATTTCCTTCTCCAATGCATGAAAGTGAAAAGTGAAAGTGAAGTCACTCAGTCCTGTCCAACTCTTAGTGACCCCATGGACTGCAGCCTACCAGGCTCCTCTGCCCATGGGAATTTCCATGCAAGAGTACTGGAGTTGGGTGCCATTGCCTTCTCCGATATAGAGTATACCAGTTCTTAAACCACGAGCACCTTGGGAAGGCCATCAGCCATTCACAACTTAATATGGATTCCTCTCCCTGGGTTTGCTTTCCTCCTCCCCGTGAGTTGAGATCAATCACATTTGGAGAAGAATGAGGCAAAGGAAAAGAAGAATCATGGGCCAGGAGTTGGAATGGGGAGCGTGGCCTCACTGCACAGAGTGAGGACAGGGAGAAGGAAGGTAGAATAAGAATTTAAAAGATTGATGAGAGTAGCAAACAGCGCCTACTTCACAAGTTTGCTTACAGCTGATACTGCTAGATTCGAATGTGAGGGAAATGGGCTTACTTTTAGATGATTCATTATCAAGCTCAGTATAAATTCTTTGGAAGAAATTTGACCCTGTCTTTTAAAGGTCAAAGATTTAAAGATTTGGTCTTTAATCTAAGAATCCTTTCCCTCCTGCAGTCATCACTGCCCACGCTTTCTCTCTCCCCATGCCCCTCTTTCTCTCTTTTTCCCCTCACCACCCTTTCCCTCTCCCTCTCTCTCTCTCCATACTGGGAGAAACAGATTCTCCCAATTGTCACTGGCGCCAGGTATCGTCAGTTAAATCTCAATCATTTCAACAGCATTGCCTGTAGTTCACACATCATTGGGCCTGCCAGAGGCAGCATTTCAAACACATGTCCTTATTCAGGGGGAGTCGGGAATAGGAGTGCTCTGAACTGCACTTTTCAAAACCTGTTGTCCACTTGTGCCAACAGAACAGGGGGAATTTCCTTTCAGCACTGCCATGAAGAGCATCCAGATGTTCCCACTGAGCTGAAGTGCACCTGCAGTAGAGGCTGCTTGTAACCGCAGCTGCAGGATCCCTTGGGAAGGCAAGCCAGACTGAGAGCCACGAAATGGTGTCATGGACAACTTGGGGCCAAGTCTCAGGGGAAAGGATGCTGGATTTTGGATCTGACTTTAACTTCTCATGCTACTCTTTCCTGGAGAAGGAAATGGCAACCCACGCCAGTATTCTTGCCTGGAGAATCCCAGGGACAGAAGAGCCTGGTGGGCTGCCGTCTATGGGGTCACACAGAGTCGGACATAACTAAAGTGACTTAGCAGCAGCAGCTACTCTTTCCTGGCAAGTGGCCTCGGGTAAGCTCTGCCTCCTTAAGCTCCACCCTGCTTGTCAGTAAATAGACCCCAACTCCTGCCCCATCAATAGAGCTGTAATTTCTTTAGCTTCTGCTCTTTGATGGGCACACTCATGCATCAAGTAGCGTACTTATTCCTCAAGGTGTCTCAGTGGGTGGTTAAACACTATTGCTTTCCTCACGCTACAGATGGTCAACTCCCAGCTCAGAGTGCTTAGGAGACCAAGGTGACACAGTTGAGAAGGGGCAAACTCACATTTGAAATCAGGCCTGTTTTCAGAGTTGTTGAACAGACCACTATATTGTATGTGGAAGGGCTTTGAACACCAAAATCTAGAGACTGCAAACCAGAGTGATTCAAAAGCAGAGGATTTTATCACTGGAGTCCTGGCTGGGTGTCAGGCGAGTTACTCACCCTCTCCAGCCACAGTTTTTTCCTCTGGAGATGCTAAGAGTATCTACCTCCTGGGATTATCTTGGGAACACAATGGAATTGCACATGTAAAGCCCAGGGCACAGTGATTGGCATGGTTGTTCCCCGTAGGTGTTTGTTACTGCTAGTATTGTTGGGAGGATGATTTAAGTTACTGGTTCTAAATTAGAGAAAATAATGCTCATATGCGCTCCTCAACTTACACATGCCATCTTCTATTTACTTCTTATTCCCACTGGAAAGCAAAAGCCAGAAGGAAAGCTGATTACTAATATCAATTTTTAACAAGAACATTTTTTGGTATGAGTAGAACATGTACTTAAGGCTCTTTGTTCTTCAAACTGAATGAATGGCAACACATAGGACTTCAATAAATCATGGCCAGTGCCCTGTCCTGCCATGTCCGTGCCCTGCTGGCCCTCATGAGGGTTCTGAGCATCCACCCCTCCTGCCTGTCATCCAGCCCTCTTTTGTTTTTTGCCTGTTTCTTGGCTCTGAACTCTCAACTCCTCCCTCACCTCTGCTTCTCTGGAATACTATTCACCCTCTTTCCTTTGCTACTGGACCCCAGGACTCCCTTATCGCCTCTGTTTTAGTGGAACCTCTGGCTCTCGTGATCACTTTGGTCTCAGACCCAAACTTCAGGTCCAACTAAGGTCCATAGGGTCCTACCCCTTTGTAATTTATGGTGGAGATGCATTGCTTTTCCTCAGGCTTGTGCTGCTTTGCCTTCTGCTGCTCCCTATTTCTAGCTCTTGCTTTTGATTTTTTTTTTTTTTTTTTTGTGGAGGGAATTATTTTATTTTTTATTGAAGTACAGTTGATGTACAATATTATAAATTTTAAGTGTACAATACATCACAATTTTTAAAGATTATACTCCATTTGTAGTTATCATAAAATACTGGCTGTATTGCCCATGTTGTACAGTATATCCTTGGAGCTTATTTTATATATATAATAATCTGTACCCCTTAATCCCCTGCCTCTGGATTGCCCCTCCCATATTCACGTCCCCACCAGTAACCACCAGTGTGTACACTATATCTGTAAGTCTGCTTCTTTCTCATTATATTCAGTAGTTCATTGTATTTTTTAGATTCCACATATAAGTGAAATCATACGGTATTCGTCTTGCTCTGTCTGACTTATTTCACTTACAGCAATACCCTCCAAGTCCATCCATGTTGCTGCAAATGGCAAAATTTCATTTTTTAAAAAATGACTGAGTAGTTCTCTACTGTATATGTATATACACCACATCCTCTTTATCCATTTATCTGTTGATAGACACTGAGGTTGCTTCCATATCTTAGCAATGGTAAATAATGCTGCTATGAAAATTGGGGTAGATGTATCTTCTCAAATTAGTGTTTTTGTTTTTGGGTATATACCAAGGAGTAGAATTGCTAGATCATATGGTAGTTCTGTTTTTAATTTTGTGAGGAACCTCCATACTGTTTTCCGCTGTGGCTGCACCGATTTGCATTCCCATCAACAGTACACAAGGGTTCCCTTTTCTCCACATCCTTGCCAACATTTGTCATTTGGGTTCTTTTTCATGATGACTCTTCTGACAGGTGTGAAGTGATAGATCATTGTGGTTTTTATTTGCATTTCCCTGATAATTAATGATATCAAGCATCTTTTCATATACCTGTTGGCCATTTGCATTTCCTCTTTGGAAAAATGTTCAGTTTTCTGCCCATTTTCAAACCAGGTTGTTTGCTTGTTTGATGTTGAGTTGCATGAGCTGTTTATATGTGTTGGATATTAACCCATTGTCTTTTGCAAATATTTTGTCTCATTCAGTAGGTTGTCTTTTCTTTTTATTGATGGTTTCCCTCTGCTGTGTCTCATTTGTTTATTTTTGCTTTTATTTCCTTTGCTTTGGGAGACAGATCCAAAACTTTATTGCTACGATTTATGTCAAAGAATGTTCTGCCTATGTTTTTCTCTAGGTGTTTATGGTTTCCAGTCTTACATTTAGGTCTTTAATCCATTTTGAGTTTATTTTTATATATGGTTTTTAGCTCTCTTATGATTCATACAGGGGCATGTACCAAACAAAATAGCAATTGAGGCTTAGGTTAGACTGTGTCTTTCAATGTCAGACCTCCAGATGTTTCCCCAAACCCAGAAGTTTTGATCATGTGGCAAATTCCTATTCCTGAGTGAATTGTTAACTTTTCCTCCTGATGTGGCATCATGCAGGCACAGCCTTTGACTCATGCAAATTAACAGCAGGATCTCTCACAGCACAGACGTTGGAATCATCTCTGATGAAATACACCTTTTCTACATAAGCAGCCAAAGAGGTATTTTCAGACTAGTGACAACATTGGACCATGTAAAGTTTTCACCAGGGTTTTAAGTAGATTTTAGTAATAAGACAGTGTCACATTTACTCTCTTTCATGTGAGGAAAGAAACATGCTCTGTCAAATAACTTTTTCCTCAGTGGCCTCCAAGGAATCTCCAAGTCTTCCTTCTACCCACTCCTCCCCAATTCACATGGTGGAGTAGAGATTGCATGATCTACAGAGGGGTTACCAGACCTGAGATAGAAGTCCAGCTCAAACACTGACACCCTGTGTGTGTACCAAACAAAGTTTGTTAATTTCTATAGCTCCTGACAACAAAGCATAAGACCTAAAACCTACCTCTTGGGAGAGTTAAAGGAGTAAATATACGTAACATACTAGCACAAAGTCGAGCTATGAGTGTGTGATGTGTGTACAGGTATCTTCAAGAATGGTATGTGTCCTGTGTCTATATGGGTCTATATAATGCTGTCACTTAATATCCTCCCTCCTTTGGTGGGCCATTTGATATAAATATCTTTCTCTAATCACAGGGATCATTTGGAATTTGATGCTGATCCAGGGGTAATTCTAGAGTGAATTGCCCATTAAAAAAATTTAATGGCCTTCTTTTTAGACACCATGGGGTTATCAGGCTTGTTGTATATGTGTGTGTGTGTGTGTGTGTGTGTACCTTAATTTTCCAGTTCTTTCCACTCTCAGTTTGTCTTCTGGAAATCTCTGTTAGAAGTCCTGGTGGCTATCCAACTGGTCTGGCCAGTGGAGCTGTTCCAACTCACTGATTTCAGAATTTCCATTGGCCTCAAACAGCCATTCTCCTTCAGATATGCCCTTAGCTAGTATAGTGCTAGATGGCCTGTTTGCTGTAGCAAATGCATCTGAATGCTTTCTTTTGCCAGAAAAGTTTTGTTAAGGTACTCTTCTTTTCCCCAGAAAAATATCCCCTTGATGTTTGATGGTTTGGAACTTTATGCTTGATCTCTCATCAATGAATAAATTCCCAGGGAATTAATAAAGCCCTTGGGCAGGGTGTTACCTCTTTGAGGTGCTACTTTATGACTTAGTCATAATTTGAGAGTTCTAAAAACATAGTAGTTTCCTTATAATCAAGAGAGGATTTGAACATGTCTCAAAAAATACATGCCGTATAAATTAAAGAAATTGCAAAGATGTCAGATATTGGTAAGAATTCAAAACAAGAGGAAAGAGTACCACCTGGCCCTATGTAGTCAAGGTTGTCAGTTAGCCAGTTTGTTTCCAAGCTTCCCAGTAACCAAAGCAAAGAGGAAAACTCCCTTAGTTTTAACTGATACAGATTGATAATACAAATCTAAATTTTTCTCAAGCCAACAGGGAATTCTGTACGACCGTTCCCTAAGAAAAGCAATGAGTCTCAAAGTGCTAGCTTGACCTGAATTGCTAGACAATGCAAAATCTTTGGGGCAGTTTTTTAGCTGTCCTGGGCCTAGGAAAACTCTGTGGCAGTTTTCACATGTGTATGAATGGAACAAAGCTATAATGTGTGATCTCCTATGTGTGGACATAAGAATGAGGGCTTTTTTTTTTTTTTTTAAACTAAAGTATAGATCGTGTGATCACCCACCTAGAGCCAGACATCCTGGAGTGCAAAGTCAAGTGGGCCTTAGGAAACACCACTATGAACAAAGCTAGTGGAGGTGATGGAATTCCATTGAGCTATTTCAAATTCTAAAAGATGATGTTGTTAAAGTGCTGCACTCAATATGCCAGCAAATTTGGAAAACTCAGCAGTGGCCACAGGACTGAAGAAGTCAGTTTTCATTTCAATCCCACAGAAAGGCAATGTCAAAGAATGTTCAAACTACTACACAGTTGCATTCATCTCACATGCTAGCAAAGTAATGCTCAAAATTCTCCAAGCTAGGCTTCAATAGTACCTGAACTAAGAATTTCCAGATATTCAAGCTGGATTTAGAAAAGGCAAAGGAACCAGAGATCAAATTGCTGCATCCATTGGAGCATAGAAAAATCAAGAGAATTCAAGAATAATATCTACTTCTGCTTCATTGACTACACTAAAGCCTTTGACTATGTGGATCACAACAAACTGAAAAATTCTTAAAGAGATGGGAATACCAGAATACCTTACCTACCTTCTGAGAAATCTGTATGCAGGTCAAGAAGCAACAGTTAGAACTAGACATGGAACAACAGACTGGTTCAAAATTGAGAAAGGAATACTTCAAGGCTATATATTGTCACCTTGCTTGTTTAACTTATATGCAGGGTACATCATGTGAAATGCTAGATTGGGTGAAATCCAAGCTGGAATCAAGATTGCCAGGAGAAATATCAATAACCTCATATAGGCAGATGACACCACCCTTATGGCAGAAAGTGAAGAACTACTAGAGAGCCTCTTGATGAAAGTGAAAGAGGAGAGTGAAAAAGCTGGCTTAAAACTCAGCATTCAGAAAACTAAGATCATGATATGTGGTCCCATCACTTCATGGCAAATAGATGGGGAAACACTGAAAACAGTGAGAGACTTTATTTTCTTGGGCTCCAAAATCACTACAGATGGTGACTGCAGCCGTGAAATTAAAAGACACTTCCTCCTTGGAAGAAAAGTTTTGACCAACCCAGATAGCATATTAAAAGCAGAGACATTACTTTGCTGACAAAGTCCGCTTAGTCAAAGCCATGGTTTTTCCAGTAGTCACGTATGGATGTGAGAGTTGGATCATAAAGAAGGCTGAGTGCTGAAGAATTTATGCTTTTGAACTGTGGTGTTGGAGAAAACTCTTGAGAGTCCCTTGGACAGCAAGGGGATCAAAACAGTAAATCCTAAAGGGCTTCCTGATAGCTCAGTTGGCAAAGAATCCACCTGCAATGGAGGATACCCCAGTTTGATTCCTGGGTTAGGAAGATCCCCTGGAGAAGGGATAGGCTACCCACTCCAGTATTCTTGGGCTTCCCTTGTGGCTCAGCTGGTAAAGAATCCCCCTGAAATCCGGGAGACCTAGTTTAAATCTCTGGGTTGGGAAGATCACCTGGAGAAGGGAATAGCTACCCACTCCAGTATTCTGGCCTGGAGAATTCCATGGACTGTATAGTCCATGGGGTCACAAACAGTTGGACATGACTGAACAAATTTCACTTTCATTTTCAAAGGAAATCAACCTTGAATATTCACTGGAAAGACTGATGCTGAAGCTGAAGCTCCAATACTTTGTGAAGAACTGACTCATTGGAAAAGACCCTGGTGCTGGAAAAGATTGAAGGCAGGAGGGGGCGGCAGAGGATGAGATGGTTGGATGGCATCACCGACTCAATGGACATGAGTTTGAGCAAGCTCTGGGAGTTGGTAATGGACAGGGAAGCCTGGCTTGCTGTAGTCCATGGGGTTGCAAAGAGTCAGAAATGACTGAGTGACTGAACTGAACTGATAATTGTTTACAGTGTTGTGTTAATTTCTATTTTACAGCAATGTAATAGAGGTATACATATATATATATATATATATGCACTTTCTTTTTTCATATTTTTCTACTATGGCTTGTCATAGGATATTAAATATAGTTCTTTGTGCTATACAGTAGGATCTTATTGTTTATCTATTATATACTTAATAGTATCTGCCAATTCCAAACTTCCAATCTTTCTCTCCTTTGCTTCTCTTTTGTCTGGGCAACCACATCTGTTCTCTCTGTGAGTCTGTTTCTGTTTGGCAGATACGTTCATTTATGTTGTATTTTAGATTCCACATATAAGTGATATCACACGGTATTTACCTTTCTCTTTCTAACTTACTTGGCTTAGTATGATAATCTTTAGGTCTATCAGTGTTGCTGCAAATAGCAGTATTTCATTCTTTTTTAGGGCCAAGTAATATTCCATTGTTATATGTACCAAATGTTCTTTATCCAAAATGAGGGCTTTAGAGAGCAATGCAAGCCTGCCCCTGACTCTTACTTGTAGCAGCATTATGCAGTGTAGTTTAATTGAAAATAATGCTAAATTACTGAATGTGTATAATTTTAGGTCATTCAACTCATGGGAAAGGTTTATTCATCTTTTAAGGGCCTGCTGAACTACCTCTGTCATGTGGGGTTCTACAACACTTCTGGGGTCCTGGCATAATCCACAGCAAATCAGGGAGGATTATGTACATCCTCTACACTGCTATGTCTCAGTGATAACATTGTAATGATTTACTTCCATGTCTGCTCCTCCACTGGACTGTGAGATCGCTGAGGGGAAGATGTCTTATCCATCACTGAATACCAGTGCCTCATATGGTGCCTTCTAAAGTAAATGCTGAGCATAAGAGGAGTGGGTATTATGTGCTCATCAGAGTTCTAAGTGCTTTACATGGTTTTCCTCATTTTGTCCTCACAGTTCTATGAGGTCATTAGTATTATTATTCTCATTTTACAAATTAAGAAACCATGGCCTCCAGAGTGATTTGCCTGTTTAATTGAAGTAAATGGTAAGAGAGAGAATTTAAGCCCATGAAGACCAAGTCTTAGTGTTTTGAGTAGATAAACTGGTTTTAGATTCGGGAGGCACTGAGCATGTCGTTTGATTGTGTCACAGAAGGAGTAAGATACAATGTTTATTGAGGTGCTTGAATCTGAATTCACTCTCATTATCCCAGGAATGAGACTCTTCTCTGGCTAATGGATCCTAAACCATTACTTTCAGAAGCCATGGGGCAGCACACAATTTATAGATCCTAATTTCTTAAATTAAAATTTAGTAATACAGCTAAATAGGTTTGTGGATGGCACTGTGTTAACTGATTGGAAGCCACTAGATTAAAAAAATAGAGGCAATAATCTTGGCTTCTAATTTCTCCTAAATGTTTATTCTCTCTCACTGCAAAGTACTGTTTACAACTTTGCATTACTCTAAATTCAGCACTTTCGTAGCTTGCCTGACATCTTCTATTGTTGTCTGGGAAAAGAATGAAACAGTTGCACTAATCTAATCTTGGTATTTACTCCAAGGTTTTAGTAAATAAATCCCTGTTCTCAAAGGGAACAATGCCCTTTTGATATGCTTCGCATATTTCTTTTCCAAGGGCATCCCAAATGAGTTGACTACAAATATTTCTGCTAATGAGACTGCCTTGAAATATCACTGCTGTGATTATACGCATAAATAGTGAATTTCATTAGGTTGCTTGAGTCCCACTTTTGATGGCATAGTAAATCTCGGAACAACCGTGGGCGGTAGATAGATGAAGAGCTTTTTTGGATATAATTAACTTATTTGAGTGCAACTACTAGCTATCTTAGCATAGCAATTGTAACTTAGTCTTAGGCTGCTTTAAGTACATAAAACAATTTGGCACTGTTATAGGAATTCTACATGAGCCTGAAAGATTAATAAATTTAAAAAAGACTCTAGTTTGAGAGAAGCATAAAGATATTGATTAAATTCTCTCTTTATTTTACAAATATTCACAGTAGCTAAGCTGTAATCTAGGCACTAATACCTTCTACCTCAAGTGATATTACATGGTATACTTGAAATAAATTTAATTTCATCAAATATTTAATGTTTTGTCCTAAATGACATCTGCTTTGTCAGTTCTTAGATGATTAGTCCTCTTGTTGTATATCCTGATGAACACAAATTTTATTTGTGAATGTGTGTTGGCATTCAGGGTGGATAGAGGGATTTTTCTAAGCCAGGGATGTATGTACATGGCCTTGGAGATAAATCTAGAGTTACAACAATAATGCATAAGAATGCCTGTTTCCCCATCTCTTCAACAATGCCATTTAGAAGAGACCAGGCCAATTATCTTGTAGAATGTTCCATATTCTGAATTTGTCTGATTGTTTTCTCATGGAGGTGTTTAATTTGTTTCTCTATCACTTGTACTTCCCATAAACTTGAAGTTAGATCTAAAAGCCTGAGCAGTTTCAGGTTTAACATTCTTGGAGCAAACAGTTCATAGGTGATGCTGTATACTTCATGTTGCATTGCATCCTGGGCACATCCTGCCATGTTACCCTCTATTCATAATGCTCAGTTCAGATGGTACCCTCCGTTGTAAAAGTACACTTTTCACTTCACAATTAGAAGGTAATTGATAGAATGCATTTATTTAATGTTAAGAGTATTAATCATATCTGCATATGTTATTGTCTAAGGAATTAACTTCCATTGTTGAGGAAGCAAAGATTTTTGTTTGTCTGCCTGGAGCAGGTATGGGGGATTCCAGCTCTTCTCAATTCACACCAGGCAGACTCCTACTTATCAGTAAGTCCTTGAGGATAATCAGGCCAAAGAAATCTTAGACAATTTCACGATTAAAATCATTTTAAGGGTTAAATATAGGAAAAAGATGGAGAAGGCAATGGCACCCCACTCTAGTACTCTTGCCTGGAAAATCCCATGGGCGGAGGAGCCTGGTAGGCTGCAGTCCATGGGGTTGCTAAGAGTTGAACACGACTGAATGACTTCACTTTCACTTTTCACTTTCATGCATTGGAGAAGGAAATGGCAATCCACTCCAGTGTTCTTGCCTGGAGAATCCCAGGGATGGGGGAACCTGGTGGGCTGCCGTCTGTGGGGTCGCACAGAGTCGGACACAACTGAAGTGACTTAGCAGTTACCATAGGAAAAATATTAAGCTGGGAAACTGGGGGGATAATTTCAGTTTTACTTACTTTTTAAATAGGAAATATATTCATGTGAGTCAATGTTCAAAATGTATAAAGGGTTAACAGTGAAAGGCCTCTCTTCCAGTTTTCTTTTACTGCCTAGCAAACCATGAAGCAAATCACTTCATGGCAAATAGGTGGGGAAAAAAATGGAAACAGTGACAGACTTAATTTTCTTGGACTCCAAAATCACTGCAGATGGCGACTACAGCCTTGAAATTAAAAGACACTTGCTCCTTGGAAGAAAAGTTATGACAAACCTAGGCAGTGTATTAAAAAGCAGAGATATTACTTCACCAACAAAGATCCATATAGTCAAAGCTATGGTTTTTCCAGTAGTCATTACGGATGTGAGAGTTGGATCATAAAGAAGGCTGAGCATCAAAGAATTATGCTTTTGGACTGTGGTACTGGAGGACTCTTGAGAGTTCTTTGGGCAGCAAGAAGATCAAACCGGTCAATCCTAAAGGAAATCAACCCTGAATATTCATTGGAAGGACTGATGCTAAAGATGAAGCTCCAATACTTTGGCCACATGATGTGAAGAGCAAAAGACCCTGATGCTGGGGAAGATTGAGGGCAGGATAAGAGGATGACAGAGGATGAGATGGTTGGAGGGCATCACCAACTCAATAGACATGAGTTTGAACAAACTCCAGGAGACAGTGAAGGACAGGGAAGCCTGATGTACTACAGTCCATGGAGTCACAAAGAGTTGGACATGACTGAACAACAACAAAAACCACTCCAAAATAGTGGCTTAAAACAGTATGTCATTAGTTGGCAAGGAAGCTAGGGGTCAATGGGTCAGTTCTCCTTTAGGATCTCTTCTAATGTTACTGTCAGAAAGTGGCTAGAGCCAGGGTCATCCCAAAGGTTTTTTCACTTATGTGTTTGATTCTGGAGTCAGGAAGACTCAAGAAGCTGGGGCTTCTGGGGTATTTCTCTCTCTCTCTCTCTCTCTTTCTCTCTCTCTCTCTCTTTCTCTCTCCCTCCTGGAGTGACTCTCCCTAGGGGATCCTGCAGATGTTGCAGACTCTTCAAATATTGCCTTGGATATCATGCAGCAGCATCACTTCTATTGCATTTTACTCATCATGGCAGTCCCAGAGGCCCACCTGGTGCCAAGAGAAGGGTCATGGATTCTACCTCCTGATGAGAGGAGGGTCAAAGAATTTGATGCTTCAAAATCATCATGCACCCTCTCATGCTCTTTTTCCCCAGTCACACAGTTTACTTTTACCAGTGCAACCAATGTCACCAGTTTCTTGTGAAGCAAGATTACCTTGTATGCTGACAAGATAAGCATACATATTCTTCTCACTTAGCATAATGTATGCAGTGTTCTGTGTCTTGTTTTATTCTTAACAATATTTCATGAAGATTATTCAAATCAGTCCATAAAAAGTATCTTTATTTTTAAAATACCCTTACAGTATTGCATTACGTAGATGTACCATAATGATTTAACCATATTCTTGTTAATGCATATTCAGGTCATTTCTAACCTTTTAATATTACAAACAATATGAATTACTTTGGATATACATATGTCATCTTGGATATATATAAGCCTATTTGCACTATAAATTCCTAGATATAGAATTACAGGGTTAAAATGATATGAATATTTTAAATTGTGATAAATATTGCCACAGTGTCCTTTATATGGAATGCAAATATTTTTACTTCCACCATGAGAGAGTCTACTACCTCACATCCTTACAAAACAGAATTTTTCCAAATGTTTTGGGTTTTGCTAAGTAAAAACTTAGTTTTCATTTAGTGTGGTTTTAATCTGCCTTCTTTTTGAGTGAATTTGAGCACTTATTTTTCTATGTTTAAGAAATACGTGTATTTTTCTCAACTCCTGAAAAAAGTTAATACAAAACAAATGTTTGAGATGAGTGAAGTGAGATAACACACATTTCAGGTAAACCTAAAGACCTTTCAGTCATTCAAAAGGTGCTATTTTCCTGCCTTCTGTAAATGAGTAAGCTATGAGGATTTAGTCCCTTTGTGATTCTTGGAGTCTCTCAAACCCAGCCTGAAATTTCCAGGTGAGTAGTAATGGCTTTGAGACATTGTAACTAGATGATAACCACTCTTTATCCCATCCTCATCAGCCTGCAGTTTCCACAGCCCTCTTTGCATTGTGCTTCCCTGGTAGCTCAGCTGGTAAAGAATCTGCCTGCAATGCAGGAGACCCTGGGTCAATTCCTGGGTTGGGAAGATCTGCTGGAGAAGGGATAGACTACCCACTCCAGTATTCTTGGGCTTCCCTGATGACTCATCTGGTAAAGAATCCACCTGCAATGCAGGAGACTTGGATTGGGAAGATCCCCTTCCCCCTGGTGAAGGGAATGACTACCCACTCTAGTATTCTGGCCTGGCGAATTGGGGTCGCAAAGAGTCGGACATGACTGAGTGATCTTCACTTTCAGTCTTTATCAGGAAAATTGTTAATTTAAGAAAGACTTCCTCTCTATCTCTTAGGGCTTACTATAAAACTTTTGTTACTTCTGTGAACCTTTTTCTAACATCTTTATTTGAGATAAGCAATCTGCCTTTGGATTTTGTGTACTTTCCCTCAGCTTCCTCTTTACACTCTACTTTTACTGTCTCTTCCTCTCCCTCCTTAGCTAATATTTTATATTTTTGGATTCATGAGATACATAGCAGTTTAGTCTGGCACAGTAACATAATGTAATAAGTAACAAACAGAATTTTGGCAAAATTCTGGAGACATGAAAGAGGACAAATTGGCACGGTTGACTAGTACCGGAACCAGAAAACCTTTCACTCACTCACCTGGCCATGTGCTGGTTGGTCAACTTTTTCAGAGAATCCTCTTATTCATAAGAAAATGAGGAGAATACTTAACTTACAAAGCCGGGTTGTTGTGGAGATGAAGAGAAAGAATGTTTTCAGCTAACATTTATTGAATGCCTCTCATCTCCAGATGTCTTTGTATTCTTGATCTCATTAGTCCTCAGGGAGGTCCAGTAACTTTCCAACTTACTGATGGTATTATTTTCTTAGGGCTGCCATAACAAATTACCATAAGAAGGTGGCTTACAACAACAGAAACATATATTTATACAGTTCTGGAGACCAGAAGTCCAAAATTAAGGTGTTAGCAGTGTTGATTCCTTCTAGAGGTTCTGGGGAGAATCCATGCAGTGTCTCTCTCCTAGCTTCTGACGGCTGCCCACAGTTCTTGGGGTCGCTTGGCTTGTAGATGCATCACTCCAACTCTGCCTCCATCTTTATGTGGGCTTCCCCTCTGTGTATGCCTGTCTTCTTTCCTATCTCTTATAAGAACACTCATCATTGAATTTAGGGCCCACCCTGAATCTGGGGTGATCTAATCTCAAGATTTTTAACTTGATTACACCTACAAAGACCGTATAGTATTTATAAATAAGGATCACATTCACAAGTACCAAAGGTTAGGAACTGGACATATCTTTTGAAGGCCAAATTCAACCCACTGTAGTGAACAAGCTAAGAACTGAATCCAGGTTCTTTCTGATTCCAAGATCAATGTAGTATGGACTCTGCTATGCTGTCTCCTTCTTTGAAACTTCTGTGCCTGTGCTTCTAATTTATGCCAGAAAGTAACCCTGGCACCTGAAAGATATCATGAATTCTATTAATTTGGTTATAAGGGTATCCCCTGCCTAAATACTTTTTGAATAGTGAGTTGTGCATTTGGGAGTTGTTAAGTCATCCAGAGTAAGTAAGTAAAGTCGCTCAGTCATGTCCGACTCTTTGCGACCCCATGGACTGTAGCCTACCAGGTTCCTCAGTCCATGGGATTTTCCAGGCAAGAGTACTGGAGTGGGTTGCCATTTCCTTCTCCAGGAGATCTTTCTGACCCAGGGATTGAACCTGGGTCTCCTGCATTGTAGGCAAATGCTTTACCATCTAAGCCACCACGGAAGTCCAAGCTTATAGCAAAAATAAGAATAAGCATTTATTAACTGCTTATTTTGTGTCAGGCCTGTGCTGAGTGCTTCACAAGCATCACCTCATTTCATCTTAGCACAGTAACTGTTACTATCTCTCATTTACAGAAGAAAATGAGGTTCAGAGTGGTTAAAGGACTTAAGCAGCTCTTATGTCACAGAGCTGCTAAGCGGTGGAGCTGGGATGCTAACCCAGGCATCTGACAGCAAGCACCATGGTACTGAAACTAGAGTACAGTAACATTTCAGCGGTGCTTCTGGCATGGAGTTCCATACTCCCCTACCCCCAGTCTGGACAGGACGCAGTTGGGCTTAACGAAAGAAGACTTGTTAATCGTGAAAATCAACTATGTATTTCTAAGGCAAACAGATTGGGCGTACAGATGGCTCTTTCTTTCCCCTTATTTCATTTTTGTAGTGACACTGTTGAAAGATATTTGGAACTGAAGAGTGAAAAGCACTTGGAACTTCAGCTCAGTTTTTAGCGGAAAAAAAAATCAGGGTATTTCCTTTCTGTCATTACTGTTCCAATCCCTTTGGTCTGGAGTTTCCCTATGCATTCATTACTCAGAACAGTTGTTTTGAATTTGTCAGCACATTATAATATGATTTTGCTCAAGAAATACAGCATTTTCCCTTCACCACAGAAGCTGAATTTGTTTTGCTTTGCCATTAAAGTAAAACAAATTTCCCTTCACCAAGGTAATATAATAAAAAGCCACCTAACTGCAAGAAAGGATGTTGTAAGTCAGATGTAGTCAGCACCATAATTCTTTCTGATTAATATTTTTGAATTATCTTTAGCTGACACAAGAAAGATGAATTGCTAATATGATCCCAAAGTCTAAACAAAAGTTTATTGCCTCAGAGTATATTCATTTATTTTTAATGTTCACATCTATTTCTAAAGAATGGTTTGTAAAAATATCTTAACTACTTAAAACATTAACTACGCTGTCTGCCATTCCATCATCTTAAGTTAAATGTTGACCTTAACCAGAACTGCTCATTTTCCTTTCTTGCCTGTAATGCAATTCATTAATGATGGCATGTTTATAGTTTTTATAAAAAAGATCACCTTCTTTTGTATATTGTCCTTTTTAATTAACTTAGTATCCTCAAAAAATAATTTAAGCCCAAAAGTCCTTTTGATAGCTTTATTATTTTCCTTTTAAAGTAAAAATGCCACTTCTATTTAAAGCATCAAGGTAGCCTGCTTTAGGCTTCCCTGGTAGCTCAGCTGGTAAAGAATCCACCTGCAATGAAGGAGACCCTGGGTCAGGAAGTTCCTCTGGAGAAGAGGTAGGCTACCCACTCCAGTATCCTTGGGCTTCCCTGGTGGCTCAGACAAAGAATCCACCTGCAATGCAGGAGACCTGGGTTCAATCCCTGGGTTGGGAAGATCCCCTGGAGGAGGGCATGGCAACCCATTCCAATATTCTTGCCTGGAGAATTCCCATGGTTGGAGGAGCCTGGTGGGCTACAGTCCATGGGGTCTCAAAGAGTCAGACATGACTAAGCAACTAAGCACAGCACAGCAGCTTGCTTCAGCTCCGTAAATCATACATCTGAGAGGTTCTTGTGAACACATGCTTGGATTTAGGGTCACACCGTAATTGCACTAGGATGAACAAAATTCGGGAAAAAAACAAAAGCAAAGAAAGAGTGCTGGTAAGAAAGGAAAAGGTTGGCACTTTTGACCCTTGGTTCAACTACTTGTCCTGAGGGTTTGATACCACAACCACCATAAGTCACCAAGACAAAGGCAAAGGGACAGAGGGTGGAGTTGCACTGCAGCTGTCAGCGAACGTGTGTGGACTTCCGATTGGCACAACAAAACTAACAATTATATATAAAGCTTCTATTTTCTTTTTTGGAGCAGTTATGTATCCAAAATGAACACTTGATAATTCTCACTGAATATACTGTTTTTAGATTTTCTATAAATTTGAAAGGAGCAAAATGCCTCCCCTGGGTTTCTGCATGCCATGGATTTACTTGACAACAGTGAATTCAGGAAATTTCCTAACACCTCTCTGAAGAAGCTGTATTTTTCATTGTGGAGTCAGGGAGGCTGAAGAGCGGAGAGTTTAAGTGCTTTGCTCAAGGTCAATTGGCAATCAGGGAATATTTGGCTCCAAACTTCCTGGGCTAATTATTATTCAGTTATTCTCTCTCTCTCTGATTTATGCATATATTAATAATTGGTTTTCTTTAAAGCTGGAGAAAATGAGTCTGAAGACCTTTTACAAAAGAAAACCAGCTTTTCATATTTTTCTTATCAATAAGCTCATTCTCCTAGTCTTGATTTCATGCCTTTTAAATCTTTTTTCATTGCTCAAGAACTGTCCCTGGTGAATACTATTCTATTTTTGTGTCTATGAATCTGAGTGTTCTAGGTACCTCATATAAGTGGAATCATGTAATATTTGTCCCTTTGTGTCTGGCTTATTTCACTTACTTTAATGTTTTTAAGGTTCTTCCATGTTGTAATATGAGCCAGAATTTAATTTCTTTTTGAGACTGAGTAATTCCATTATATATACACATATATATGCACATATGTGTATATACAATATATATACACACATATAATATATGTTGTTAAAGACAATACTGTTTTCCACAGCAACTGCACCATTTTTTATTCCCAGCAGCAATACACAATGGTTCTAATTTCTCCACATCCTCAACAACATCCATGACCTTGTTTTTTTGATAATAGCCATCCTAGTGGGTATGAAGTGGTTATTCAGTTTGATTTTAAACAATATTAGCTATAGTGGACATGTGTCACATTTGTAGTGACCCGTCTTCAGTGTGCTGTGCTGCCGTGCTCAGTCATGGCTGACTCTTTGTGACCACACTGGCTGTAGACTCCTCTGTCCATGGGATTTTACAGGCAAGAACACTGGAGTGGATGGTCATTTCCTCCTCCAGGGGATCTTCTCAACCCAGGGATCAAACCCATGACTCTTGCGTTTTCTGCATTGGCAGGTGGATTCTTTACCACTGAGCCACCTGGGAAGACCCATTTTCTGAATAGCTTTTCTAAATATGGAGAGTTTCTACAAATTCTGCCTCTTCAACAGAGAGCTCAGAGTTCAAATCCCCAAGTTCTTTTGCAGCTAAATGGACCCTGCATGATTCTCTAAGTAGATGTACATATGCAAGATTTTAATTTCTAAATGACTAATAAAAACATAAACTCAGTTTAGTGTTTCCATTTTGTTGGCCTGGGTGGTGGCAATGGAGCCTGGCTTTGGGGGGCATTCACAGTGGCAATAGGTCTAATGCTGTCAAGTTTTTGAAATCTAGGATGACAGTGAAATTTCCTCTTCAAACTATTTCTGTGGCATGATTTGAGGCATTGTTCCTGGAAGCCCAGCATCAACCATTTTCCTGAAACCAAAAAATTCTTCTACAATCTAATTTAAAACTTCTGTTTCATAGCCAGTTGAATACTCATCTTCACCCTGCCCCTTGCTACCAGCTATGCTTCCACCTGGGGACCTTGGAGTAAGGAAAAGGCATTGTCTACACATTCACACTTCCTTCTGTCTTTTTCCTCTAATTTAATTTCTTGCAGTACCCGCCTGCTAATGTAGGAGAAGTAAGAGATTCAGGTTCAAACCCTGGGTCAGGAAGATCTCCTGGATGAGGGCATGGCAACCTACTCCAGTATTCTTGCCTGGAGAAATCCCATGGACAGAGGAGCGTTGAGGGCTGTAGTCCACGGGGTCACGAAGAGTTGGACATGAATGAAGCAACTTAGCATCCACACATTCACACTTCCTTCTGGTTTTTTCCTCTAATTTCTTGCAGTAGAGGAGCAGGGATGATGGATGAAGATAAAAGAAAAAAAAAGAATGTTCACCTGGTAAACTGGTGCCTTGCAGTTCCCTCTCAGGTAGCCTCTCTGTTGCCTGGGTGTAAATATTTGTTCTCTGTTGGTGAACTTTTCCATATATGCAAGTGACCAGAAAGTACTGTGGAATGTGCACAAGATGTCATTAAAGAATAGCCAAGGGAGAATAACTAAAACCAAGTTGAAGGCAGTAAATGGGGAAAAAAATATCAAACCAGTCTATGCATTTATGCCTCTCTGAATTCAGGTTGTCTAACATGGTAGTTACTGAAGGTGCCTCCATTAGAGGGCCCTGTGCATATATGCAGGTCTCGCTTCCAACTCTTCACATTGCCTGAACCCATCTCCTGACCTGAGAGATCCACTCAGACTTGACTTTATCACCCCACCCTGGGCCCCAGCATAATCCATGATAGAACACCTCATAGACTCCAGCTACTGGGGTCCTTACTTGATGGGTCACTGTCTTGGTTGTGGTGCTAACAAGGCAGCTCAAGCCTGGCTACTTGTCAACTCACAGGCAACTGACACAGCTTTGGCCCCACCAAATAGTGAGAAACAGACTGTTGCACTCTTGCATCTTCTGCCAAGACAGCTTTTTCCATTTATTTATATAGGTACAGGGCACAGATCAGCAAGCACATTGTATGAACAGAACCCAAACTAAGAAATAAAATCTCAGTAAGACACTCTGAGAGTTTCCACTTGAAGTCCTTTTTACAACGTAGGGATTTGAACAAAAGCAGCTTCCCTTTTCTCTCCCGGGGGAAAGGAGGAAAAAGCCACAGTGCCTGCATCCTTCAGCAGCACCCCACTCTCAGGTTTCTCCTTTCTCTCCCTAATCTTTTGATAGAATCTGGATGTGGAAGGACATGTGGGGCAGAACTTGATGGTTCCAGAGTCCACTTGGCCACTTCTTAAGAACCCTGGAAGAACTGCCACTTGGTCTTTTTTCTCTTTCAAATCTGGGGCATTTCATACCTCCTTTTTCTCTGAGCACTTGGTTGTGTCCCATCAACATGCTATTACACCCATTCTCTGGATATTCTTGTAATCTCTGGACAATTGTTCACGTTCCATTTAGCAATCTATTATATCCATTCCATGGCTCAGCTGGTAGAGAATCCACCTGCAGTATGGGAGACCTGGGTTCAATCCCTGGGTTAGGAAGATCCCCTGGAGAAGGAAAAGGCTACCCACTCCAGTATCCAGGCCTGGAGAATTGCATGGACTGTATAGTCCATGGGGTCACAAAGAGTCGGACACAACTGAGAGATTTCCCCTTTCACTTTTCACTTTCACCTGAATATTTTTCCTCAAATTATTTCTTTGATTTTTTTTTTCACGTTCATTTTCTCTGTTTTCTCTTTCCAAAACTTTCAATATTCAAATATTGGCCTTCCTCTTCCGTTTTATACAATGCTTTATAAAATAATGTAAGGGTTTATATTTTCTATATAAAATTATACATATACAAATATAGATTTATATAATATCATATGTTATATTTTGTATATTTCTCATGTTTTCTTTTATTTGGTTTATGCTCAACTTTTGGGAAGGTTGACTTACCTGAACTGTCAAACTTTCTATTGAGTGTTTCAGTTCTGCTATCATGCTACTAATTTCTTTCTTTTACGTTAATATTTATTGGAGTATAGTTGCTTTACAATGTTAGTTTGTATAGTTGGAGTATAATTAGAGTTTAGTTGTATAGTAGGAGTATAGTTGCTTTACACTGTTAGTTTCTACTGTTCAGCAAAGTGAATCAGCTATGCATATACACATACGCCCTTTTTTTGGATTTCCTTTCCATTTAGGTCACCTTAGAGCAATGGATTATCATGTTATTAATTTCTAAGGGCTCTTTTATGTTCTCTGAATGTTCCTTTTTAAATAACATTCTGACTTTGTTTCTGGGATTCAGCATCATTGCTTATCTCTTTGAAGATATTACTAATAGTTTTATTTTGAAGTTTTCTCTTTCCTTCATAGTGTAATTTTCTTCCAAGTTGTTTTTCTCTGTTTGTGGTTGGTTTGTTCAGTCTTTATCTTACGTATTAGAGGCATTCTTCAGTTGTCTGGCAATAGTTAGGAATCTGCTTATGTTTAATTTTGGGTGAATGAAAAAGCTGATTGGAAGATCTGAGTGGATTTCATTGGAGGGTAATATGTCTGGACTATTTGTTGGGGGGAACCTCAATATCATTATCTTAAGTTTTCTCTCTTGGGCTGATCGGATACCCCAGAGATAATTCTTCTAGTCTTCTAATTCTTCCACCTGAAAAGAAAAGGTTTGGTGACAACCATTCTGGAATCTAGGTGGGTGAACAGGGCTTGGAGGTGGGATCCCACTCAGCTCACAGTGTCTGCATACTCCTTTACTCACCCAGTTTTCAGTATGGTACTCCTGCTCTTAACCCAGTCTGTGTCTTCCAAGTCCAGTATACTTCTGCTTTCCCTTTATAGAGAGTAAACATCCATACATTGCTAGGGGGGTGTGATGGTTAATTTCACATGTAACTTGATTGGACTAAGAGAAATTCAGATAACTGGTAAAACATTATGTTTAGATGTGTCTGTAATGGTGCACCTGAAAGAGATTAGCATTTGAATTGAACTGAGTGAAAAAGGTCACCCTCACCAATGCTAGGTGGGCATCATCCAATTCACTGAGGCCCTGAATAGAGAAAAAATGTGGAGAAAGGGTGAATTTACTCTTTGCTTGAGCTGGGACACCCATCTTCTCCTGCTCTTGGCCATCAGCATTCTGGTTCTTAGGCCCACAGACTTGCATCAGGTGGCTCCATTGGCTTCCCTGGTTCTCAGGCTTTCAGGTTTGGACTGGAACTCCACCACTGGCTCTCTGGGACCTTCAGCTTACAGACAGCGGGTCATGGGACCTCTTAGCCTTCATAATTGCATAAGCCATTTCCTTATAATAAATCTCTTTCTCTATATATTTTTGGTTCTGTTCTTTGGAGAACTGACTAATACAGGTAGGGAGGACAGGTTGTCCATAGCATGGAGTATGGAGGGGATCTAGGAAGCTAGTGCTTCCCAAATGGCTTTAAATAAGTCCCCAAATAAGTCCTCCTTATTTTAAACTGCTCTCCTCATGCCCATTTCTAACCTTACATGGTGTCACCATCTCCTGAACTCTTGATGGTACTGCAGAATTAACCAGGCCAGCTTCAAATCTGACTTTCATTGATCTGTTTAGTCAGTTTTTATTTATCCATCTTCTTTCTAGCTTCCAAAAGTGTGTTGTTGTCTCTTCTCCATTTTCCATATTTTAGTGTAGCAGCAGCAGTGTTTGAAAGTGAAAGTGAAGTCACTCAGTCGTGTCCGACTCTTTGCAACCCCATGGACTGTAGCCTACCAGGCTCCTCAGTCCATGGAATTTTCCAGGCAAGAGTATTGGAGTGGGTTGCCATTTCCTTCTCCAGGGGATTGTCCTAATCCAGGGACTGAACCTGGGTCTCCCACATTTCAGGCAGATGCTTTACCATCTGAGCCACCAGGGAAGATTATTATAGTGTTTGTATATTTCTAAATAATATTATTTAGATTATTTTAGTGTTTATATATTTCTGAATAATATCTGTCTACTCATTGTGGTTTTTATATGGTTTTAAGAGAAGTAAAATTTGGATGAGTATGTTCAATCCTCCATCTTTACCCAGAATTTTAATCTAAAAGCCTACATCCAACTGAACTATTTTTTATGACAGACGTTTTCAAGGGTTTGGAGAATTGACCTCTCTAGATCTTTGCTGGAAAAGTTTGCTTTAGGATATATTTCAAAAGTCAAGAAACTGAACCTTGAAAGAAAGCACAGAATGAAAGAATAAATACACTTGGGAACCTGGTGAGATCCAGGTAGATGCCACCTGTGAGGAAGTTATTCCCTTCTGGAAGAATATGGGGATGTCTTTCTTTATTTTTTGAATTACTTATTTTTATTAAAGTATAGCTGATTTACAATGTTGTATTAATTTCTGCTGTACAGCAACTTGACTCAGTTGTATATATATGTACAACTTATACACACACACACACACACACACACACACACACACATACACATTCTTTTTCATTTTGATTTATCCTGGAAATTTGGATATAGTTCCCTGTGTTATACAGCAGGCCCTTGTTTTCTATGCATTCTAAATGTAATAGCTTGCATCCAACGCCAAACTCTCAATCAATCCGTCTCCCTCTCCAACTCTCTCTTGGCAATCACAAGTCTGTTCTCTATGTCTGCAAGTCTGCTTATGTTTTGTAGATAGGTTCATTTGTTTTATATTTTAGATTCCACATGTAGGTGATATCACTGGTATTTGTCTATCTCTTTCTAACTTCCTCATTTAGTACGATAATCTCTAGTTATATTCATGTTGCTGCAAATGGCATTATTTTCTCCTTTTATATGACTAATATTTTATTGTATATATGTATCCCATCTTCTGGAAGAATGTGGGGATGTTTTTGGCCCAGTATGGAAACTTAGAAAAGATACAGAAGGCATACAGAAGGCAGCCCCCACTCTAAAGCATTTCCAAAACTAGAGTGAGGGAAGCCATTCTGGTCCATTGTCTGATTCTGGAATGAAGCCTAGAGGTGAAGGAATCAGTTTCCCCATGGAACATCCCCATCCCCCACTATCACTAGAGAAATTCTGCACTCAATGAGTTAGATATCCAGAAGTCTAATTTGAACCTGGGTGAGTGAATAAATAAAACTTCCTCATAACAAAATAAGTTTAAAATGTGTATATAAAGTTGTCAAACTGGTCATGAAAAAAGATCACCTTTTCACTTTGGAAAGAGTTTGGGGGCTTCCAGTGATTCAGAAACAAAGTATCTCCCTTAAAAGTTTCTCTGTGTTTCTTTTTCTCAGAAGACATATTTACTGGATACAGACAGACTATCACTCAGGCTCTACTATGACCAGGGCCCAAGATACTTCCTTTAGCCTCTAGAAACAAAGTCCTGTAAGATACCTTTTGGTATAGATGATTCCATCTTGTTTTCTCCACCTCAAGAATTGTCAAAGATTTCTATTTTAATCCTAAAACTATCTTCTTTATTTCTTTTTTAAATTTAAGTATACAGATGACTTAAATTTTACATTAGTGTCAGGTATAGCATAGTGATTCAGTATTTTTACAGATTATACTCCATTAAAGGTAATTGTAAAAAAAAATCTATAATTCCCTGTGCTATATAATGTATCCTTATTGCTTATCTATTTTATACATAGTAGCTTGTATCTCTTACTTCCATACCCCTAATTTGCACCTCCCCTCTTCCCTCTCCTCTTTGGTAACCAGTAGTTGATTTTCTACATCTGTGAGTCTGCTTCTGTTTTGCATATATATTCATTTGTATCATTTTTTATATTTTCCATATAAGCGATATCATACAGCATTTGTCTTTTTCTGATTTATTGCACTAAGCATAATATTCTCTATCTCTATCCATGTTGCTGCAAATGGCAGAATTTCATTCTTTTTAATGACTGAGTAACATTTCATTTTATATACATTCAGTTCAGTTTAGTTCAGTTCAGTCACTCAGTCATGTCCCACTCTTTGCGACCCCATGAACCACAGCATGCCAGGCCTCCCTGTCCATCACCAACTCCTGGAGTCTACCCAAACCCATGTCCATCGAGTCGATGATGCCATCCAACCATCTCATCCTCTGTTGTCCCCTTCTCCTCCTGCCCTCAATCTTTCCCAGCATCAGGGTCTTTTCCAATGAGTCAACTCTTCAAATCAGGTGGCCAAAGTATTGGAGTTTCAGGTTCAACATCAGTCCTACCAATGAACACCCAGGACTGATCCCCTTTAGAACGGACTGGTTGGGTCGCCTTGCAGTCCAAGGGACTCTCAAGAGTCTTCTCCAACACCACATTTCAAAAGCATCAATTCTTCAGCGTTCAGCTTTCTTTATAGTCCAACTCTCACATCCATACATGACCACTGGAAAAACCATAGCCTTGACTAGACGGATCTTTGTTGGCAAAGTAATGTCTCTGCTTTTCATGCTGTCTAGGTTGGTCATAACTTTCCTTCCGAGGAGTAAGCATCTTTTAATTTCATGGCTGCAATCACCATCTGCAGTGATTCTGGAGCCCAGAAAAATTAAGCCAGCCACTGTTTCCCCATCTATCTGCCATGAAGTGATGGGACCAGATGCCATGATCTTAGTTTTCTGAATGTTGAGCTTTAAGCCAACCTTTTCACTCTTCTCTTTCACTTTCATCAAGAGGCTCTTTAGTTCTTCTTCACTTTCTTCCAAAAGGGTGTATACATGCATATATATATATCACATCATCTTTATCCATTCTTCCATTGATGAGCATTTGGATTGCTTCCATATCTTGGCTATTATAAGTAGCGCTGCTATGAATGGTAGGGTACACGTATCTTTTCAAATTAGTGTTTTCATTTTTTTTTTCAGACATGTACCCGGGAGTGGAATTGTTGGATCATATGGTAGTTCTATTCTTAGTTGTTTGAGGAGACTCAATACTGTTTTCTGTAGGGACTGCACAAATTTACATTCTTGCCAATAGTATAGAAGGATTCTCTTTTCTCTACATCTTTCTCAAAAGTTTCTTATTTTTATACTTTTTGATGATAGCCATTCTGACAGGTGTGATACATCATTCTTGTTTTGATTTGCATTTCTCTAATAATTAGCAGAGTTAAGCATCTTTTCATGTGCCAGTTAGCCACCTGTATATCTTCTTTGGAAAAATGTCTCTTCAAGTCTTTTGCCCATTTTGAAGGTTTTGTTTTGCTGGTTATTTTTTATGCTTAAAAGAAAAGAAATTTATTCTTTCATAGTTCTAGAGGCCAGAAGTCCAAAACTAGGACCAAAACACCCTTCTGAGGGACTAGGACTGTATCCTTTCTTTGCCTCTGCTAATTTCTGGTAGCTGAGGGCAATCCTTGGCTTGTAGCTACATCACTCTGATCTATCTCCCTAGTCACATCTTGTTCTCCCTTTTGCCCATTTTTTTGACTGGGTTGTTTGGTTTTTGACATTGAGTTGTGTGAGCTGGTTTTTTGTTTTTGTTTTTTTTTTTGATATTAACTGCTTGTCAGTCATATTATTTGTCAATCACAGTATTTTCTCCCATTCTGTACGTTGTCTTTTCATTTTGTCAATGGTTTCCCTTGCTGTGCAAAAGCTTTTAAGTTTAATTAGGTCCTATTTGTTTATTTTTGATCTTATTTATTTTGCCTTAGGGAAATTACATTTATAAAACATAATTATTTTTATAATTTATGTCAAAGAGTGTTATGCCTATATTTCTTTTCTAGGGTTTTAATGGTTTCAGGTCTTACATTTAGGTCTTTAATCCATTTTGAGTTTATTTGTATATGTGGTGTGAGAAAATGTTTTAATCTCATCCTTGCATGTAGCTGTCCAGTTTTCCCAGAATCATCTGTTGAAGAGATTGTCTTTTCTCCATTGTATATTCTTTTTTTTTTTTTTTTGGTTTCTTTTTTTTTTATTTTTTTATTTTTAAGCTTTACAATATTGTATTAGTTTTGCCAAATATCGAAATGAATCTGCCACAGGTATACCTGCGTTCCCCATCCTGAACCCTCCACCCTCCTCCCTCCCCTCCCCTCCCTCTGGGTCGTCCCAGTGCACCAGCCCCAAGCATCCAGTATTGTGCATCGAACCTGGACTGGCGACTCGTTTCATACATGATATTATACATGTTTCAATGCTATTTTCCCAAATCTCTCCACCCTCTCCCTCACCCACAGAGTCCATAAGACTGATCTATACATCAGTGTCTCTTTTGCTGTCTCGTACACAGGGTTATTGTTTCCATCTTTCTAAATTCCATATATATGCGTTAGTATACTGTATTGGTGTTTTTCCTTCTGGCTTACTTCACTCTGTATAATAGGTTCCAGTTTCATCCATCTCATTAGAACTGATTCAAATGTATTCTTTTTAATGGCTGAGTAATACTCCATTGTGTGTATGTACCACAGCTTTCTTATCCATTCATCTGCTGATGGACATCTAGGTTGCTTCCATGTCCTGGCTATTATAAACAGTGCTGTGATGAACATTGGGGTACACGTGTCTCTTTCCCTTCTGGTTTCCTTGGTGTGTATGCCCAGCAGTGGGATTGCTGGATCATAAGGCAGTTCTATTTCCAGTTTTTTAAGGAATCTCCACACTGTTCTCCATAGTGGCTGTACTAGTTTGCATTCCCACCAACAGTGCAAGAGAGTTCCCTTCTCTCCACACCCTCTCCAGCATTTATTGCTTGTAGACTTATGGATTGCAGCCATTCTGACTGGCGTGAAATGGTACCTCATAGTGGTTTTGATTTGCATTTCTCTGATAATGAGTGATGTTGAGCATCTTTTCATGTGTTTGTTAGCCATCTGTAGTCTTCTTTGGAGAAATGTCTATTTAGTTCTTTGGCCTATTTTTTGATTGGGTCATTTATTTTTCTGGAGGTGAGCTGTAGGAGTTGCTTGTATATTTTTGAGATTAGTTGTTTGTCAGTTGCTTCATTTGCTATTATTTTCTCCCATTCTGAAGGCTGCCTTTTCACCTTGCTAATAGCTTCCTTTGTTGTGCAGAAGCTTTTAAGTTTAATTAGGTCCCATTTGTTTATTTTTGCTTTTATTTCCAATATTCTGGGAGGTGGGTCATAGAGGATCCTGCTGTGATGTATGTCGGAGACTGTTTTGCCTATGTTCTCCTCTAGGAGTTTTATAGTTTCTGGTCTTACATTGAGATCTTTAATCCATTTTGAGTTTATTTTTGTGTATGGTGTTAGAAAGTGGTCTAGTTTCATTCTTTTACAAGTGGTTGACCAGTTTTCCCAGCACCACTTGTTAAAGAGGTTGTCTTTAATCCATTGTATATTCTTGACTCCTTTGTCAAAGATAAGGTGTCCATATGTGCGTGGATTTATGTCTGGGCTTTCTATTTTGTTCCATTGATCAATATTTCTGTCTTTGTGCCAGTACCATACTGTCTTGGTAACTGTGGCTTTGTAGTAGAGCCTGAAGTCAGGCAGGTTGATTCCTCCAGTTCCATTCTTCTTTCTCAAGATCGCTTTGGCTATTCGAGGTTTTTTGTATTTCCATACAAATTGTGAAATTATTTGTTCTAGCTCTGTGAAGAATACCGTTGGTAGCTTGATAGGGATTGCATTGAATCTATAGATTGCTTTGGGTAGTATACGCATTTTCACTATATTGATTCTTCCAATCCATGAACATGGTATATTTCTCCATCTATTAGTGTCCTCTTTGATTTCTTTCACCAGTGTTTTATAGTTTTCTATATATAGGTCTTTGGTTTCTTTAGGTAGATATATTCCTAAGTATTTTATTTTTTCCGTTGCAATGGTGAATGGAATTGTTTCCTTAATTTCTCTTTCAGTTTTCTCATTATTAGTGTATAGGAATGCAAGGGCTTTCTGTGTGTTGATTTTATATCCTGCAACTTTACTCTATTCATTGATTAGTTATAGTAATTTTCTGGTGGAGTCTTTAGGGTTTTCTATGTAAAGGATCATGTCATCTGCAAACAGTGAGAGTTTTACTTCTTCTTTTCCAATTTGGATTCCTTTTATTTCTTTTTCTGCTCTGATTGCTGTGGCCAAAACTTCCAAAACTATGTTGAATAGTAATGGTGAAAGTGGGCACCCTTGTCTTGTTCCTAACTTTAGAGGAAATGCTTTCAATTTTTCACCATTGAGGATAATGTTTGCTGTGGGTTTGTCATATATACCTTTTATTATGTTGAGGTATATTCCTTCTATTCCTGCTTTCTGGAGAGTTCTTATCATAAATGGATGTTGAATTTTGTCAAAGGCTTTCTCTGCATCTATTGAGATAATCATATGGTTTTTGTTTTTCAATTTATTAATGTGATGTATAACATTGATTGATTTGCGGATATTGAAGAATCCTTGCATCCCTGGGATAAAGCCCACTTGGTCATGGTGTATGATCTTTTTAATGTGTTGTTGGATTCTGATTGCTAGAATTTTGTTAAGGATTTTTGCATCTATGTTCATCAGTGATATTGGCCTCTAGTTTTCTTTTTTTGTGGGATCTTTGTCAGGTTTTGGTATTAGGGTGATGGTGGCCTCATAGAATGAGTTTGGAAGTTTACCTTCCTCTGCAATTTTCTGGAAGAGTTTGAGCAGGATAGGTGTTAGCTCTTCTCTAAATTTTTGGTAGAATTCATCTGTGAAGGTGTCTGGACCTGGGCTTTTGTTTGCTGGAAGATTTTTGATTACAGTTTCAATTTCCGTGCTTGTGATGGGTCTGTTAAGATTTTCTATTTCTTCCTGGTCGAGTTTTGGAAAGTTGTACTTTTCTAAGAATTTGTCCATTTCTTCCACGTTGTCCATTTTATTGGCATATAATTGTGGATAGTAGTCTCTTATGATCCTTTGTATTTCTGTGTTGTCTGTTGTGATCTCTCCAGTTTCATTTCTAATTTTATTGATTTGATTTTTCTCCCTTTGTTTCTTGATGAGTCTGGCTAAAGGTTTGTCAATTTTATTTATCCTTTCAAAGAAGCAGCTTTTGGCTTTGTTGGTTTTTGCTATGGTCTCTTTTGTTTCTTTTGCATTTATTTCTGCTCTAATTTTTAAGATTTCTTTCCTTCTACTAACCCTGGGGTTCTTCATTTCTTCCTTTTCTAGTTGCTTTAGGTGTAGGGTTAGGTTATTTATTTGACTTTTTTCTTGTTTCTTTAGGTATGCCTGTATTGCTATGAACTTTCCCCTTAGGACTGCTTTTAAAGTGTCCCACAGGTTTTGAGTTGTTGTGTTTTCATTTTCATTAGTTTCTATGTAAATTTTGATTTCTTTTTTTATTTCTTCTGTGATTTGTTGGTTATTCAGCAGGGTGTTGTTCATCCTCCATATGTTGGAATTTTTAATAGTTTTTCTCCTATAATTGAGATCTAATCTTACTGCATTGTGGTCAGAAAAGATGCTTGGAATGATTTCTATTTTTTTGAATTTACCAAGGCTAGATTTATGGCCCAGGATGTGATCTATCCTGGAGAAGGTTCCATGTGCGCTTGAGAAAAAGGTGAAGTTCACTGTTTTGGGATGAAATGTCCTATAGATATCAATTAGGTCTAACTGGTCTATTGTATCGTTTAACGTTTGTGTTTCCTTGTTAATTTTCTGTTTAGTTGATCTATCCATAGATGTGAGTGGGGTATTAAAGTCTCCCACTATTATTGTGTTATTGTTAATTTCTCCTTTCATACTTGTTAGCATTTGTCTTACATATTGCGGCCCTCCCGTGTTGGGTGCATATATATTTATAATTGTTATATCTTCTTCTTGGATTGATCCTTTGATCATTATGTACTGACCATCTTTGTCTCTTTTCACAGCCTTTGTTTTAAAGTCTATTTTATCTGATATAAGTATTGCTACTCCTGCTTTCTTTTGGTCCCTATTTGCATGGAAAATCTTTTTCCAGCCCTTCACTTTCAGTCTCTATGTGTCCCCTGTTTTGAGGTGAGTCTCTTGTAGACAACATATGTAGGGGTCTTGTTTTTGTATCCATTCAGCCAGTCTTTGTCTTTTGGTTGGGACATTCAACCCATTTACATTTAAGGTAATTACTGATAAGTATGATCCCATTGCCATTCACTTTATTGTTTTGGGTTCGAGTTTATACACTGTTTTTGTGTTTTCTGTCTAGAGAAAATCCTTTAGTATTTGTTGGAGAGCTGGTTTGGTGGTGCTGAATTCTCTCAGCTTTTGCTTGTCTGTAAAGCTTTTGATTTCTCCTTCATATTTGAATGAGATCCTTGCTGGGTACAATAATCTGGGCTGTAGGTTATTTTCTTTCATCACTTTAAGTATGTCTTGCCATTCTCTCCTGGCTTGAAGAGTTTCTATTGAAAGATCAGCTGTTATCCTAATGGGAATTCCCTTGTGTGTTATTTGTTGTTTTTCCCTTGCTGCTTTTAATATTTGTTCTTTGTGTTTGATCTTTGTTAATTTGATTAATATGTGTCCTGGGGTGTTTTGCCTTGGGTTTCTCCTGTTTGGGACTCTCTGGGTTTCTTGGACTTGGGTGATTATTTCCTTCCCCATTTTAGGGAAGTTTTCAACTATTATCTCCTCAAGTATTTTCTCATGGTCTTTCTTTTTGTCTTCTTCTTCTGGGACCCCTATGATTCGAATGTTGTAGCGTTTAATATTGTCCTGGAGGCCTCTGAGATTGTCCTCATTTCTTTTAATTCATTTTTCTTTTATCCTCTCTGATTCATTTATTTCAACCATTCTATCTTCTAATTCACTAATCCTATCTTCTGCCTCTGTTATTCTACTATTTGTTGCCTCCAGAGTGTTTTTAATTTCACTTATTGCATTATTCATTTTATATTGACTCTCTTTTATTTCTTCTAGGTCCTTGTTAAACCTTTCTTGCATCTTCTCAATCTTTGTCTCCAAGCTATTTATCTGTGATTCCATTTTGATTTCAAGATTTTGGATCAATTTCACTATCATTATTCAGAATTCTTTATCAGGTAGATTCCCTATCTCTTCCTCTTTTGTTTGGTTTGGTGGGCATTTATCCTGTTCCTTTATCTGCTGGGTATTCCTCTGTCTCTTCATCTTGTTTAAATTGCTGAGTTTGGGGTGTCCTTTCTGTATTCTGGCAGTTTGTGGAGTTCTATTTATTGTGGTGTTTCCTCGCTCTGTGTGGGTTTGTACAGGTGGCTTGTCAAGGTTTCTTGGTTAGGGAAGCTTGTGTTGGTGTTCTGGTGAGTGGAGCTGAATTTCTTCTCTCTGGAGTGCAATAAAATGTCCAGTAATGAGTTATGGGATGTCTATGGTTTTGGGGTGACTTTGGGCTGCCTGTATCTTGGAGCTCAGGGCTGGGTTCCTTGCTGCTGGAGAATTTGCTTGGTATGTCTTGCCCTGAAACTTGTTTCGCCCAGAGAGGTTTACAGCATTATATGGATAAGAGAAGAGTGAGGAGGGAGTTAGAGGTGACCCGAATGAGATGAGGTGGAGTCAATACAGGAGAGAGTGGGCTATTCAGTAATCTCTTCCTTATGTGCACTCCACAACTGGACCACTCAGAGTTGTTCACAGAGTTATACAGAGAAGAGAAGAAGGAAGAAGGTGGCATAGGTGGCCAGGAGGATAAATGGGGGGAATGAAAAGGAGGGAGACAGATCCAGCCAGTAATCAGTTCCCTAAGTGTTCTCCACCGTCTGGAACACACAGAAATTCACAGAGTTGGGTAGAGTAGAGAGGGGTTAAGAAGGAGACACAGGCGACCTAGTGGAGAAAAAGGAGAGTCCAAAGGGAGAGAGAGCAGTTAAGCCAGTAATCTCGCTCCCTAGTGAAAAATGGGTACTGAAGATTGGGTTCTTAAGGTACAAAATTGGTAACAAATACATAAAAACAGAAATTTAAAAACTAGAGTAGAATTTGGAATTTCAAAAATACAATGTTAAAGAAAAGAAGAAGGAAAAGAAAGAGAGAAAAAATGAACAAACAAAAACAAGGTCGCAAAAATTATAAAGAAAATATAGGTACAAAATTGATAACTAATACCAAAAAGCAAAAGTTAAAAATCTAGAGTAGAGTTTGAAATTTCAAAAATACAATGTTAAAAAAAAAAGAAGAAGAAAAAGAAGAGAGAGAAAAAACAAACAAACAAACAAACAAGAACAAACAAGGTCGCATAAATTATTAAAAAAAAGAATACAGGTACAAAATTGACAACAAATACCAAAAAGCATAAATTAAAAATCTAGAATAGAGTTTGGAATTTCAGATATACAATGTTATTTAAAAGAAGAAGAGAAAGAAACAGAGAAAAAGAAAAAGGAAAAAGAAATAAGGGTCCCAGAAATTATATAAAAACAAAAACAAAAAAAAACTATAGGTACAAAATTGATAACAAATACTAAAAAGTTAAAATTAAAAATCTAGAGTAGAGTTTGGAATTTCAAAAATACAATGTTAAAGAAAAGAAGGAAAAAGAAAAAAAAGTTCAAAAAATTATTTTAAAAAATTATATATATATATGAAGTTTGCTTTTTTTAAAAAAGGGTCTTTTTTTTTTTTTTTTGCAAAGTAATTGGTTATAAAAGTGGAAATTAAAGGAATAATAGAGGACTTAAATTTTTTTTTGTTTTGTTTTATAGGCTCACTTGTTCAGTCGCACTGAGGGGAGGTAGGGAGGGATGCTGCAAACAAATAACACTGGAGTGTGCTCACAGTGCCTCAGCCACACTGGGTCTGCCCCCAGTTCACAGCGCTTGTAGCCTCTCTGCCCACGCTGCTCAGGCTCTAGGTTGCTCCCCCATGAACCATCCGCGGCCGGCCCTGGGCTACCTGTACTTCCCAGGTCCAAGCCGCTCAGGTTCAGGCACTCGGGTAGTCCTCAGAGGCGCAGACTCTCGGTTGGGCCTGCGTTTTGTGCCCTTCCCAGATCCGAGCAGCTCAGGTGATGAGGTGTTTTGCGCGCGCGATTGCTGCGATTTATCGCCTCCCCTCCGCTCGGTTATCTAGTTGCGCACCGGCACACCTTCCCAGGCAGATGTTGACCATCCAGACCCCCAAGAAGTTTTAGTTAGCAAAGAAGCCTGCTTACAGTTTTATAGATAATGTCTCTCTGGGGCTGCGATTGTCCCCTTCTGGCTCTGGCTGCCTATCACCGGAGCGGGATGGTCTGCCGCCGGCTATCTCTGTTCAGTTCTTTGTTCCGTGCGCGGGCCTGGCGGTGTCATAGGTTAGGGCTGGCTTTTCACGTGGTAGATATCCCACAGTCTGGTTTGCTAGCCCAAATTATTTCGCTCAGGTAGCGCTCGGGGTATTCAGGCCAGATCCTTGCGATGCAGCCCGCGCCGCGCCTCCCTGCCCAGCCCCTGCTTGCTAATGGCGTATGCAGGTGTCTGCACTGCTTCTCCGCTGGGGGAGTTACCGTAGGGCTCGCAATGTGTGGATTTTAATTGTTTATTTTTCCTCCCTGTTATGTTGCCCTCTGTGCTTCCAAGGCTCGGCACAGATTCAGCAGTGAGAAGGTTTCCTGGTGTTTGGAAACTTCTCTCATTTTAAGACTCCCTTCCCAGGACGGAACTCCATCCCTCCCTCTTTTGTCCCTTTTTTTGTCTTTTATATTTTTCCCTACCTCCTTTCGAAGACTTGGGTTGCTTTTCTGGGTGCCTGATGTCCTCTGCCGGCATTCAGAAGTTGTTTTGTTGAATTTACTCGGCGTTTAAATGTTCTTTTGATGAATTTGTGGGGGAGAAAGTGTTCTCCCCGTCCTACTCCTCCGCCATCTTAGCTCCTCCCTCCCCATTGTATATTCTTGCCTTCTTAGACTAAAACTGTTTTCTATATAACTGTTTTTAATGTTCTAGTTGTTGGTAATTGTAATGGAATTCAACCAATAGATTAGACTTTTCTTCTATTTGATAGAATTTCAAAGCTACAGTTTACCAATAGTCCAGTTTACATTTCTAGTTTCTGTACCCCCTATACTCGACTTCCAAAAGCAGGACACTATAGGAAAGGCTATCTTGATGGACAGACTACATCTTCAGTTTCAACCACAAGCCTAGACCTGTGAAAAACTTGTTTGTAGACAATTAATAGTAAATATTTATATAGTGCTGACAGAGTGCCAGGTACTTTTTAAAGTATCCTAACAATATAAACTCCTAGTGCTCAGGATCAGGCTTCCCTGATAGCTCAGTTGGTAAAGAATCTCCTGCAAAGCAGAAGACCCCAGTTCGATTCCTGGGTTGGAAAGATCCACTGGAGAAGGGATAGGCTAACCATTCCAGTATTCTTGGGTTCTCTTGTGGCTCAGCTGGTAAAGAATCTGCCTGCAATGTGGGAGACCTGGGTTCGATATCTGGGTTGGAAAGATCTCCTGGAGAAGGGAAAGGTTATCCACTCCAGTATTCCGGCCTGGAGAATTCAGGGTTGCAGAGTCAGACACGACTGAGCAACTTTCACTTTCAGTGTTCATGATCACCTTGTGAGATGTGTTATTGTTTTCGTTTTACAGAAAACTGAGGCACTGCCTCTGCTGCTCCTGCTGCTAAGTCACTTTAGTCGTGTCCGACTCTGTGCGACCCCAGAGACGGCAGCCCACCAGGCTCCCCCGTCCCTGGGATTCTCCAGGCAAGAACACTGGAGTGGGTTGCCATTTCCTTCTCCAATGCATGAAAGTGAAAAGTGAAAGTGAAGTCGCCCAGTCGTGTCCAACTCTTAGCGACCCCATGGACTGCAGCCTACCAGGCTCCTCCGTCCATGGGATTTGCCAGGCAAGAGTACTGGAGCACAGAGAGGGCAAATGATGTACTGTAGATGGATCAGTGAGTAACGAATCTGCCTGCAATGCAGGAGACCCAGGAGACATGGGTTCAATCCCTTGGTTAGGAAGATTTCCCTGGAGGAGGAAAATAGCAACCCACTCCAGTATTCTTGCCTGAAAAATCCCACGGACAGAGAAGCCTGGTGGGCTACGGTCTAAAGAGTTATACATGCCTGAGCAACCAAGCACAAAAGGTTAACAGATAGTAAGTGACACAAGACAAGTTGAACTTTAGTGGTCTGGCTCCAGAGTCCATAGTCTCAATGATAGAATTATATTCCCTGTTCTGATACAACACTCTCTTGTTCTTTTAAACAGTTTTTTTCCCCCTGTTAACACTAATGGTATTTAATTTTGTTGATGATGAAAAGATTAAGTCAGTGCATTCTTAACCCTGGCTCAATAGAATCACCTTGGAGAGCTTTAAGGAAATAGCAGTGCTTTGGTCCTATCCCAGAAATCATGATTTCATTGGTCAGGTGGAGCCTAATCTCTGCATTAAAAGAATCAACTCACCAGATGGTTCTGTTCTGCATCTGAAACTGTGATGCACTGGATTAGCTCACCGAAGCACCTTGTGATGTCTGGTGGTAGAATTTCTTCATTCTAACCAATTACTTGGGCCTCTAAATCCTCAGTGTTTCAGTCCTTTGCATTTTGATCATCCAGATTAGTAGTAATAGTGTGACTTGGCTTTTCATGGTTAATGTATCTTTGCCCAGCGTGCACTCATGCATGCATGCACACAGTTCATATGCCTCTTTAGAGCTAGTATTCGCTGCCTGTTACCTTCCCATTTGGTGCTGTTCTGTGTCTCAGTGGCCAGGACTTACTAGTTGTGAATGTCATCTTGTCCTTGTTCAGTTTAGATCAAATCACGTAATGTGTGGATGTCTAATATAGCACATTAATAAGGTCAGGGGCTAAGCTGGGACTTCACTGCTCTTTGTTGGAAATATTTTTGGCTGCAGAATGCTTTATTCTTCCTCTTTTTCCCCCATGCCACAGCACTCAGACAAAATCTGTAGAGGAGAAAGCACGTCACCTGGGTTTAGCCCAACTTACCCACAGGCCTCCTCAGTCTCTGGAGCCACCATTAGCTATAATAAGTTAAATTCCAGTGTTCTTCACCTCCCTCTTAGCCCCAACCGTTGATATAGAACTTCAACTCCCGGGACTGAGGGGATTCCCAGGGGAGAACATACATGTGCACAAACCAGCCTGCACCCATTCTCACTGCACTGAACCCCAAAATGCCAAAGGGCTGGGATCAGCAGCAAAGTGTGTTGTGACACTGCTTACCTGCTCTTTTTGTAAATACGGCCACAGGAGTCTAGAGCTCTTTGGGGCCCGGTGTTTGGTAGAAAAGAGATCTTCCTGGCTTTCCCAATAGCCTAGCCTTCTTCCTGGACCCAGACAGGAGTCCACAGGGTGGGCGCTGGGACAACTCAGGAAGCAGGAAGCAGGCTGTTGCATCATCTCAATTTCCCTTCAACACCAAGGGCCCCTTCCAGGGGCCAAGCCCTCTCCCTGGCGCCTCCCTCTCATGAAAGTAGGCCTCTGGGAGCCTCCCCACCCCCAGCTCACCAGCTGTGCTGCTCTGACACCAACAAGGCCTGCTCTGACTCCCGATTCAGACTGTGTGGAAGTGCACATCTGTGTAGCTCTTTCATTTCTATAAACGTCCCCCAGAATGACCTCTGGTTTAGATTTAGTTCTTTTTTTTCTAACCACAGGATGAGAGTTTAGGCAGGCCTCCAGGCTATGTGGACCAGAGAGCTATGCTGTTCCTTAGCCTTTTCTTCAACAAGCATTTATTGAGCATCTACAATCCGCAGTGCACAGACATGGCACAGGAGTAGACACAAAGATAAAGCAAACTTATTCTCCACTCTCGAAATCTCAGCTTCCATTGCAGAACAGAGACACAGACAAAGTCACTGCAATATAGTGTAATACATGCCACAGCTTGAGGGAGGGACAGGGAAACACAGGCATGGAGAAGGGACATTGAAACTGGGTCTTAAATGAAGAGGAGCGCATGAGTTTCCTAGGGCTGCATACAAAGTACCACAAACTGGATGGTGTAACCAATAGAAATTTCACTTCTGGAAGCCGGAAATCCCAGATCAAAGTGTTTGCAGGGTTGGTTCCCTCAGAGGGCTATGTGGGAGAGTCAGTTCTAGGCCTGTTGGTTACTGGTTATCATGCCCTTATTTTGGCTTGTAGAAGCATCACCCTGATCTCTGCCGTCATCTTCATTCACATGGCATTCTCCTTGTGTGTGTGTCCAAATTTCTCCTTTTTTATAAAGACATCAGTCATTTAAGATTAGGGCCCACTATATTCCAATGTGGCCTCATCCTAACTAATTACATCCTCAGTAGCCCTATTCCCAAATAAGGTCACATTCTGAAGTACTGGGGGCTAGGACTTGAACAGATGAACATGGGAGTGGGGGACACGATTCAACCCATAACAAGGAGTTTACCAAGAAGAGAAGAGGAGGAAGGCTTTCTGATTCTCAACAAAAAGGAGTGTGTGTGAAGAGAGGGCAAAGAGGACACAGTCTGGGAAAGACAAGTGGGGGGTGGGTGTTGAGGTGGGATGCACAGGGGTGAAGAGGTAGGTTCAACTCTGATCACAAGGGGTTTTTCTATCAGGACTCTGCATAGACACTTCGCTAAGGCAGGGAGAAACTTGCCTTCCTGGCCTCAGCCCAGCTTAGGGTTGAGGAAGGAGGCAGGTATCTGAGAACAGGACATTTCAAAGTGTCTGCTCACACCTCCCCAGGGTTGGAAGATTAGAGAGATCAAGAGAGCTTTGCTGATAGCTAGACGTGAGCTCACATTCAGCCCCCTACCCTTGGGCAAGTCACTTAAACCCTTTGGGTATAGTTTCTTCCTCCATAAAATAAGCATGAAACCACCTGGCACATCACAAGCACTCAACAAAAACTGTTAGTATAATCACTGTCACAAGTCAGCCCAAGGAACTTTGACTCAAAAAAAATAAAATAAAGAAAGAAAGGTTGCATTCAAATCACAGTGAAGGATGTCTGACTCCAAGCTAGGATTTAGAGTAAGTTGGTGAATTAAAGATTAATGATGGAGATAAAGTATTTATTTCAGTATCTATTTCCTTTTAAATGCTTACTCTGAAAGAAATATCTGCTTTACAGTTCAGTTCATTTGAGTGTGGCAATTTAAGTGGGATATATGTTTTGTAATAAGAGGACATTTGTAATAACTGGTTAACTTTGGGCCTTGATCCCTCACAGGGGATGATTCAGACCCATAGCAGGCACGTGACTGCTTGTCGTGGTGAGAGGCAGCTGGTGCTGGGCAGGAAGCAATGATACTGCCAACCAGCCTCAGGGCAGAGCCCCCAGACACCTCCTGCTGGAATGCAATGAAGGTCACTGGCAGGACAAGCCACAGAGCCTGGAATTATTTTATCAGCTCATTTTCAACCTGATGGTGTTCAATGAGCGGGGGCATGTGTGTGTGTGTGCAGAGAGAGAGACAATGTGAAAGTAAGGTAGCAAAATGCTGAGAGTCAAATGGGTGTGAGACGCAGAGGCCAGCCTATTTGGAGACCCCAGAGACAGAGATGCAGACAGGGTAGCAAAGAGCAGGAGGATGCCTGAGGCTCTGTGTGAGGTGAGGCTTGTGCCCACAGATCCCGCAGGTCAGGTCGCTTTGCCGGCCTGTGGTCTAAGCAGCCCTTGTAGGAGGGAGGCCTTTGTAAAGAAGATTTTAGGGGCAGTGCAGTGTATGACATCAGATTCCAACTTCACACTGCCTGGATGTGTGACCTTGAACACGATGATAAATGACCCTCCTGGTCCTATTTCTTTGTCTGTAAGTGGAGATAACAGTGGTCTTCATCTCATAGGAATGTTGTGTGGATTATATGAGATAATGCACTGAGTGCCTGGCATGTGCTTGCTTGATGTATAATTCTCTTAGTTTCCTACAGCTGTTGGAATACACTACAACAAACTGGGTGGTTTAAAACAAATCCAGGTGTTTGTAGGGCTGCACTTCTCTGGGGCTCTAGGAGAGAATGTTCTTTGCTTCTTCCAGCTTCAAGACATTCTTTGTTTGGGGATGCATCACTCCAGTCTCAGTCTCTATGTTTACATGTGTCTGTTACTGTTCTACTATCTCTTATAAAGATGTGTGTATGTGCTCAGTAGCCTGTCAGGCTCTGTCCATGGGATTTTCCAGGCAAGAATACTGCAGTGGGTTGCCATTTCCTCATCCACAGGATCTTCCTAAACCAGGAATAAGACCCGTATCTCGGGGGCGGTCCTAAGATGGCGGAGGGATAGGACGGGGAGACCACTTTCTCCCCCCACAAATTCATCAAAAGAACATTTGAACGCTGAGTGAGTTCCACAAAACAACTTCTGAATGCTGGTAGAGGACATCAGGCACCCAGAAAAGCAGCCCATTGTCTTTGAAAGGAAGTAGGAAAAAATATAAATGATAAAAAGAGAGACAAAAGGTAGGGACAGATCCGGCCCGGGGAAGGGAGTCTTAAAAAAGAGAGAAGTTTCCAAACACCAGGAAACACTCTTACTAGTGAGTCTGTGGCAAGCCTTGGAACCTCAGAGGACAACATAACCGGGAGGAAAAATAAATAAATAATTAAAACCCACAGATTACATGCCCAATGGTAACTCCCAGCGGAGAAGCAGCGGAGACACCCACATCCACCACTAGCAAGCAGGGGCTGGGCAGGGAGGCGCAGGCTGCATTGCTTAGAGTAAGGACCAGGCCTGAATGCCCTGAGGGCAATCTGAGGAAACTAACTTGAGATAGCAAACAAAACTGTGGGATAGCTATCGCACAAAAAGCCCTAACCTAAGACACTGCCAGGCCCACTCACAAAACAAAGGACTGAGCAGAGCTAGCCGGCGGTGGACCGGCCCATCCCCCACCGGAGACAGGCAGGCGAGGGCAGCCAGAGCCAGAAGGGGGCAATCGTGGCCCCAGAGAGGCATCCTATACCAAACTCCAAGCAGACTTCATTGCTAACCAAGACTTCTTGGGATTCTGGACGGTCGACATCCGCCGGGAGGGTCGCAGCCAGAGATCAGCTCCCCAGAAGAGACACACGGCACACCTGAGAAGGTGTGCTGGTTGTACACCCAGAAAACTGAGCGGCAGGGAGGGGGGAGGCAAAAAGTCGCAGCGACCGCACTTGCCAAGCACCTGGTCACCTGAGCTGCTCGGACCTGGGAAGGGCACAAAATGCAGGCCCAACCGAGTCTGCGCCTCTGAGGACTACCCGAGTACCTGAAGCTGGGCGGCTTAGACCTGGGAAGTGCATACCACTCAGGGCCGGCCTCAGACGGTTCCCGGCAGAGCAACCTAGAGCCTAAGCAGTGTAGACAGGGAAAGCACACACACAGTGAGCAGGGGCAAACCCAGTGTGGCCGAGACACTGCAAGCACACGCCAGTGTTATTTGTTTGCAGTGTTTCTCCCTCCCCACAGCACGACTGAACAAGGGAGCCTAAAAATGTGTCCACCATCGCCCCCTTGTGTCAGGGTGGAAATTAGACACTGAAGAGACCAGCAAACAAAAGAAGCTAAAACAAACAGAGGGAACTGCCTTGGAAGTGACGGATCGAGAAGTCTTGAGGCTACTGTAAGAATAAGACTGAAAACCAGAGGCAGGAGGCTTAAGTCCAAATCCTGAGAACACCAGAGAACTCCTGACTCCAGGGAATATTAATCGATAGGAGCTCATCAAATGCCTCCATACCTACACTGAAACCAAGCACCACCCAAGGGCCAAAAAGTTCCAGAGCAAGACATATCATGCAAATTCTCCAGCAACACACGAACATAGCCCTGAGCTTTAATATACAGGCTGCCCAAAGTCACACCAAACCCACTGATATCATAACTCATTATTGGACACTTCATTGCACTCCAGAGAGAAGAAATCCAGCTCCACCCACCAGAACACCGACACAAGGTTCCCTAACCAGGAAACCTTGACAAGCCACCCGTCCAACCCCACCCACAGTGAGGAACCTCCACAATAAAGAGGAACCACAAACTGCCAGAATACAGAAAGGCCACTCCAAACACAGCAATATAAACAAGATGAAAAGGCAGAGAAATATGCAGCAGGTAAAGGAACAGGATAAATGCCCACCAAGCCAAACAAAAGAGGAGGAGATAGGGAATCTACCTAATAAAGAATTCCGAATAATGATAGTGAAAATGATCCAAAATCTTGAAAACAAAATGGAGTTACAGATAAATAGCCTGGAGACAAGGATTGAGAAGATGCAAGAAAGGTTTAACAAGGACCTAGAAGAAATAAAAAAGAGTCAATATATAATGAATAATGCAATAAATGAGATCAAAAACACTCTGGAGGGAACCAACAGTAGAATAACGGAGGCAGAATATAGGATAAGTGAGGTAGAAGATAGAATGGTAGAAATAAATGACACAGAGAGGAAAAAGAAAAATGAATGAAAAGAAATGAGGACAACCTCAGAGACCTCTGGGACAATGTTAAACACCCCAACATTTGAATCATAGGAGTCCCAGAAGAAGAAGACAAAAAGAAAGACCATGAGAAAATACTTGAGGAGATAATAGTTGAAAACTTCCCTAAAATGGGGAAGGAAATAATCACCCAAGTCCAAGAAACCCAGAGAGTCCCAAACAGGAGAAACCCAAGGCAAAACACCCCAAGACATATATTAATCAAATTAACAAAGATCAAACACAAAGAACAAATATTAAAAGCAGCAAGGGGAAAACAACAAATAACACACAAGGGGATTCCCATAAGGATAACAACTGATCTTTCAATAGAAGCTGTTCAGGCCAGGAGGGAATGGCAGGACATACTTAAAGTGATGAAAGAAAATAACCTACAGCACAGATTACTGTACCCAGCAAGGATCTCATTCAAATATGAAGGAGAAATCAAAAGCTTTACAGACAAGCAAAAGCTGAGAGAATTCAGCACCACCAAACCAGCTCTCCAACAAATGCTTAAGGATCTTCTCTAGACAGCAAACACAGAAAGGGTGTATAAACTCAAACCCAAAACAATAAAGTAAATGGCAATGGGATCATACTTATCAATAATTACCTTAAATGTAAATGGGTTGAATGCCCCAACCAAAAGACAAAGACTGGCTGAATGGATACAAAAACAAGACCCCTATATATGTTGTCAACAAGAGACCCACCTCAAAACAAGGGACACATACAGACTGAAGGTGAAGGGCTGGAAAAAGATATTCCACACAAATAGAGACCAAAAGAAAGCAGGAGTAGCAATACTCATATAAGATAAAATAGACTTTAAAACAAAGGCTGTGAGAAGAGACAAAGAAGGACACTACATAATGATCAAGGGATCAACTCTAGAAGAAGATATAACAATTATAAATATATATGCACTCAACATAGGAGCACTGCAATATGTAAGAAAAATGCTAACAAGTATGAAAGGGGAAATTAACAATAACACAATAATAGTGGGAGACTTTAATACCCCACTCACATCTATGGATAGATCAACTAAACAGAAAATTAACAAGGAAACACAAACGTTAAACGATACGTTAGACCTAATTGATATCTATAGGACATTTCACCCCCAAACAATGAATTTCACCTTTTTCTCAAGTGCACACAAAATCTTCTCCAGGATAGATCACATCCTGGGCCATAAATCTAGCCTTGGTAAATTCAAAAAAATTGAAATCATTCCAAGCATCTTTTCTGACCACAATGCAGTAAGATTAGATCTCAATTATAGGAGAAAAACTATTAAAAATTCTAACATATGGAGGCTGAACAACATGCTGCTGAATAACCAATAAATCACAGAAGAAATCAAAATATGCATAGGAATGAATGAAAATGAAAACACAACAACTCAAAACCTGTGGGACACGGTAAAAGCAGTGCTAAGGGGAAGGTTCATAGCAATACAGGCATACCTAAAGAAACAAGAAAAAAGTCAAATAAATAACCTAACCCTACACCTAAAGCAACTAGAAAAGGAAGAAATGAAGAACCCCAGGGTTAGTAGAAGGAAAGAAATCTTAAAAATTAGGGCAGAAATAAATGCAAAAGAAACAAAAAGGGACCATAGCAAAAATCAACAAAGCCAAAAGCTGGTTCTTTGAGAAGATAAATAAAATTGACAAACCATTAGCCAAACTCATCATGAAACAAAGGGAGAAAAATCAAATCAATAAAATTAGAAATGAAAATGGAGAGATCACAACAGACAACACAGAAATACAAAGGATCATAAGAGACTACTATCAGCAACTATATGCCAATAAAATGGACAACTTGGAAGAAATGGACAAATGCTTAGAAAAGTACAACTTTCCAAAACTCGACCAGGAAGAAACAGAAAATCTTAACAGACCCATCACAAGCATGGAAATTGAAACTGTAATCAAAAATCTTCCAGCAAACAAAAGCCCAGGTCCAGACGGCTTCACAGCTGAATTCTACCAAAAATTTAGAGAAGAGCTAACACCTATCCTGCTCAAACTCTTCCAGAAAATTGCAGAGGAAGGTAAACTTCCAAACTCATTCTATGAGGCCACCATCATCCTAATACCAAAACCTGACAAAGATGCCACAAAAAAGAAAACTATAGGCCAATATCACTGATGAACATAGATGCAAAAATCCTTAACAAAATTCTAGCAAACAGAATCCAACAACACATTAAAAAGATCATACATCATGACCAAGTGGGCTCTATCCCAGGGATGCAAGGATTCTTCAATATCCGCAAATCAATCAATGTAATACACCACATTAACAAATTGAAAAATAAAAACCATATGATTATCTCAATAGATGCAGAGAAAGCCTTTGACAAAATTCAACATACATTTATGATAAAAACCCTCCAGAAAGCAGGAATAGAAGGATAATATTATAATGTAAAGGATAATAATAATAATCCTTTTTTTATCTCAACATAATAAAAGCTATATATGACAAACCCACAGCAAACATTATCCTCAATGGTGAAAAATTGAAAGCATTTCCCCTAAAGTCAGGAACAAGATAAGGGTGCCCACTCTCACCACTACTATTCAACATAGTTTTGGAAATTTTGGCCACAGCAATCAGAGCATAAAAGGAAATAAAAGGAATCCAAATTGGAAAAGAAGAAGTAAAACTCACACTGCAGATAACATGATCCTCTACATAGAAAACCCTAAAGACTTCACCAGGAAATTACTAGAGCTAATCAATGAATATAGTAAAGTTGCAGGATATAAAATCAACACACAGAAAGCCCTTGCATTCCTATACACTAATAATGAGAAAATAGAAAGAGAAACTAAGGAAACAATTCCATTCACCATTGCAACGAAAAGAATAAAATACTTAGGAATAAATCTACCTAAAGAAACAAAGACCTATATATAGAAAACTATAAAACACTGGTGAAAGAAATCAAAGAGGACACTAATAGATGGAGAAATATACCATGTTCATGGATCAAAAGAATCAATATATGAAAATGAGTATACTACCCAAAGCAATCTATAGATTCAATGCAATCCCTATCAAGCTACCAATGGTATTCTTCACAGAGCTAGAACAAATAATTTCACAACTTGTATGAAAATACAAAAAAACTTAAATAGCCAAAGCAATCTTGAGAAAGAAAAATGGAACTGGAGGAATCAACCTGCCTGACTTCAGGCTCTACTACAAAGCCACAGTCATCAAGACAGTATGGTACTGGCACAAAAACAGAAATATAGATCAATGGAACAAAATAGAAAGCCCAGAGATAAATCCATGCACCTATGGACACCTTATCTTTGACAAAGGAGGCAAGAATATACAATGGAGAAAAGACAATCTCTTTAACAAGTGGTGCTGGGAAAACTGGTCAACCACTTGTAAAAGAATGAAACTAGAACACTTTGTAACACCATACACAAAAATAAACTCAAAATGGATTAAAGATCTAAACGTAAGACCAGAAACTATAAAACTCCTAGAGGAGAACATAGGCAAAACAGTCTCCGACATAAATCACGGCGGGATCTCTATGACCCACCTCCCAGAATATTGGAAACAAAAGCAAAAATAAACAAACGGGACCTAATTAAAATTAAAAGTTTCTGCACAACAAAGGAAACTATAAGCAAGGTGAAAAGACAGCCTTCGGAATGGGAGAAAATAATAGCAAATGAAGCAACTGACAAAGAATTAACCTCAAAAATATACAAGCAACTCCTACATCTCAATTCCAGAAAAATAAACGATCAATCAAAAAATGGGCCAAAGAACTAAATAGACATTTCTCCAAAGAAGACATACAGATGGCTAACAAACACATGAAAAGATGCTCAACATCACTCATTATCAGAGAAATGCAAATCAAATCCACAATGAGATACCATTTCACGCCAGTCAGAATGGCTGCGATCCAAAAGTCTACAAGGGATAAATGCTGGAGAGGGTGTGGAGAAAAGGGAACTCTCTTACACTGTTGGTGGGAATGCAAACTAGTACAGCCACTATGGAGAACAGTGTGGAGATTCCTTAAAAAACTGGAAATAGAACTGCCATATGACCCAGCAATCCCACTGCTGGGCATACACACCAAGGAAACCAGAAGGGAAAGAGACACATGTACCCCAATGTTCATCGCAGCACTGTTTATAATAGCCAGGACATGGAAGCAACCTAGATGTCCATCAGCAGATGAATGGATAAGAAAGCTGTGGTACATATACACAATGGAGTATTACTCAGCTATTAAAAAGAATACATATGAATCAGTTCTAATGAGGTAGATGAAACTGGAGCCTATTATACACACTGAAGTAAGCCAGAAAGAAAAACACCAATACAGTATACTAACGCATATACATGGACTTTAGAAAGATGGTAACAATAACCCTGTATGCGAGACAGCAAAAGAGACACAGATGTATAGAACAATCTTTTGGACTCTGTGGGAGAGGGTGAGGGTGCGATGATTTGGGAGAATGGCATTGAAACATGTATATTATAGGGGCTGGTGCACTGGGATGACCCAGAGGAATGGGATGGGGAGGGGGGTGGGAGGGGGGTTCAGGATGGGGAACAATGTACACCCATGGCAAAACCAATACAATATTGTAAAGTGAAAAAAAAAAAAAAAAACAGAAAAGAAAAATTTTTTATGGGTATATATATATATATATATATATAAACCACCTGTGACTCCTGTGTCTTCTTGCATTGGCAGGTGTATTCTTTACCACTGAGCCTCCTGGGAAGCCCCATCTTATATGGACACTTGCCATTAATTTAGGCCCACCCCATTATCCAAGATTGTCATGTCTCAAGAGCCCTAACTTAATTACATCCATATGGCCCTCTTTCCAGATAAGGTCACATCCACACTTTCTAGGATGTAAACATGTCTTTTTAGGGGGCTATCATTCAACCCCCTATCCTACCTAATGTTTATTGAGTGCTTTCTAAAATCAGAGCTTTATGTGCGATATTTGATTATTCAATTAAGCTATATCTTGGAGAGAGAGGCCCAGGAAGTTCTTTACTTGGGGCCTTATGCTGTTTTCCCAAGTCATGTGGCAGTGAATGGCCCTATGGCTTCGTGATTAGTGACAGAAGAAAGTGGGTTGACACACGTAATTTCTAGATTTTTCCAGACTCCCTCCTTGGCCCTCTCCATGTACAATATCTTTTCCCTTCTCTGTAAAATGTCTTCCAGAAAGGACTTGTCCCGGCTGCTGGGAGTGTTGTCATCAAACAGCCTTCACCTGTTAGCACCTTCAGGTTGGCCTCCGTGAGGAGGGCTGCCTCATTGGAGTTCACTGTCCCAATGTGGGCACATCGAGTGACAGATGGAGGCTGTGGTACAAAGAGCCGCGCCCTTTTAACCTAATGTAGGGTAAGTCAAATGGGGCATTTAAACCCCAAAATTTCTTGTGGGACCAGAAGGGCTTCAAGGGACTTGGATTTCGTTGTCACTTCTCCCTGAGCCAAATCCTTCTTCCGCTTTCCACAGACGTGGAGCCCAAAGGCGCCCCCTGGTGAACATTCTCTGCACTAAACTCCAAGTCAGACCCTTGCTGCTCAGTTCTCAGGCTGTGCCCATGTCAAAGGGTCATTTGTTCTTGGGATCATGCAGTTATATGTGAAATAGAAACTTTACTCCAACTAATTTTGCACTTGTATGTAATGATTCAGTTTCTGTAGGTGGCAATAAATTATGTCACCTTTAAGTATAATATATAATATTTTTAAATTTTTTGGAGATATTTTTAGGGCTTTGCAGTTTTTCATTTTGTTAACACTGAGGGCATGCAGATGAATATAAGGCAATCCTAAAGCTTTAAAAGATTCCATATGTACTTGGGGGAAAGGAACACTATTTTGATAGTTGCTGAAAATTTATTTAGTTGAAAATAGTGGTTTGAAGTTTCAACTGGATTCATATCCATCTTTAAATGTTTAAGTAACTTGATGAAACTGATATTTATCACCATCTGTGAGCAAGAAATAAAAAAAGAAGGACAAAGGAGACAGGTTACTGTACAGATTGAGAAGATAGACTTTTGGAATAAATCTATCTGAGTTTGAGTCTTGTCTCTACCACTCGCTGTCACTGAACTCTGCACCTCAGTTTCCTCATCTATTAATGGTGATAATAATGATGCATACCCCCATAGAGTTTTGGAGAAAATTAGATAAGATTATCTATCTAAAATATTTATGCTAGTAAGCATGATCACTGTAATTTATTATTATTAGGTACTTCCTGACATAAAGCATATAAATACACACACCAAGCAAATTTTAGATCATCTATGCCACTGCCTACAGAAAGCTCAAAACAAACAAAAAAACTTGTCTAAACATATTTTTAAAGGGTTTTTCTTATTAGAGAGAAGGCTTTTAAGTTTTCTTCTCCAGGTGACATTTGCATCAAGACCTTGAGGTTGTGCAGGTGTGAGTCATGTGGCTATCCCAGGAAGATCATTTCAAACAGAAGGAATCAATTCAGTTCAGTCGCTCAGTCGTGTCCGACTCTTGGTGACCCCATGAATTGCAGCACACCAGGCCTCCCTGTCCATCACCAACTCCTGGAGTTCATTAAGACTCACATCCATCGAGTCAGTGATGCCATCCAGCCATCTCATCCTCTGTCGTCCCCTTCTCCTCCTGCCCCCAATCCCTCCCAGCATCAGGGTCTTTTCCAATAAGTCAACTCTTCACATGAGGTGGCCAAAGTATTGGAGTTTCAGCTTCAGCATCAGTCCTTCCAATGAACACCCAGGACTGATCTCCTTTAGGATAGACTGGTTGGGTCTCCTTGCAGTCCAAGGGACTCTCAAGAGTCTTCTCCAACACCACAGTTCAAAAGCATCAATTCTTCAGCTCTCAGCTTTCTTCACAGTCCAACTCTCACATCCATACATGACCACTGGAAAAACCATAGCCTTGACTAGATGGACCTTTGTTGGCCAAGTAATGTCTCTGCTTTTTAATATGCTGTCTAGGTTGGTCATAACTTTCCTTCCAAGGAGTAAGTGTCTTTTAATTTCATGGCTGCAATCACCATCTGCAGTGCAAAATTATTAGAGGACAGCTAGACTGTGTTTAAGGACCAGCCAGGAGATTCATGTGGCTGGAGGGGACTAAGCATGGCAGATGAAGTTAGAGATATAAAGGGATAGGGACAGGTTCTGTAGACCTGGTAGGCCCTTGTGAAGATTTTGGGGTTTGCTAAGTAATTGATGGACTTGTTAGGAGTCTGGGGCCACAGAGTGACATGGCCCAATTTCTGTATTAAAGAGATGCCCTGACAACTGTGTTAAAAATGGAATGGAGGTGCATGAGGCAGAAGAAGCAAGAGGACCACCTACCAGAAGCTACTGTAGCGTCCCTGGCAAACAGCAATGGCAGCTTCAGTCACCATGGGAATGGAAAATGGTCAATACCTACTACGTTTTGAATCCTGAACTGACAGAATTTGGTGAATGTCCTGAGAAGAAGAGAAGAGTCAAGGATAACTCTTAAATATTTTTTCTGAGCAACTGAAGGGAAAAGTTTCCTTTAACTGAGATGAGGAAGATGCAGAGGAGTTAGTGGGCCATGTGGACTAGAAATGTCTGTTGGGGAGATATCGGGCTATAGGTGGTGTTTCAAACTATGAGACTGGATGAAATCACTGAGGAAGTGAGGAGAGAGGGCAACAGGAGTTGAAATAACAGAACTTGGAGGCAACCTAATATCCAAGGGGTCAGAGAGAGAAAGAAAGAAATAGCACGAAGACTGAAGAACAAGGAGAGTCTGGAAACAAGTGGAAGCATGTGAGCAGGGCTCTGGTGGTTAAACAAGAGTTTGTTAGGCCAGTTGTCTTCAAAGTGCAGTCCCAGACTTAAGTGTCAACACATAGAAACTTGTGAGGGATGTGCAGACTTTAGCACCCTAAGCTTAATCTACTGAATCAGAAACTCTGATGCTGGGTTTCTGATTTACCTTAAGATTTAAGAACCATTGCCCTAGCCATATAGTTGCCTGCCCAATATTATAAACAGCATTAAGAAGACCCTCATCCCACCATCACCACTTTCTTTGCTGGAAGAAAATATTTTTAAAGACCCACTTAGTGCTTAAGGGAAATGTGTAGCCAGTGGGTATTAGGGAGGGAGTAACCCCCTCCCTAACATCACTACTCCCAACTCTCACGTCCCAATTTAGAAACTTTCTACTAATTTATCATGGCTCTTTGGAGAGAAGGAATGCCCCCATTTTAGGGACCGAGGCAATGCTGAGCACCAGGCATGCCAGACATTCCACGGCTAAATAAAAGTGTGTGTATGGGGGGTGGGTATTCCAAGGTTAGCATTAATGGGCCATAAATGCTGAACTCCTCGATAGATATAAACCTTATTCCACGCAACAAAACTTTCCAAATTTTCCTCTAGGTTTTCCTAAGAGAATTCCATCCTTTTCCATCCTGAGGAAAAAAGGTTAAAATTATGGCCAGCGCTGCAGGACTGGCATTCCAGATAGAGAGAGGCTGTACCCAGAAATAAGCTGGTTCCCACTGCGGATGGGAGGGGCGGGGCGCCTCCAGCCCCAACTCATCCCGAGGGGCTCCTGGGACGCCTGCCCTCTCCAGCGGCTGACTTTGGTCCCAAGCGTTAAAAATCCGAACCGTGTCACTGCCTCCCGACCTCTCCTGTCCCAGCCAGTCCTGGCTGGCTTTTCAAAAGTGTGCAGTTGTCTCCTCCCCGCCCAGCCCCATCCTCGCGCAGGACCAGCTGTGCGGCCGGCTTCACTTGGGACGCGAGCTGCCTCGCGGCTGCAGCTCAGCAAGCGCCGCTCCCAGTTCAGGCACCTTCAGCATTCCTTTCGGCTCCCGAGCCGCGTTGCAAAGTTGGGCAGCTTCAAGTGCGCTTTGCCTCTGATTTCTCCCTCCCCCGGTTCGAGTTGCCCCTGCTTCCCACGCTCCTTCCACCCGGAGCAGCCTGTCCCGGCGGGCTGGCGGTTCGCTCCTCTGTCCAGTCCTCCTTCCCGACAATGCTGCTCAGGAGCGTCCTCCTGGCAGTGCAAGGTAAGGCCTGGACCCGGGGGCTATCCCCGCGGGGCGTTCTCGTAACCCTCTCCCAATCCTGCAGCCTTGGTAGTCCAGCTTGCGGTCCTGGGCTGGGCCATCTAAGGGTGCCTACGGATAGCGTCTCAGCGGCCGTTAACGTCCCTCCCCAGCCCAGCGGCTGCGCACAGGTCCTGCAGTGGAAGCTCCAGGGGAGGGGGCGGCAGTAGCTCATCCCTCTCCCGCCCCATCTCGGACGCCTTCCTCCACTTTCACCAGGTAGTTCCCCGGGGTGCCCTGAGTTGCTGCCAACGCTCCCGAGACCCAGCGCGAATTGAAACCCGCTTTGTACCCACAGCCCTGCAGCTTGCCGGTGCCCTGGACCTGCCCGCTGGGTCCTGCACCTTCGAGGAGAACACCTGCGGCTTTGACTCGGTATTCGAGTTCCTGCCGTGGATTTTGAATGAGGAAGGTAAGGGGCTCGTGCACAGGGGCCCAACCTGAGCTTTTTTGGCTGGGTGGCTCTTTTGCGTGAAAGTGAAAGTTGCTCAATCGTATCCGACTCTTTGTGACCCCATGAACTATATAGTCCATGGAATTCTCTAGACCAGAATACTGGAGTGAGTAGCCTTTCCCTTCTCCAGGGGATTTTCCCAACCCAGGGATCAAACCCAGGTCTCCCGCGTTGCAGGCGGATTCTTTACCAGCGGAGCCACAAGGGAAGCCCTTTCGCATGGATAATGTTATCATCTTGGAGTTACATACTCTCGGGAGAAAAAGTGTGTCATGGATCATCTTTCCAGTTCTCAGCTGTGCTGCATGAATGGCCAATAACGAGATGGGGGTTGGGTGGGGCGTCCTTTGTTTACCTGGCCCTTGGCGAGAAGCGCTGAGATTTCGCCCCTCCCCTCTACTCCCTAATGAAAGGGAGAAAGGGGACACAGCTGATGCTTGTCTCCCACCAGCTATGTGCCCTCTGCAGGTCAACAGGCTCTCTCGTCCTCAGTAGACACCTTTATGAGCTGGGCAAGTTGGGTGAGATGTTTTCCTTTCACCCTGCAGAAACGGTGGTGCTGTTCCTCTGTGATGAGACCTCAGTGTGAACCTCACATTTGTATTGTGCTTGACAGCGTTTTGTTGCATGACATCATCCTCATATTATTGTTGATTATATTCAGCACTTGGCAAAAGAGGAAACCAAGTCTATGGCTGAGTGTCTGAGGTCACTCAGCTGGCTTGCATTGGTCGTTGCCTCAGCGCTCATACTGTTTGGGTTCTAGTGACAAAGTTTAAATGTGGGATCTTAAATGTGATACAGTTTTTTGCCCTTTATTTATTTAGTAAATATATATATATATGTTTTGTTTTTTTTTTTCTACTTCTTTCCTTTCTTTTGCTTGTGCCACCCCATTCAGAAGCCTGATGTCCCAGGGGACCAGGACTGGAAAATAGCCTCCTTTAAAAAACACCGCAGCATAAAAGAGAGCATAATCTCCTTCCCCTCTCGGTTGTCTTCAGGCCCCCAGATTATCTAACCTTGCTGGAGAAGGTGGGGGCCCAGAACCCCTGCTCAGGGTGTATAAACTGTCATCACAGCTTTTCTGCCTCAGGCTTCTCCTAAGCTTTGCATATTTTAGCTTCTCTGATGTTGGCAGGGAGGTGATGTTAACCCCAGTTTCCAGAGGAGGGAATCTCAGTCTTAGAATGTTCAGACGACTGGCCCATGTACCAAGGTAATCAGTCAGTGGCCAACTCTGAACTGACTTGATCAAGGAAAAAACAGGAGGAAACCACTCAGTAGTAAACGTTATTTATTGCCAACACTTGCTAAGTCTTCAGTACCAAATACTTAAGGATAGCTGGAAAAAAATCAATTCCTGATTTATTATTTGAGGCATTCCCACCTTGCTGATTGCCTTAGGGAAATCTCTTTCATCTCATCACCCTACTCCTTTCCCTGTTCTGATTGTGTGTGAAGCATGTCGAACAATGGCCTGGGCCACACAGGGTCTTTGGAGAGCATTATTCTCTAGCACAGTGCTTTAGCTGCATCAGAATTATCTGGGGTGGGGGTGGTATTAAAATACAGATTGCTGGGCCCCACCTCTGAGTTTCAGAGTCTGTGGGTCTGGAAGGGTGCTGAGAATTTGCTTACCTAGTAAGTACTCAGGTGATGTAGCTGGTCAGGAGATCACACTTTGAACCACTGACCTTACACAACCCCCTACCTCTACTGGTGGCTCTGCGCAGGGCTAGGACCAGCGTAAAAGAGCCACTTGCATGACCCTGAGAGTGAAAACCTCCTTCAATCGTGTGCCCTAGACACCCCTTTTGCTTCACCCTAGTCTGGCGCTGAGAAAAGGAAATCAGCATCACCCCTTAATCCAGGAGCCTCAGTCCTATGCCCCCAATTGCCAGGCCTCTGTCAGGATGGTGGCCCCCTGGCAGCCTGCTCCTGGGTCAGTGGGCAGGCCACATCCCGCCACACTTGACTGCTGTCCAGACCCACAGGAAGTGCTCTCTGCTGAGCTGGCACCTCTGCACCAGTGGCAGTTAAACAGTGCCCCTCCAGGAAAACAGGAAGATGCTTATAGGGAAAGGTGATTGCGGTTTACAGCATATAATGACGGCACTGTTGCTTTCCTCTTTGCTTTCTTTCTATCATCTAACAGTCACTGCTTTCTGGCTCAAGGCTGGGACTCCTGGCTTGGCTGGGGGAAGGTAATTCAGTCGCCTCTGAGCATTACTATGGGAGCAGGCCCATTAGGCTTCTGTCCTTACAGATCATGTTTTTCAGTGGCCAAAACTTGGACGTAGCAGTCCACTCCAGAGGTGCAGTGAGGTAGGTGTGTGCCAGCTGCTGTGGTTGCCTCCTGAGAAGCCATCACTAAGAATTTCTATTATAAACCCATTGCTAGGTTGGTAAATTAAAGATAATGAAATTGTTCCAAGCTGAAATTTGGCAAGCTGTTTTTGCCAGCCTTTCTGCAAATTTACTTCCTCTGGCTGTAAAAACCCTTTGAAACTAGTTCCATCCACCTCTGTGTGTTGCATGGTAGCATAGAAAGCTGTAAGTTTCAGTGACTTTTGCCCACAAGAATTTGGAATGCAAATAGCACTTTCTTTGATGTCCTTGGTCAGTAGGTTAATTTATGGTGGAGCAATCAATGCTAAAGCCCAGTGAAGAGGGTTAAGTGGAGAAACAAATCTGCCAATTAGAATTTCATTCCCTGGTAGCTCAGTCGGTAAAGAATCTGCCTACAATACAGCGAGACCTGGGTTTGATTCCTGGGTTGGGAAGATACCCTGGAGAAGGGAATGGCAACCTACTCCAGTATTCTTGCCTGGGGAATCCCGCAGACAGAGAAGCCTGGTGAGCTGCAGTCCATGGGGTCGCAAAGAGTCAGACACCACAGAGCGACTAACGCCTTTGCCTTTTTAGGACAGGAGATTCACATCAGTTGTTGTCTCAAAATACCTCCCAACTGCCCAAAATTGTATGTGAGGTCCACGCCTTTGATTTATTTAGTGTATTGGGTCTCTAAGCCTTTCCAGTTACAATTCCAGTGTCCCTAGCTCATGGCCATTTTGAAATATGCTTGATCTCCACTCACAGAATGGATGAGTTTTGACGAGGCAATGTGTTGACTTGATTGCGCTCCACCATGGAGGGCACCACCGGGGAACAGAGGATGGCACTAGAGTAGCTGAGCATGTACTGGAACCTAGTCTCATCTACTTTTCAGTTTTGGCAATGTGGCCTTGTTTTCTTGATTTACCTCCATGTTTTTGGTAGAATATTTTCATTTTCTCTCACTTGTCAAGGCAAGTGAGATTGTATCAGAATCAAACTTTGAAATTGCTTCTAAGTTTTAGGTTTGAATTAAATCCTGGAAAGAAGAAATCTATTTTATCCTATAAAAATCTTCATTCATTCATTATCTCAAAAAATCTTTATTTATTCACAGTTCAGAGAATATTGGAACCCCTTTAACAGTCGTCCTCAGCAGAAATCAAGACTGTCAGTTCCACTTGCCCAGTGCCAGCTGTGGGGGCTGAAGCCCTTCGGCTGAGGATTCTTGGAGACTGTAAAGTTGGCCTCACATCAGAATAGTCATGATTCACATTAGTCATTGGATGGATTTTGGCTTTGTTCTGATTTTTGGGCACCTGGGTTTAGTATCTTTAAGCTGGCTCTGTGAGGAAGTCATTGGAGGAACTGCAGGAGGAAGAGAATAAAATCCAAATTCAGGTACTACTCCTTTATTAGAAGTTTGGGGCACTAAAGCACCCCAGACAGTAAGGCAGATGTGGACATATGCCAGGTTATGAGGAGGTAAAAAAGGAAATTCAAAACACTTGTTGTAGAGGAGGTGGTTTTTTCCTACAACAGTGGGGGTCAAGGTTGGAGGATGCGTAATACAGGAAGAATTTGGGTAGTATTTGTACCTTGGAGCAAGTGATAGTATCTGTGGCAGGCTGGCCAGCTAGACGTTTGCCATAACCAAGGGGGTGAGAGTAGGGTGGTGGGGTGGTGGTAGAGTGTGCTGGAATCTCAATGTAAGTACATGCCTGTTTCTCTTCCTGTCACCCTCCTTTCTTCACCAAACCCCTTACTTCTCTCTTAAGGACACTTACAGTCACTTGGTCAGCTGAGTTTCAGTTCTTTACTCAGTCATGTGCTAGTTATTATTAATAGTGATAAATCCTGCCGGATATTTCTTGAGGCCCAGCTAAAGCCAAAGTCTGGTCAGGATCCCAAAGACCTTCCTGAAGGAGAAGGATCAGTCCTCCCTTTCTGCAGGTTATAGCTCTTTTCCTGATGCTGGGGGAATGGCTCAGCTTCCCAGTCTGACATCACCCTGAGTTCATCCAGGCCATTCCCACCCTCTGGACCTGCTTGAACCTGCATCACCTCTGCTGGTTGTTCTCTTGACACCCTCTCTGCTGAAGCACAGCCCCCACGTTGTGAAAAGGCTGGGAGCAGCACAAGTCTGGGGTGTTCCCTGTATGCCTCTTGGAGAAACAGTCGACCCCAGGCCACATTCTTCCTGCAGTGCCACAAGGGATTCCTGGGCCCACCCAGGCTACTACTGATGTCCAGTCGAACCTGGCTCTTGTGAGCTGTGCCTAAGCATGGCCTTAGTTCTGCCCTGGCTCTGCCCACCATCCTAGATCCTAGGGCTGAGCCATAGAGTTCACCCAGTACAACCTCCTCATTTTATGGAGGAACACACTGGGGCCCAGAAAGGCTCAGCATTAATCAGGCTCCATATTGATGCTGCTGGTGCCTTCTAGGAGGCCCCTGAGCTCTCAACCTCTCAGTTTTGGGGCATGTCCCTAACCCTTGGCCTCCATATCAATCTGAGTTCCCAGGTTGTCTTACATGGCTCCTCCACTTGGGACTTAACCTACCTGGACTGGTAATCTCTGCCTACTCCTCCCTACCATGACTCACTTCTCTGAAATAGGCTGTCTAGCCAGCCTTCTTCCTATCAAGGCCAACACCCAGTCTGGGTCTTCTCTACTCAGATTAGATTGCTGAATGGGAAGTTGCCTCCCAGTTCCTGGCCTAATCCCTAACAGGGTGTCCTGGATTTGGGATGTTTACTTTCTCATAATCACAGAAGTCAGCTCTGGTCACAATATATTGGGAGGAAAAAGTAATCTCTTGTCATAGGACTTTCTGGTTTTATTGTCATCTTCAAATCTCTTAGCATGCAAGCAACCCCCATGTTTTATGACTTGCATTTTGGGATACGGTATTCATAAAAAATCCTGGTTCTTAAAATAACAGACCCTTTTTGGTAGGTCATCTCAGTAACAGTCCTAATTCTGTCTTATTAAATAGCATTTGATTTTTAAGACGTTTATTAAAATGCATTTATGTTCATAGAAGTGGTGAGTATCTCGATGCATAAGATCAGCAGATAGTTGAATGTGTCTTGGGCATTTTGACATGGCATCACCGACTCGATGGACATAAGTTTGAGCAAGCTCCGGGAGTTGGTGATAGACAGGGAAGCCTGGCATGCTGCAGTCCATGGGGTCACAGAGTCGAATGCAACTGAGTGACTAAACTGAACTGAACTGAGCATTTTGGTTGGTCAACCCTGATTTTCACCTCTGCCAATTATCCCACCACTCTCCCTCAATTTCTCTTGTGTGTGTCTTAATCAACTCAGTCATATAAGTGTATTCATGCATTCAGATCTAGGCTCTTGGAGTGTTTGATTATATGTTTAATTTTATACATATGTAGGTATGTATGTGAAATACCTAGAGAGAGAAGATGGTACTGGTGATAAATGAGGAAGTTATTTAAGAGCAAAGAACTTTCACAGTATATCAGAAATTTCTATCATATCCATTGTGTGTGTGTGTTCAGCTGCTTAGTCTTGTCCAACTCTTTGCAACCCCATGGACTTTAGCCTGCTAGTTTCCTTTGTCCAAGGAATTTTCCAGGCAAGAACACTGGAGTGGGTTGCTATTTCCTACTTCAGGGATCTTCTGGACCCAGGGATTGAGCCTGCATCTCTTGTGTCTCCTGCATTGGCAGGTGGATTCTTTATCACTGAGCCACCTGGGAAGCCTATCATATCCTTTAGGACATACCTAATTAAATAAAGCATAATGTCATACCTAATATCAACAAAGCACTCCTGACAAAAATAGAAATTTATAGAGAAATTCTTACACCTATGCCAACGGTTCTCAGCTCTGACTGGACATTAAAATCACCTAAATTTTTCTTTAAAAATAGTCATACGCAGGCTCTACCACAAGAGATTCTGATTTACTTGACCACATACAGGGCCAGACCTGGCACTTAACAAACAGACATTAATAGATGAACAAACTCCCCAGGTGATTCTGATACGTGGCCAGGGTTGAGGACAGTGACCAGAAGAATGGCCAACTCCTCCTTCCTCTCCCCAGCCAGATGTAGAAAGAAGGAACGTGCTGTTACTAAGGATGCTTTAATGATTACCAATTGCCAATAGAAAAAAGTACAAACTGCCTAGCTTGGCACTCAGGGTCCTTTGTAATTTACCCTCAATTATATTTTTACTCCTCCCTCCCGTTAATTCCCAACATGCTGTTCACTCAATGAGCTCTTTAATTTCTCGCCTCCTTGCTCTATTTGTGCTGTTCTCTACATCCCTGTTATCCTGCTTTTTCATTCCCTGGCTCCATCCTGGCCTATTTAAATCTATTTGTGCTTTAATGTATGGCTCTTTTTTGAAACAGTCCTTGAGTTTCCCAAGTAAATAAACCTCTCCCTTTCCTCTTTGTTTCCCCTTCCCATGGCTCTCTTCACTTTCCACCTTGTAAATCTTCTTCTTAGTGTCTCCTTATTGAAGTCCCCACTTCTTCACCTCATCCGAGTTATGCTTTGAGAACAGGGATCACATACTTCCCACAGCACCTGAAAATGTGTGGTATCAACAAACATTTTGAATTTAATCAATCTCTAAAGCCCTTATTGAGATCAATTAAAAAAAAAAAAAAAGTTCTTGACATTTTCCCCTGTGAAGAAAGAGGTTGTGTTTAATAATCCTTCCTACCATAAGACTTCAAAGACTTTGGAGTCTTCTGTTGCAATTTCCAAATATAACAGTGAAGCAGTATTTCAGTTTGCCTCACCAATACATGATCTGTTTCATCCTGACATACCAATGGACAAATAGCCCTTGGATTATTTACCCATCAGGACTGCCTGAGTCCTCTGATCCTCTGCCATCACAAACAATCACAGTGCAACCTTGAGAGTGACACTGATGGTCTAAAAAGTATTTTTGGCAAAAGATGATCAAACTTTGGACTAGCTATTGAGAGCTGTTGTTTCTAAGGAACTCATGTGGGAGACATTAATAGTACCCACCCTGATGGGTAAAAGCATACAGGGATATTTGTCTGTTCCTTGAAGAAAGGAATCTTCCATATTGATGTGACTTATGGAGAAATTCAATGACATCTGCAAAGATATTTGCTTTTTCTACCTTGTGAGACGTTTATCTGTGTTTTTAGGGAGGGTTCTGAGTTTATGAATAAAATAAAACAAGTGGTATCATGCCATAATTTAATAGTATCATGAATGAATCATATGTTTTACAGAAAACACTTCTAAAGACTATTCATTATATCAACACATATTTGCATACCCACTATCCATCAGGCACTATGTTGGTTATTGGAGTACAGATAGTATATGGAATGCATTCACAGTCATGATCCCTGCCATTTGCGGTCACCTTAGACCAACAGGAGCAAACACAAATCTGTAATTATGGTAGAGACCAAAAGGAATTGTATACTAGCCCAGGATCTTCATTGCAAACAGCATAAGTAGACTGTTAAATTAAGCACAAAAGAAGTTTATTGGAAGGGTATCAGTTAGCTCCTAGAATCAGCAGGAAGTCTAGAGATCTGAGTTACATTTGGGCAAGAGTAAAGAAGTATAATGTGTTGGCGAGATCCCACTGAAGGAACCATTTGTGTGACTTTGCCATGATTGTTTACTACTGCACCTCTGGACCTGCCTGTTCGTTATCCTGTAGACAAGAAGCAGTGTGATGCAGTCTGCTCTCCAGTTCAGTAGCTGAGAAAAGGGTTGATTTGAGGAAGACAAGTTGATAATGGGAAGGCTAGATAGGGAACTATGCAGTGGTCCAGCTAAGAGATGATGAGGCTTGAAATAGGAAAAAGGGAGTAGGGGTAAAAGGGAGAGTAAATAAAGCATCAGAACAGGGACTAATCTGGCAGGACTTGCTTATTGATTGGGTGGGAGTAATGAGTCAGGTGGAGAGTGACTTCCAGATTTCTAGTTTGGGCAGACATATGTTTGAGGGTGTCAACAGTTGAAGAATTTCAAAAGGAAAAATTGTATTAGAGTAGAAGAATGTGTGTTCAATTCTGAGTTACCTGGGAAACATCCAGGTGGAGGTGTTGAGCAGGACTTTGATGTAAGAAGCTGAAAGTCAGGTACAGTCTGGGTAGGACTATTCCCACTATGGCTGTGGGAATCTTCAGTATAAAGATGCTGGTTGAAACCTTGAGTATAGACAAGATTCCCCCAAAGAGAATGTAGAAAGTGAAGATAGCAGGAAGCTGAAGGTGGAGCCTTAAATTCATGTTTAAGGATCAGGCATAGGAAGGAGATGGTGGAAAAAAGGAAACAGAAGGAACTCTAGACATACAGGAGGAGAATTAAGAAAATACAGGGCCACAGAAGCCAAAGGACTTTGTAGTGTCAAAAGGAGGAGGTGACCAACAGGGCCCAGGGAAGCAGAGAGGTGGGTGCTCTACGACTTGTTTGTTGAAAATGACAGCTAGGTGCTCGCATGAGTGCAGTGTCAGTAAAGTGCTCAGGACAGACCCTACATGCCCTGGTAGAAGAATGAAGGGAGAATGTTGACAGTGAAGTTCTCAGCAAAGAAGTTCAATGTTCCCTCTTTCTTAGAAAGAGGTTTAACCATACCTCCGAAGAAACTTGTGATGAAAGAGTTTTTGTTTCTTAGGAAGACTTGTGCTTGTTTATAGAGAGGAAAGGATTAGTCAAGAAAGAAGGTTCAGAAGAGAGCAGGACTTCCTCACTAGCCCTACACTAGACCCAGTTTCCACTTTGACAATTTGGAAACCTCAAGAATATTTCTTTTTCCAAAAAAAAAAAAATTATTTATTTATTTTTGGCTGCATCAGGCCTTCGTTGCAGCATGCAGGATCTTTCATTGCTGTGCGCGGGTTTCTCTAGTTCTGTCACAGTCTTAACTGCCCCGCAGTATGTGGAATCTTAGTTCCCTGACCAGGGATCAAAGCAAGGTGGATTCTTAACCACTGGACCACCAGGGAAGTCCCAAGAACACACAGATTTCTTCAACTGGCATAACCCAAGAAGCCTCTAATGAGTGGCTTGATAACATTTGTATCCACTTCAAAATGTGTGAAATTTTATTCCTATTGTAAATGTAGAGGATATAGGAAACTGGGCTGAATCTGTGGTAGTTAGGATGCATCCTGGAACTTACTTAATAAAAAGCAAAACCAAACCTTTAGAAGTTACAGAATGTTTGGGTATTAGGAAACTTTAGCAGCATAGCATATTGTATTTCTGTATTAGGAATGGTTCCCAGTGAGAAGTGTGAAGCGATACCTAGTGAAACTGTTACACGATAGCTTCCTATGCCGCCATGGTTTGTGACCCATAGGTGGCGTATCGTGGTGCCTGTCTAGTACATTTATTGTCATTGTCTGTAACCATCATGACAACCAACCATCCTGGAGGTGGTTATTATCAACATTTTATAGATGTGGAAGTAGGAGACACAGAGGCATGGAGTAACATGCCTAGCGCAATTCAGAGTCAGGATGTGGACCCAAGCACATCCAACTCAAAAGACTTGAGCCTCACTGGACCTTCCCATCAGAATAGGATGATACCTTTATACTTCCAGAGGTCACCACCATGGAAGTCAGACCTGAAAGATTCATGCTTCCCTAGAGACAGTGGGAATCCTCTGAAAAATGCTCGTGGTGTCCCAGCAGTCACACTCTGCCCTGGGTTTCAGGCCCAGCTTACAGCCAGCATGCCTGCTATATGGTAGTAAGCCTTTGGAATCGAGCCAAGATAGGGAAATATACTTTTACTTATTTTTTCCATAATAGATTATAAAGTTTAATTTTGGAACCATTTGAAGGATTCTCTTCTTGGTCCTCAGCATAATCTTGGCAGAGAACTTCAGGGAAAATTTACGACTTGACCTAAAATACTTTGGCAGTCTTAAGGAATACTCCTCAACTTCAAATTCATCTATTCCTACTGTGAACAAATTAAAAGAGTACACAGATAGATGTGTTTTTGCAAGCCAGTTGCCCCACTACACGAGCACTTTGGTACTTATTCCATTACTCTTAACAGAATGGCAATATTGCTATCCAGCAACATTATACAATATCGTGATATATAACTTAGCTCTACGCTCAGGAAAATTTCCATTCCTTATTTGAAAAACTTTTGCCTCACTGCCAAAGAGAGCTGAAGTGTTATTTGGGGCCATGCTTGTAATGAAGATGACTTTAATATGCTTTAACTTCACCGAGAAGCTGCATTCTTGGCTTACCAATGTTTTATGACTAAAACCATATTGTCTGATACCATAACTTAATGTTTCCTTTTTTAAGCTTCTGCAGATTTCTTCTAATTTTGACTTTATGAAAAAAATGGGTAATAGACTAGAGTGTGTTTAAATTGTTTTGTGACTCTGCATTAGCCCGTTTTAAAATATAAGCTTTATGGAAAGCCTTTGGTTTTCCACTATAAATCCTGAAAATTGGGAATAAGCATATGAAAATCTTTTTTCCTTTTCCACAAATTCTGTTGCAGACAATGTAAGTTATGCATTGGTAACTTTTTTTTTTTTAAGAAAACACTGAAAAGTAGAACCTTTTGAACTCACATTTAAAAAGCTCTAATATATCATAGGTTACATGTTATTTTTGAAGATTTTCATCTTTGTTGTCAACATGAAATAATCAATAACCTACCTACATGTGGTTCTTTACTGAATCAGTTCAGTTCAGTTTAGTCGCTCAGTCATGTCCTATTGCGACCCCATGAGCTGCAGCACGCCAGGCCTTCCTGTCCATCACCAACTCCTGGAGTTCACCCAAACCCATGTCCATTGAGTCGGTGATGCCATCCAACCATCTCATCCTCTGTCATCCCCTTCTCCTCCTACCCTCAATCTTTCCCAGCATCAGGGTCTTTTCAAATGAGTCAGCTCTGAATATTGTATAATAAAAGAGAAATTATATTGAAGATAACATACCTGAAGATGCATAGTACTGTCATGGGTTTTAATTTGGTTTTTTTTTTGTCATTGAGGTGTAGTTCACATACAGTACTATATCAGTTTAAGGTGTATAGTGTAATGATTTGACTTACGTATGTATCATGAAATGATTACTGCAGTAAGGTTAGTAAACACTCATCATCTCATATCGAATCAAAATAACAGGTAAAGAAAAAAAATTTTTTCCTTGTGATGTAAACACTTAGGATTTACTGTTTTAACTTTCCTGTGTGACATAGCAGCAGCACTAATTATACCTATGCTGTGCATTACATTCCTAGTACTTTATCTTGTAACTGAAGTTTGTACCTTTTAACCATGTGTGTATTTATTCACCAAGTCATGTCCAACTCTTTGAGACCCCATGGATTGCAGTATGCCAGGCCTCCATGTCCCTCACCATCTCTTAGAGTTTGCCCAAGTTCACGCCCATTGAATTGGTGATGCCATCCAACCATCTCATCCTCTGTCACCCCCTTCTCCTTTTGCCTTCAATCGTTCCCAACATCAGGGTCTTTTCCACTGAGTCAGCTGTTTGCATCAGGTGGCTAAAGTATTGGAGCTTCAGCTTCAGCATCAGTCCTTGCTGTGAATATTCAGGGTTGATTGCCTTTGAAAGTGAAAGTGAAAGTCGCCCTTAAGAATTGACCATTTTGCTCTTTGCTATCCAAGGGACTCTTCCAGAGTCTTCTCCAGAGCCGCAGTTCAAAAGCATCAATTCTTTGGCACTCTGGCTTCTTTATGGTCCTACTGTCACATTCGTACATGACCAGTGGAGAGACCGTAACCTTTGGTGGCAGTGATGACTTTGCCTATTAATACACTGCCTAGGTTTGACTACCTTCACCCAACTCCCCCTCCCTTCCAAACCCCACCTCTGGTGACTGCAAATCTAGTCTCCTATTCTATGAGTTTGTTTTTTGAAGTATAATTGACCTGCAACACTATGTGATTTCCTGTTGCACAACATAGTGATTTGATATTTTTTATATTAGAAAATGATCACCAACGTAAGTCTAGTTACCATCTGCCACTATACATATGTATTACAGTATTATTTACTGTGTTCTGTACACTGTACTTCCCAGGTGGTGCTAGTGGTAAAGAATCTGCCTACCAATTCAGGAGGTGTAACAGACACAGGTCAGGAAGATCCCCTGGAGAAGGGATAGGCAACCCACTCCAGTATTCTTGCCTGGAGAATCCCATCCCATGGACAGAGGAGCCTGGGGGGCTACAGTCCCTAGGGTTGCAGAGTCAGACATGACTGAGGTGACTTAGCCTGCACTCTACACTCTGCATTTCATCCCCATGACTTATTTGTTTTGTAACTGAAAGTTTGTACCTCTTAATCTCCCTCACCTATTTCACTCATTCTCCTACCTCTCCCCGCTGTGACAACCACCTGTTAGTTCTGTGTATCTATAAATTGGTTTCTGTTTTGTTAGGTTTATTCATTTTTTTTAGATTCCACATACAGGTGAAATCATATGGTATTTTTCTCTTTTATTTCACTTAGTATAATATCTTCCAGGTCCATCCATGTTGTCACATATAGCATTATTTTATTATTTTATATGACTGATTAGTATTCCGTTCTGTATATACCACATCTCCTTTATCCATTAATCTATTGATGGGCACTTAGGTTGCTTCCATATCTTGGCTACTAGGCATGCATGTTTCATTTTTAATCTTGCACTTGTGAAATAGGATTTATTTGCTTTCCATACACATAAACTCTAAAGAGTGTTCTGTAAGATGAGACTCTGAAAGCTATAGAGCATAAATCCCAGGTTTTTAAACCACCCCCATTATAAAAAAGCATATCAGTAATTATCAATGATGTCACGTTCAATTTTGATCCAAATGGGCCTCTTGTCTGTCAAGTATGTCATTAAGCAACTTTTGGGAGAGGATAAAGGCAACCTATTTGCTTCATAACAGCTGAAAACGGACAGCTTAGTTGTCAAAAAGTTTCTCGGTCTCTCAGAATATCTCTCATGCCTCTTGCCTTTCTACGAACTCAGCTACTCACAATAAAAATTGCTAGGAGATGAAAAGGGTGTGAAATGGTTTATATTTTTAATTAATCCCATTCATTTGTCATTTTGGCGAGCAGGAAGTCATTCACAAGTTTGCGACAATATTCTGTCATAAAATAAGTTTGGACACATTAATGGGTGATCTCTTGCTGAGCATAATATTAGCCTAGTAGTCTAAGATTTCTTAGAAAATTAATGGGTCTTGGAAAAATAGATAACATTCACCATCATTCTATCCAAATGTGCAGTGACTCATGGCATGCACAGTAGCCACTGAATTTGAGACTCAAGTGATTTAAGAACCTTTCGTTAGAAACATTGGACAAAGGAGAGTAAACAGCAGAGACTCAGAGTTCCAATCTCTTAGCCTTGATCACCAGTCACCAGCTGAATGACTTGCCATCAAGGTTTCCCTAGCCAGGCACTGAGGATGATGACTGGTGTATTTTATTTAAATATTTTGAAGAATGGACTCATCAATGATCATTTTTTTTAATGTTTACCCATAGATCTCTTTTCAAAAGGAGTTTCTAAAACTCAAAGACCATTTGCAAGCATTTACTGAGCACTGGGTGAATGTGTTGGCATTGAGCCAGAAGACCCAGTAGATGAATAATGACAACTATTTTATCCAACACTTATTGGGCAGTTCTTATATACCAAGCACCTTGCTAGATACCTTGCATGTATAATCTCACTGAATTCTTACAGTGACCCAATGAGGAGATACTCAGTGCAGATGAAGAAACTGGGATTTAGAGGGTTTTTTTTTTTAAACATTCCCAAAGTCACAGAGCAGGTAAATGATGGAGCCTGGATTTTAACCTACATTTCCCTCCAAAGACTGGGAAAAGAATCATTCTGCCAGTTTATTTCCACACTCTCCCTTAACATGGAGCCTCACAGGATCTTTGGGATAGAAATAATAATGATACTTATAAATAGCTAACTCTTAAATACTCATCTATATACTATTCTATGTTTGATGTTATTAACTAATTTAATTGTCCCAACAGCTTAATGAGTTGAGTCTTATTTTCATTCTCATTTTAGGGTTAAGGGAAGTGAGGCATCCACAGGTAACATACCTGTGGTCACAGGGATCCCAGGTGGCAACACTATATTTTGTAACAGGTCTTCTGGCTCCAGTCTGTGTTCTGTGAAGGATATAGCAATTATAATATTTTTTTTTTTCCCACTGCACTTTGAAGTGAGAAGCTTTTCTCCTTAAGTTCTGATGTGAATGACTAAGAGAACCACATAAGGATATTCTTTCAGATTCTTTCATACACAAGGGCCCTATCACCAAATAAATTCTAATCTGAAGAAATTTTTAATCAGTTCTTTTCTTTAGAAATGGCATGGGACCCTGGGACAACAGAAGAATTCCTGCCTGGTTCCAAGTTCTAAATGAGGTTACGATGGGAACTCCTGTGAGAGTCTCATACTCCAAGCACCCCCATGACTGCCCTGCATTCTCTGGACAAATTCCAGTAGAACTTATGTTCCTTGATAATCTTATGGTCTTGTTTTGAAAATATGTCAAGTAGCCTCATACAAAAAAAAAAAAGAAATAGAAGTGTAATATTTGTCTTCTTGGGTTATGGAACAAGGAGCCCAAATCAATAGGGATATAAGCAGGAGACACCATATCAGCAGAAAGACAATGAAAATCCCTCATCCTTGGAACAAAGGCAACAAATGGCCCCCTGATAAAACTTACTTTGTAACTTAGCTAAAGAAATACATGCATCTCAGTCTCGAGGTTTTCTGTTTTTCTTTTTAGTCATGACTACATATTTATTTGTTTACTTTTTAATGTCTAATTACTTTTTAAAAAATTTTATTGAAGTACAGTTGATTTACAATGTTGTGTTAATTTCTTCTGTACAGCCAAGTACTCAGTTATACATATATATGTAGAGAAAGATACATAGATTCTTTTTCATATTCTTTTCCACTATGGTTTGTCACAGGATATTGTATACAGTTGCCTGTGCTATCCAGTAGGATACTGGTGTTTATCCATCCTGTATATAACAGTTTGCCTCTGCTACTCCCAAACTCCCACTCCTTCCCTCTGCTCCCCCACCTGCTGCCGTTCCTTGGCAACCGCAAGTCTGTTCTCTATATCTGTGAGTCTGTTACTGTTTCATAGATATGTTGATTTGTGTTGTATTCTAGATTCCACATACAAGTGATATTCAGTTTTGAGTTTTGACTGAAAATATAAAAACTTATGAGTAGTCAGCAGTGAAAGCATAGCCCTAGACAGTTGATCAATGAGTTTATATCTGTCTATAAAATGCAAGGGCCTGATGGACATTATACTAAGAGGCTCAGTATTCAATTCTTGGATGATTGGTCAGTTATTTATGTGGTGCTATAATATATAGTATGGAAAATTACTTGTCAATGAGATCCTCAGGCATGAAATAATAATAATGCCCATTTAGTCTCTATGCTGACGATACTATGGCCATGTTATCTCCAAATCCTATTATAATTTTATATGATCCGTGTGGCCATCTCCATTTTAAAGACCCAGCTGCTGAGAACCAGCAAGATGACTCAGCGTGCCCCAGATCCCACAGCCAGAGCAGGATAGGGTCCAGGTCCGTCTGTGCCAAAGCCAGTGTCTGTTCCATTGCCTTGCCATTGGGTGTCTGGCACTGGATTTGATGCTGCAGGGGCTTCCAAAGAAGGGCAACACCTAACTTCTGTCTTCTAGAAGGAGCAGGATTCCAGCCTCTCCGAGGTTGACTGTTTTGACAACTTCTTCTCCCAAACCAGCCTCTCTACCTCTTGGCCTTTGCCATCATCCATCATGAACGTCTCTCCCAAACTCCACTAGGACCAGGGATTGCTTTGTGCTCCCTAGTACCTGACCTCATCATGGTTAGACATTTAGGGAGGGCTTATTAGACTCAACGGTGAAAGTGAAAGTCGCTCAGTTGTGTCCGACTCTTTGTGACCCCATGGACTATACAGTCCATGGAATTCTGTAGGCCAGAATACTGGAGTGGGTAGCGTTTCTCTTCTTCAGTGGATTTTCCCAACCCAGGGGTCAAACCCAGGTCTCCCACATTGCAGGCAGATTCTTTACAAGCTGAGCCACAAGGGAAGCCCAAGAATACAAGAATACTATACAGCCCATGGAATTCTGTAGGCCAGAATACTGGAGTGGGTAGCCTATCCCTTCTCTAACAGCTCTTCCTGACCCAGGAATCAAACCAGGGTCTCCTGCATTGCAGATGGATTCTTTACCAACTGAGTTATCAGGAAGCAGTTCCACTCATCTTTCTCCCTCCCTTCCTGTAAGCTCAGCTTTCATGATCCTCTCCCGTTTTTGCTCCCTCCTGCTGGTTCTCAGTCATTTATGTTGCTCTTCCAAACCTAAAATTCAGTCTTTTAGGGAACCTGGTGTCATTATCACAAATCAACATCATGTCCCACTTTCCAAAGCCAGCTTTGGTAAAGTTCAAGTGGAGAGAAAGCTTTTGCCCACTAGTTCTTTTGGTCCTCAATCCTTAAAAACAGATTTCTTCATCCTTTCTCCAGGGACAGTGTGATGACTCATAGTTCTGTTAGTTGAAAGAAATGCTTACAAGCCTCAACAGTTCTGTCCCCATGAAGCCTGCCCTCCCATACCTAATACCAATTCACAAGATCCTTTACTGGTACTCAGGGCACTGATCAATAAAATAGGTGGGAATGTGCTGTAGTGCCATTTCCTATTCTGGAACCCTCTTCCCTCAGACCTTGATATAGCTGTCTCCTTATCATCATCCCAGCCTCAGCTGAAATGTTACCCTCTTCCCAGAGCACCCCAGTTCCCATTTGACCTCCCTCATGGTCACTACCACATTGTCCAATTTTAATTCACTTTGTAGCACATTAGCTCTGATATTTTTTTTGTTTATCTAATCAAATATTTATTGTCTGCCAACCCTGTTAAACTGTAAGCTTTGCGATAGCAAGGAAACTGTCTCACTTGTGTCACTGTGGATTCTCCCATGCCCAACACAGTGTCTACGACCAGACAGAAACTCTATAAATATTTGATAAGTGGATGAACCAATCTTAGTCACTGTGGAACTTCTGCCTTGGAAATGTACAAAGGCCAACACATTATCAGGATTTGTTGAATGAAAAGAAATCCCAGATGAGCCTGGGCATCACAGAGACATTCTGTGCAAGTGATGCAACTATCTCTAGGATGTGTCTAGGCAGAGATGTCACATAGAACAGGTGAATTTTTCAGTTACATTTTGGTGCTGCTCTTACAGAGCTACCGACTTTCTCTTTGTCTGCCCATCGGAGTGAGTGTTCTACTGGGAGAACAGAGATTTCTCACCCATATACAGGATAGTATTTTCTTCTTTTAACAAATGTAGTAAGCAATTTGTGGAACAAAAAAAGATATGGAAGAACATTTAAAAACTAAATTCTAAAACATTGCCCAAATAGGATTAAGAAGCGTGCATGTGCCCATGTGTGAACAATAAATCCTTAGTTAGTCTGTGGTGTGAGAATAACTTTTCAGAAAACTAGCTAGTTTCTCCTAGTACCGGCTGTGTGTGAATTATTCAAGCAACTGTTGTAACTTTCTTCTCTTCCCCTAAGATCAGCCAAGCTGATACCTGAAATCTATCATGGTAATCAGACTCCAGATAACATGGAAAAGATTTTCCCTTATCACAGATTTTTATTTTAAGATCCCCAAACACAAACCTCACTGTGGAGCCCCTGAAGTAGTTTGAAAAGAAATGAATAAATAGTGGACATGAAGTCTACCCGTAACTCTCATATATTCTTGTAAAAATGCACACAGCGTGTTGCATCTCTACACCTTCTCTCTCTGGAGGTATGTGATAACCAGTATCACAACCAAAGTTTTACATTTGTGTTCTCCAGGCCCATTTGGAATCATGACTATGGATCTTTGTAATTTATTGTGGGCCCGTGTGTGCTTTACTCATTTCATCTTACAGTCATCCTCTGAGGTAGGTGGCATTCCCTCTAGTTCACAGTTGAGGAAATGGAAGTCTCTAGTGGCTAAGTGGTCTGCCTGATGTCACATAGCTAGAAGTGGCAGGACTGGGCAGGTATGGTATCTACCCTGTCATAGCACTCCCATAACCCTGGCAGTATTTTCAAACCTCTCTTCAAGCACTTGAAAAGAAAGTGAAAACATTAGTTGCTCAGACATGTCCAACTCTTTGCAACAGCATAGGCTGTAGCCCTCTGGGCTCCTCTGTCCCTGGGGTTTTCCAGGCAAGACTACTGGAGTGGGTTGCTATTCCCTTCTCCTAGGGATCTTCCCCACCCAGGGATTGAACCCAGGTCTCCTGCATTGCAGGCAAAGCACCTATCACTCTCATTTCATTGGCTTTATTCAGGAATTTATCTTTTCCCTTCTATTATGCTTCCCTGGTGCCTCAGACCATAAAGAATCTGCCTGCAGTGCAGGAGACCCAGATTTCATTCTTGGGTCAGGAAGATCCCCTGGAGAAGGGAATGGCTACTCACTCCAGTATTCTTGCCTGGAGAATTCCAGAGACAGAGGAACCTGGCTGGCTAAAGCCCATGGGGTTGCAAAGAATTGGACACAACTGAACGACTAAACCTTTCACTAGAAATTAGCATCCATGTCTCTTCCTTCTCTTAATCCTCTATATACCTTACGAAATGCTCTGCACATAATAAACCAGGGCTGGGGGGAAGTTAATGAGGCACTCACTTTGAGTGTAAAAGTTAAGGGAACACTCAAAAAACACAATCATCAAAACACTATTTACTTATATATTTTTTAAAGCTGTTTTTATCTTTTGGCGCTTTACACATTGCTCCAATTCTCCATCCCCACTTCTGGCAATCACCAATCTGTTCTTTAAGTCTGTGAGCTTGTTTTTTTCCCCTTACATTTCATATATAACAGCAATCACATGGTATGGTACTTGTCTTTCTCTGTCTAACTTACTTAACATAATACCCTCAAGGTCTATTCGTATTGTTTCAAAAGGCAAGATTGTATTCTTTTTATGGCTGAATACTGTTCCACTGTGTATGAATATATGTGTATATATGCACCACATCATCCTAATCCATTAACCCGTTGCTGGGCATCCAAATCTTGGCTTTTGTAAAGAGTACTGCCATGAAAGTGGGCCTGCATGTATCTTTTCAAGTTACTATTTTCCTTTTTCTTTATATAAATACACAGATATGGAACTGCTGGATCATATGGATTATAGTTCTGTTTTCAATTTTTTAGAAGTCTCCATACTGTTTTCTACAGTAGCTATATCAATTTACATTCTCACCAGTAGTGTACAAGGGTTCCTTTTTCTCCACATCCTTGTCAATACTTGTTATCTGTGGTCTTTTTGATTATAGCTACTCTGATAGGTGTGAGGTGATAGTGCTTTATGGTTTTGATTTTCATTTCCCTTATAACTAATGATGTTGAGCATCTTTTCATGTACCAGTTGGCCATCTGTAGGTCTTCTTTGGGGAAAAAAAGTCTATTTTGAAAATGTAAAATTAATACAAAAATTCCATGATGAACAAAATATTAAAATTTAAATAGAGCCTATTATACAGAGTGAAGTAAGTCAGAAAGAGAAATATAAGTATCGTATACTGACACAAACATATGGAATCTAAAAAGCTGACACCGATGAATTTATTTTCAGGGCAGCAATGGAGAAACAGGCAATAGGAAACAGACCTATGGACCTGGTGCGGGGAGGAGAGGAGGGAGAAGGGGAGATATATGGAGAGAGTAACATAGAAATTTACAATACCATATGTAAAATAGATAGCCAATGGGAATTTGCTGTATGATTCAGGAAACTCAAACAGGGGCTCTGTGACAGGCTGAAGGGTGGGATGGGGAGGGAGATGGGATGGATGTCCGGGAGGGAGGGGACATGGGTGTACCTATGGCTGATTCTTGTTGATGTATGACAGAAAACCACAAAATTCTGTTCATTTTTATGCCAATAAAAGATTTTGAAATTTTTTAAAAATTTAAGTAAAAATAGGCCCTGATCTTGAACTTGGCCTCCCTTGCTTAGTCCCAGCCCTGTAAGAGCTCTTAAAATATACTGAATGAATGCATTGTATAATTGGTGTTTGGCTTACATGAGCCAAGTGCTCACCCCAGCCTGGAAAAACCACCATAGTCCTGCTTCCGTACTAGCCTGAGCAGCAGTCTACCCAACAGGGGGAGTTTTCTTCACAACTCTAAATTAAAAACTGTCCTTGGTTGTCTAATATACTGAAGTTCCTTTTCTCTTTCATTTTGTTATCTTCCCACTTTCCTTATTCTTCTTGTTTAAAGAAATTGGAATAGTTATTTTCAAAGACACATTGTAAGATGTGTGTGTGTGTGTGTGTGTATATATGTGAGATATATAGATTTTGTGTGTGTGTGTATCGATCTCTCTCTTACTGTTCCCATTGGGCTCCACCAGGGCTCAGTAAATAATTAGAAGCTCAGTAAATACTTGTGAATTTATCAATTGGATTGTAGGACATGAACTGTAGGAAAAGAATAGTTTAATTTTGAGTATATTAGATTCATCTGAAGTCACCATTTTATAGCCGACAAAAAGCTTTGTTCCAAAAAGACCAGCAGGTCTAATTTGCTTTCACTTCAGTTAAGCCCATTCTTTTATGCTGTCTTCATTGTTTGTGTTAGGAACATTGAAGACTTAGCCAAACAAGGAATGTGTAAATGGAATGCAGTTGCATTGTCATTCACAGTAGCGATTAATAAGACAGAAATCTAGGGTCGAAGTGCCCACTGGGCAGCTTCTCATCTCAGTAAACAGGCTCCATTACAGAATGAATCACCACTTTCAGAGGAACTTTAGTGTCTCCAAAGGCCTATCTCTCAAAGTCAGAATTAAAATGTTGAAAACAAGCTTCAAGTCCCAAATGGTCAGACCGACTAGGAATGAGGAAAGAGGTGCCCTTGCTGCTGTGCCAGTGAGGGACCGGGAGAGGTGGCTCTGTCCCTCGAGTGTGGCTGTCTGATCAAAGCTTGGCTGTTGTTGCTCTGGGCTCTAGACTGTTGAAAAAAAGGAACAATTGCCATCAGAATAAATCTTTCTATGCTTAGGTATAATCTACCTAGACAGGCTCAATTTAGAAAGACTTCATAGTTTTCAGAAGAGCAGATCATTCATTATTTCAACAAATGCCTACTGAGGACCTACATATGCCAGGTGCTGGGGATTCAGTAGTGAACAAAATAATAGTCCCAGGGAGTGTGCATCTTGGTGGGGAGAGCTTGAGATAAACGATGCAACAAACAACAGTGTGATATGGCAGATGGTGTAAGCTTCATGGAGGGAAATGAGTCAGGGCAAGGATAGCTGCTTTGGCTCCAGTGGGCAGAAAAAGAATCTCTGGAGAGGAACCGTGTGACCTAAGGCCGGAATGGTGTGTTTGGGAAAGGCAAGGAGGTCAGTATAGCTGCAGCCTGGTGAAAGAGGAGGGTAGGGAGAGGAGATGAGGCCACACAGAAGTCTGAGGGCCAGATCACATCAGCCTAGTGCAGGCCATGAGCACTTAAGACTCTATTCTGAGAGATGGGAAGCCTCTGGAGGTTTTTAGAAGTAATGACCTGATATGATATATGACCTGATATGACCTGATATGATGTTTTATAAAAATCACTCTGACTTTTAAGTGGAGAAGAGCCAGTGCTTTGACCCTGGGTACCCCAAAGCCAGGTATAATCTTGCCCTTGTGGAGCTTATAAATTGATGGAGAATTTTGGCAATGGGCACGTAAACAAAGAAACAAAGTCAGTTCAGGTACACTCTAAATAAAATGAAAGAGGGTGATGGGTAATCAGGAAGAATGGGACTGTCTGCTGTAGTTAATGGTTAGGAAAGCTTCCCTAGAGAGGTGATGTTGAACTGAGAACAGAGTAAGGAGGAAGAGCAATCATGCACCAGTGAGGGAGGGTGCAGAATATACCAGGTGCGTGGCCAGCAGTGCAAATGCCCTGAGGTGGGGGCGAACTAGGGACAGAGGTCAAGAAGCGGCAGAGCCAGACCCTGGAGAGACACTCAGGTGACAGTGAGGAGTTTGGATTTCATTCTAATGGAAATGGACAGCCGCTGCAGGTATTTAAGTATGAATTCTATTGCAAAAGGGCCTCTCTTCTATTTTGTGGAGAATAAATGTGCCGTGAGAATGGAAATTAGGACACCAGCCTTTGCAGTAATATATGCAAGAGATAATGGTGATTTCAATACTAGTAGAGCTCGTGGCTGAGAAGGCAATGGCACTCCACTCCAGTACTCTTGCCTAGAAAATCCCATGGGCGGAGGAGCCTGGTTAGGCTGCAGTCCATGGGGTCGCAAAGAGTCGGATACACTGAGTGACTTCACTTTCACTTTTCACTTTCATGCACTGGAGAAGGAAATGGCAACCCACGCCAGTGTTCTTGCCTGGAGAATCCCAGGGATGGGGAGTCTGGTGGGCTGCCGTCTATGGGGTCGCACAGAGTCGGACATGACTGAAGCGACTTAGCAGCAGCAGCAGCAGAGCCTGTGGAGTTGAAGAGTGGACTGGGGACATATTTTGGAGTAAGTCAACAGTCAATTAATGCAATGGATGTGGGGAGTATGGGGAATCAAAAATAAGTTCTAGGTAATTGATTTGAGCAACTGAGTAGAGGTGTGCCATTTATAGAGATGGAGAAGAATGAGAGAGGGAAAGATGGGAGAGGGCCATAATGAGGGGAGGGAAAATCAAGAGTTCTGATTTGACATGTTACATTTGAGAGAGACCCTTGATGGAGCTTTTAGTGCAGATGTCCAACAGAAAATTTGATATAGGTGTCTGGAATTCAGAATAGAGGTCTGAGGGTGAGACAAAAGTTTGGGAATTATCAGCATGCAATTAGTATTTATTGCCCAGGACTAGATGGTCATCTAGGGAAATAATATAAAGAGGAGCAAGAGGGTAGAAGACTAAGCCCTAAGGATGTTCCAAAATTTAGAGTGGAGATGTGGAAAAGGTGCCAACCAGAAGGACTAAGAAGAGGGACAGGTAAGCAGAAGGCAAGCCAAGACAGAGGTATGTGTAGACTCTAAAGGAAAAGAGTTTCCAGGTGTGCATATCCAGCTGTGTTAAATGCAGTGGAGAGATGAGATGAAGATAAACAGAAAATATTGGATTTGGAGAACACTGAACATTTTTGGTGATCTTGGCAAGAACAGCTTGAGTAGAATAGAGAAAGCAGTTTTGCGTAGTTTCCCTTTGGCTGAAGGTAGGTTTCATGACCCCTCTGTGAAGTCACTTGTAAATTTTTATCTCTTGGAGTACAGAGAAATATACCAATTTCCTTCTACTGTTAAGCAGACTAAAAATGGTTACATTCTCTGGTATAGAATTAACCAGTTTTGGGTATCTTCTGTTTCATTAAAAAAAAAAGACTTCACGTGTACTTATTTTTTTATTTGACTATTAATTTTGAAATTATGGGGCTCATGAAGGGGACCCAGAGGTAAGGATGTTGGTAACCCCTTTGTTTTATTGATGAGGAAACAAGAAGCTTGGAAAAGTAGAATGATAGAGGCAGGGTAGAATCCAGGAATCTTTCAGCTTCACTACACGCAGCCCTTATGATTCGTATAACTCTACCCCTCATTCCCAAATGCACCCAATTGAATAATATTAGAACAGTGGTCCCAGGTAGCTTGACACAGGCATTCTACCTTCTGGATTGCTTCTGATCTGAGATGGTACTTATCAAATGGAATCAGCTTCATAGATTTGGTCATGTTTTAGGATATTACAGAAGACTCCATTGATGAAAGTCTGAAAAACACTCCCTGACCCATGTCTATGGCATGCACACTACTAAGATACTCTTTCTTGCTTGCTCAGATACAGCCTCATGCAGATTTCCAGGCAGATACCAATAAACATCTCACATGACTCTGGAGTGAAGCCTGTTTGTCTTACACGTTTTGGATGGAAATTGCCAATGCTCCTAGCCTTAGCAAGCTTACAATGTACAATGGTGAAAACCGTACATTGAGCAAAAGAATAATGGATTCAGAGATCTTTGATCTGACAAGATACTCAAGTGGTCCTCAGGTGGTCATTGACTGGCATGGTATTTATATGAGTTTATTACTTAAAGATAGGATTTTTCACTTTGGTAATACAAGTGGAAAACTCAAGTGGGAGATGTAGCTCTTTCAGATACCTTAAGAAAACTACTTTATGTGTGAGGAAAACACCACTTAGCCTCCCTCTGTGGCTCTAATAGACCTGCCTGGCTATATGGCTCACCAGTATGGTATCACCATGGCGACAGTTCTTTACCAGAAGCTGGATCAGAGAACCAGATCTCAACCTACCACCAGGCATCGCCCCATCCGGGATCTGGGTATGCTTAGCCATGTAGTCTATATAAGGCATTTATCCCAAGTCTTATTTTCAGCATCTACAAAAGGAGGGGAATTTCCATAAAGAGTGTGTGGGGCTCACATGAACTGATTTGAGTGGATGCATATTATAAACTGTAAAACATTATACAATTGTGAGCTGTTATGAGACTTACAAAGAGAATCCAGAACCAAATTAAGCTTGACAATTTGACATCTCAAAAGTATGAGAGACTATAAAAGTAAGGAAAATATTTACTGTAGTTAACTTGTGAATTAGGTGAAGGCACACATGCCTACTTCTTAAAAGGCACAGTAAAGACTCTGCATCTAGGAAAGCCTGTATTCTGTGGCACTACCTGGAACTGGGGATCAAGGGAAATAGCATTTATTGTGTATCTCTTCTGCAGGCGGGGGTGGGGCGGGGGTGGGGGTGGGGGGGCTTTGGGCTAGGTAGGATTTAGCCAGTGTGGAGACAAGGATCCTTCCTGTGAAAGATGTCAAACCAACAGGGACTAGGAGGCAAATATCCAAATTCCAGGACAGAATGTGATATGTGTAGCAGAAGAGATATGAAGGTTCACAAAGTCCAGAGTGGAGCAGTTTTGTTAGGTAAGAGAGGGCAGCAGAGGAGTTTTCTTAAAGAAGTGGGATTTCTGATGTGCTGTGAGGGATGAATATAATGCTGAAAGTTAGGTAAGGCAAGCCAGGTACAGGGCAAATATATAAAGGTATGTTGCAAAGTTTATGCCAGTATAAGAGTGGTGCAGATGGTGACTGCAGCCATGAAATTAAAAGACACTTACTCCTTGGAAGGAAAGTTATGACCAACCTAGATAGCATATTAAAAAGCAGAGACATTACTTTGCCAACAAAGGTCCACCTAGTCAAGGCTATGGTTTTTCTGTAGTAATGTATGGATGTGAGAGTTGGACTATAAAGACAGCTGAGTGCTGGAAGAATTAATGCTTTTGAACTGTGGTGTTGGAGAAGACTCTTGAGAGTCCCTTGGACTGCAAGGAGATCCAACCAGTCCATCCTAAAGGATATAAGTCCTGAGTATTCTTTGGAAGGACTGATGCTGAAGCTGAAACTCCAAAACTTTGGCCACCTGATGCAAAGAACAGACTCATTTGAAAAGACCCTGATGTTGGGAAAGATTGAAGGTAGGAGGAGAAGGGGACAACAGAGAATGAGATGGTTGGATGGCATCACTGACTCAATGGACATGCTGCTGCTACTGCTAAGTCGATTCAGTCGTGTCCGACTCTGTGCAACCCCATAGACGACAGCCCACCAGGCTCCACCGTCCCTGGGATTCTCCAGGCAAGAACACTGGAGTGGGTTGCCATTTCCTTCTCCAATGCATGAATGAGTCTGAGTAAACTCCAGGAGTTGGCTATGGACAGGGAGGCCTGGTGTGCTGCAGTCCATTGGATCGCAAAGAGTTGGACATGACTGAGCGACTGAACTGAACTGAAGAGTTGTCCAACATGAATGGAGCAAAGGTCAGAATGGAAAAATTATAACAGCGAACCTTTACTGAGTGCTTACTGCATGTCAGGCTGTCCTAAAGGCATTAGGCATGCTTCTTCAGGAATCATCATAGTGACCCCATGGGATAGACAGTGATGTCATTGAGTGGATGAGCAAAGTGGGGCACAGGCAGGCTGAGTAAATTGCCCATAGTTACCCTGCTAGTAAGTGACTGAAGCAAGACTTGAACTCCAAATAGTGTCATCCAGGAGTCTAAACTGTATACCACTGTGCTATGTCGCATTCTCAGATTCTAAGAGGTGAAAAGCTGAAACGAGAATGAAATGAGGCTGAATATCTCCTCTGGGGTTATACTAACATGCAAGTATTAGGAGCAGGTACAAGTGTGCTCTTATTTCAAAGACCAGTGTTCCCCCAAATTGGCACACAGGCTATGAGTGAGATGATACTTCAGACACTGCCCATTAGTTTTAAGAAGTTATGTATTTATCTTAATATGCATTTTGCATGTCAAAACCTTGATCATGGAAATTTTTACTTAGAATGATGCTATATTTTTTAAGTTGGGTCAAAGAAAAACTTTACTAAAGAAATTTATTAAAAAGTAAATAATAGTACAGTTGATATACAGATATGTCAAAAAGCATGAAAGTAGCATTTGAATGCTTAAAATTTGAGGATGCACTGGATGGGCGATGCAAGCAATTAAAGTTTCTAGAAAAGAGATAAGAATGGTCAAACATCCTCTATGGGAAGTTAATTATGTCCCAACATTTAGGATTGATTAAAGGGCCCAACAGTGAAAGAGGTGGGGTCCTGTTTTAGTCGACTCTATCAGTCAGTATTCAGCCAAGAAGACAGAAGTCCTTCTAAGTCTTTACAGCAAGGAGATTTAGTGGAGAGAGTGCCTGGGTTACAAGGCTGATACAGGAGCTGAGGAGCCAGAGTGGGTATACTGCAGCAGCTCCAGAAGCAGCTTCTACCCATAGGCTAGAGGGATAAAGGGAAAAGGTCATGCTCGACCCCCAGGGATCAAGGTCACGCTCGACCCCCAGGGATCAAGGTCACTGGCAAAACTGCAATCACATTGAAGCTACAGGTGTACAGCTACAGGTGACATCACTTAAGGCAAAGTGAGTGAGTGAGAGTGTTACTCACTCAGTCGTGTCCAACTCTTTGAGACCCCATAGACTGTAGCTCGCCAGCCTCTGTCCATAGAATTCTCTGGGCAAGAATACTGGAGTGGGTTGCCATTTCTTTCTCCAGGGCATCTTCCCAACCCAGGGATCAAATCTGGGTTTCCCGCACTGCAGGAGGACTCTATCTTCTGAGCCCCCAGGGAAGACGGTAAGGCAGAGAGGAACAGGGAGAAATACTCCTGCTTCTCCCTCCACCAGCTCTCTAACCTCCTCCCTCTGGCACCTCCCATGGGCTGAAGTAGGAAACACAGTCCGTGCAATGCAGAGCCAGGGAAAGGGGAGGCCAAAAAGGCCCACCTACGATCAGCATCAGTGCTGGGACTCCAGCCTTAATCTCTCAGGGAGTAATTATGGAAGGGCCAAGGGCCGGCGGAGCTAGGATGCAGATGATCCCTTTTGGAGACATCTTTAGACAGAATGGGTAGGATTTGATATTTGCCTGGAAGGGCAGGGAATGATGGAAGAAATGTGAGTGCAAGAGTAAGAGGGATGAGCTGAATGAAATAAACCCTAGATTCATTCTTGGGTAAGAGTCTTTTGGACATTACCTTCTCTTTTTCCACACTTGTTCCGTCTCATATGGCATTTTATTCCCATGCACACCAGAAAAATCTTTATTCTTATTGTTCCTATGAATTTATTTTTTCTGTTACTGTATCTGTTATTTTACTGGTCAAGTTAAAGACTCATATAATTACTGAAAGTAATTGTAAGAAATTATATTTAGTATATCCAAAAGTATTTTTAATGTGTTTTTCTAATCATAGCACAGCTTTCTTGCTTATCCCAGCTTCTTTCTTGGCTAATAGGCTGAACTAAACCTCGGGATCCTCCATACTTTTGTGGGTCAAAGAGTTGGGACATATCTTTGTAAACATTTCGTACATGATGGGGTCAGAAGCAAACTGTGGATTTACAACGCCTTCTGGTAATTTGTTTAGAATAGGTTACCTGACAAGTTTATATAAATTGAACACCAGTTTGTTCCTGAGTAGCTAGCACAATATTTCTTATTCCTGTGGTGGGGGGAACTTTTTGAAAATGATCAGGAATATTTACCATTTGCACACTGACCCACACTGTAGCACCTGGAAGGGAACTGCTTTGCTTTCCAGAACTTCTTGTTCCTGAAGAGTTACAGGAAAAGTTGGAGAAGAATTTTAGCCAGAAACATTTGTCCTTTTTGTCACTCCCACCTCGTTTCCTAGGACATTTTCATGTCAGCATGATCTTGGCTGAAAAAGAATTTATTCCTCTTAACATTTTCCTCAACTAAGAATAATCATCTTGTACCTTTTTGAAGCCATGTCTGAGACTGCTCTGCTGTCCCTCACAGGGGAGTGGTTTCAAAAGGGATAAGCTGAGAAATGATGTCAGGTGTGTGAGGGCTGCTGGTGGGTGATAGTTTCATTGTATGTTGTTAGAAATAGTCATGCTGATTGGGAGATCCACCAATAACTGTATCCTTCCTCGTCCGGTGACCACTTGACTTCTTGAGGTTCCTGAGAAACATATATGTGCACAGTGGGCATTGACCTGACTGCTCCTTGGGAGAAAAGGAAACAAAATCTACACTTATCCTATGGATGACTGGGCCCAGATCTTTTCTAATACCAGCATAGGGAAGAAAGAGAAGAAAGACTAAGCCAATATGGGTGTATGGATTTTAGAAAGCTCCACCACTAAAAAACTATAGCTCAGTCATTCTCTGACATTTGATATATAATGTCAATTTGAGGAGCTGCCCCCCCCCTTTTTTTTTTGAGAGTGGACTTTCTTTCTCTTTACTTTCATTAATCCTTTGGAATAAGGAAAGTAAGAGGTAAGGAGATTATACCTTCAACTCTACCCTTCCCAGACACACACACACTGCTAGTGTGGTATAAATAGCTGGAAGTGTTGAGTGATACCCAGGACTTGAGTCACTGAAAGTATGGAGCTGAGAACACCATAGATGTCCAGTAACTTCCCGCTGACCACATGTTTAACTGATTAGAGAGACAAGAAGATCTTCCAATGATATATTTCACATATGATGTGGTCTTTTGGCTCAGACCTTGAGTAGTAAATTATATTCAAACTCCAGGCCATTTCTAGACTTTTTATAGACATTTATTTGCCATAGATCCTTGGCTAATACACTCACTGTCTTATCCCTTTTCTCTTTCGCCCATTTTAGCAGAATATATTCTTCTACCATTTCCAGACTCAATTGTCTCCTCCTGCCTTTTTATGGTAAATATTCTGACATTTGATATGTAATATCAGTAAAATATTTTTTCAATAAACAATGTTGCAAGGTGTTCAAAAAAATCATGACCAATTAAATATTTGAATACCAATGGTCAATTCTATTAATCTCTTAACACTAGATATCCCAAATCTAGAATGCTATAAAACTGCAGGAAAGAAAAAAGAACCTACTAGAATTATTCTCTAAATAGTGAGTTTCAGCAGAAGGAAAGCACTGGTTTACCAGAGTGAGTGGCCTTTATTGACACTACTTTTGACAGTTAACTTGGATTATGTTGGGTTAATAGTGTGTATTTTACCATATACTTTGACCCATTCTTCCTCAAAATGAAGACCAACTGTGAGATGAAGCAAAACTGGAAAGCATTACCAGATTTACCCAAGATGTCATTGGTTCTTTTCATGAACCAGAAAATCCATTGATGGGATCCATGCTACATCCAAGGGGCTTCAGAATTAAGAGATTGCTCTATTTTTCTTTCCGTTCAAGTAGAAATAATTAGCTAAGGAATCTAACAGGAGTCATAATTCTAGGGCTTTGGTGAAAATGTTCTTTCTTTTTATGACCCTCAAATTTTATAAGATCAAAATGCCTGCTTGTTTAATTTTTCTGAATTATCATATGCCCTCCCTTCTTCCTAGGATTATTGTGAAATAAATGGAGACAATGGAGATATAAAATGTTCTGTAGACACTTGAGGTCTTACTATTTTTATTTTTTATTTGCCAAGGAAAGAATAACCTTTGGGTAATTTTTTGCTCCAGCATTAGTTGAAATCATTTCCATCTAGGGAACTGCAGATAGGGGAAGGAATTAAGAGTCAGAAATTATAGAAGGAAAGCAAAGTGATAATATTAAAGAAACTAATAAGTTAGGGAGTAGAAGGGCTTAGAGAAGATTAGTTATAAATCGATGAATAAAGAGGCCAAAAGAAGGGATCAAAATAAAATTGACACTTTTTCTTTTAATTTGCCAAAAATTCCCAGGGATACATTTCAAAGAGAACTTATGCAATATGAAGGAGGTCATATTGTAAGCTTGAATTTAAAATATAAATGTGGAATATTTAAAAGAGCCCTCATTTCAACTATTTTAGGAACTGCTTGGGATTAAAACCTTATAGAGTATATTACAGATTGGCTGCCCATTAAGTAGATGCCATCAATATTATGACTGATGATAATAGCTTAAGAATCATTTATTATTAGGAAGTCTTTAGTGCTGTGGTAAGTTGGAGAGGGTAGAAGATATTGACACTCATCTAGTTTGTCTTGTTTTTAATTCTCTTGAGAGGAACAAGGTATCGAGATTACCTGCCCAGCAGCCCCATCTCCATATACAACCAATCTCAAAGAAGTCTGGCTTACAGTTTTACTGGCCCCACCGTTGTGTGACTCATCTGCCTGGATCCCAAGTTCCCAGGGAAAAATGTCTGTTTTTAGCTGAGGCCCCCTTTCTCAGGATAAGCTCTCAATAAAAAACCCTGAATTCTAGTCCCTTCCAATGTAGATTATAAATTGTCTTCATTTTAGAATTATATATGTGCTAGAATAATAGTGGTAGTTTCATACTTACCAAACATGTTCTACATACCAGCTATAACTGATTTAATCCTCACAACAAATCCATGAGCTAAATATTGGTACTGTTAGTATTCCCACTTATAGATGAGGAAATTGAGGCACAGTGAAAAAGTTAAATAACCTGATTATACTAAACTCGATTTGAATCTAGGCAACTGAGTTCTTGACCTATAGACTATTGTCTCTAAATAGATGCATTCCCAAACTTTTGAAATATTGGAAGAATAAAAGATAGTATTTTTTCCTATCTCTGCCATATTATAATGGACAAGTCTGAGATAAAAATGTACACTATGGGGAGGGAGCTAGGAGGGAGTTCAGGATGGGGGAAACAAAGAATAAAAAAAATGTACACTAAATATTGAAGTCAAGAGGGGCACATTTTAAGGGGAAAGATGATAACATTTTTATTACCTCTATTTAAGATGCAACAGAGATTTATGTAAGGGAATGAAAAATCGGCTAAAAAAGGGTGAAGCTCTCATTTCCAAGCTTAAGTATGTGCAAATATGTGGCTTAGAAGGGAGAAGGCTGTACTTTTGACAAGCCAAGTTTGTTTTAATTTGTAGTACTTGTACATCTTGTACCTGAGCAGCACTGACTATTTGTAATAAAGTGTCCTAGTTGGTTTAAAACCAAAATAAAACCAAGAGTTGGTGTCAGGGCTGATTTATTCCAAAGGGAAGACTTCCATCCAGGCAACAGAAAATTCTTGTGGGAGGTGACAACGGACTTGTCCAGTTGCTGTGCTGGCCACTCCAAGTGTCACTATGGTCCCTACAGCTCAGATGCAGCCGCTGAACTTACAGGGGAGATTCTTAAACCCTGGCCTTTGGCCAAGGACATTGAAAAGACTTCTTGGAAAGAGTGACTACTTTGCAGTGATTTATAGACAGTGTGCAGCAGCTTTTGAATAATGAATTATACACAGGGACCTGGCAATTTTCAGATCATGATCAAGTGGAAGTCCTTTATATTTCTGGTGTAAATCATGAATCTTGTCTCACCAAAACAGTGCTGGGAACAAAGGGGTTAGAATCTCTCTTCTGGCCTGGCCACAATCCCCTTCTTTCATCATTCCAGTCCTGTTGATATCTTATCCATGTTACTCACTTCAATATCTTGCATGGCTCTGGTTAATGCCTTGGTATTACTTCAACATGTAAACAGCTAAAGAGAACTCTGTCTGCAGCTGCTCAAAGCTCAATTCTTAAACTCTTAGGGTCATGGGCCTCCTTGAGAATCTGATGAAAGTCATGGATTCTCTCCCAGAAAAATATCCAGGCATATAATGATGTCTACAATGTCATGAACTTCTGAAACCATTCCTGTAACCAGGATAGGAATCCTGGCCCTGATAACTTTAAATGAAAAATTTTATTTGGGGATCCAGGCTCCTCCTAGCTCACACTTTGCCATCCCCAGCTATAGCCCTTATCCTCATGGTCTCAGATAGCAGTAAATGTTCCAGCCATTGTAAGTGCATCCCAGGCAAGAAGGCAGATGAGAAAGATAATTTTAAGGGCATCTCCCCAAAGTTGCCTAAACACATATGCTTTTGTGCAGGACTGGCTCCATGAGCATGCAACCAGTACAGTTACATGAGGCCTGTTGGCTTGGGTTTAGTGCTCTATAGCCACCATCTTGACTTTCTTAAATTCATGTTTGAATTTGTACTTTGTAAGTGAAGTTCAAATGGAAAATGGAGAATGTCCACTTTCTGCCTCTTCTTATTTCCCCAGGACTATGTCTCCACAGCTAGCCCCTCTCCCCCAGTACCCTGGGCCGTCTCAGCTTCCCCATCGCCTGTTCCACCTAGCATCTGTTGCGGCCCTCTGTGCACAGTTGCAGTGGCCCGTGCACCCATGGAGGACTGGTGTCAGGTGAAATGTCCCAAGGCAACTTGGGGCAGGGCCTGGCTACTGCGGTCCCTACCCTGAGGTGCCAGTGTCGGAGCGCACAAAGCAGGACTCACTGGGGACTTAGTAATTCACTCACCTTCACCATAAAAACCAAGACCATCCCAGTACATACAGGTCAGAACACACTTGGAAGTCCCACATCTGCAGTGGGTGAGGCAGCGGGACTGTAGAAAGAGCAGATGTCTAGCCTGACTTCCCAGCTCCCAGTGTTGAACAGGAAGGGGGACCCAGCAGCCCCTGGGCTGTCCTGGTGCCTGTGAGTTTTTTCCCTTCCCCACCAGTATATCTGTGTGCCCAAAGGAGAAACATTAACCAGCAAATAAAAATCATTATGACAGGTCAAGAGAAATTTGGGAAGAAAGGTAAAAGCTTTATTTTTATACCTTTGTGTGCATGCTAAGTCATTTTAACTCTTTGTGACTCTATGGACTATATAGCCCACCTAGCTCCTCTGTCCATGGGATTCTCCAGACAAGAATACTAGAGTGGGTTGCCATGCCCTCCTCCAGGGGATCTTCCAGATCCAGGGATCAATCCTGCATCTCTTATGGCTCCCACTTTGGTAGGTGGATTCTTTATCACTAGTGCCACCTGGGAAGCCCCAGTAGCACCCTTTCATACTTTTTCAACAAGAGGCTCTGCAGTTTAATTTTGCACCAAACCCTACAAATTATGTAGTCAGCCTGCTCTGTCTCAGTGGCCAGCCACAAAGAACTGCAAGACTGACTGATAAATACAGTCTTTTTCTAGGTGACTGTGCCCAGGCCCAGATCAGGAGTTCTGTTACCATGGAAGATGGGGATAATGGATATTGGGGTAGATAACTAGCAGTTTCCACCTTGTACTGCTACTGCTAAGTCGCTTCAGTCGTGTCCGACTCTGTGCGACCCCATAAACGGCAGCCCACCAGGCTCCCCCATCCCTGGGATTCTCCAAGCAAGAACACTGGAGTGGGTTGCCGTTTCCTTCTCCAATGCGTGAAAGTGAAAAGTGAAAGTGAAGTCGTTCAGTTGTGTTTGATTCCTAGCGACCCCGTGGACTGCAGTCTACCAGGCTCCTCCATCCATGGGATTTTCCAGGCAAGAGTACTGGAGTGGGGTGCCATTGCCTGTAAGTTAACACTAAAAATAATTACCAGGAATCAAGGATTATTGAAAATGTCTACAAATTTTACCTTGTTTAATCTTGAAGGCAGTAGCGCTATTAGCTCCAGTTTCAAGATAAAGCAGCAGCCCTCGGAGATGAAATCGCTTGCCCCAGAACAGTCTCACAAGGGATGGATCCAAGATTCAAACCTGGGCAATCTGGATTTTGAGTCGAGGATCTCTGTGTGGCACTGCCCTTGCAGTTCAGCAAAAACCATCCTCTGTGGCTCAGCAGGGATGGTCTAGTTTGCTAAGACAGTGAACAGCCTTATAAAAAGTTAGATCATAGGATCACTTGTACCAGAATTGCTGCAATGTTTGTTTAAAATGCAGCTTCCTGAGCTCTAATCCAGGCTACTGAACCAGAATATCTGAAGATGGGTCACAAGAAATTTCATTTTAAGCAAATTCCTCCAGGTGATTCTTAGCAACTTTAAGAAATGTTGCTTAAAGATTTTAGGTTGCTGTAAACTTCCTGAGAGAAGTGTTGTGTGGGAATTAGGAAGTGTATGTGGGTGTGTGTGCCTGTTCAGTCACATGGCCGTGTCCAATTCTCTGCGACTCTATAGATTGTAGCCTGCCAGCTTCCTCTGTCCATGGGATTTCCCTGGGAAGAATACTGGAGTGGGTTGCCATTTCCTTCTCTAGAGGATCTTCCTGACCCAGGGATCAAACCCACGTCTCCTGAGTCTCCAGCATTGTAGGCAAATTCTTTACCACTGAGTCACCAGGGAAGCTGAGGAAATGGATACTCATAGTAATAAATTGTGGCAGGAAAGCAAAATATTACACCCTAATGAAAGGGAATTTGCCAATATCTATGGAGACTACAGATGCATTGGCCTTGTGTTATAGCAGTCCCAATTCCTCACATTTATCCTACAAATAGACCTACACATGTATGAAATGGCAGAGGTACAAGATTGTTCATGGTGGCATTGTTCATCACAGCAAAATAGTAGAAGCAGCCTGAGCATCCAGGGGAGAGGTGGCCAAGTCTACCCACACGGTGGCACAGAATGAGGAAGAGCACTGAGTTCTGATGTAGGAAGGTTCCAGGACATCTTGGGAGGTGAAGAAAGCACGGTGCCAACTGTGCATAGTACAGACAGGTCAGAGAATCAGCTCTCACCAGGAACAGTGCTCCCACAGTTCTCTCTTTACGGACTCTGATCTCAGGGCTGGCATGGCAGGTGGGGGCGGTACCATCAGCTGTGGCCCCTCTTAGTAACCCTTAGATTCTTAAAGGTGCCCTGAGAATTGTCTTTAGAAGTAGCGGAGGTACTTAGGTCCTCTCTGCCCTAGGCAGAGCAGGTCCTGTTCATCAGTTCCATGGCAAAAGAAAACCATTCTGTCACATCTCTTGGAAACAGTAAACCTAGCTCTTGAGTGTTGAATGATTCCTAGACTGTGTTAACGTTTTCATCATTTCCCACTGGAAAGGCTGCTGCCTCAGACCTTTGGGGGGAACACATTTGTATTTACTTTTTAAAAGCACTTGGATGATTGGTGCTCTTCTAGCCCTGTACGATGCCCGTTTCCTCTTGCATTTGGACCGCTCTCTCCTGTTAGGTTGTTTTCTTTTGTACCTAAGAGAAGGCTTACACTCTTAACTGGAAACACAAGGGAGTTTCAATAACAGATTGTTCTCTAAAAATAGTCCCTTCAGTTTTTGCTATTAAACTAGGTGTCAAAGCTCAGAGTTAGAGCAGTTTATTAGAGGAAAAGCAGCACAGAGTGTTCCCTTGGAGATTGTCATATATGGCCGTGAAACCCCAGGAAGGCAGAACTTGGAAGTCTTCACAAGTTAAGCAGAGAGAAACCCAAATGCCAGGTCAATTTTTTTTTTCTCTACTTAAAATATAAGGATTAAAAAACACTCTAGCATCAGGAAGTAGATAAATAGTAGATATGTTAGCACAATAAAATTTTTGTTGCTTCCTGTGTTTGGGGCCTGGATTAATTTTTTCTGGGTACTGTCATGGCCAGTAGTGGTTTCAGAATGTGGAGTAGGAGAGTTTGAAGCTGCATTTTCATGGCCCTTTATGTAAAGATCAAAGAAGTATAAACTGACTGTGTCAAAGACTGAAGGGGTAGCTGATGGACAGTAGAGGGAAAGCTCTCCTTCACCACCCCCTCAGGCCTCACCTTGGCACTCTAATTGGTAGATGAATCATTTCAACTACTTTGGGCTGCTCTTGTGGCTCAGTTGGTAAAGAATCCACCTGCAATGAGAAGAGACCTGGATTTGATCCCTGGGTTGGGAAGATCCCTGGAGGAGGGAAAGGCTACCCACTCCAGTATTCTGGCCTGGAGAATCCCATGGACTACAGCCCATGGGGTCACCAAGAGTCGGACACGATTGAGCGACTTTCAGTTTCACTTTCAACTACTTTAAATAGTCTCATTTAAATGGCTAGTGGCTACCGTTTGGATAGCATACCTCCCAGAGCCTGGAAAAGGGGTCAGGAATTATGATTTCTGAACTCTTTTAGTTTAGTTCAGTTCAGTTCAGCCATTCAGTCATGTCTGACTTTTTGCAACCCTATGGACTGCAGCACACCAGGCCTCCCTTCACATCAGGTGGCCAAAGTTTTGGAGTTTCAGCTTCAGCATCAGTCCTTCCAATGAATACTCAGGACTGATTTCCTTTAGGATGGACTGGTTGGATCTCCTTGCAGTCCAAGAGACTCTCAAGAGTCTTCTCCAACACCACAGTTCAAAAACATCAATTCTTCGGCACTCAGCTTTCCTTATAGTCCAACTCTCACACCCATACATGACCACTGGAAAAACCATAGCCTTGACTAGAAGGACCTTTGTTGACAAAGTAATGTCTCTGCTTTTTAATATGCTGTCTAGGTTGGTCATAACTTTTCTTCCAAGGAGTGTCTTTTAATTTCATGGCCACAGTCACCATCTACAGTGATTTTGGAGCCCAAGAAAATAAAGTCTGTCACTGTTTCCATTGTTTCCCCATCTATTTGCCATGAAGTGATGGGATCAGATGCCATGATCTTAGTTTTCTGGATGTTCAGCTTTAAGTCAACTTTTTCACTCTCCTCTTTCCCTTTCATCAACAGGCTTTTTAGTTCTTCTTCACTTTCTGCCATAAGGGTGGTGTCATCTGCATATCTGAGGTTATTGGTATTTCTCCCAGCAATCTTGATTCTAGCTTGTGCTTCATCCAACCCAGCGTTTCTCATGATGTACTCTGCATATAAGTTAAATAAGCAGGGTGACAATATACAGCCTTGACGTACTCCTTTTCCTATTTGGAACCAGTCTGGATGCCAAATTAAAATTATGGTATTGTCATATTTGTGCCTTGTGCATTCATTGTTCATCTTCTAGAATAGATATAATTGACCCTCGCCTCCCCACTTGGATATTCTGAAAAGAGTGGGCCTTCCCAACTTCCTTATTGGGTTCTGTGAACCAGAGATGGCAGTGCCAAGCTATTCTTTGACTGTGTTGGTCCTTATGCAAGAACTGAACAAGAAATTCAGTCCTAGAGAGGCAGACTGGTATGAAAGCATGCTCAAACAGCAGAAGGTATGAAATCACAACACTGCAGCTGATAATCACAAGTGGGAACTCTTCTTTTGTGTGTGTATATTCCTTCAAAGCAGAATCAGTTCATTAATTTCAGGGACTTACCTTGCCTTACATGAAACTGAACTCCACCCATTTCTTGCTTATAAATTTTACTAGGAAATAGAAAAGAACTAATTGCCATAGTGCAAAGTTTTGGGGGTTGTAACAACTAGGGGCCAATTTATTGTTATAAAACCATCTTGTATGTAAAGTAGATATCCAAGGTGGCTTTGTAAAAGCAAACACCATTCAGTCTTGTGTATCCTGCTAACCCTAAGTCAGTCTGATCACTCTTTCCTACTTCCTATTTCTCCCTTCAGAGTATTCATGTTTTATCTTAGTCTGCTGCTGCTGCTAAGTCACTTCAGTTGTGTCTGACTCTGTGCGACACCATAGATGGCAGCCCACCAGGCTCCCCTGTCCCTGGGATTCTCCAGGCAAGAACACTGAAGTGGGTTGCCATTTCCTTTTCTAATGCATGAAAATGAAAAGTGAAAGTGATGTTGCTCAGTCGTGTCCGACTCTTTGCGACTCCATGGCCTGAAGCCTACCAGGCTCCTCCGTCCATGGGATTCTCCAGGCAAGAGTACTGGAGTGGGTTTCCATTGCCTTCTCCATATCGTAGTCTAATCAGTGGTATTTTCCAAATCACCTGGTACCTAATATTTTGTTTTATGCTGCTTGGTTAAAAAACAATGCATAGTTGAGCCTCCCATCATGTAATCCATGAGGTCCTATCAATAAAATCTTCATCTTCAACCCCATACACTCACATCTCTAGGCCTAGACTACAGAATTTTTAAGAGATGAGTCTAATCATTTTTTCCCTAGGAATTCTGTTTCCTTAGGAAGTGGGGAGGTTGGATGGCCCAAAGCAAACCCAGTCTGCTTCAGGTCCTTAGTCCCATTGATCTTTATTCCTAAAATTGTCGTGGGAATCCCAAGACCCTCAGGATTAGCCCAGAGGGAACCATCCTCAAGAACTAGTCTTCTCTCCAGCCTCCACTTAGCCTGTGTGCTTTATGGTCAGGGCCCAGTGTTGGGCCACCATCTCTTGTCTTCTGATGCATGCCCATTGGTAATAAACCATGCTTTACTTGTTCCCCTAAGAGGAAGTCTTGAAATACTCTAGACCAGTAACAACTACAGTTGTTAGAACCCCTGAAAGAGTGAATCCTCTTGGCATAGACTGCTATGTATGTCTCATGGACCTAAGATGATTTTGTGACATTGAGACATAGAAATTCTCCAAAGGGCTTATTCAAGGAACAAATTCATAATGCGTTACAAGCTGCTGTAACAATGACATTAACTACTCTCCTCTCCTACTGAGTGAGCCACCCAGCAGAATACCATGAATATAAACAGCCCTGGAATTTCAGATCTTATTGTTTTGTTGATGAGCACACATGGTCCTTGCGCCTACAGTGTGGGTGGTCTGCTGGGGGTTATGAATCAAAGCCAAAAGGTTTTGTTCTTTGGTCAACCTCCACATGTTATTTGTGAGCACTTGACTAATTGATCCTAAACTGCACATTTAATGGCCACTTTTGGGTTTTTGATAGGAAAATGGCTACTTGTTTATTCTCAGATGTCATAATATACCTGCCCTTTATAAATCAGAGCCCCGGCATGGACATATGAATGGACTCTGGGGTGAGATTAGAGGCCCTCCCTGTGATCCACAGCCCACGGCACGACCTTGAGAAAGTCTTGGCCAGGTGTGCCTTCCGTCTTCCCCAACACAAGCAAAACACACCTGCTCTTTATCTGGCTGAGTGGGAAAGTGTGCAGCTGCAGTAGATTAGAACGAATGAATGTTTGTCTGCAAACAGAATTTCTTGGTGGTTAAATGTTATGCAATTACAAGTGTTATTGCTAAATATTATCCTGATTTATTCTGTATATGTTAAAACATTTAAAATTAATCATGCATTTTCTAGAAAAAAGGATATTTTCCCAGTCTCCTGCTTTTGCTTTAAATGATCAGAACAATTCAAGTAGTACAGAATTGTATAAATGACTGAATCATCTTGAAGTAACCAATGTTATTGATGTAATGCACTGCAGGTAACTTTTCATAATCTCTCTATGTGTGTAGAAATATAAATTCTTATTTTTATAGTTTATGAAAGCACTGATATGCCTTTATATGCTATGGCTATATGCATATACAAATATATATATGTATGTGTGTGTATATATATACATATATTTTTTACAGACTTATATTTCCAAGTCAATATAGCAATACCTTGTTCTTTTTAGTAGTTGCCTAATAGTCTATAATGTGGTCCATAATTTGTTTAATCATTTCCCCAGAGCTGGCCACTCTAGTTTTTCCTCTATTCTTAAGTGATAAGAACAAAAGCAAAGGTTGTTATCTTGGTGTTATGACTTTTTGTCATGTACTTCCTTTTGAGTTTTAGTTTGTTTTAAGCTCCTCTTAATTAGATTTTCCATCACATGGCAGGTGATTTTTAAAAATATGTGTATTTTCATCTTAGTACCGTTTATTAAGAAAAGAGGAAGAGAAAAGTGCCTTTCTGTACAACAGTAGAGCTTACAGGGTAGTTGGTTGGTTGCGTGCGCATTTGGGAGTATTGTTTGTTTACATGCTCGTTTCCTAGGTTTCTGTGTGTCATTGCCAATCTGTGTGACTTGGCGGCCAATAGCTCTTCCTAAACCACGTCTTGTGGCCAAATGCAGACTGGATGTCAAGGAATGGAAAATATTGCAAAGTTTGTAAATGGTCAGGAAGGTTTTAATTGCAAGAAAGGTCTAGTTTTTGTTTTGTGAAACATAGCCTGGAAACACGTAATTCAAAAAAAAAAAAATCCCTTTAAGTCTTTACATTGCATGCAAAGACTGAGAATGTTTTTAACATAGAGCTTCTGCACTAGGCCGTTAGCTTACCAAGGTAGGCCTCTTCATGTATTTTTGTGTAATGTGAGACATAAACAGTAAGACAGTAGGGAAAGGCCAGCCCTGGCATAAGATTCTGTTTGGGAGTAGGAGGAGAGACCAGGAAAATGAGGTAATGCGGTTTGCTCTAGTGATAGATGCTAAATCAGATCTTGAGGATGTTTATCTTGGGCCTGAGAGCAATGGAAAGCCACAAGAACCTTTCTGGGGGCATGGGGATGGGGAGGGAATGACCGAATCAGTGAGTGGAGAAGCTGACTGGGGCTTTTTATGTGTCATTATGATTGATGACCTGGGACTGTTCTTTCCTGCCCGTTGCATGGAATGAGTTTGTTATACCTTATTTTTATAGCTTGTTCTACCAGGTTTCTATACACCAAAGAATATTGCTAACAATAGAAACAAAACTCTAAGTTTTCATATTGTGAATTGGTCTGTAGTCTGATTTTTATATATGTATATACATACCACTCATTTCCACAAATGCATCAATAAAAATATAATTTTTATTTATATTATTTTTAATATAATTTTATATATAAAATTTTTATTTTATATTCTATCTGAAAATATAATTTTTAAATTGGGGAACAATTTAAAAACCCTTCAAGAATGATGACACTTCCTTCCTAGTCCTTAATCCTCCTGAGTTTCTTGGTGGCCTCCAAAACTTTAGCCAGCCTCTCAAAGGCTGTGGAACTTGTGAATAGATTCAGAAAATTGGAGGTCCTATAATTCAGTGGTCCCTAACCTTTTTGGTGCCAGGAACTGGTTTTGTGGAAGACAATTTTTCCATGCACATTATATCTATTGTACACTTTATTTCTATTATTATTATATCAACTCCATCTCAGAGCATCAGGCATTAGATCCCAGAGGCTGGGGATCCCTGCTATTAATATAACTCATTGTATGAGCTAGCCTTAGACTCAATTCACTGCCAAGCTTCAAAGATCATCTTTTTTCTCTTTTTTTGGAGGTGAGGTCCTTATAGGCCAACACTTCCTCCCAGGAATATATAAGACCAACTAAAACTGATTTGCCTAATACTTGCCTCTGTCCTACTATGCCTGTTCTGGATGTTCTTACTTGTGATGACCTAATTTCTAGGCAAAATTAAAGATATTCTGCCTGGACACCTGGACATACCAGGCTGTCCCAGATCTGGTGAGGCCCATGAGATAGGTGTGGCTTAAGCCTAACAGTTAGGGGAAAATGCAAAGAGAAAGATAAATAGTACTTTCCATCTTGCTCCTTGATACAGACCATGAAGAGTTAATATATGAAAAACATGAAGGAATGATAGAAACTTCAAATGAGTATTGCAAAACTCAAATAAAAGAGTGTGGGCAGAAGTTCTCTGTAAACTCAGAAAACTCTGTGAAAAAAGAAGGAGAGCTCTGTGAATTATACTTATTACTTGTTCTACAATGCAAAATTCACTAGGTAAAATATTCTAAAAAGAGCTGTCTTCAAAAGCCTAGCTTCAGTCTACTGTAATTTCCTCATGAGAGTCTGTTATCCACATATGAGAAAACTTGGTGAAAAGTACGTTCTCTCATCTAATGTCACTGATTGTTTATGCCTTTGCCTCAATTATTTCTGATTTTTAGTGTTTTCTTTTAATCTCTGCAAAAAATGTTGGGGTATACTTTTTTCTCTATATGTATATCCTGTCTTTTAATCCAAAAATTCAAAGTGGCTGGGCTTCTCTTTGAAATGCAATTCAAGTGTTCCTGCAGCCATGTATCTAAAGAGCCTACTACAAGTATAAACCTAGTCATTCCTGTTTAGGAAATAGTGCCAATCATGGAAGTTACTTTTCTTTGAAGAGAGAGAATTCCCTTCTTTCAGACATGCAAACCTAACAAGCAATTTCCTCTACCTGATTTACTTTTAGCATTTAATACAACACTACCTGCAAATTGGAACTTTCTGATAAATGCCAGCCTTTTTGCACCAGAGAAATGTTGAAAATGTTAAGTATTTATATTTAAAACTACCATTGGAATATTCTAGGTGACACTATCATCATGAAATTTCAAAGCATGGTTTTGTTTTTTTGGCTCCTAGCATCTTCCACCAAGAATTGAATTGAATTAACAAAAAGGAAACATAAGGCATTTTATTTTATGAGTAAAATCCCCAGAATAGCAAGTGTGACCAAGTTGTGAAAACTATGAAAGTGAGCAGTGGCTGGGTTGTCTTTTCCCAAGAATCAGAACAATTTCAGATATGAACAGGTGGTTTGTTTGTTATTGCCCTCACCTCTCTCTTTATAGTCATGTTGTACCATTGGTTTAGCCATAAATTCTCTAGTCCAATTCATTTAAAAGTGTATATCTAAGGGATTCTCTAATTTTAGTCTTACAATATTATATTTGTTTTGGACTGAGTTTTTAGAAAATAGTACACATTTCAGTTTTTTATTTTCTGTTGTTTGTTCTATGATCAAAGCAATGAAGGGCTCCATAGTTCAGTGACAGATTTCTACATGGATATAATATGTCTTCTAAGACAAAGCAAGTCATGTCTGATAGATCCCTTATGACAGTCTCTTTTATTAAAAAGTTGTAACAATCACCAGGCCAGAGGGAGTTGTAACAAAAAACAAGGATGATCTGTCTCAGTGAGAGAAGCCAGTGAGCCCCAGGTCAGACCTTGCATCCTATTCCCATGACTTTGTTCCTCTTTCCCTCCTTACCCACGATTTCTTCTTTCTTGCAACCTTCATCACAACCCAAAGCCCAGCCTCCCAGGGACCTGAGGAAGCAACAGAGACAACTGCCTTGTATTCCCTCAAGTTTATACTTATTAATGTGGATTCAGTTAGTTATTGTTAGTAAGGAGATTCTTTAGCCAGACACAGTTGAGATGTAAAAGTCATACAGCTAAACATCTTGATTCTGTTTTAATAAACATGAGCATATTTTGGCTGTAATGATAATTAGCTGAGAAACTTAAGAGTTGAGAAGAGGGGGTTGAACTCAATGACATCTTAAGTCATTAAAACATTTCCTAATGTCAAATATTTTGTGATCTCAAAGAAACCATATAAAGAAACCCAACCAGATATTATCGACATTTCCTTTAGTATGTCAAATCCCCCTGAGCTCAAAATACCAACTGGAACCTACTTCTCTTTTTTTGCACACTCTCAACTTATGTAATATGGCCTGCTTTTTGTGAGGGACTTACAGCTCCTAAATTTCTTATCCAGGTCTATTCCTTATTTTGCCTCTTCCTTATTTTATATCTTGGCTATAGTCTTTGAAGAGTTGCCATTCAGACAGCTCTCAATCAAAGTGACTGGACTTAAGGCCATCAGAAAGGAGTAAATAATGCTCTGAGCATCTATTTTGTTTATAGCTACATCTCCAGGATCTTAGAACATGTCTGTACAGAGTATCTTAATATTGTTAAACTCAGAGCTGGCGTCACATAATAATGCCTTGGGCTCCACATAGTCACAATCACACGTTGGATGGGTATCACCAGACAGTCTCTTCTCTGTTACCACCCCATCCCATGCCCAACCATCACTCTACTTAAAACTTGTTTTGTTTTTTTTTTTCTTCCTTCTACCTGATTCTTTTCCTAGGTTAATCTATAAAAATCTCCTAGTCATTTAATTTAGTATTGAAATGTTATGTTTTCGTTTAATGAATAAGCCATTTGGATTGAATTTGGTTTCCCAATTATTGTTATGATCCACTGGCTGGCTGCATAAAGTGAATACATCCAGAGAACTTTGAGAGAACTGATATTACTTGTCTTTGAACCCAAGAGACTTTGGGCTCTACTAGTAAAGAGTCAACTGAAGCAAATTTTTCTATGCTATTAATAGTACTTGGTCAGAGGGGAAAATAGTCTGGGAACAGTTGCCTGTGTGAAAGTCACACCGAGGAATCATTATTATTATAAACTATAAATGAAGTTGGAGTAATGGGGAAAATTAAACTTGTTTTAATGAAAGACTTTATAACATCTTATAGATACTATATCCTACTTCCTCTCTACAGTATAGGTGCCCAGAAGAATCAATATGCAAAGGTTACACATTAACACATTAAAACTACACCACAAAGCCTCTTGTTATTCAGACCAATGTTAGTACTGGGATGAACTTCTGTTCCCAAATCAAGTGGGATAGACTCTTGGAAAATAAATTATCTGCACTTTGAAAGGATAGTACTTTCCATCACTACTTCATCTGCTCCCCACCCCTTCAGCCTGCCTGGCGCATAACCAAAGAGACTATTACCAGAAGGCACAGACATCATCCCTAGAGCGTTAAGCCAAACCTTTCAGTGGAGTGTTGCAATTGGCTCCAGGGACCAAATTCATTCCATCTTTGAAGGTACCAGTTGAGAATTCTGGGGCAGAGAGCATGAAAGCCTTCATTTCTTAGGGTCTTAGCTTTGTCAGTGCACCTCTTGCCCAGGGAGCTATCCAAGGTGCTATCTGAAACTCCTTGTCTTCTGGTAGATCTGAATGTTTTGTCCCAGTGTGGACATATATTTCTGCCTCTCTTGAGCCTCACCCTTCTGCATTTGTCTAATTCTGAAACCATTTGTCTTTCCCAATTTGGATCTTTCCTGACCACTACTTGCTTCCAAATCCTGAGATATGTTGTGACGCATTCATAGCCTGCCCTCAACTAACCCTTTGCCTGCATTTTGTCTTGACTCTGCCTAGTCTGACTTAGCACTTGTCCTCTCTCACCCTGTTCTCCATCTGGGCTTTCAGTATCTATAGCACATATAAGCAAAGTAATATAAATCAGAAGTTAGTCGATAAGAGAAATTAAACCCCATTGTATATGTTTTTATTTTTGTATTAATATAAATTGCCTACAGTTGAAAAAAGTTCCCTAATGAGAAAACTTCCAAGTGTATAGACTAGATGGACACACTGAAAATAATTTTCATTCTTAATTATCTTCCAGCATGTTTGCCAAAGTAAATTCAATATTCAGTTATTGTGGACAAGATCAATACTATTCTCAGTCAGTCAGTTCAGTCTCTCAGTTGTGTCTGACTCTTTGAGACCCCTGGACTGCAGCACACAAGGCTTCCCTGTCCATCACTAACTCCCGGAGCTTGCTCAAATTCATGTCCATTGAGTTGGTGATGCCATTCAATCATCTCATCCTCTGTCGTCCCCTTCTCCTCCTGCTTTCAGTCTTTCCCAACATCAGGGTCTTTTCAAATAAGTCAGTTCTTCGCATCAGTATTGGAAGTATTGGCCAAACTATTGGAGCTTCAGTTTTAGCATCAGTCCTTCCAATGAACATTCAGGATTGATTTCCTTCAGGATGGACTAGTTGGATCTCCTTGCAGTCCAAGGGACTCTTAGCCTCCTCCAACACCACAGTTCAAAAGCATCAATTCTTCAGTGCTCAGCTTTCTTTATGGTCCAACTCTCACATCCATACATGACTACTGGAAAAACTATGGCTTTGACTAGATGGACCTTTGTCAGCAAAGTAATGTCTCTGCTTTTTAATATGCTGTCTAGGTTTGTCATAGTTTTCCTTCCAAGGAGCAATAAATACTATTCCAGGAACATGTATTTGTTATAAAGACTCTAGTCACATTTTCAGTTTTTATGTGAAATAAAACAAAGAAAATTGTTTTGACTATAGTAGTAGACAACCCATTCTGGCAATTGGTGCTAAAATGTATTTTTAAGATGCATTTTAAAAATACTTGGAGCACTCCAAATTTAGCAGTGTCAAATTTGACTGTAAGTAAATATGTTTTAAATATAAGAATAATGATTTATATTCCCATAAAAATTATTTTATAAAAATTTCATAAAAATTATTGTTTCCTTTTATTTCCTCTACATATGTGTGTTGTCTCTATAAGGAAAATCAAATATTAACTTAGAGCACTGTGGACACACGTCAGGTATTGTGCAATTGATTGTGTAACAATTGCTCTGTGTTTCTTTCACTTCTTCTACAATGATCACACTGTCTTGAGAAAGAAAAACAAACCCTCAAGCACAACACCCTCTGTTTTCTAGTTATGAAGAGATTGTCTGCCTTGAGTATTACCAGTGGTGTTTGTATTGGCTTTTAAGGCAAAGCTAATGACTATATGGAACAATGCCCATTCCTTTTCCCAGTCCCTGCGTGAGAAATGACCCACATCTCTAAGACAGTTCTGAAGATTAGGGATGCAGATCATTGCTATTAAATTTTTTTTATGTCTGCATTAAGCTAATCAGTCCTCCAGGGACTGAGCTCTTGCTCTTGGCTTCTGACCAACTCTTACCAAAGAGGGACCACATTCCTTCTCCCCCTGAGTTAGTCTTAACTCAATTTAAACTTCAGTATAAACAGAACTAATGGTCAACTAATCCATTGTAGTAGTAGAGCCTATTCTTCCAGTAAAAACTTATTAGAAAAAGTGAAAGTGAAAGTCGCTCAGTCGTGTCCAACTTTTTTTGTGTCCAACTCTTTGCAGCCCCGTGGACTGTATAGTCCCTGGAATTCTCCAGGCCAGAATACTGGAGTGGGTAGCTGTTCCCTTCTCCAGGGGATCTTCCCAACCCAGGGATCGCACCCAGGTCTCCTGCATTGTAGGGGGATTCTTTATCAGCTGAGCCATCAGGGAAGCCCAAAACCTTATTAAAGAGCCTGGCAAATAAAATCAATAAAAGGAGACTGAATTCCACAGAATGAATGTCTGGGAACTTGGGTCCCCATTACCATCCCATCACCTGAGGCACTGCAGGGCTCCATGAAGCTCTGAGAACTGCTGATTATTCAGTTCCTTTACTTTACAGATGGATAAACTCAGGCTTGAAGAGATTAACTCACTGTTCAAGGCTGCGTTGCTAAGCAGGAGTAAAGGTGAGACAAAAAATTTGTCTCTTGACCATCCTCTATGCCCAGTACTCAACCTCTGCCTGCTTCCTTTCCATTTTCCTTAGTCCTATGATTGAAAGCAACACATCATGCACGCACTCTACCTTTTGTATTAACAGGCCTTTTTTGTTCTCAACTTATTCAGAAAACTAAGATCATGGCGTCTGGTCCCATCACTTCATGGGAAATAGATGGGGAAACAGTGGAAACAGTGTCAGACTTTATTTTTGAGGGCTCCAAAATCACTGCAGATGGTGATTGCAGGCATGAAATTAAAAGACGTTTATTCCTTGGAAGGAAAGTTATGACCAACCTAGACAGCATATTAAAAAGCAGAGACATTACTTGGCCAACAAAGGTCCATCTAGTCAAGGCTATGGTTTTCCCAGTGGTCATGTATGGATGTGAGAGTTGGACTGTGAAGAAAGCTGAGTGCTGAAGAATTGATGCTTTTGAACTGTGGTGTTGGAGAAGACTCTTGAGAGTCCCTTGGACTGCAAGGAGATCAAACCAGTCCATTCTAAAGGCGATCAGTCCTGGGTATTCATTAGAAGGACTGATGCTGAAGCTGAAACTCCAATATTTTGGCCACCTCATGTGAAGAGTTGACTCATTGGAAAAGACTCTGATGCTGGGAGGGATTGGGGGCAGGAGAAGGGGACGACAGAAGATGAAATGGCTGGATGGCATCACCGACTCGATGGACATGAGTTTGAGCAAACTCAGGGAGTTGGTGATAGACAGGGAGGCCTGGCGTGCTGCGATTCATGGGGTCACAAATAGTTGGACATGACTAAGCAACTGAACTGAACTGAAAAAGTACTCTAATTTAAATTGGCCTCAATTAAAGGCTTCAGCAATACATGAACCGTGAACTCCAGATGTTCAAGCTAGTTTTATAAAAGGCAGAGGAACCAGAGATCAAATTGCCAACATCCGCTGGATCATGGAAAAAGCAAGAGAGTTCCAGAAAAACATCTATTTCTGCTTTATTGACTATGCCAAAGCCTTTGACTGTGTGGATCACAATAAACTGTGGAAAATTCTGAAAGAGATGGGAATACCAGACCACCTGACCTGCCTCTTGAGAAACCTATATGCAGGTCAGGCAGCAACAGTTAGAACTGGACATGGAACAACAGACTGGTTCCAAATAGGAAAAGGAGTACATCAAGGCTGTATATTATCACCCTGCTTATTTAACTTATATGCAGAGTACATCATGAGAAATGCTGAGCTGGAAGAAGCACAAGCTGGAATCAAGATTGCCAGGAGAAATATCAATAACCTCAGATACGCAGATGACACCACCCTTATGGCAGAAAGTGAAGAGGAACCAAAAAGCCTCTTGATGAAAGTGAAAGAAGAGAGTGAAAAAGTTGGCTTAAAGCTCAACATTCAGAAAACGAAGATCATGGCATCTGGTCCCATCACTTCATGGGAAATAGATGGGGAAACAGTGGAAATAGTGTCAGACTTTATATTTTTGGGCTCCAAAATCACTGCAGATGGTGATTGCAGGCATGAAATTAAAAGACGCTTACTCCTTGGAAGAAAAGTTATGACCAACCTAGATAGCATATTGAAAAGCAGAGACATTACTTTGCCAACAAAGGTCCATGTAGTCAAGGCTATGGTTTTCCCATGGTCATGTATGGATGTGAGAGTTGGACTGTGAAGAAAGCTGAGTGCCGAAGAATTGATGCTTTTGAACTGTGGTGTTGGAGAAGACTCTTGAGAGTCACTTGGACTGCAAGAAGATCAAACCAGTCCATTCTGAAGGAGATCAGCCCTGGGATTTCTTCGGAGGGAATGATGCTGAACCTGAAACTCCAGTACTTTGGCCACCTCATGCGAAGAGTTGACTCATTGGAAAAGATTCTGATGCTGGGAGGGATTGGGGGCAGGAAGAGAAGGGGACGACAGAGGATGAGATGGCTGAATGGCATCACCGACTCGATGGACGTGAGTTGGTGATGGACAGGGAGGCCTGGCATGCTGCAATTCATGGGGTCGCAAAGAGTCGGACACGAATGAGCAACTGAACTGAACTGAACTGAAAGGACTTTATTACCTAATATAAATTAGAAGTTCAGGGATATCTGACTTCAGGTACAAATAAAGATTTTAAAATTGCATCTAGTTCAGTCTCCTTCTTTTCATATATTTTGGTTCTAGCCTCTCTTGTGCTGGCTTCATTTCCAGGGGCCTCCTTCATGGACTCCAGCAGATGGAAGCTTCCAGTGTTCTTATAGCAGATCGTTCCTCTGAAAAGAAAATTTCTCCCAACATCAACATTCTCATAATTGAGCCTCATTTACCTAAGTTGGTCTATGTGCTCATTCCTGAACCAACCATCTTTTTCAAAGATGAGTACAGTTAAAGAAAAAAAAAAATATTAGTATCATTGGTACACAGATATGGCAAAACCCCAAACATGGTATATGAATTATACAATTTGAAAACTCTGCTATACATAACCTCAAAAATAAAAAAAATTTTGATACAGTAGTATAATAATGATTTGACAAATATGACATCTGAGACTACACGTTGAGAACCTACATTACACGTGTTGCTATGCTAGGTACTTCCCATGCATGGGATTATCCATTTATACAAACATCCTTCAAAGTACATATTTTTATCCCCATTTTACACCTGAGGAACTGAAGCTTGGAGGAGATTAATTAACTTTCCTGAAGTCAGGAAGTTGTTGGCTGAGTTGTTATTTAAGTAGGAACTAGCTGATTCTAAAACCATGCTCTTTCCACTAGCCACACTTTCTCTTCAGGATTCACAGTTGATCGAAAAGTAAAACCAGGACAGAACCTTGTATCTTCTGACTTCAACTCCTTGCAGACTTTTCTCTAAAATTCACTGCTTCAGATTCAGGAGGGGCTTTCTGAAGCTCTTTACAGCCTGGGCAGGGCTGGGCAGGCTGGACATGTGGGCAGACAGAATATGAAGCTTCCTACTTTGTCTGACTCTATGATAACTCTCTGCCCTCTATCCTATCAATTCATAATTATAGCTCTCTCTCTCTCTCTCTCTCTATATATATATATATATATATATGAATTTTTTACATCTCAAAAAATTGTCTCCCTGCTCTGCAAGTTTGAGATTACCATATAGTTCATACCCTAGTAGGAAACAGCTGAGACCTGGCAGGAAAACCCAGGGAATTATAAATAGGCAGTTCCTCAGAGTGTACACAGGAGGTGTCAGGAGAGGAGTGGGGATGGTGGAGGGAGAGAGAGGAATGAAATCCCATGGTGAAGGAAGAAGATTGATGAAAAACTTGGGATGATGCCAAAGACAAACTCCCACCTGGTTCTATAATTTTTTCTCAGTCTACCTCAGGTCCAAAATAAATCTTAGGAACCATTTGTACAATGACTCGATTGTGCCTTCCTCATAGGTCTGCCCTTATGATATAAAGAGATAAACGTTTGAGTGATCAGCGCAGGGCTTGACCCATAATTATCCCTCCTGGAAATGGTAGCAACCATAGTTGTGGTGTCATATCATGTGCCATTGAAAATCTTTTTCTAACCTTGATATATCTTATGTTCCCTTAAATATGTTTGAAAACTCATTAATTTCTTTGTTAAAAAGAGTCATAAATCAAGGGACAAATGGTAAACTGGGAAGCACTGCAATGCATATGACAGGTATCAGGTTAATGGTCTTACTATATAAAGAATTTCTATAGATTAATAATGAAAAACTAAAAATGGGCCAAGTGAGTGAAGTCGCTCAGTTGTGTCTGACTTTGCAACCCCGTGGACTGTAGCCCACCAGGCTCCTCCGGCCATGGGATTCTCCAGGCAAGAATACTGGAGTGGGTGCCATTTCCTTCTTCAGGGGATCTTCCCGACCCAGGGATCGAACCCAGGTCTCCTGCATTGCAGGCAGACACTTTAACCTCTGAACCAACAAGGACAATACAAAAAGGAAATATCAATGGCTCTAAAGCATGTAAAAAGATGTTCAACTTCACTCACAGTGAGAAAAGTTCAAATTACAACTAGAATGCCATCCTATTTTTTCTATAAGAGATAAATATCAAAAAGTTCAGCAATATACACTTGATTAATGAGGACAGGAAAAATACTCTCACTTATTATGGCTGGAAGCATCAACTTTACTTCAAGAAGGAAATTGGGTATTATGTAAATCAAGTATAAGTGCATTTTCCCTTTTATTTAGCAATTCCCTTTCTAGGACTTTCTCTCAGGGGCTATACCTAGAAATGTGCATTAGTCATAGGTTCAAGGAGATTTATTGCCACATTGCTTTAATAGCTAAAGATTGGAGGGATGTGAATGTATATCACTAGGGCACCAATAATTAATGACATAGCTATACAATGGAATCCCAAATGGCTCTAGTGGTAAAGAACCCACCTGCCAATGGAGGAGACAGAAGAGAAGTGGTTTGATCCCTGGGTCGGGAAGATCCCCTGGAGGAGGACATGGCAACCCACTCCAGTATTCTAGCCTGGAGAATCCCATGGACAGAGGAGCCTGGCAGGCTATACCCCATAGGGTTGGAAAGAGTCGGATATGACTGAAGTGACTTAGCACATACGCACATACAGTGGAAAGCTGTGGAACAGTTTAAAAATATGAGGCAGCTTTAGATATATAAAGATAGATTGATAGATATTAATAATATAATCATAATCATCTTCAAGGTCTATTAAGTAAAAAGAAAAAGCATGTTAGAGGAATATTTTTGTTAACCATTTGTATAAGAACTCAAAAAGCTATGTTTAAATATACATACATGTATTAATATATTAATAAAGTCTCTGGAAGGATGTCCCAGAAACTGAGAGTAAGAAAGAAGATTCCCTTCACTGTCGTATATCTTTAAGTTTTACACCATTCAGTATCACCTTTTCAAATAATAATAAAGCATTGAGTCCACATGGAGAGTGTGGCCCTGGAGTCCTGAGCATTGTTCGTGTCCTTTTTGCCTGCTCTGGCTCCCTGCCGCACTGGAGTAAGGCACACGTCTCAGGCCAGCAGGCACGGAACCTTCAGGAAGGCCTAATACCAGAGGAGTCAGAATGGGAGAGGAAAGAGCCACAGTTGAGCCCTTTTATCTGAGAGGGTCCACAGTGACCCTCCAATCAAATATTCTATTTTCACAGAAAAAAAAAAAAAAATTGGCCTGGAGCCTAGGGTTACTAGGTAAATAGAGGAAATCCAGTTCAGTCTGAATTTCAAATAAAAAGGTAATTTTTTTTTAGCATAAGTATGTCCCCTGCAGAATTTGGGACACAATAAGTATTTTTAATTGCTTAATCTGGCAGTTTGAGTGGGATCCAGAACCCAGATGCTCATCAGTCTGCGTGTATTCTCTGAGCCTGCCTTTCGTGAGCTGTGAAATGAAGGATAATAACTCTCCAGCTTTATCATGGGGTTGTTTTGAGGATTAAATATACCCCAGTGCTTGTTGAATAACTAAGTGTTCTAAAATTATAAAGAATGAACACAGCTGCTTTCTATGTTATTGTTATCAAAACCCTAGTCTCCATGGTAGACAACTTATTGAAACTCAGTGTTTTGTTTTCTGCCAGTTTTGCTGTGATTTCTTCTAAGCCACAGGCATTTAGTTATACATTTCATTTATCCTAGTGGGAGCCAGAACCTGGCTGTTCATTAGGTGCAAGAAAGATTTCTAAAATACGTTAACAGGGACTTTATTATTGTTTGGGGACTTAAAATTTTTGCCTTTATTTTAAACCACCTTTACCCTAAGTTGAGTGGCATAGTGTACGACTTAATTCAGTTAGCATATATCTAACACCTGCCAGTATGTGGCAGGTGTTAGAGGAAAGGAGTGAGGAAACAGACCTAGATCCTGCCTTCCTTGAATGCATGGGCTGGCTGAGATTCAGCCATGGTAGGCCCAAAAAAGAAGGTTGATAGGTAAGATGAGTGTTTCTCTCAAGCCTGGCTTGACTTTAGATCACCTGGGGAGGGATTCTGAAAACTCTGCCATTAGTAGGGTGACCAGTCAGGCCAATTCATCTAGTTTGGAGGGATTCCTGAGAATGTGGACTGATGTCAAGTCTGCACTGCAGACCAAGGCCTCCTTCGGTGATTTCAAGATGTACCACAGTTGAGAATGCCTGACTTAGAAGGAGTGTAGAGCATGATGGCCCTCAAACTCAGTAGAGTCTATTTGGCAAATGAGGACTTCTCAGCCAATAAGAATGTGGTTACTTACATAGACATGTAGAGAGTGAGTGCATGTACTATACCCAACACCTAGTTATTTAGATAAAACAGACATGAAAGGAGCAAGAGTCCAGCTTGGAGTGGGCAGTTCAGTGGTGTACTTAGACTGCCCTACTGGGGAGACTCAAGACTTCTAAATCTGGTCCTGAGAGTAAGCTTCAGAGCTCCCAGAAAGGAGGTTGATTGGGAGGTTACAGACTTGGTAGGCAAAATTGCCCTGGAACACAAATAACTGCATAAAACTATTGAATCCACCTGGCAGTCACAGCCTCTTTTCTTTGATCTGTTAATAGATAGACATCTGTGTTCAGTTATGATAGAAAAACCAGAAGAAGCCACAAATCTAGACCAGTCATTTTACAGATTTTATGGGGTTTACTTTTATCTAAACTCCTCTTTCTATTATTATGCTCACACCGTTAAAAGTTATATCTTCTCTGTAAGGCAACAAAATAAAATGTGTTTATCTCTCTAGATAAATTTTCAAGTTGAACATTCTTGTTCCTACTAGCTTTTATACTGTATAATAGGCATAAAATGCAGAATTTGAAATGAGAATTTGCAAATAAATGTAATATATATATATCTATACACACACATATATACATGTGTATAAATGTTTGTTTAAATTCAGATTTATTTATTTACCTGTGCCATGGTGAAATTTTCATAGGCACTCCTACTTTATTCTGATTTGAATGAAGCTGGTGAAGCTGAAATGTGTATAACTCCTTTTGTTTGACAGAAGTGCCTTGCATAATGCATAAGCAAAAATATTCAGCTGTGCTCTCAGTGGTGTTATTAGCAAAACTGGTAAGATAGAGAGTTAGGGTCTCTTCTAAGTCAAAAAAAGAAAATTTCCTTGTGAATGAATGCATATTCCATGGAAGAACAGTACTTGTTTCCCTCCAGGTACACCCAGGGAAACTGAAGAGAGAATTCAGTTACCTATGCATAACCATCCCCTGATGTCATCATCCTCTGCATTGTTTATCTTAAACTGAGGGACACTTTCAAGTTTCCAAGAAATATCTTCCCCACCTGGCAGTTCATGTAGTGGAAACTATGTTCTGAGAACTGGTCTTTGGTAAAATAAACACTATCTGGTAATGCAGCCTTTTTTTTAAAATTTTCATAGTTTGTTAAATACTATGTAAAGTGTAGCTCCCTTTCCAAATACCCCATGACCTTTCACTGTGGACTTATCACTTGCTTTTGCATTGGTAGTTGCTAAGGTAAACTTTTCTTCTAAAACTGCCACTGGGGCCAACAGGGTTCAAAGCTATGCCCTTCCCAAACCCTGTGAAAACCAGAGAAGTGAACATCTGCTCTAGTGGTTTCAAATGTGGGTGTACTGTTTACACTGCAGATTGCCTCCTGGCATTTGTTTTCTTTTTGCTAGGCTTAATGCTCTGTAATCTTTTAAGACTACTTTTGCAGTGTTAGTCAGGGTATAAGAATAATTTCCCCGTTGTCACGGGAAACCAAAATGGCATTCAAGACATCTGAGCAATGCTGACCTCATCACTTCCTGATGTATTGCTGAACCCTGCACTTACGGAACTCCTTGAAATGTGAAGCTAATAAAATTATAGCTCTCTTTAATCTAGAAATGTACACACTGAAACATTTCCTGAATGTGTCTCATAAACTCTGCATTCTAGAAAGGCAAAGGATTATGCATTTTAACAATCCTTTATATACCTTGACATAATGAGAATTTGTGTTTCAGAAAGTGTTAACAGTGGAAGTATATGTGAAAATATTGTGTCCTGGGAGTTTCCAGTAAAGTTACAACTCTCATTAAATGTCACAGCTTCCAGAATAATAGTAAACTGAGTCATTTATGAAATCCAAACCTAATGAGAAACCTCCATAATAAAAACGAGTTTTAAGGTGTCCTTGATGTGTAAACATAACTAAATCTGGGAAGGAGTTTACCTTATTTCCAAATATAGAAAGTAGCTACTGGGAGCCAGGTAGATGTGATATATGTCCTTAGATGCTTAAAGCCTAGCAAGGAATATCGACAAGTGATCAGAAAATTAAGAATAAAAGTTATAATACTGATACTAAAAAGACTTAGAAGAGACGTTTAAACAAGTTTGGAGGTGGAGGTTAGCAAAGACTACTGGCAAAGGCAGTATTGAACAGGACCACTGTGTACAGTTGTCTAGGTGGTACATTGCACAACTATACTTTTGGACTCTGTTAAGACCTTAATGACACGTAGTAGTGACCCAGGAAAGGAGGCAGGAGGTGATGGAGTGGAACATGTGAAGGAAGGCATAGCAAGTAAAGGAGAAGCATGTGAGGCCTGGAAACAAGAAAGTATGTGATAACTTAGCATAGAGGAACTAAAAGAAATTCTGTGTCTGCCGTGTAGACTGTGAAAAGAGTATAGTAGTTAAATATGAGGGTTAGAAAAACAGGGCCTTGTAAATCAAGGCCAGTGGGGAACCCCTCAAGTGTTTTAGGCCAGAAAGTAATATGATCAGTTTAGCACAGTGGAAGTAACACTCTGGACACAGTGTGGAGATCAGATTCTAGTGGGGCAAGATTGACTGAAGCATGGAGACCTATTGGGAATCTCTTGCAACAATCTAGATAAAAGATGGTCTAAACTGAAGCAGTGGAGGGAACTTGGTGGAATGGATGGCTTTGAGAGAAATTTAGAAAATTAAGTCATCAAGATCCATACAATTTTGGAGAAGGAAGGAGGTGAAGGAGTCAATGAAAATATTACGATTTCTTGATATTGGATAGTCAGATATCAACAGTCATCTATAGTCAGGTCATTGGATAGTTAGAGCTCCATTCACTTAAATTTGGAACACAGAAGAAGAGCAGGGTTTTGAGGGAAGAGAGACATTTGTGTTTATGACTTGTACAAATAGAGACACCAACAGGAAGTTAGATGCATGGGTCTGGAGGTTAATAAGGGATCCAGTTGGTGAACTAGACTTGGGAATCACTTATATAAAAATTACTCTGGAAGACATAGGGGTGGTGAATCAGGTAGTTTGGAAGCCTGTAACAAAAAACAAAGATAACAGTGGTTACAACTGGGATCTGTTTTTCTCTTTCACAATGAACAGTGCAGAGGTAGGAAGTTAAACTGGTTATAAGACTCCGCAACATGAGTAGTAATCCAGCTCATTCTGAGTTTCTGCCCTGCCCACTACAATGGCTTCCATCCTCAGGGTCGCCTGGTAGGGTGACCAACTCTGTTGGTTTGCCTGGGATTGAAGGGGTTCTCAGGATATGAGACTTTCCATTTGAAAACCAGGAAATTCCCAGGCTACCTGGGGTGAGTTGGTTACCTCTGCACCTCCTGGTTTTGCGATGGCCACTGCAACTCCAGCCCTTTGCACCCACACTTCAGACAGGAAGAAGAAAGAGAGGAGGACAAAAGGGACAGGTCAGCTGTCTGAGCCCCTCTTTAAGGAGTTTTATCAGAAGCCCCACCTGACAACTTTCTCTTACATCTCCTTCTAAAACTGTCATTGGCCACCTCTCCATTCAAGGGTGAATGGCAACAGCAGTGTCGTGGCTGGGCACATTGGCAGCCCCATCATAGAGTATGGTTCTCTAGAGAGGAAGAAGGAGAGAATGAATATTGGGTGGGCAATTAGCAGTTCCTGCCCCAATGAGGAAGACTCCTCAGAGCAGAGAAACCAGACCCAGACCCGGAGAAGTACAAACTCTGAAGATCAGACAAAGCTAGATGATCCCACAGAAAGGACACAAAAGTAGAGGTAGGGGCAGAACTACTTCAGCAGGTGTCAAGGAATTCAGAGGGAGAAAGTGCTTTAAGACCGAGGGAGGGTCCAGAGGTTAATGCTGCCCCAGTGTGATTTTATTAAGGGCCACTTTGAAAAAAGAGCCACAAGCTTCCTGTGGAAATTCCCCACATGTGGGAGAAGTTGCTGAGTAAGTTAAAGGACAAAGTGGGATCCTAACTGCCCCCTCCACTGGCCTTCTCCCATGACCAGCACAGACAGGACCGATAGTGATACAGTTCAGTGGGTCTGTACTGGGCCTCACAGTTTTCTTCAATTTTAATCCAAAGTGACATCAGTGAAAAAGCCTTGCATGGTCACTATTGCACATCAGAGTTCCTTCGAGCCCCACATGTTAAGTTGCTACAAAAGTTTGAAGTCAAAAAAACATTGCTCTGTCTCCCTTGGTGAGAGGAGCAAATTCTTGTTTATACACGAATACTGGGAAAACTGAAAAGTCAGTTTCCACATCAAGGAATAGGGTTCGCCCTGCCCCAGGCCTGTGTGCTAGGATGTCACTGAAGCCTGTATGTGGCAATTTTATGCTGCTCTTTAAACGCAGGCTTTCCTTTTTCCTTAAGCAAGGTGATATTTGAAATGTTCCCCGACTTGAGAGCCTCTTCACTGCACTATGAAAGGTTTCATTCTGGGAGGGGTTTCTTACTCCTTGGAACCAAAACAGAACTGTAAATGCACTCACTTCTCAATTATTCTCTCCATTGCATTTCAGAAGCAGGTCCTGCCTATAAAGTTGTGCTACCCATCAACCACCCTCAGTATATTGATTTCTGGGGGGATTTAGATTTAAGCTCATACTTCTTAAATCTCATTCATCTCCTTATCCATGGAAGCTAACCAAAATCCAGGGGGTTCATTCAGTTTTATTGAATGAGAATGAGAAATTTCTTGAAACTGTCATTATTAAGGACCTCATATGGCAAAAAAGAAGGAAGAAAAGAAGCCATTCCCATCAAAACATTTACTGAAAGCAGATGTGCCTTGCAAAACTCTGTAGAGAGATTCTTTCTAACCCAGCAGGGAGATTGGGAATCTGGGGGATTTGTTTTATGTTGGACAGCACAGAGCACCCTGGTGTCTGGCACGTAGGGGTCCAAATCCAGCCTGGAAATGGATTACCCATGAGAAGCACATGCAGTGCCTTCTGCTCCGTGCAAGTTAGTAAATACTTATTAAGACACTGGGTTGAAATTCTGGACTGTGCCTTGTACTTATAGTTCTCTGATCTGTCAGTATTGCCCTCATTCTGAGTGACTTGAAAACTCTTCATTTCCATGTTGCCCCATTTCCCACTTTCCAGCAGTACTTGCTAGGGTATGGCCTAGGATTCTCTGAGCCCAAGACTGTGGGGTCTCTGTCCACCATCACTAACCAAAGTATGGACGCAAAAACTTACTCTGTATGCATTAATTCTAACCATTAATTTGTTAACACCCTTTTGGTAGGGGAAAGGGGCCCTACTGCAGATCAAATACAAGGCATACCCTCATTTTAGAAATTTTAGAAAAGCATGTATTTATAACTCTTTCAGATGTGAGGCAATGTGATAGAAAATTGAATCTGCTTGTTGTGTTATCGACAGGAACAGTTGTGTAGAAAAGCCTATCAGTTCAGTTCAGTCGCTCGGTTGTGTCTGATTCTTTGCGACCCCATGGACTGCAGTACACCAGGTCTCACAGTCCATCACCAACTACCCGAGCTTGCTCAAACTTATGTCCATTGAGTCGGGGATGTCATCCAACCAACTTATCCTCTGTCATCCCCTTCTTCTCCTGCCTATAGGCTTCCATATAAAAGCATCCACACCTTCAGGATCTCGGAGTAAGGAAAAGGAGGGAAACTTTGCTCTCCTGCCATAGGAAGATTGATACAATTATAAATAGATAAATTAATAGAGAATACAAGAAAGTATTTGGAAACAGTATGGACCTGAGGAAATCAAGTAGACTTGGGGCCAAACCTTCATTTACTAGCTGTGACCTTGGACTGCTCAATTAGCCTTTGTGAGTATCTGTTTCCTCCCCTGTAAAGTGGTAACTCCCATGTGACAGGATCATTCATCAGGATTAAGAGAGAAGAACCTCTCTTATGTTGAGAACCTAATGCCTACAGCTCAATGAGTATTAGTTCCCTTTGAATCTTTGATTGTTAACAGATGATTTAAGATGAATTCTTGAAAGCTGTCTTCATTTTCATACGATCAAAATTATATTCATATAGTGACTTACTAAATAAACTAGAGGATAATAGTAAAATTGGAAACTTCAAACAGAGGATAAGACTATTTTTATGTAGTCATAGAAATTTGCGATTTTTCTTAGAGATTTTCAAAACAAAACATTCTTCTGCCAGAGGTAACCAGTACATTTATAAATTATTATCAATTTGATTGATTAACAACTATTTAATACAGATTTCTACATTTGGTGAATGCTATGACATCTATTTTCTAATAGCACAATCAGCTGTTTTGGGGAACCCCTATGCCCATTGCATTTTCTATACTTTTTAATTTTTGAAAAGTCTTTGATGTGCAAAGAAAGCAAGATTCCTTCAAAATATAAACTGATGGCTTATACATAATTGAGGATGCAATTACTTGGAAGCCTCCTCTTACCATGATAGGAATCGGGTTCTTTGCAAAATACTTTATGAGCATTTGCCAGATGCTTTGCATGTATTATTGTCCAGGCTGCTTTGATCAGCTGGTGGAGTGTAAAGATGATTGTCAACAGATAGCATAGTTCGGCAATGGGACAGGACAGACTGGGAGGAGCTGGGACGTAGAAAAAGTTGTGCCCAGAGGAATAGAGCAGGCACTAAGGAGAATGAATACAGATGCATATGGATCTTTGGAATAGTGGGCAGAAACCGATGTCAGAAGGGCAAGACGAAGGGCAGCAGGCAGAGCTAGTAGCAGTTAATATCAAGTAAGTCCAATATGAGATGATGAGATGGGCTAGCCATCAGGAAAATCATGCTGGTCAAACATTTGGAAAAATAAGACCTAACATTTTATTAAACACTTATCACATGCCCTTGGGCACTGTGCTAAGAGCTTTACTTATCTTATATAATCTTTTGTAAAACTCTGCAAAGTCAGTATTTTAGCATCCTCATTTTACCAGTGAAGAAAGTGTCTCAGACAGCAAATGCGACTGGCTGAAAGTAACATGATTTGTAAGTAGTATAATTGGGATTTCAACCAACATCTGGCTGGGGTGATAACCACCAAGTGTTAAGCACTCTGCTTCCACAGACAGGGCCCAGTCCAGATGGGCAGGCAGTAAGGCATTCAGGAAATCTGGCAAGAAGATCCTTGCCTTAGGTCAGGGACTGGACTTCAGCCCTGGGAAGGAAGCTGCCAAAAAGAAGGCAGTGTCCTTGCCTTAGACATGCAAGATGCTGAGAGCTAAACAAATAGAGAAGTAGGCATCATTATCAAACCTGGGTCACCAGAGGTTTCAGCCAGAATCATACTAGGGGTAAATATATTGAATTCTATCAGTACTTCAGATGTGGTTAAGCCTGGGTGAGAGCAAGGTGGGGCTTAGCTGCGAGGAAGGGAACTGCTGAGGATGGGCAGCCAGAAGAACCCCAGTACTCAAGAGGACAAAGGTATAGATTTCAGCACCAAAAAGTCAATTAAGATGAAGTAAATGAAGATTGTTCTCACATCAGCACTGTGAATGTGCTGCTGGTCTGTTACCTGAATAAATAGCATCTCTGAACCATAACGGAAAAAAGAAGACAATAGAAATTTCTATCTCTGGAACGACTAAAGGACTCCTTCCTGATAATAAGAGAAATAATTAACAATTAACATTACACTTTACAAAGCATTTTTATACATGCCATTTTCATCAGGTTCTCACAACTCTGTAGATATGAAGTCATTTCTCACCTGAGCTTTGTATTCTAATGCTATGCTATGCTAATTCACTTCAGTCGTGTCCGACTCTGTGTGACCCCATAGACGGCAGCCTACCAGGCTCCCCTGTCCCTGGGATTCTCCAGGCAAGAACACTGGAGCGGGTTGCCATTTCCTTCTTCAATGCATGAAAGTGAAAAGTGAAAGTGAAGTCGCTCAGTCGTGTCGGACTCTTAGCGACCCCATGGACTGCAGCCTAGCAGGCTCCTCCGTCCATGGGATTTTCCAGGCAAGAGGACTGGAGTGGGTGCCATTGCCTTCTCCGTTGTATTCTAAAGTAAGCATTAAAAATAAAAATGAAATACCATCAAAATTGCCCTTGAAAATTCCTTAAATTACAGATGGAATGTAGTGTACATGATTTTCTATATATTATTACCATTTTTATGTACAACACAGCTGATTTTCCTCTTTGTGTTGAAATACATAAGTTCCACTTAGTGGCTATTCATATAAAAAACTTATTTCATACAAGTAAGTATGTATTGCAGTGATTGGATTTTTTTTGTTGGTTTGTCTTTTTCTAAGTAGATTGATTTCTCAAATATTGAATGTCTATGTAATAGGACTTCCCTGTTTATTATTCTCATTTTGTAGACAAAGAAATTGATGATACAGTTAGCATATGCATGATGAAATTTTAAGCCAAAGTTATGCAAATCCTGGGTGGGGTCCACTGTACCATATGATCACCCCACCATGGTCTTTACATCTGAATGACAGCACATTCATTAGCAAAAAGAACTGCAAGGGTTACCAAGAAGTCTCCCATAGTGATTGCCTGGGATTTAGACCCATCACACTGTGCCTTGGCTGTTAGAAGTCATTAATAATACATTGAACTCAAACCATGCAGATATGTCTAGCTTTGGGGCATAACCTCAAAATCAGTTCTTTAGTCTGCCTTCACTGAAACAGAGAAGCCTTTTCTTTTGTTTTCTAATGCCTGCATGTGACTAGAAGACACATTCAGACCCTTGAGGCATATGGAACCTAACCATTTTGGCAAAATAGTTTAATTACTGGTTTTAATTGCCGTCCTACTTTTTAAGAATCTATTTGGAAGTTTATGGCTCTCTTCTGACCCCTTATAAAGATTTTATCATTTCCAATAACTGTCTCATAAATTAGATCAAATTACCTAAGTAGCTGTGTTTGAAAAAGATCCTTCCCTCTCTTCCTATCATCATGTTTTTAACACTGTGACTACTAAATCTCCCCCAGACCCTTCGCCCCCATGCGTCACAATCAACAGCCCTGTCCACATGTGATTTCTGCCATCCTTTGCCTTTGTCTTACTTGTTTCTCTTCCAATGGTTAAAAGAGTTGGGAAAGGGAGTGGTGTCTGTAGGAATGGTAGAGTAAGGACTTCAGAAAATCCTCTCCCCACAAAAGCGATGGAAGCACTGGCAACAATTGTCAAAAGCAGCTTTTTAAGAACTTGAAATTAACCAAAGACTTGCAATATTTGGGAGCATTTATTCAAGAAAAACAACTGAATATCAGCAAGGACACTGAAACTCGTGTGTATTTTAACTTACTCTATTCCTATCCTGATCTTTAGATGCACATGGAAATGCGAGGGACCCAGAATACTCAGAACAGTCTGGAAAAAGAAGAATAAAGTCAGAAGGCTCACACTGCTCAGTTTCAAAACTACCACAAAGCTATAGTAAGCGAGACTATGTAGTAGAGCAGAAGGATAGACGTAATCCATATGTAATAGAATTGAGAGCTCAGAAATAAACCTCTACATCTATGCTCAATTGATTTTCAGCACAAATGCCAAGACAATTCGATGAGCAAAAATCAACTCAAAATAGATCAAAGACCTGAAGAGCTAAAACTATAAAACTCTTAGAAGAAAACAGAGTTGTAAACCTTCATGACCTTAAATTAGACAATGTCTTCCTAGTCATGACACCAAAAGCACACACAAAGGAAAAATAAGAAAAACTGGACTTCATCAAAATGAAAAAGTGTGTACTTCAAAGAATACCATTAAGAATGCGAAATGAAAAACTATGAATGGGAAAAAATATTTACCGTATTTTTACCAAATATTTACCATATTTTAAAATATTTACCATATCACCACATATAAGTGATAGCATATGGTATTTGTCTTTCTCTTTCTGACTTACTTCACTTAGTATGATCATGGCTAGTTATATCCATGTTGCTGCAAATGGCATTATTTCATTCTTTTTATGGCTGAGTAATATTTCCATTGTATATATGTACCACACCTTTTTTATCCATTCATCTGCTGATAGACATTTAGGTTAATTCCATGTCTTGGCTATTGTGAATAGTGCTGCTATGAATATAAGAGCACATGTATCTTTTTGAATTACAGTTTTGTCTAGATATATGACCTGGAGCACGATTGCTGGATCATATTGGTAATTCTGTTTTTGGTTTTTTTGAGGACTCTTCATGCTGTTTTCCATAGTGGCTGCACCAGCTTCCATTCCCACCAGCAGTGTAGGAACATTCCATTTCCTCCACACCCTCTCCAGCATTAGTTATTTGTAGACATTTTAATAATGTCTCTCATTGGTGTGAGGTGGTACCTCATTGGAGTTTTGATTTTCATTTCTCTAATAATTAGTGATGTTGAGCACCTGTTCACGTGCCTATTGGCTGTCTATATGTCTTCTTTGGAGAAATGTCTATTTAGGTCTTCTGCCCATTTTTCGATTGGGTTGTTTGTTGTTGTTGTTGAGTTGTATGAGTTGTTTGTATATTTTGGAAATTAAGCCCTTGTTCCAGTGCATTGTTTGCAAATACTTTCTCTCATTCTATAGGTTATCTTTTTGTTTATCATTTCCTTTGCTGTGCAAAAGCTTGTAAGTTTGATTAGGCCCCATTTGTTTATTGAAAAGATTGTTTTTAATAAAGTAAGAAACTCACCAAAACCATTATCAGTTTGTTCTAGAATGGCAGTTTTATTAGTGGCAGTCCAGGGAAAGGCACCATCCTGATATCAGTATCTTCCTCATTCTTTCTTAATTTTCTAAAATGTCTTCATAATGTGCCACATTCCTTTTGGTTCAACTTGGCTCTAATATGATCGCAAGATATGATACGACCCCAAGCAGGGATGTTCCTGCTTAGATCCCAAATCAGATTGATTGGTAGTAGTTATATGGAACACTATATTTAAAAGGATTCTGAGGCTACATCCAAGCTAGGCATACAATTAATTAAGAAAATCTGACTTGAGATTGACAGTCGTAGTGGAGGTAGTTAGCAATTGGGCTAGTTACTTGATCTAGGAAAATGCACTATTCTACTGAGTGGCTGCAAAATCACTTGGGTGGATAAATCTTTGGATGGATTGTAATACAGCTAATTGACATATGCACACAGCATGACCTAAGAGTGATTTTGAAGTCTGTAATTTACATGTAAAATCCTATAATTTAAATAGCTATTATTTATGGTCAAGATGTCAAAATCACTCAATAAATAGCATTAGCTTTCTTGTAATATCAAGGTGTTTAAAATAATACATTTTATATACTGTGTGCTTTCAAAGGTTTTTAACAGAGGAGTATTAGCGTATGCTTATAATAAAATCTGACATGATAAAAGGTTATATCGAGAAAGATTTTTTATGGCATTCACTGAAAAGTCAAGATAGTCACCAGTAGATGTACTCATTCCACGTCCTATAATACACATTTACATATGTCTGAATTTTACCTCCAAGTAAAACTGTTTCCTCCCTCCTTTGCATACTTTCTTTGATAGATTAGCAGTGTCCTGAGAGTGAGTCCTATTTCTCTGTCCGATATGTAAATCAGCGGTTCTTTTGTTGTGATCCCCAGACCAGCAGCATCAGCACTCTCTGGAACTTTTCAGAAATGTGGTCTGTTAGAAGTGCAGCATCACCCCAGACCTACTTGGATTGGAAACTCAAGGAGTGGGTCCAGCAACCTGGGTTTGAACAAGCCCTCCAAGTGACTTAGCTCAAGTTTGAGAGCCCCTGCTGTGAGTTGTTTCCCTTCTAGAAGGGGAAAGGCAGGAGGGAGAGAAGTTGGGCAAGTGTCCAGGGAGAAGTGGGCCTTGTTCGGCAGCCAAGTTGGCAGGCGATGTAAAGAGTCATAGGACACAGCACGGACTTTCTTTGTTTCTTTCCTCTTTTATACCCCGTGTTTCAATTCTCTGCTTCCTCGGGAAAGGTTTGAAGTGCTCTCAGGAGCCCCCTCAATTCCCATCCCTGCCCTCCCCCACCACGAGTCTTTTTAGACTCCCTTCCCTTGTGGCAGTGGCAGAGTGGGACAAGGAGGGTGTGTTTATACATTCCTTCATGTCACAATGAAGCAACAGTACAAAGCCCAGCTTAGTTAGTGCTTCAAAACCCAACAGGCCCCACAGCTAGTAAAGACATATGAAGCACTTAGAGCAGCACCTGGTTCATAATGAGTGTTTGCTGTATGTAGGAGGTAGTGGTATTGCTGGTGATTACTGCAAGGACCAGATTTATTCACAGAGAGTGCCTGGGTTGGCATCCAGAAGCAGTTGCTATTTGCACCTAGTGGGTGGTTGCTATGTTGAGAAGACTGCCAGCTGGAGATAGATCTTGATCTTGAAAGCTGTTGCAGGCAAGTGAGGCTCCTTGAAGATAATGCCCTAACTGTGTCCTGATTGTGAGGATGGCCGTCCACTGAGCTACCACTAGCCTGTCCGCACTTACCACAGGATGAGGGCTGGGATCAGGTTTGGGGAAGCAAGTGTGGGAGAAGGGACTGAAGAACACCACAAAAAGCAAAGAGGCCTTTTAGGGCCTTTCTAGTAAGAATTTAGTGTTGGGGAGTCCCAAATGCAAGGGGTGAGGTGGGTGGTCACATATACAAGACTGCATGTTAGATGCTGGCCATGAACAAACATGACCCTCTGAACAAACATGAGGGTGCAGGTTAGAAGGGCAGAGGGTCCTCAAGATCCACCAGCAGATCAGATCATTGCTACAGGAAGCCAATGGCCAGAGTTAGATTTGGAAAGCTCAAGTGAGAGTTCTTGGTTCCAACCTCCTTTTTCGGTCATAGAAATGCTATTTTACATCCTAGTGTAGCCAGTGGAGCCCTTGACAATATCAGGAGAATGAGTAGAGAGGGAGCAGGGGGGAGGAGTGAAGAGAGGGAAAGGAGAAGAGGAGGGGTGAAGGGGATGGGAGGGACAGGAAGGAGAAGACAGATGGAAGGGGGCAAGGGGACGGGGGTGGAGATAGTCAGTGCTTCTGCTGATTTCCAAGGCTTGTGCTACATGTTTTACATGTGCTTTCTCATTTAGCTATCAGAACTAGGAGATTCAATTAAGGAAGAGTCTAGAGGAGGAGAAAAGTGAACGTTTCAGTCACTCAGTTGTGACCCCATGGACTATAGCTCACCAGGTTCCTCTGTCCAAGGAGTTCTCCAGGCCAGAATACTGGAATGGGTAGCGATTCCCTTTTGCAAGGGATCTTCCTGACCCAGAGAAGGAGAGTTCTATACTAATTGAAAATTAGCTTGTGATAAATTTTTTTCTGCTTGGGCCCCAAGTTTGAAGTAACCAAATCCATTTAATATAATGAGGCACGTTAGATACAGATTGAATCATTAGGTACGAGGGGATCGATGGAAGGGGAGGGAACCCACCAAGGTATTCTGACTCCAGTAGAGGAATACTGCTCCTCCAGATTCAGAAGCTCCTTAGCCTGGCTTCTCAAACTCATATGCCTGTGGGGGCCAGGGAGATGAAAGCGGTGTGCTAGATATGGGCCTGTTACAAGGTGATGGGAGGTACTAGCAAGCACCAGATATTTGGCTTCAAGGTCAGGAGGTGATAGGGAAAGTGGGGATAATGGCACACAGAGCCCACAGGCCAGCTCTAACGAGGCAGCACTGCTGAGCTCTGGGCTGCTGCTGTTGTGTGAAAGTAGCCTCCGTGTCACCAGACCTTCTAATTTCTCACCAGAAGCAGAGACCCAGTGTTCAGGCAACGTTTAGTGGGCCCACCTAATGCATGTGCTGGCTGTGTCTGCCTCAGGTTTACTGGACTGCAGTTGTGCATTTTCCTGAGTCACAAGCAGAAGATTGATTTCTTCCCTGGGTCCCCTTCTCTTCTAGGCCATTATATTTATGTGGACACCTCCTTTGCCAAGCAAGGGGAGAAAGCCGTGCTGCTGAGTCCTGATCTGCAGGCTGAAGAATGGAGCTGCCTCCGATTGGTCTACCAGATAGCCACATCTTCAGGGTCACCATCAGATCCCAGCCGGCTGAACCTCTACATGAGATTTGAAGATGAAAGCTTCGATCGTTTGTTTTGGTCAGCCAAGGAGCCTTCAGACAGCTGGCTCATAGCCAGCTTGGATTTGCAAAATAGTTCCCAAAAATTCAAGGTAGAAAAAATGTAGATGCAGGCTTAGTGTTTGACGTTATACTATTCTGAGGTCTTATGAAAACTTCTGCCATTCATTGCAGTTCGTTATCTCCTGTGTTAGGATGTGGCATTTTGAAGGAGCTGCATCACAGAAAAACATTAGTAGTGGAAATTAATATTGTTTATTCTTTAGAAGAGTTTCTTCCCAGATTTGTTTTCTGTCTATTTAAATGGGATTTGTGTAAGAATCTAAATAGGGCTTAAACCAACCTCTTCAATGAATATTTATTTTCCAATGGGCTTTAGGGCGTATTCTCATTTCTTATAATTTTGTTTCATTCTCCTAAGTTGTGTGTTTATGTTTGTGTTGTCTTCCTAATGCTTCCTTTGCTATAATTTTTAACAAAATAGTAACTATGATTTAAAAAAATGAAAATACATTGAAAGAGGAAAGATATTTAAAGGACATGTTCTGATTTCAAAGAGAAAAGTTGTTCCATCAAAAGTATTGGGAAAGTAAGGTAGAGAATGTAACAGAAAGTTGGATGTAGATTGGAGCAGGAAGGAGGATGAAGCTTGGACTCAGTTGGCCATGAAGTATGATATTTAGTGAGAACTTGTCATGGGAGACAAAGCGGAGGCTTCCAGAAAACTTTCTCCATTTCTAATCCCCTTTTCAATTCCTTATCCCAAATCTCTTCTTCCTCAACAAGCTTTGGAATACAGTACTCTACATTTCATATCTGCATATAGTCCTCCCATCAGACAGCAGGGTGGATTGAGGGAAGAAGCACTGGAGGTCTGAGTTCCCTATTATAAAGTGTCTCCCGAACAGTATATCACACCTGATATCTACCAGAATAGCTGCAAAATACTGGACTAAAATCACATAAGGAAAGGCAAATATTTTCAGAAGGAAGACCCAAGGTAAACAGTGCTTGAAATCAGCCACATAAATTGTTATGCTTCTCCCTATTCTTTGGGGCTTCCCTGGTGACTCAGATGATAAAGAATCCACCTGCAATGCAGGAGACCTGGGTTTGATCCCTGGGTTGGGAACATCCCTGGGAGGAGAGCATGGCAACCTACTCCAGTATGTTTGCCTGGAGAATCCCATGGACAGAGGAGCCTGGTGGGCTATAGTCAATAGGGTTGCACAGAGTCGGATACTACTGAAGCAAAAAAATCTCTATTCTTCGTGTAAAATTATCAAATTTTCATCAATATAGAAATTACAAGTTGAATTGAGTTTTGAGCCTCTTCCATTCATGCAAAGATCCGCCCCACCCCTGATCAAATTGCCATACCTGCCTCCTCTTCCAAGGGATTTTTTTCCCCCTCTGAGGACTCTGCCTTCAGTTCCTAGCCATGCTTAGAATGGACTTGCCCAGGGACCTAAGTCTCCTTTCCATCTGCAGCCAACTGGTGTCACCACAGGTGCGGGAGAAGGTGGTGGCTGGGGTTCCAGTGGAAGGCAACTGACTGGAAGACAACTGAGCTCTTACTGGATACCTTGCTCACCTCAAAGTTCTGAGAATATGTGTGTGAGTTGGTGTACACACATGCACACGCACACACTTGCCTTCTTTCAGTAAAGTCCATCATGGGATTAGTATCCAACAGCAACGAACTGAGACAAACAATCTCATTTTGCCTTGAATTGCTGAAGAGCTTCTGACTAGTAGATGAAATACTAAAAATGGACACATGGTGTTTTAAAGTCTAACTCCCTTCTACCTCATGTGTTGTGCAGATTTTAATAGAAGGTGTGCTAGGACATGGAAATACATCCAGCATCGCACTCTTTGAAATCAAGATGACAACCGGCTACTGTATTGGTAAGTGGGTTTCCTTCTCATTGTATCAGAACATGCATCTTTTTCTAAAATCTCCTGTTGCCAGAAGTAGATGAATCAATCGTAAAGGCAGAGTATTTTGCAAACTACATTCTGTAGTGCATTTTGAATTTTGCATCATTTGAATGCTTTATGATGTTCCTCTGTCTTTAGCAGAGGAAGGCTCATTAAGAGTTTGCCTGGACTGACTGGGTTGATGAAAGAAAAGTAGGTGAAGCGGCTGTAACCTGAGTTGCTGCCTTAAACTCAACATATTCCATATTCCAATAAACATAATTTCCAGTTGGCTGTAAATTCAGCTTTTTGTAACATTTGCCAGAAAGGCAGCAGCCTATTTACCTCCACATTACCTCCTTTCCTCACTCTCCTCCATTCCTCTCTTACACATCACTGCTCTGTCTTTACAATCACAGTTGTCACTTAGATTCCACTTGAGCAGGGTTGTGAGGTGCTTCCTATGTGCCAGCTTCTCGGGGGGCATCAAGAGCAGACATTCTCTATGCTTGAGGTCTCTCGCCCTCCATTGTCTCCTACTGAAGCTGTCTCTATAAATGATCAGTTCTGCAGGTGAAGGACATGCCATGCTGTGCAGGCGAGAGGGGTGGGGAGGAAACCAGACAGGACTGAATCCAGGAGATGCATTTGAGCTGTTGTTTCAAGAAGGGGAAGTTTAGGAATTCAGTCGGTGAAGGAGTAGGGCAGGAAGGAAAGCATTCATTCTGGGCAGACCCCACTGCAGGGCCAGTGCAGTGCGTGTCCAGGCAAAGGCCAGGGGCTGGGTAGTGTTTGAAGTGAGAGTCAGGAGTGCTGAGGGAGGCTGTTACGAAAGAGTCTGGATCCCAGCTGTGGAGCCTGGGTTCCTGGATTATGTGGCTGGGAGGCACCAGAAGTCACTCAGTGGGGAGGGGCCTGCAGCTGGGCTTTCAGATGCTGCCTCTGGCTGCCACCTGGAAAATAAGCTGGAAACAAGGAAAGTATATGATAGGAAAACCCTTTGGAAGTGCTTGCGACCTCCAAGAGGGGAATATAGGAGTCTAAAATTGGGGTCGGCAGTGGAATGGGATAAAGGTGGTAGGTTTGAGAGATTTTTTCCAGCGCTGACAATACTGGAGGCTGAATGGCGATGGAAAGGAAGAGATAAGAGTCAAGGGCAATTCTGGACAAAAAGGAGCCTTTAATAATTCCTTGAGTCTTACTTCTCTGTTTTGACCTGCTAGTCGATGATGGTAATGCAAGTGAAAGACAGCAGACCTACATTGTTACCACTTCATGAAGACACAGTGAGCTAAAACTGTATCTTCTTTAGTCCTCCATGTAGCTCTTTAGTGGCAGCTGCCTGGGGCTTGAACACCCTCACAGGCTAGTCAGACGCACCTGGTGGAGCACCACCTGCTGGCTCAGTCAATGCAGTGTGCCCCGCAGCCTCCGTTTCATTACCTGCAAAATAGGGATTCAAATATTTCCCTCATAGGAAAGGACTGTTGTGGAGACCAGTAAGATCATGGATATGAAGGGGATGGTCACCGTGCTTGGCAGTCAAAACTGTTAATTTCCTTTCTTCAGATCACTTGATGGCTTCTGTTTTTAAAAAAAAAAAAAAAAAAAACACAAAAGGAGCCCTGATATTTTATCTTGTTGAACTGTATGATCTTACTCTCACCTCATCTTTCTTTCTGTACACTCCTTTTGCCTCTCTTGTTTCCTCATCTGTAAAGTGAGGTTAATAATAGTACATACCTTGTGGGGTTGTTTTGAGGATTAGATAATTTAATTCACATAAAGTACTCAGATTAGTGCCTGGTGCATTGAAGAATATTTTGCTTTTTTCTTTTACTCTGCAGCAGCCTTTGGCACTGACTGTTGGGCATAGGTTAGTGGCTCCTGTAGTAGAAAAGTTGAAAATGAAAATCTTAAAAATGTTGAGTGCTTGCTAATGCAAAAGCACACTGATAACTGTATCAGTCAGGACCCTGGCAAGAAAGTGGAAACAGATTACACTCAACCTTAGTAATTTGAGGAAAACTCACCAAAGGGACTACAAAGGTGTGGGCGGGTGAAGGAAGCCTGTCAAAATGCAGTAATCCAAGACTAGTCAGAGTGATGACTCATGAACCATCAGCATTGGAGGTCTGAAGGGGCAAGAGAGGAGGGTTTACCAGAACATAGAGCTGTGTGGTCCCTCGGTAGAGGGGCACAGCCAACTCATGGCATCCTGGAAGAAAGGGAACTGCAGGAATAAACAACCCCAACCTTTGTTCTCCTCTTATCTTCCATTGGTTGAATCCATTTTAGAAGCCAACAGGCAAGGAAGCCCATACAGGTCCATACACATCAACCTCTGGAGGATGGAGCAGGGTGGAAGAAAGGTGGATGGGTCTGGAGGACCCAATAGGAGATGACCAGCACAATCACAACTTCGTATTTTTAACTGTTGTTTATGGGGGTCAACAGAGGAATAGCCTTGTGAGTTTCTTGCTCCCCCAAAGGAGTCTGTTGACTGGGAACAATTTATCTGTGCGAGCATCTCAATGCTACTAAAAAGGGGAGAGAGGGTCTCTTTGTCTTCTCTTGTTTTCTCTACTCAGTAGCTGCCAAAGGGCCCAGTGCCTAAGATATTCCTGTCTCGACTATTCTAAGATCTTATTTATAAGAAAAGCAGAGAACTCTAGCATCATAGGAAACATGCGCCTTAGCCCTCATCTTAGTACCTTGTCTACCATCAAGAGAGAAGGGAATGAAAGAATGGGTTCCCAGAAAGGTGGTGGATAAAATTTCTGGAGCTAAAAGTGTAGCTCTAAATAGTGCTTTGACACAGAATTGGCTGATCTACCAAGCACTAACCACGTGCCTGGCACTGTGCTGGCAGCTGTCCACCCTTATCACAGCCCTGCGTGGTGGGAGTATCTCCCCATTTTGCATAGGAAGACATGGAGACTAGGAGAGGTCACATTCCAGCCACATGGGCCACAATCCAAAGAAGCAATGATGAATTATAATCTCTGTTCATTACAGGATCTCTCCTCTTGATTGACTTTGTCCAGGGCTCATGGTACAAAGGCCCCGGTGGTAGAAGGGAGTGTGAAACATACCGGATTAAGAGCAAACTGCAGTGAGTCTGGGCAGCTGCAGGCACAACTACATCTCCATCAAGTCTGTTTTTATTTCTCTTCTGCCAGAATGTGACTTTGAAGAAAACCATCTCTGTGGCTTTGTGAACCACTGGAACCCCAACGTGAACTGGTTTGTTGGAGGAGGAAATACTCGGAACTCCAACTCTAGTCTCCCGCAGGATCACACCTTAAAGAGTGAACTGGGTGAGCTGGGGACACCTTTTTCCAGGATAACTGTGTTTGCCATCTCCCCACTATATTGACCTGCCCATGGCTCTGTCAACAGAAAAGGAGGCAGTGAGAGGAGGGTGAGTAGGCACTGAGAGACCTGGCAGGAGAGTAGGGAAGAGTAAGCCTTGAGACAGAGACAAACTGCAGACACGATCGCTGTAACCGAGAATGCCACCCAGTTCAAGGCTCTTCTTGCCCTGTGACTGGGCTTTGCTATTTTCACATTTCCATACTACGCTTTATTTTCTTTTCTGTTTATCGTTCAGCATTTCTAAGGACAAGGCTGGAATAACCCTAGGTTACTTTTCACTAAAAATAGATTGAATGATGCGAAGCAGACGGTAAGAACTTCTCTCTTGGCAGGGAGGTGAGCCAGTACTGATGATCAGTCCTGAAATGTGGTGAGCAACAGGGCCCCCTAGTGGCCAAGTGAGCTGGTTCTCTGCAGGGAAAATGGAGAGGAGAGGGTATCAGTGATCGACGGGCTTGGGGGAGAAAGACCCTACACAGGGAGACCTGGCAAGGGCCTGCTTCCTTGTGGATTATGGCAGCTCTCACCTGGACCTTGGTGGCTTCATGAAAACCTAGGTCTCCTCACGGTTGCAACACATTCGTTTTGTCAACTCCAAGTTCTTGTTGACCAGAGAGAAGGTTCTGGTGACTAGCTTTCCATCAGGGACAGAATAGGAATGTTGATTCTGCTACAAACAGTACCATTTCCCCTTTTAATGCTTTGCCATGTGGATATTTAGGTGATCTGCTCAGTGACAATAAATAGCTGATGATGACACTGTGTCCCCTTGAGCTGCCTGAAAACATGGCAACTGTTTATGGCAACTTTACATCATTTCTCATTCACTGTAGTTCCTCTTCATGTGAATATTTTTAACCACATCTCCAACTTTTTTAAGTGTCCATCTTGTTACTTATCTTGGCCTTGGACAGTCTTCATCCTGTCCTTACTGTTCTCTTTGCTCTTAGGTGTTGCACAAAAGTTTCAGGTTTCCAAATGTATACACATATTTTGGTCCTAGAGACACACAACCCCTCTCTACTTGTGGCCACTGTAGGAGCCACACCTATAATGAGTGTTATGTATACAGTGAATGATCAGCTGTTATGACAGATTAATTCATGAATCTGCATGAGTATTTTAAATGACAATAGGGTCATCTCAAAATAATAAAATGTTACTAGAGATCTCTTCAAGAAAATTAGACATACCAAGGGAACATTTCATGCAAAGATGGGCTCGATAAAGGACCGAAATGGTATGGACCTAACAGAAGCAGAAGATATTAAGAAGAGGTGGCAAAAATACACAGAAGAACTGTACAAAAAAGATCTTCACAACCCAGATAATCACGATGGTGTGATCACTCACCTAGAGCCAGATATCCTGGAATGTGAAGTCAAGGGGGCCTTAGAAAGCATCACTACGAACAAAGCTAGTGGAGGTGATGGAATTCCAGTTGAGCTATTCCAAATCCTGAAAGATGATGCTGTGAAAGTGCTGCACTCAATATGCCAGCAAATTTAGAAAACGCAACAGTGGCCACAGGACTGGAAAAGGTCAGTTTTCATTCCAATTGCAAAGAAAGGCAATGCCAAAGAATGCTCAAACTACTGCACAATTACATTCATCTCACACGCTAGTAAAGTAATGTTCAAAATTCTCCAAGCCAGGCTTTAGCAATACGTGAACTGTGAACTTCCAGATGTTCAAGCTGGTTTTAGAAAAGGCAGAGGAACCAGAGATCAAATTGCCAACATCCACTGGATCATGGAAAAAGCAAGAGAGTTCCAGAAAAACATCTATTTCTGCTTTATTGACTATGCCAAAGCCTTTGACTATGTGGATCACAATAAACTGTGGAAACTTCTGAAAGAGATGGGAATACCAGACCACCTGATCTGCCTCTTGAGAAATTTGTATGCAGGTCAGGAAGCAACAGTTAGAACTGGACATGGAACAACAGACTGGTTCCAAATAGGAAAAGGAGTACGTCAAGGCTGTATATTGTCACCCTGCTTATTTAACTTATATGCAGAGTACATCATGAGAAACGCTGGGCTGGAAGAAGCACAAGCTGGAATCAAGATTGCCCGGAGAAATATCAATAACCTCAGATGTACAGATGATACCACCCTTATGGCAGAAAGTGAAGAGGAGCTAAAAAGCCTCTTGTTGAAGGTGAAAGAGGAGAATGAAATAGTTGGCTTAAAACTCAACATTCAGAAAACGAAGATCATGGCCTCTGGTCCCATCACTTCTTGGGAAATAGATGGGGAAACAGTGGAAACAGTGTCAGACTTTATTTTTTGGGGCTCCAAAATCACTGTAGATGGTGATTGCAGCCATGAAATTAAAGGACGCTTACTCCTTGGGAGAAAAGTTATGACCAATCTAGATAGCATATTCAAAAGCAGAGATTACTTTGCCAACAAAGGTCCGTCTAGTCAAGGCTATGGTTTTTCCAGTGGTCATGTATGGATGTGAGAGTTGGACTGTGAAGAAAGCTGAGCGCCGAAGAATTGATGTCTTTGAACTGTGGTGTTGGAGAAGACCCTTGAGAGTCCCTTGGATTGCAAGGAGATCCAACCAGTCCATTCTGAAGGAGATCAGCCCTGGGATTTCTTTGGAAGAAATGATGCTAAAGCTGAAACTCCAATACTTTGGCCACCTCATGCAAAGAGTTGACTCATTGGAAAAGACTCTGATGCTGGGAGGGATTGGGGGCAAGAGGAGAAAGGGACGACAGAGGATGAGATGGATGGATGGCATCACTGACTTGATGGATGTGAGTCTGAGTGAACTCTGGGAGCTGGTGATGGACAGGGAGGCCTGGCGTGCTGCGATTCATGGGGTCACAAAGAGTCAGACATGACTGAGTGGCTGAACTTAACTAAACCTCTTGAAACCTTTGTTTAAATGAATAAAACAATGAACACTGTCTTGGGGTTTCAAAAAGAAAAACCAGATGACATTTCTTAATTTATGGAAGTAGGTCCAGTACTCTTGCCTGGAAAATCCCATGGACAGAGGAGCCTGGTAGGCTGCAGTCCATGGGGCCGCTAGGAATTGGACACAACTGAGCAACCTCACTTTCACTTTTCACTTGCATACATTGGAGAAGGAAATGGCAACCCACTCCAGTGTTCTTGCATGGAGAATCCCAGGGACAGGGGAGCCTGGTGGGCTGCCGTCTCTGGGGTCGCACAGAGTCGGACACGACTGAAGCGACTTAGCAGCAGCAGTAGCAGCAGGCTGATTTTGAGATTGTTTTCTGCCATCTTTTAAAATTCTAGTGCGAGGAATAGAGAGAATCTTGAAAGACTAGTGCATTAAAATTGTAATAATCCTTGGTGTCATTACCACAGAAATACAACCTTTGGTGTTAGAGAACTTTTCACAAACCACTAAAAAAGTAGTTCTAAAGTCAGATCCTCTGGGTAACCAATGTCACAATCTAATCATTATTTGTTCAGTGCATAATTTTTCATTCTTAATGATGGCAAGGACCAGCTGGCTGGGAGAACACATATTCTTGGGAGAGGCAGCAGACCTATGGACTAGTGTCAAATCACCCCTTTGACTATGTTGTGTGTGTGTGTGTATGTGTGTGTTAGTCACTCAGTCGTGTCCAACTCTTTGCAACCCCGTGGACTGTAGCCCGCCAGGCTCCTCTGTCCATGAAATTCTCCAGGCAAGAATACTGGAGTGGGTTGCCATATCCTCCTCGAGGGGATCTTCCTGACCCAGGGATCAAACCCATATCTCCTGCATTGCAGGTAGATTCTTTACCATCTAAGATACCTGGGAAGCCTATGTTAATTGCGTGTAACCCATTGTTTGCAAAATGCGTCACCCCTAGTTCTTCCTCTCTCTCATTTGTGACCACAGAACATTCCAACCATGTTTGTTTCAACAAGGGATAAAGAGGAGGACCAGGCCAGGAGTCAGAATGCTTGTGCTCCAGACCCAGTTATAAGAGTGCTGTATTACTTTAGGTGATTTGCAGATATTTGATCCTGTCTAGAATTTCTATAAGGTATTTGGTCTATTCCATTAGGTCCTTGAAATTTGGTCCCTTCCAAAACACCTGTGAGCATTATTTGGTCTGTGTCAAATGGTTTTAGACAGGACCAAATATCAAGGACCTTTGTGCACAGACTAAATGTCGTAGGGACATTTCAGACAGAACCAAATGTCCTTCAGTGCTTTGGGTAGTCCCTTAACTTCTGAGGGTCTCCACCAGTCTGTTTGAAAATGAGGAATTTGAGTTCAATGATCCGTAAGATACCTTTGAGTTCTAATATTTTACTCTTTTTTCTTTACCTAATGCTATACATCAAAATCTCCAAATTCACCATCCACTGAGATATATTTCAAAAATGCTCTGGATAAAAACAAAAATAAACAAATGGGACCTAATTAAATTTTAAAGCTTTTGCACTGCAAAGAAAACTATAAACAAATGAAAAGACAACACACAGAATGGGGAACATTATTCACAGATGAAGCAACCAACAAAGGATTAATCTCTAAAATATGCAAACAGCTCATGCAGTTCAATATCATAAAAGCAAATAACCCAATCAAAAAATAAGCAGAATATCTGAATAGACGTTTCTCCAAAGAAGATATAAATATGGCCAAGAGGCACATGAAAAGATGCTCAACATTACTACTCAGCTCAGTTCAGTCACTCAGTCATGTCCCACTCTTTGGACTCCATGGACTGCAGCAAGCCAGGTTTCTCTGTCCATCACCAACTCCCGGAGCTTGCTCAAATTCATGTCCATCGAGTTGGAGATGCCATCCAACTATCTCATCTTCTGTCATCCCCTTCTCCTCCCCTCCTCTATCTTTCCCAGCATCGGGGTCTTTTCCAATGAGTTGGTTCTTCACAGCAGGTGACCAAAGTATTGGAGCTTCAGCTTCAGCATCAGTTCTTTCAGTGAATATGCAGGATTAATTTCCTTTAGGATTGACTGGTTTGATCTCCTTGCAGTCCAAGGGACTCTCATGAGTCTTCACCAACACCACAGTTTAAAAACATCAATTCTTCAGTGCTCAGCTTTCTTTATGGTCCGACTCTCACATCTGTACATGACTACTGGATAAACCATAGCTTCGACTATATGTACCTTTGTCAGCAAAGTAATGTCTCTGCTTTTTAATATGCTGACTAGGTTGGTCATAGCTTTACGTCCAAGGAGCAAGCGTCTTTTTAATTTCATGGCTGCTGTCACCATCTGCAGTGATTTTGGAGCCCAAGAAAATAAAGTCTGTCACTGTTTCCATTGTTTCCCCATCTACTTGCCATGAAGTGATGGGACTGGATGCCACGATCTTCATTTTTTGAATGTTGAGTTTTAAGCCAGCTTTTTCAGTCTCCTCTTTCACTTTCATCAAGAGGCTCTTTAGTTCCTCTTTGCTTTCTGCCATAATGGTGGTGTCATCTGCATAGCTGAGGTTATTAATATTTCTCCCCACAATCTTGATTCCAGTTTGTGCTTCATCTATCCCAGCATTTCTAATGATGCATATAATTTAAATAAGCAGAGTGACAATGTACAGCCTTGACATACTCCTTTCCCATTTTGGAACCAATCTCTTTCTAACTGTTGCTTCTTGACCTGCATACAGGTTTCTCAGGAGGCAAGTCAGGTGGTCTGGTATTCCCACTCTTTAAGAATTTTCCACAATTTGTTGGGAGCCATACAGTCAAAGGCTTTAACGTAGTCATTGAAGCAGAAGTAGATACTATTGTGGAATTCTCTTGCCTTTTTTATGATACAAAGGCAAATGTTGGCAATTTGATTTCTGGTTTCTCTGCCTTTTCTAAATCCATCTTGAATGTCTGGAAGTTCTTGGTTCACATACTATTGAAACCTACCTTGGAGAATTTTGAGCATTACTTTACTAGCATGTGAGATGAGTCCAATTATGCAGTAGTTTGAACATTCTTTGGCATTGCCTTTCTTCGGAATTGGAATGAAAACTGAAGTCCTGTGGCCACTGCTGAGTTTTCCAAATTTGCTGGCATATTGAGGGCAGCACTTTCACAGCATCACCTTTCAGGATTTGAAATAGCTCAGCTGGAATTCCAGCATCTCCCCTAGCTTTGTTGGTAGTGATTCTTCCTACAGCCCACTTGACTTTGCAGTCCAGGATGTCTGGCTCTAGGTGAGTGATCACACCCATCATGGTTATCTGGGTCATTAAGATCTTTTTTGTACAGTTCTTCTGTGTGTTCTTGCCACCTCTTAATATCTTCTGCTTATGTTAGGCCCATATCATTTCTGTCCTTTATTGAGCCCATCTTTGCATGAAATGTTCCCTTGCTATCTCTAATTTTCTTGAAGAGATCTCTAGTGTTTCCCATTCTATTGTTTTCCTCTATTTCTTTGCACTGATGACTGAGGAAGGCTTTCTTATCTCTCCTTGCTATTCTTTGGAACTCTGCATTCAGATGGATATATCTTTCCTTTTCTCCCTTGCTGTGCATTTCTCTTCTTTTCTCAGCTGTTTGTAAGGCCCCCTCAGACAACCATTTTGCCTTTTTGCATTTCTTTTTCTTGGGGGATGGTTTTGATCACCGCCTCCTGTACAGTGTCACAAACCTCCATCCATAATTCTTCAGGCACTCTATCAGATCTAATCCCTTGAATCTATTTGTCACTTGTACTATATAATCATAAGAAGTTTGATTTAGATCATACCTGAATAGATTAGTGGTTTTCCCTACTTTCTTCTATTTAAGTCTGAATTTTGCAATAAGTTCATGATCTAAGCCACAGTCAGCTCCTGGTCTTCTTTTTGCCGACTGTATAGAGCTTCTCTATCTTTGGCTGCAAAGAATATAATCAATCTGATTTCGGTATTGACCATCTGGTGATGTCCACGTGTAGCATCATCTCTTGTGTTGTTAGAAGAGGGTGTTTGCTATGACCATTGCATTCTCTTGACAAAACTCTTCATTTTGTACTCCCAGGCCAAACTTGCTTGTTACTCCAGGTATCTCTTGACTTCCTACTTTTGCATTCCAGTCCCCTATAATGAAAAGGACATTGTTTTTTGGTATTAGTTCTAAAAGGTCTTGTAGGTCTTCATAGAACCATTCAACTTCAGCTTCTTCAGCATTAGTGGTTGGGGCAAAGACTTGGATTACTGTGATATTGAATGGTGTGCTTTGGAAATGAACAGAGATCATTCTGTCATTTTTGAGATTGCACCCAAGTGTTGCATTTCAGACTCTTTTGTTGACTATGAGGGCTACTCCATTTATTCTAAGGGATTCTTGCCCACAGTAGTAAATATAATGGTCATCTGAATTAAGCTCACCCATTCTGGTCCATTTTAGTTTTCTGATTCCTAAAATCTCGATGTTCACTCTTGCCATCTCCTGTCTGACCACTTCCAATTTACCTTAATTCATGGACCTAACATTTCAGATTCCTATGCAATATTGTTCTTTACAGCATCAGACTTTACTTCCATCACCAGTAACATCCACAACTGGGTATTGTTTTCACTTTGACTCAGCCTCTTCATTCTTTCTGGATCTATTTCTCTGGTCTTTTCCAATAGCATATTGGGCACCTACTGACCTGGGGTGTTCATCTTTCAGGATCATATCTTTTTGCCTTTTTATACTGTTCATGGGGTTCTCAAGGCAAGAATACTGAAGTGGTTGCCATTCCCTTCTCCAGTGGACTACATTTTGTCAGAACTCTCCACCATGACCCATCCATCTCGGGTGGCCCTATATGGCATGGCTCATAGTTTCATTGAGTTAGACAAGGCTGTGATCCATGGATCAGTTTGGTTAGTTTTCTGTGATTGCACTTTTCATTCTGTCTGCCCTCTAATGAATAAGGATAAAAGGCTTCTACAGAAAAAAAGAGGCTTCTGGAAGCTTCCTGATGGTAAGGACTGACTGTGGGGGAATCTGGGTCTTGCTCTGGTGGGTGGGGCCATATTCAGTAAATCTTTAATCCAATTTTCTGTGGATGAGTGGGGCTGTGTTCCCTCCCTGTAGTTTGGCCTGAAGCCAAACTATGGTAGGGGTAATGGCAATAATGGTGACCTCCTTCCAAGTGACTTATGCCAGTATGCTGTGGCTCCCGGGACTGTTGTATTCAGTGCCCCTGACACTGCGTCAGGCCACTGTCAACCCACATCTCCGCCAGAGACTTCTGGACACTCACAGGCAAGTCTGGCTCAGTCTTCTCTGGGGTCACTGTTCCTTTCTCCTGAGTCCTTGTGCACACAAGGTTTTATTTGTGCCCTCCAAGAAGACTCTTGGAAGGCACAGTCCTGTGCCTGGGGAAGGTTTCCCTGGGCCTGTGGAAGTTCTGTAAGCAAATTCCACTGGCCTTCAAAGTCGAAGTCCCCAGGTTGGGAAACCATTGCAGCACTATTAACAATAGCTAGAGCATGGAAACAACCTAAATGTCCTTAGATGGAGGGATGGATAAAGAAGATGTGGTTCATATATACAATGGAATATTACTCAACCATTTAAAACAGGAACAAAATAATGCCATTTGCAGTGACATGGATGGACCTTCACGTATAATAATAAGTGATATTATACAATATCACTTGTACATGGAATCTAAAGAAAATGGTACAAGTGAACCCATTTACAAAACACTAATAGAGTCATAGATGCAGAAGAGAAACTTATGGTTACCAAGGTGGAAATAGAGGATGGATAAATTGGGAGATTGGAGTTGACGCATACATGCTGCTATATATAAAAGGATAATGAGAACCTACTGTATAGCACAGGGAACTCTACTCAGTACTCAGTAATGACCTATATAGGAATGGAATCTAAAAAAGAGTGGATATACGTGTGTGTGTATATATATATATATGAGATTCACTTTGCCATATAGCAAAAACTATACTGTATGTCAACTATACTCCAATAAAAATTAATTTTAAAAATAAAATGCCTTGAGTCCCTCCTGAATATGTATAAACACATTGCATTTGGCATTAGAAAAAAGAAAAAGGAGGATTAAAGGGAGTAAGGAATGAGAAAAAGAGGACCTGGCTTTTCTAATATCCTGACCAGTAGATTTTCTAGTGTCTATATCAAGGCGTGATGATGTGGTCATCCCTGAGGAGCACAAAGACTTGGTGGCAGAGCATGTCAGCCCTGCCGTAGGCACTCGCTGCTCTCCTCCCATTCCCTCCCCCTCCCATCTCCTCCTCTCCATTTTTCCTATCTTTTCTCTTCTTCCTCGGCTATTCTAAAACTGCTCCCAAAGGCAGGCAGCTTTGCCCACTAGCATTGCTTAGTCCCCTGACGTCAGTATGAAGGCCCAACGAAGTATTTGAGCCTGAGCCTGAAGTAGTCATGTATGGATGTGAGAGTTGGACTGTGAAGAAAGCTGAGCGCTGAAGAATTGATGCTTTTGAACTGTGGTGCTGGAAAAGACTCTTGAGAGTCCCTTGGACTGCAAGGAGATCCAACCAGTCCATTCTGAAGGACATCAGTCCTGGGTGTTCATTGGAAGGACTGATGCTGAAGCTAAAACTCCAATACTTTGGCCACCTGATGCGAAGAGCTGACTCATTTGAAAAGACCCTGATTCTGGGAAAGACAGGGTGGGAGGAGAAGGGGACGACAGAGGATGAAATGGTTGGATGGCATCACCGACTCAATGGTCATGGGTTTGGGTGAACTCCAGGAGTTGATGATGGACAGGGAGGCCTGGCATGCTGTGATTCATGGGGTCGCAAAGAGTCAGACATGACTGAGCAACTGAACTGAACTGAAGGAAAGAACTCTAGGGAGACTGTTACCTGCTTCCAGCAATCCTGAATTATAATCAGCCTACTCAGAGCCTTCTTCATTGATCACAATGAGGCTTTTTCATTGATCGCTCATTCATTCATTCAACAAATACATAATAAGCACTCTTTATAGACCAGGTATTCTTGCATAACCTAGTGATACAAAAACTTCCAACTGTTCCCTAGAATGCCACTGTTTGAGTATAATAATCTTTATGTGAGAAGAATTCTCACACAAATCATTCTATATATGTCATCAAGTAAACTGGGGAAATGCTGAGCTGAAGAAAGCTAAATAGACACCTCTATTTGATGGCTTCTCAGTGCCTTTAATATGCTTCTGTGTTAACATATATTATGGCCTTTCTCAAAATGTTCAAATACTGAGATACTATGTAAATATGCATAGGGATGTATGATTAGTACAATTATGAAATACATGATATGGGACCACAGAAAAATGAAAAACCACCTTGGTTTTGGAATTTGGGGAAGGCTTTCTACAGGAAGTCATATCAGAACTGGTATTTGGCCTGATGGATAAGGAGAAGATAAGAATAGTGTATGCAGAGGTGTTCAGGCATAAGAATAGATAGTTTCTTTGATGTTTGGAGAGTGTTTAAAGATGGTGGCATGTGTGATAATGGCAGAGTAGGGCTTAGATCCTAGGTTGTATTTCTGCTTGTGATCAGCAGGAAGCCTGGATGCCTACCTTCCATTCACTTCTTCCAACTGTTCTCTGCTATTTTACTTTGGCTTCTCTTTTTGGAGTAAGATACTCAGATATGCAGATGACACCACCCTTATGGCAGAAAGTGAAGAGGAACTCAAAAGCCTCCTGATGAAAGTGAAAGTGGAGAGTGAAAAAGTTGGCTTAAAGCTCAACATTCAGAAAACGAAGATCATGGCATCTGGTCCCATCATTTCTTGGGAAATAGATGGGGAAACAGTGGAAACAGTGGCAGACTTTATTTTTATTTTTTGGGGCTCCAAAATCACTGCAGATGGTAACTGCAGCCATGAAATTAAAAGACGCTTACTCCTTGGAAGGAAAGTTATGACCAACCTAGACAGCATTTTCAAAAGCAGAGACATTACTTTGCCAACAAAAGTCCATCTAGTCAAGGCTATGATTTTTCCTGTGGTCATGTATGGATGTGAGAGTTGGACTGTGAAGAAGGCTGAGCCCCGAAGAATTGATGCTTTTGAACTGTGGTGTTGGAGAAAACTCTTGAGAGTCCCTTGGACTGCAAGGAGATCCAACCAGTCCATTCTAAAGGAGATCAGTCCTGGGTGTTCTTCGGAAGGAATGATGCTAAAGCTGAAACTCCAGTACTTTGGCCACCTCATGCAAAGAGTTGACTCATTGGAAAAGACTCTGATGCTGGGAGGGATTGGGGGCAGGAGGAGAAGGGGACGACAGAGGATGAGATGGCTGGATGGCATCACTGACTTGATGGACATGAGTCTGGGTGAACTCCAGGAGATGGTGATGGACAGGGAGGCCTGGCGTGCTGCGATTCGGGTCGCAAAGAGTCAGACACGACTGAGCGACTGAACTGAACTGATTGCCCAATGGATAACCAAAGAGCCTTCTCATTACCACCCAACACACACACACACATACACACATTCACACTCCTCACACTTAGACTCCTAGGTGAGACTTCTCCCTACATAGGATGGGGCTAAAAAAGATGAGTTCTAAAAATTCTTAAATTTTTTATTTGAAACACTTTTTGCTCATATGACTCAAAGGTTTGACCAGGATTACTCTTGGGAAAAAAGCCTCCAATGCTCTAAATAAGAGAAAGGCCACCTTTCTTATTACATCTGCTTTCTACCAGGTATATTTATTTTCCCTGAGCTCCATCAATTTGGGTGACAGAGGAAAGATTAAATGGTTCAGCTGTCTGCTCGCAGCAGCAGATTTGGCTCTGTATAAACTCATCTCCTGTTATTCGTATCCTGGAAGCAGCTTATGCTTTTGTTTTCAGGTAAAAACTGGAGAAACAAACAGCAGGGGTGAGGGAAGCTATGTGCCTGCTCAGAAACTTCAGAGCTGCAGAGATGCTGAAGGAAGTCTTCTCCGGAGGGCTGTAGCCTATGTGTTTTAGAAAAGAGAACAGTGAATGTAATATCTGAAAAATATTGTGTGGATGTCAGTTTTCCTTCACTTGTCTGTGTGTTTTTAACAGCTTCAAACAGTGAGTCAGATTTTTCAAATGAGCACTGTGTCTTCAAATTCTTGACTTATGGTGGAAATGACTAATGCAGTGGGAGTGTGATAGACTACTGGAGGGGCTGGGACATTAACTCGCTTTTTCTTACTCAGTTTGGATTCATCACATGTGGATTTCTTTCCTTTGTTAATATTTTATGAAGTGAAACAAAATCCTTCAGGGGATAAGCTACTGACAGCTCAGATCATTACTGTTTCCTACCTGTCTTAGCAAAAAGAAGATAATTGCTGGAAAGATAATGAGGGAAATCTGTTCCTTTGCTGAAATTTTAAAAATCAGGTCTGCATACAGTGCCGCTACAGAAAGAGCTGAACAAAGTTTCAAAATGTAGAATAAGGTCAGAGTTGTTTTACTCCATCAAAGACCCTGACATGGATGGATCATCTTTCCATAACTCACAACATTCTTTTCTCATTTCACTTTGGATTGAGTTCAAGCATCATCTTCATAGAACTTATTCGTTCTCACTCTGCACTGATCCATTTGGTTCATCGCAAAAGCACTCAGCAGGGAAGCAGCTTTATTAATTTTCTCACCATTACCTTTGTGCAAGCTCTGCTGGATCTCCTTTCTCTGTCCTCGGGTGACTTCACCATGGCTTTCCAGGCACCTTCTGATATTAACAAACCACCTCATTTTTAAGGATTAAATTCAGTTGATTTGGAACCCCAATTTCTGATCCTTCAACCAGAACACAGAGCAGCTGTAGAGAAGCAATTGGGCTTTACTTCTTCATACTTCTTCCCTTTGCTCTTTTCTTCATCTTCCCCCACTCACGATGCTGCTTATGGCTTCTCCAGGGTTGGGAAGGCAAGATGGGGAAGGGAAGGGGATGAAAGGTCATATGTGACCTGTGCTGTTTAATCTGGAGTCGATGACCTTCATGCTGCAGGTGGCTGGATGCTGGCTATGTCTCTCACAGTCAATGACAAAAATGCACTCTCTGGCCATCTGTGAATCCCCCTTAGTGCTTGTTATGAGGTACACCCCACCAGCCCCTTTTTGTTAGGGTTACTGCCCTGGATGCAGTCCTTTTGAGAAGAGTCCTTTCAGGCACTCTAGCCCAGCTACCTTCTGAGTTTTCCACTTAGGCTTCGGGAAAACTCAGATGTCTCCCCCATCAAACTCTGGAAGTCCAGCTCACTGGCAACAAAAATCCTTTCTGTCCCTTCTGCCCCTAGGTCCCTACAGCCTCTAGCTGCATGCCGTCAAGGCTCTGATACAGAGGCCCAGCCTCTGCAACCCATAAACTCCAGTTACCCCTGGAGTTCTCTCAGTAACTCTCCCACCCTCCTCTCAAGGCCCAAGGCAGTCACAGAACCCAGGAACTTGCAAGCGTGGGTGGGATGGGATTAGATGGTAGTTTCCCTCCCCTACCTCCTCTACAAGTGCTTCTCTGAAACCCCCTCCCTTGGGTAAAGGTAAGAAAGGGGAAGCAATCCCCTCCCATTCCCTTGGGGGATCAAAAGGAAACATATGGCAGGTCAGCTCCACAAATCTCTTCAAAGGAACTCTGCCTCCAGTCTCTCTGATCCCTCCTTGGCCTTCTCATATATACAGGCTGGCAGAGGAGGGCTGAGGATGGAGGGTTAGGATTAGTGGGGAGGTGAAAGGGTCTAATCTGGTACAGCAGGTTCAGATTCCAAGTCTGCCACAATGTAGCATATACAACAGGGATAGTTTAGCACCACTCTGTAGAAAATAGAGGGACTTGTGCCCCATTGTTCCTATCACTAAGATCTTAGCAGAAACTAGAAGTCCCACTTCATATACTGACTCTACTGTAGAGTCAGACTCTATTATAGTAAAACTTAATCAAACCCTTAGAACTAAAGGTTTAGCAGGTAACTGCCAGACCTGTAGACTGGAAATTGGGCATGGTAACTAGATGCCTTTGGGTGCTGCCTCCTCACAATGGCAGCAGACCCACTGGCATGCCTTTCTTTGGGTCTTCCCCCACACCCAGGAGACAGCTCGTCCAGACAACCATGACACAGATGCAGACATTGCAACTGGAGCACAAATGTGGCCAACAGGACCGAATCACAGCTGAGTCAGAGGGTGCTGCTGGCATCGCAGCCAAGCCAAGGGCAATCTCTGTGGAATGCTGGTTAGCCAGACTGTTTGAAAATAGAAGTTCAGGAGTTGCCTTCAAAGTTCTTTTCCTAATTTAAGGGAAAATGGCTGACTACCAGTGAGCCACTGGTTCCACATGAAAAGTTGAGCTAATACAGAGAGCTGCTCTAAGAAAGGAGGGAATTCCTCTTTAGAAGTGAGTGTGCATGTGCTCTTAGCACAGGCATTTTGCCAGAGGGCCTGAGCTTTGGCTTGGGTCCCAGAGAGTTTTGCTCTTTTAATAGAATCCCCAACGGTTTGGTTGATTATAAGGATCCTTTCCACCTAAGATCTATCTATACCTAGTTTAATCTACTCAGACTTAAAGGATCTGATTTTTCTTTCTAAAAGTCTTCCTCTAGAAATTCTGGAGGTTCCAGAACCCTGGACCAGTTGAGGAGTTGGCCTCATTGAGCTGGGCAGAAAAGTTCTTATAGAACACTGGCCATAATTTTCCAAGCACTCCAGGCTACCTTCTTCATTCCCCTTGGAAGGGTACACCAAATGGTGCCTGCACCACCACCTGCTCCCAACCTCAGAGGAGACTGTACCTGATGACACATATTCAGCCTGGGCTGGTGGTCATTCCTCTGGCCCAGCCTCCTGGGGCTGACACCTGGTGATTTCTGAATCATCCACACTCCTTCAACTGAGATGATACACTTCTGATGAGTTATCTTCTGTTTCCCAGTCAAAAAGTGTCTTACTCAGATAGTCAGTAAACAGTACCCAACTTTGGCAACAAATGAATGACAAAGAGGAAAGGGTGGGGAGGCAGTAGAATGTGGTCTGGTCTAGTGGTTCCGTATGAGACTTGGTGTCAGCAGTCCTGGTCGGGTTCCCAGCAGCCTCTCTGACTCACTTCGGCCAGGTCACATTGTGTTTGCTGTTGTTTGGGATCAGCAGTGGGACTGTGGCTCATTGGCCTCATGTCTTGTGCATGGGTTGTTAACTAGGCACTAGCTGCAAATTCAGGTACTTAAATGTTGTCCACCCAGGAGGTAAGTAGCCTTTAAGAAGCACTGTCAGATATCTGTCAGCTGTGAGGAAGATACATTCATAATGGGAAGGAGTGTGAGACATTGCTCCTAACCACAGTCATCATGTACTCTGGAAGCAGAACAAATACTTTCCAGTGGATGTGTGAGGTCTCCTAGATTTCCTGAGGTCTCCTGTAGTTTTGGAGGTGTGCTTCACCTGGTAGACTGAATTCCTTCTTCATGTCTGTCTGGCCACCAGCAGTGCTTCAGAGGACACTGAGCTTAGGAGGGGAGCTCGTGGCCTTGCCTCCTTATCAGAAGTTCCTGGATTCTGCTCAGTCTAACATTCTGATTCTTCCTTTAAAATCCCTCCCCAGAGGCAGCCAACTGGGAGCTCATCAGCTGCTGCCAGTCTTGCAGTTATGTTTATTTGGCACTCACAAAGTTTAAAAAATTGTGATGGCAGGTATTATAGGTTGAATTATATTTCCTCAAAATCCATATGTTAAAGTCCTAACCCTCAGAACTTCAGAATTGGGGAATGGAAATGGGGTCATTGAATATTAATTGGTTAAGATGAGGTCATACTAAAGTGGGGTGGACCCCGGCCCCGCCCAAGTCCAGTATGGAAAAAAAGGGAAATTTGGCCACAGAGAGATACAAGCTTAGAAGGGAGAATACCATCTGACCATGTGATCTCTGAAGGCAGAGATCTATCAGTTAGTGTCAAAGATTGCCAATGCCATGGAAGCTAGGAGAGAGGCATAGAACAGGATCTCCCTGACATCTGTCGGAAGGAACTAATTGTTCCCATACCTTGACCTTGGCTGTCTGGGGAGGCCTTACAAATAGCTGTGAAAAGAAGAGAAGCAAAAAGCAAAGGAGAAAAGGAAAGATATAAACATCTGAATGCAGAGTTCCAAAGAATAGCAAGAAGAGATAAGAAAGCCTTCTTCAGCGATCAATGCAAAGAAATAGAGGAAAACAACAGAATGGGAAAGACTAGGGGTCTCTTCAAGAAAATCAGAGATACCAAAGGAACATTTCATGCAAAGATGAGCTCAATAAAGGACAGAAATGGTATGGACCTAACAGAAGCAGAAGATATTAAAAAGAGATGGCAAGAATACACAGAAGAACTGTACAAAAAAGATCTTCACAACCCAGATAATCACGATGGTGTGATCACTGACCTAGAGCCAGACATCCTGGAATGTGAAGTCAAGTAGCCTTAGAAAGCATCACTACGAACAAAGCTAGTGGAGGTGATGGAATTCCAGTTGAGCTATTCCAAATCCTGAAAGATGATGCTGTGAAAGTGCTGCACTCAATATGCCAGCAAATTTGGAAAACTCAGCAGTGGCCACAGGACTGGTAAAGGTGTTTTCATTCCGATCCCAAAGAAAGGCAATGCCAAAGAATGCTCAAACTACCGCACAATTGCACTCATCTCACACGCTAGTAAAGTAATGTTCAAAATTCTCCAAGCCAGGCTTCAGCAATACGTGAACCGTGAACTTCCTGATGTTCAAGCTGGTTTTAGAAAAGGCAGAGGAACCAGAGATCAAATTGCCAACATCCGCTGGATCATGGAAAAAGCAAGAGAGTTCCAGAAAAACATCTATTTCTGCTTTATTGACTATGCCAAAGCCTTTGACTATGTGGATCACAATAAACTGTGGAAACTTCTGAAAGAGATGGGAATACCAGACCACCTGATCTGCCTCTTGATAAATCTGTATGCAGGTCAGGAAGCAACAGTTAGAACTGGACATGGAACAACAGACTGGTTCCAAATAGGAAAAGGAGTATGTCAAGGCTGTATATTGTCACCCTGTTTATTTAACTTATATGCAGAGTACATCATGAGAAACGCTGGACTGGAAGAAACACAAGCTGAAATCAAGATTGCTGGGAAAAATATCAATAACCTCAGATATGCAGATGACACCACCCTTATGGCAGAAAGTGAAGAGGAACTCAAAAGCCTCTTGATGAAAGTGAAAGTGGAGAGTGAAAAAGTTGGCTTAAAGCTCAACATTCAGAAAATGAAGATCATGGCATCCGGTCCCACCACTTCATGGGAAATAGATGGGGAAACAGTGTCAGACTTTATTTTTCTGGGCTCCAAAATCACTACAGATGGTGACTGCAGCCATGAAATTAAAAGATGCTTACTCCTTGGAAGGAAAGTTATGACCAACCTAGATAGCATATTCAAAAGCAGAGACATTACTTTGCCAACAAAGGTTCATCTAGTCAAGGCTATGGTTTTTCCAGTGGTCATGTATGGATGTGAGAGTTGGACTGTGAAGAAGGCTGAGCGCCGAAGAATTGATGGTTTTGAACTGTGGTGTTGGAGAAGACTCTTGAGAGTCCCTTGGACTGCAAGGAGATGCAACCAGTCCATTCTGAAGGAGATCAGCCCTGGGATTTCTTTAGAAGGAATGATGCTAAAGCTGAAACTCCAGTACTTGGCCACCTCATGCGAAGAGTTGACTCATTGGAAAAGACTCTGATGCTGGGAGGGATTGGGGGCAGGAGGAGAAAGGGACGACAGAGGATGAGATGGCTGGATGGCATCACTGACTCAATGGACGTGAGTCTGAGTGAACTCCGGGAGTTGGTGATGGACAGGGAGGCCTGGCGTGCTGCGATTCATGGGGTTGCAAAGAGTCGGACATGACTGAGTGACTGATCTGATCTGATCTGATCTGACCTTGTACTTCTAGCCTCCTGAATTGTGGAACAAATTTCTTTAGTTTCAGCCATCCAGTTTAGGTTACTGTTACGGTAACCCTAACAAAATAATAGGTGTGGTATCGTTTTTAAATGAATGGGTTTGCCAGAAAAATCTGGATTTTGAGTTTCAGTGGGAGAGGCCTGCAGCCCCTGGCTGATGTGAGGGCATCGGCAGGAGGTAGAGGGATGGGTTCTCAGGGAGGAGCACGGGTCCAGTGCCCCTCACCCCCAGATGGTTGTCACAGTCCAAGAATACAGACCCAGCACTATCAGATTTTCTGATTTTTTTCAGGGAAGTTTGATATCTGCTTCCCATTGCTGGTGAAATGTGATTTCCACTGTTGATGGCTAATCCGTCACTCTCCATTTTCTCCCTGACCCACTCCACTTCAGTCATATACTTGATCTGGCTGACTCCTCTGATCATCTGAGTTTGTGATTTCTCTTTATTCACAGTCGCATGGCTTGGCAAGATAGTCAGACAATTCTATTTAAGCCAGGGAGATTTTTCAGAGTGGGTTGAACAATTTGCTACCAGGAGAAAGGAGCTTTGATTTATCCATCTTTCCCATATTGCAGTGAGGATTGTTCTGAGACCGTGTTTCTGCTTTGGATCACCAGTTGTTGAGGGCCCACCACATTCCAGGTGGTATGTTAGCTGCAAAGCAAGTGTGCAACATGTGAATGCATATATTCTTCCTAATATACTTACTGCTATTTTGCTGGTGATTAAAGAAAAGATTATAAACCAGGTACCATGTAATAAAAGCAAAGACATTAAGCTGTAATTGTTCTGAGCTTATAAATAGAAAGGCCATTCTATCATAGCTGCATTGCCTCACATGTCTCTGTCACTGTGGCTCAAATAAATTAGACTAATAAATAAAATTGCTGATACTAATAGTACCATATGGGAGGAGCATGGTATAAAAACACCAATGGCATTCCTTTACTTCATTATAATTATCTTAGGCAATTACAATGTGCCAGGTACACGCTAACCAGTTCACATACACAATCTCATTTAACATTCAGATCAACCCTGTGAGAGAAATATTTGATTCTTATTCTAGAGATCAGGAAATTGAAGTCCAGAGATATTCAGTAACTTGCTCAAAGTCACAGGGCATAAGATGTAGAGCTGGATTCAAAGCCAGTGCATTTAATGCCAAAATCCAGGTTCTCCCACTTCCACCTCTCTTTTTCTTTATTTTACCAAAATGCCTCTAATGAAGATCAGCTATTGGGTCTGGAGTCCACCAAGGCCTTGCCAACCATCGAGGGAAGGGGGCTTGGTCCCAAGTTCAACTTCCCAAATCCTAACCCTGTCGACAGCGTTGACTGACCTACATGCTCTATTAAAGAGGTACAAATTGTCATCTAGTTTGAATTCGAAATCTTTGTTTCACTCAAAGAACACACAGTGACATTACATGTATGTGGCAAAGATGTAGAGGAGAACAGATGGTGCACTTGGTGTGCTCTTAGAAACCTTATCACTCAAAGAAGGTTTGTTGGAGGGGCCTTCGGGGTCATGTTCTGCTATTTTTCCTCAACTGTGTTCAGCTTATAAACATTCAAACACTTTACAGATGACATACCTACCTTTCTATATGTATGGTTTACTTCAATCGAAGGTAAAAGAAAGAGAAAGAATGGTCCTTATATTAAGCAGAGCACAGTGAACTCCACTACTTATCTCCCAGCTGCAACTTTCATCAATCTATGGCCAAACTTCTTTCATCTACAGCTCATTCTCTTCCTCTCTTCCACTCCCACCAGGTTATTTTGAAGTAAATCCCAAATTGTGTAGTTGTGTCTGAGAATCCGTCTGTCTGTCTTAGGTTGTTTTCTCTGTGTGATTTCAGGCCATTACATGTACGTGGACTCTATCTATGTCAAGCACTTCCAGGAGGTGGCCCAGCTCATCTCCCCGATGACCACGGCCCCCATGTCTGGCTGCCTGTCATTTTATTACCAACTCCAGCAGAGGAATGACAACATCTTCTCTGTGTACACGAGGGACGCAGCTGGCCTGTATGAGGAGATCTGGAAAGCGGGCGATCCAGGGAACGCTGTCTGGAACCTTGCTGAGGCGGAGTTCAGTGCCCCGTACCCCAAGGAGGTAGGTGTGCCTGGTGTGCCCTGGCCTGGCCACTCTGCAGAGATGCCACCCAGACGTGGAGCAGGAGACACTGCAGGCTCATACTCATTCCTCCTTTCCTTTGTGTCTCAGTCTTAATCTCCCTTTTCCCTTCCTTGGCCTTCTCCACTTTTCTGCCTTCCTCTGTATCTCTCTGCCTTCCTCCTCTACCACTTCATTTTCTAGAAGAGTATTTCTTAATAAAGACAAATATTAGAAAGCCAGTTAACCAACTAGATTTCTTGGCCACACTCTCCCTCTGAACTTGCACTGTGGTTGTGTGAGTTCAGATGAGATTAGTCAGACTCCTTCTACATGAACCTTACTCTCAAACTTCAGCTCCTGACAGCAGCTGTGAAGGTTCCCCTTACCTGAGGGAACACTCCTTCTAAATTTAAAGAAAAAATGACTAATTTTTTCTTTTCTCCTTTACAGTGTAAATAATGTCATAAAAGTCAGAAATAAACATGATTTTGGCCCTAATTTGAAACAAGCCTTGGGGCCTCTAAACTTTTTATGGTTTAAAACTGTTCATTTACATGAGTGGTAAATGTCCAGTGCAGAAGAATTAGAAAATTCAGAGAAGCAAAACAAACTAAAATACCCTACACCAGCCCTGCAAAGAAAAAAACTAACATCTTGGTATTCATTCTTGAAGACCTTTTTGTAAGCACATATATTAATACGTATCTATACATGTATCCTGGGTTTCCCAGGTGACGAGGTGGTAAAGACTCTGCCTGCCAGTGCAGGAGACGCAAGAGGCTTGGATTCAATCCCTGATTCGGGAAGACCCCTTGGAGAAGGAAATGGCAACCCACTCCAGTATTCTTGCCTGGGAAATCCCATGGACAGAGGAACCTGGCGGACTACAGTCCATGGGGTCTCAAAGAGTCAAACAACTGAGCACACACACGCACACACACACGCACGTATTTCAGTACTGACAACAATCCAGCAAAGTAGATAAAATTATCCCCGTATTCCAGATCAAAGAGGAGGAAATGGAAAGTGCAAGACGTTTGCTGTTTTATTCTAGGTCACACTACTGGTGAGTGCCAGGGTGCTAAGAAAGTTTCCTGCACTAAATCTGACTTAAATTTGAAGGAAGAGGGGAGCTCTGTGGTTGCAGATCTCGGGCTCTAAAGAGAGTCTTAGTCCCCACAGCTTATGAACATCCCCTGCTTTCACTCTGCACTTTTTGCAGTATCTTGCCTAGTTCCGTTTAGAGTGCAAGAGAGGCCAATGATCCTCTGGATGCTTTTCAGTAGTGCCATCTGCTCACCTGATGCGGCGGTTCAGTGAGTGCTGGGGTGAGATCTCGGTTTTGGAAGTGATCTGTCCATGGACTGTGTGCCTGCCACTCCCTTTCCGTCTTCCAATTCCCCCTACCCCAGACAGCCCCAGAGAGGGGACTTTTGTAGTATGTGTGCTATTTCCTATTCCAAACTCTAACCAGGCCTTGATTTACTCTTGCAGCCCGGTGGAAATTTTTCTGTGAGTTTGGGTTACAAGGAGAAAAAGAAATGCACATGCTGCTTGAGAAAGTTTTCCTTCTATTAAAGTCACAAGTCACATGCACAGTGAAGGCGTTGTCCTTGCAAGTTCCTTTCATCCAACCGTAAACTCCTGGGGCAACATTTATATGAGTGAGACTTTGCTGAATTTTCTTTTTAATCAATGCTTGAAAAGTTAACCATTTCTGTTTACTGCTTAAGTTTACTACTAAACTTAAGTACATATCCTTTTGAGTCACACATGCATGATTTTGCCCTGGCAGTTGGGACTCATTACATCAGGATTATTGACTCCTGGTAATTTCCGAGAAAAGAAACTTACTGCGGAAATCAGCGAATTTAATGTCCCCGTATTCTCAAATGAATTTTTTAAAGGAAGACAAATATCTGAACAATAGAGAACACAATGACACAGAGGCTGTGATTTGCAAATTATGATTGGAAATATCCTTATTCAGTAAGGATATTTAGATCAATCAGTAAGATCAATCTGTTGTTGGCTTTATCACCTTGAAAATGAAATGTCATAGGCCTGTGTTGAGCTTGTAAACTGAATTTGCTCCTCCTCATTCACCCAAATCTGTCCCTTTGGTTCTCAGCCCTTCCTCCATTGCCAGAGACAAACTTCCAGGATTGTCTTAGATTTTGGAGAGGCCAAGCGTCTAAGGACCATTGTTGTCAAACTGAAAGGGACAATCTTATCCAAACTCTTTTCTCAAAAATTAAGAAATTGAGACCTAGAGGATAAAAGGGACAAACTAGAGTTAATTAGTGGCCAACTAGAATCAAATATGAATAGCAGTTCAGGAGGGGGTCACCCTGGAGAAAAAGGCATGGATTTAGTTCAGAGCTTATGCACCTGACTCCATAGGATCTATATATACAGTATCTCATTTAATCACATCTACAGTCTTACAAGGAAGATGTTAAAAAGTCTATTTTATAACAAGAAAAGTGTTGTTCTGAAAGGGTTAGCTATGTCCCCAAGGTCACCTAGTTAATAAAGTGACAGCAACAGGATTTGAACTCTGGTCTGTCTGCCTCTAAGACACCATTCTCCTTAGCAGAGGGCGAAGACTAGAGGCCTATGGATTAGATCTAGCCTATAGTGATTTGTCTAGCTGCTATAGTGGTATTTGTTTGTTTTTATTTTGCACACATATTTGTTTTAGTTTTTGAATGAATTGTCAACATTGAAAAATCTGAAGATTTCAAATAAAAATCTAGCCATCAAGTCCTCTTGACAATTTGGTGAGTCCAGGCATATTAGGCCTGAATTCGCACCTGCCAGCAACTGACGAGGCTAAGTAGCAGCTGCCCCCAGTAGGTGAGCCTGGCTCCCTATTTCACACCATTTCCTGCTGCATCAGATGAAACCCATATCACGCATTTAGATTACGTGCCTGGCCCAGGTGGACACTTGGATTTCCCCCTCTGCTTAACAGCTATCTTATGTTATCAATCCAGCAGGGTGGTCTGCACACTTCGGTGGTTTTCCCAACACAGGTGAGTGTTGTGCTCACCATACTTGATCCCCATGGAAAGCAGAAAGTCGTCCATTGAACTCAAAGTTGGTGGCAGAGAAGACAGTATAACTAAAGGGGCCTGAACTCATTAATAATCCCATGTTCTCTCTTTTTGACCATGCCAGGATATGCCAAAATCCTAACATTTGTACACAGGAGTTCTGGGCCTGATTTTGCCTTAGGCATCAGGTAATCATCTCTGATTGCTGCATCTTTGTCCAGATGGACATAGAATTTTGTGCATGAAAAAGAGAACCTGGGAAGGGCTCAGGGCTCTGGGAAGGGCAGGATTGCCTTCTGCAAGCAGCATGTTGCCTCTTTAATTGGAGTTCATTAAACAGATTATTGAGTCTGCAGTTCTATCAGCAAGTGATATAGGTACTTTGACATGCAAGGGAGGGGGAAAAGTCCACCAATAAAATGCAACTTAGGGCTTAGTAGTCACTCTCCCCCAAAGAAACTGTGAGTTAAGGAGGGAGCTGCTCAAATACCTATACACCTGGCTAGACCAACACACCATTTTAAGTCATAGTTATAAGCGTTTAAGCCTAAAAGAAAATATGTAAACATGTAACATGTCTTTCTCCTCCGCAGGTTATTTTTGAAGTTGCCTTCAATGGTCCCAAAGGAGGATATGTGGCCCTGGATGATATTTCTTTCTCTCCTGTTCACTGCCAAAATCAGACAGGTAAGCATTCTCTTTTTCTTCTTCCTCCCATTTGGGATTTTCCTTTCTCAACAGATGCCTGTGGTCAGGACTTGCTTTAATTCCTTTTAATTTCTTCTTCTTTTCCTTTTTTATCTCATGCTTAAAAAATTATTTAGCCAAACAGTCATTTCTCTATTATTTTACTCTTTTTTTCCTCTCACAGAATGAAACTGATTTTCCTGACACCAGAGGTAATTTTCCTGAGTTAAGGAGATTTTATCTTCTCTACGTACTAAGAAATTAAAATTAAATAACTACCCCCCTCCACTCCATCTTTCTCTTTAAAGGAAATCTTGGGTCCATAGACATGTGTATAGAGTAGACAGAAAAAACTCTCAAAATCTACTGAGTAGAATTATAAGAACTCTTTCTAATTTTATGAATCCAATTTTTAAATGTCCTCCCGTTTAAAGATGTTAGTATTTGGTATACATCTGTTTGATGGTTTTGACTTCAGAGTATGTATTCAATTTCTCTTTCTAAGTGAATGCTCACATAATTTTATCATGACCAATTTTGTAATTTCCATAAACTTTGTGCTTGTAAAAAGAGAGGGAATTTTTACTTCCTGGGAAAATAGGTAAGCAAATCAATTCAAAGTGAATTAGAAAACAAATGTTTTAGAATTAGAAGGGTGACGCCAAAACTGATAACCCAGATAAAGGCGTTCCTGCCAATGCAGGAGACATAAGAGACGTGGGTTCAATCCCTGAGTCAGGAAGATCCCCTGGAGGAGGGCATGGCAACTCACTCCAGTATTCTTGCCTGGAGAATCCCATGGACAGAGGACTGGTGGACTATAGTCCATAGAGTCGCAAAGAGTTGGACACAACTGAAGTGACTTAGTATGCACGCATGCACAAATAAATGCAGTTGACCTTACCTTTTACCCTGGTGGCTCAGATGGTAAAGTGTCTGCCTGCAATGCGGGAGACCCAGGTTCGATTCCTGGGTTGGGAAGATCCCCTGGAGAAGGAAATGGCAATCCACTCCAGCACTCTTGCCTGGAAAATCCCATCGATGGAAGAGCCTGATAGGCTACAGTCCATGGGGTCGTAAAGAGTCGGACACAACTGAGCAACTTCACTTCGCTTCACTTACCTTTTAATGAATTTGTTTCCTTGAGAGGCCCCAGGGAGACACAGTGGTCATCCATCTCATTAAGGAGCCTTTGTTCTGGGTTTTGGAGTGTGGGAAGTAAATTTTTGAACTTGGTTTTGGTAGTGTAACTTTCACTTAAGATAGAATTGGTCTCTAATTTAATATAGTTTTGAATATATTCTTTTTTAATGTGCATATTATATGCATGTATTTATTTTTACAAAAATAAGGTCATACTGTACATACTATATATAACTTGCTTTTTTTCATATAACAGTACATAATGGACATGTATCTATGTAAACAAATATGGGACTACATCATAATATCATTATAATGGCTATAAAGCACTCTAGCATATGGCTTTATCATCATTTATTTAAACAGTTTCCTACTGTTGGACAATTAGGAAATTCCAATTTTGCAACCTCAGATATGCAGGTGATAGCACTCTAATGGCAGAAATTGAAGAGGAACTAAAGAACCTCTTGATATGAGTAAAAGAGGAGACTGAAAAAGCTAGGTTGAAACTCAACATCAAAAAAGCTAAGATCATGGCAACCAGTCCCATCATTTCAGGGAAACAGAGGGGAAAAAGAGGAAGCAGAGACAGATTTTGTTTTCTTGGGCTCCAAAATCACTGCAGATGATAATTGCAGCCATGAAATTAAAAGATGCTTGATCCTCGGAAGAGACAAACCCAGACAGCATATTAAAAAGCAGAGAGATCTCTTTGCCAGCAAAGGTCTGTATAGTCAAAGCTATGGTTTGTTCCAGTACTCGTGTATCGATATGAAAGTTGGACCATAAAGAAGGCTGAGAGCCAAAGACTTGATGCTGTTGAATTGTGGTGCTGGAGGAGACTCTTGAGAGTCCCTTGGGCTGCAAGGAGATCAAAATAGTCAATCCTAAAGGAAATCAACCCTGAATATTCATTGGAAGGACTGATGCTTAAGCTGAAGCTCCAAAACTTGGGCCACTTGATGTGAAGAGTTGATTCATTGGAAAAGACCCTGATGCTGGGAAAGATTGGAGGCAGGAGGAGAAAGGGATGACAGAGGATGATACGGTTGGATAAAATTACTGACTCAATGAACATGAATTTGAACAAACTCCAGGAGATAGTTGGGGACAGAGTAACCTGGCATGCTGCAATCCATGTGTTACAAAGAGTCCGCCATGACTTGGCTTAGCTACTGAACAACAATAACAAATGTTGCTATTCCAAGCAATAATAAAATAACCAATTATCTATATCATCACTCAATTAACTAAATTTTTTTTTCTCTTAGAAAAATTCTACATTGTGAAATATCTTGATTGAAGAGTACGTACTTAAGAATATATGTGTGCATGTGTGTATATGTATATATATCTTAGGGTACTATCAGCCTCCAGAAAAAGCCAAGGCAACTTATTTGCAACAGTCACATGTGAGAATGCCTGTTTCTACACACCTACACCAACCACGGGTCTTGGTAAATTTTATATCTTTGCAAATCTGATCACACTAGATCAATCAAACAGCTGTCAGATGCCTCAAGTTGGGGCCAACCAAACTCTCTTTAGGACTTTTAATCTTGTCTGGAGTGACCCAGAGATGGAAGAAACCTTAGGGAGATAGTTGAGCAGTTCCTTCTACCAAGGCATTCTGGAATTGCCAGGCTCCTTCCTGCCAGCCTCCTTCTTGTTCAGACTTCTCGACCTCTTCTATTACATCCTCACAGCTTTCCATAAACTTTCCTTTTTCCTTCTTAAGCAAAAGGCCTTTTCTTCGGAAAAGATTAAAAAACCATGAAAAGAGTGTTTTGGTGCTGACTCATAAACGTTACTGGCAGTTGCTGCTGGCAGTTGTCTGGGAACTCAGTTAGGTCTGTCTCCTGAACCACTTACACATGATCTCTCCAGGAAGGTGGTCTCAGGGTTGTCAGACTACTTCATTGGTGGCTGACTTCTGGCAAAACCGTGTTCCAAGAGAACCAGGAGGAAGCTGTAGCACCTTTTATGACCCAGCCTCAAAAGTTGCATACCATCACTTCCTCTGGATTTTATGGGGCAAAACAGTCACAAATTCATATTATGTCCATAGTTACATCAGTCCATCTTAGGATTGTTAGATGTCATCAGATCAAGAAGAGGTGTCACATACAATTGCTGTTAGTGAAGATATTCACAGAGTTGAAGAAAGTCCTTTCCTTGAAGTAGAGAAACCCACCATGGGAAGCCTTCAATTGATGAGGAGGTTGAAAAGCTGAAAGCTTGTCCTGAAGATCCCAGACAAGCCCCCAAGATGATAGCTTATGGTAAACGATATCAGATTCTTGATCTCCAAAGAAGATTTATCTTCGGGACCAGGGACCAGGCTTGATCACTCAAGAGCTTTTGTGAAGCAGAGTTTTATTAAAGGATAAAAAGGGACATAGAAAGCTTCTGACATAAGACATCAGAAGGGGGACGGAGAGTGCCCCCAGTTTCGAATATATTCTATAAGCAAAGGAGCTTAGAATATTTTCCACTCAAGCTAAACTGTTACCTCCAAATTACAGAGAAACTTACTAATTAGCTGAAATCAAACATTAGTTTTAACTAATTCTAATTTAAAAAAACAAAACTAGTGAAACAGAACAGACTTGATTTTCATATTTATATGCTCTAATTAAAATGATGTAATCCTAACAGTAATCAAAAATTAAGAGTCTCTAAATTTGGCAGAACACAGAAACCAAAGTGGTTTCACTTCTCTAAATATGATTGCTCCCTAATTCCATCAGTTAATGTTTCAGTGATGTTAATAATAGTTTTACAACCTCTTTAACATTATTTTTAGAAAGTTTCTCTTCTCAGTCACTGGACATTTACATTGAACTTTAAAAATATTTCCAAGTTGTGCATGTAGAAGAAGAGGGGTTTATTTAGCATCTATACTGGATAGCAGGTGGAGTGAAGCTACAGCTGGAAGGTGATAGAATCTACTGAACCACCATACAAGTAACATTTAGAAACATTTTCCCATTAAAAAAGATACAGAATATATGTGAACTCTTTTCTACTGACTGATGAAAAGAAAAGAAAGATTCCAGCAAAATAAGGACCATTTGTTAAGAGAGATAGTGACCACTTAGTCTGTGAAATCCAGCCCAGATAAAGACCCTTCCTCCATACGGACTACCAGGGATTCACATTTTTATATAGTTAACCAAGGTTCCCTATTGGTCTTCAGAACTTCCTAGTATACCAGCTTTCCTTTAAATGGTTTAACTGCATTATCAAAGTATTGTGCTTTTGAACCAGGACTGTGGACTCACATCCCTACTCTGCCATTTACAAGCTGTGTGACCTTCAGCTTGTTACCTAACGTCTCTGAGACTGCTTTCACGTTTATGGGACAAGGATGGAAGAATCTGTTTCATAGACTTGTCAGGAAGATTGATGATTTAATAATGTCTGTGACAGCCTTGGAACAGTATGGCACACAGAAAATGCTTGGTCATGAGACCTAATATTATTTACTTAATTTTCAAAATACTCCCATTCATTCCCTAGAGAACAGGGAGTCAGACTGAAACTAAAGAGAACCAGCAAAGGGCACTGCCTTGATGAATGTGTAAGCTGGAGCCTGTTTTGTGCCCTTCATTAAGCACCTGTGGGCCAGATTCTGAGTCTTAGAGGCTGAGCCCTCTAGTTTTCATACTTCCTTTTACATTTCACAAATAGTTTATGTCCTTCTGTTTCATAATAGGTACCAACATTCTTTTCTTTATCTTGGTTACCTCCAGACTTATTGTCTCTGCTTTTCCCAGCTGGATTTGACATTTTCTTCCCTCATCTCCCTAGTAGGTTGAAACAGGAATTACTTCAACATATGAAGCATCTTGTTCCCACCATCTGGTTGCTCTTAGATTAATCTAGTTTCCCAGACCTGAGACCTATCTCAGAGTCACAGGTATTAAGCACCAGCTGCTTGTCATCCCCCCAGATATTTCCCCAGGATGCTTACAGAGTATAGTGAGAACTTACCCCATCCCTCCCAGCTTGAGTTACAGCCCTTCCCTTTCCAGGCCTCTCCCATCTGAAAACTCCCCATCCACCACATTTGACCCAGAACCTAGACTGTAGGAATAAGCTCTCCTTTTACTCTGTAAGTCCTTGAATACCTAACAGGTGATTCCACTCACTTCTCACTTCTAGAAATCCTGCCTTAATGCCCAACTGCCAAACAGAGACCTCCAGTCTCTGCCATATGCAGACCTAGCTTCCTCTCTGGCCTTAGATTCACCCCACACCCAGGCCAGGCTCTGGGAAGACACTGACAGTCACGGATATACCTCCAAAAGGATGTCTGTGTGGACCTAAGTCCCAAAATTGACCATTCACCAACAACACACTACCTAGACCTCTTGTCTGGTTTGGAAATGTGGCTCCAGTTGTTGCCTAGGCTACAGCTGCAGGTATCACAGTCTTCCTTAACTCAGAGGCCTTCAAGCATCTCCACAGCCTGATCAGTGGCCCAGGTCTGCTCTGTCGTGATTCCTCAGTCTGGTGCTGGGTCCCACTCACAGTATTCCCTTGCCAGCTTTGAGCTGTCCCAGCCTGCTTTCAGGCTGGCCTGGGCTAAAATAAGAGCTACTGCACAAGTCTAACAGAGTACAGAGCACCACACCCAAAGTCTCTCTAGCACTACAGGGGCTGATAAGCCTCTTAGATCTCAAGGACTGATACTGAGTTCATCTCTATGAACTCCATGAAGCAGAGGAAAAGATGAGAAATATTCCCAACCAGTCTTCTCAAACAGAGAAGACTAGTTTATCTTCTCCCTCTATCAGATTAGTTTATCTTCAGAGCCTCCTGATTCTAAAAAGTTCAAACATTGGAAATCAAATAATTAACTAAATGGTGCATTGTGATGCTCAAAGAGAACTTTTTAATTTTTTTTGATGGGACAGGGTGATCTACTGATGCTCAGGTGCTTCCAATTTCTTCTGATTCCTTCCTATGCTTCAAATATATTATTAACACTCCTCAACTTCAATCGCCACTTGACACATACTTCTGGAACAAGCCTGAAGCAAAGGCTTTTCATTCACCTCATGTGTTTGGGGATCTCACTTTAGGTCATACATAATAAGCCCTCTGGCCCCCATCTTCAGGAATTAGATAGTGTCTCATGCTAGAATAAGCATTCTAGTTGAAAAAGATTTAGGTTTTGAGTTATGCTTTTGAGGTTTTCTTTTTATCAGACTGTCTCAGGACCCCCGACAAATCCACTGCTAGAACCAAGTGTTTAGCAAAAGAATATAACTGTGTCCTCAGAAAAATCTTCTCTGTGTGACTCAGTTTGTCACTATGGAGACAACAGAACCTTGCTTACTTACAAGTTTTACTATCACCTCTCACCTCCTCCCACACACCTAGGAAATGGGTTATGGATCTCTTTTGGGTGCCCAAGTAGATTATCCTTGGGATATATTCCTGATGAATAATGTCACTGACCTTCCACTCTCTTTATCCACGGCTTTTGGGAGTGCTGCCTTATTTTCTTATCTGAGTGGCTATCTGTAGGTCTGAATTTCCATCTGCTTTTTCATTACCAGGTGGCAGAGGGGTGACTAAGACTGAAGACCATTATGGGGTTTCCTATGGGCTCAAATCTCTGTGGGGGGATGTCAAAGGATCCTTGCTTGCATGTTATCATAATCAATTTCAAATGTATATCTTCATGACTTTATCTGCACAGCTTCAAGATTCAACTTGATGCTGACAGAGTCAGGCAGAGCAGTGGGTTACCACCAGTCTTACAGCACTGAAAATTCTCTTCCTTTCCTTCTATCTAGCTCTTCAGGGGCCTCTTCTTGTATAGTTGCTAAGGCATATTGTCTCAGATATAATCAGATTCCAGTCATGTAAGAACATATTCTTCCTGTTCTTTCTTTGTATTGTGGTTAGTTACTTACTTTTCTTTTTAATTTAGCATTTTTAAAACTCTTTACTTTTGTATCATTTTAAACTCTGACACAATTTCCAAGATTATGATAAGGAACTCCCATATACTCTTCACCCAGATCTACAAAAGTAGATTTTCCCAAATCTATATTTGCTTTATCAACCATTTAAGAATAGGTTATAGATATTATGTCCTTTTACCATTAAATACTTCATTAGGTATTTTCTAAAACCAGAGACATTCTCCAACATACTATGGAATAATTATAAAGTTCAGGAAATTTACACTGATACAATATTATCAATTAATCTATAGTCCACATGCTGATTTCACCAGTTGCCCCAGTAAAGTCTTCTATAGCTGTTTGTTTTCCTAGACCAAGATGGAGTCTTGGACCCCTTGTAGCATTTGGTTGTCATGTGTCTTTCATCCACTTGGCTGGGCCAGCTCCTCAGACCACTGGAATGTTTTCTTGCTTTGAATATTGACAAATTGAGAGAATAGTGAGTCTTTGTCCCTAAAGAGCTCTGTGTTTCATCAGATTCCCGTACCTAGGACTCAAGTGTTTCTCTAGAGATAATTTTCCACTTATTCAGAACAGTGCTCTCTCTGGCCCTAAAACGTTGTGTGTGCTTAGTCACTCAATCATGTCCAACACTTTTGTGACCCAGTGGACTGTAGCCTGTCAGGCTCCTCCATCCATGAAATTTTCCTGGCAAGAATACTAGATTAGGTTGCCATTTCCTCCTTCAGGGGATCTTTCTGGACCAGGGATCAAACCCGTGCCTCCTGCATTTCCTGAATTGCAGGCGAATTCTTTACCACTGAGTCTAGAGATAATTTTCTGCTTATTCAAAACAGTGCTGTCTCTGGCTGTAAAAGGTTAAGCCAGTATATGTCAGCATGCAGAATAAGATTATACTTGGCTACAGTGAGTGTGTCCCAGACTGCTGCAGTCTCATCCCCTCTGGACTCAGTGGGCAATATGAACAGTTACTTGTTGCCAGGACCACATTATTTAAAAGAGCAGGAACCTTTTATGTTCCATTTCCTCCAGGCAATCTGGGATGAGGTGATGTTTATAGATCAGAGTAAATGACACAAGAATTCATCAAAAGCCAAAATAAAAGCAGAACTGGTGACAGAATTGGTGTTTGAACAGTGTGATTTATACTGAGTAATGATTCTCTTCCAGCAAATCAGCTCCTGCTACTAACGTCAATTATAAATAGACAGTGGATGTGTTTCTGACATAGAGATTGATCAACAAAGGAAAATTATTTCTGGAAAATATTATTTCTATACATCTGTCAGAAAGAAATTAAGAATTCTATAAAATCCTTTTTCTCTTTCTTTTTAATTTTGTATGAGTGAAATTTGAATTGTGAAGAAGTATGTGAATAAATGCTCTCAGTCTTTACATCAGGAAAGGAAATATCTTTTGAAGTCTGGTACTTTGGGTTTTTTGTAGAGAATGTGAACAGAGCTCCTTCTTTCTACCCCTTAAGGGAGAAAAAGAACAATTTTCCTGTCATGCTGAAACGTGGGTTTGATGCTAACCTGTCAGCATGCCATTAGGGTAAAAATATTTTTGTTGTGTGTTGCTTCTGCAAGCTCCCCTAGTACAAATGTGTACATATTTGTCAATCCCTTGTCATCCTTTGAGATCCTTGGGTTTGGCCTACTTTAACTTTGATTCTCCTTTGCTCAGAGCGTCCTTTTAGTGCCCTAGAAGCAAGCTGCAATTTTGAGGAAGACCTCTGCAACTTTTACCAAGACAAAGAAGGTTCAGGCTGGACCCGAGTGAAAGTAAAACCAAACCTGTATCGGGCAGGAGACCACACTTCAGGCCTAGGTAAAGCAGAGTCTGTTGTGTGGGATGTCGTGGTGCGGGTGGTGGTTAGTATTCATGCTCCATTTTCCACTTGTTCTCACCAAGACACCAGCTTGAAAGAGGAGGGTGGGTGGGGGGACAGCTGTGTAGAAGCAAAGACAGTAGGTAATCTTGGGTTTGACCATTTTTCAAAACTGGAATTCAAGTTGCTGTGCTAGCAGATGTATTTACCAGTTAATTAAGTAGTCAAACCTTTGGAAATTGCTCTTCACTTTAGATAGAGAAGTACCTTTAAAAACCTATTAGATTCCAATTACATGAGATATCCAGAAAAGGCAAATCCATAGAAACAGAAAGCAGATTAGTGGTTGCCAGGGGCTAGGGAGAGGGGGTGGGGAATGACTATTCAATGGGTATAGAATTTCCTTTTGAGGTAATGAAAATATTCTGGAAGTGGGTAATAGTGGCTGCACAGTCATTGTGAAAGTACTAAATGCCACTAAATTGTACTCTTTAAAATGGTTAAAATGCTAAATTTTGCATTATATGTGTTTTATTGCAGTAAATAATACATAGTGGGACATAAAAGCTATCACAGCTGTTGGGAAGTGTTGGGTGGGCACTCGATGGATGGGCCTACAGGAAGCTCTTAGGAATCAGTGCGAGCTCCCCCAATGTAAGGATTATCTATCATAATCTTCATAAAGACAGAGCTTATGAAGTCCACTCCAGTAGAGAGTGAGGGAAAGGGCTTGTTCTCAAAGGGTTGCTGTCTAATTAATATTTATATACTGGGTATGGGGGTGACTTAACAGAAAGCTGATGAAGGTGATTTCAGGGCCCCTCACTTTCACCAGGCCCTTGCAATTTTATACTTGTAATTTTATATTCTTTGCCTAGAGGTTGCAAAACTTAAAGAATTACAGAATAAAAACCTATTCTGACCTTGGCCAACCTAACCCCTGGGGGGATATGATAGTGAACAAATCAGGTATGTATCCCACCCTCCCTGGCTGACCATTATTTCAGTGGGCAAGAGAAACACAACAAACATATATACAGATAGACTCATGATTACAAATTGTGGTGTGTGCTGTGAAGGAAATAAAGAGTGAGCTGTGAGAGAATAAAGAACCTCCTTTTGGTTGAAGATTCAGAGAAGCAGGTTGTAGCTGGAAGAACGGGAGCAGCCCAGGCAGAAGGAACAGCATCTCTGAGGGCCAGGAGTTTGGAAGCAGCCAGACACTGCCAGGAATTAGGTTAGTGTGGCTGCACCACTGAGAGGAAAGTAAAGTGAAGTGAAGTTAGAAAGGGAGGTAGACCATAGATGTGGCAGGCCAGAGTAAGCAACTGGGATTTTACTATAAAGGAAATGAGAAGCTATTGATAGGTTTTAAGTAGATCAGTGAAGGATTAAATTTAGACTTAAAAAGATCGCTCTGGCTGGTGTATGGCTACCTGTATTAGTCTGCTCAGGCTTCCATAACAAAATATCACAGACTAGGTGACTTAAACAACAGTTTATTTTCTCACAGTTATGGAGGCTGGGGAGTCCGCAGTCAAGGCACCACTGGGGTTGGTTTCTGGTGAGGTATCTCTTCCTGACTTGGACAAGGCACCTTCTCACTCTGTCCTCATACGGCCTTTCCTCTGTGTGTGCACAGGGGGAGATGGGGGCGGGGGCAGAGGGGTTGGGAGAGGAGAGAGAGAGATGTTGTTTCTTCCTCTTCTTACAAGGACACCAGTTCCATAGGTGTGAAAGCCTCGACTTTGTAACCTCATTTAACCTTAAATTGCCTCCTTAAATGCCCCATCACCAAATATGGTCACACTGGGGGTTAAAACTTCAGCATATGAATTGGGGTTGGGGAGGGGACATAATTCAGTCCGTAACAACACTCATAAAATTAACAAAGAAGCTTTTGCCAGATTAAATAAAACTAAAGTGTATACCAAAGACTGCTCCCAAGAGAATTGATGGAGAAGGCTCAGAAAAAGGAAAGGGGGAAAAAAAAGTAAGGTATTAGGCTTTTTCTTTCTGCCCCATCTTTGTAAGACATAGGGACCTGTTTTAAGTTTACCATGGGAGTGGTAGAGCAGGTGGTACAGGAGGTTCTTGATCCTATTTTTTCATGTTATTTAAAAGAAGTAGGGGAAAATCAGATATTCAGCACCTGAGAGGGTCTATCTGATTAAAAACCTGCTTTTTAGGATCCAGTTTAACATATGACCAAGAGAGTAAGCTCTGCCTGAATACATAAACCACCCCTACCCTTCACCCCTCAAGGACTGCCAGACCCTGCAACCTCTCCCACTCCACTGGTCATTGTGTTGCAGGAAGGGGGACCCCTTCCAGGGCCCAAAACTGGGCTCTTGTCTAACACTCAGAAAAGAATTGTCTGAGGAGACACATCTGCTGACAAAGCAAGAGATTTTATTGGGAAAGGGCACCCGGGTGGAGAGCAGTAGGGTAAGGGAACCCAGGAGAACAGCTCTGCCGTGTTGCAGTCTCCGTTTTTATGGTGATGGGATTAGTTTCCGGGTGGTCTTTGGCCAATCATTTTAATTCAGAGTCTTTCCTGGTGGCGCACGCATCACTCAGCCAAGATGCATGTTAGCCAGAGGGATTCTGGGAAGTGGACGGACACGCAGTGTCTCCTTTCGACCTTTCCTGGACCTTTCCTGAACTCTTCCGGTTGGTGGTGGCTTATTAGTTCCATATGAGTATGAAGTCTCTCAGGAGGGAGTTGTTAGGGAAAGCACGCTGATTAAAACCGCCCACCCTGGCCAGGCACCATAGTAACTATTTGCATAAGTTGTTTTATGACAGGAGATCCTGATAAGAATATGAAACTAATAAGCCACCACCAACCGGAAAAGTTCGGGAAAGGTAGAAAGGAAACACCGCATGTCCGTCCACTTCCCAGAATCCCTCTCGCTAGCATCCATCTTGGCTGAGCGATGCATGTGCCACCAGGAAAGACTCTGAATTAAAATGATTGGCCAAAGACCACCCGGAAACTAATCCCATCACCATAAAACCCAAGACTGCAAGCCACGCAGCAGAGCAGTTCTCCTGGGTTCCCTTACCCTACTGCTCTCCACCCGGGACCCTTTCCCAATAAAATCTCTTGCTTTGTCAGCATGTGTCTCCTCGGACAATTCATTTCTGAGTATTAGACAAGAGCCCAGTTTCGGGCCCTGGAAAGGGTCCCCCTTCTTACAATAATTGCAGAGATAATAGGAAAATCTGCTCTGGGCCTTGTGTTCTCTGTGACCCAGTACTACTCAGTCTAGTTGTCAGCTCTTTGTCTAAAAAATAGAGAACCACAAGATGATTTCATCCTTTTTGTTTCATGAAAAGTTATGGAATTCCCTGGCAGTCTGGTGGTTAGGACGCTACATTTTTTTTTTAATTGCTGAGGGCTAGGGTTCAATCCCTGATCAGGGAACTAAGATCCTGTAAGCCACATGGCATGGCCAAAAAAAAAAAAAAAAAAAAAGTGTACATCCTGATTGATAGCTAAAACCTGAGCATATGCAGTTGGAAATCTATGCTGGTTTATGAAGTTACCTTAAAATTGGAGGTTTATTAGCAAAAGAGTCACCCAGATATTTTCTATCACCTAAGCCACAGACTTTGTTAAATGCTATTACTTAAAGCCTATAGAATAGTTTCTTTTGGAAAATTCCACTACTTTAACCAAATTTTTCCACTTGATGATCTGGGATGAATTATTTCGGTTTTTCATTGCTGATGCACTGAAAGCTTTGTCCTATTCACAGGGTATTTCTTGCTGGCCGACACAAAGTTTACATCACAGCCTGGCTACATTGGAAGGCTCTACGGTCCCTCACTTCCAGGAAACCAGCAGTATTGTTTGCGTTTTTATTATGCCATCTCTGGATTTTTAAAAATGAGTGACACCCTAGCAGTTTATATCTTTGAAGAGAACCATGTGGTTCAAGACAAGATCTGGTCTGTGCTGGAGTCCCCAAGGGGCATTTGGATGCAAGCTGAAATCACCTTTAGGAAGCCCATGCCTACCAAGGTACAGTAGAATCTTTCTGCAATTTCCAGTCACTGGACTGGATTAGCGAATTTCTGTTTAATTATTTTCAACTGATGATGCATTGTTTTTCTTCTGTTCAAGCTGAAAGTCCCACCCTCACATCCTGTTCCCAGGCATGTGTGAGTTATATCCTTCACTTCTTTTCAGTTTTCTGTCTCTCGGAATCATGGCCACATAGGGAGTTTGCTTGTTGTTTACTTCTTAGATTCCCTGAGAATAGTCCAAAGAGAGAATATGTGAATAAAGTTCTACATTGAGGCTTTAAGGTCAACACCCTAAACCTCTAGCTGAACACAGGATGGGGAAGCTCGGTAAAATAGGAGAGCCAACTCAGACAGAAAGAATTTACATAAGGGAACCATCAGAAGCTTATTGATAGAAGTGAGAAAACAAAGAGATCTTTATTGAAAAGGAAATGGAAAAGAAAATTGTGATCTCTTGAATTTTACAGCTCATAAACTTAAGGAAGCTTAACAGATACGATAAATTCTGTCAACTATTAATACAACCCAGATTACAACTAGAATGGGAAAACCTGTTTTGTCTCACCTGCCAGTTGGTGATAAGATCTCTCTCATGCACCCTCTGTGCAAGAAAGAAGGTCCCTTCCTTCAAGCAGATGCCTCACACAACGGAAGCTCAATAGATATATCACTGAAGAATGGCTGGTCAGTTGATCATGTTCGTAACTAGGCTCCTGAAGAAAAGATATACACAGCAGAACAGTAGAACTTTCTTCATACACATTAATGATCCAAATTTCTCTTAGTTATAACCATTTGGACAGAAACATAGCTTTGTCTATAACTTCCTAGCAAAGAAATTTTGTACACCTTTCCCATCATGATGTTGCTTGGTTACTCTTAGTCCATTAGAATACACACCAGGGCATGATTAAATCTTCACAATGATTAATCAAAGATCTTTGAAACTATTTACAAAAAAAATTTTCCTCATTTCTAGGCAAGAAAAAATGATGATTATAATGACATGACAGCCTCCTTAACTTACTGATTTCTAAAAGAGTCAAACCAATTTATGATACCTATAGTAGAATATAAGCACAGAAGTTTTACCACATTCTCATATAGGCACTGCTTTTATTGTTTTCATGCTAACTAAATAGGTAGTCCCCATTACCAATTATTTAACTCTCTAAAGTAGTTATGGTAACACTCACACACCAAACATGTGCCTGATCCATACAATCAGGGATGCACATAATAAAATTTTTACAGTACTCCACACCCTCTGTTGCTAATGTTTTAAAAGAGGGAAAGTATAACAAGCATTTCATTCACTTATTTGACTTTCATTTGTTTTTATTCTTTTATTCAACCGTACTTTATTAGGTATAAGTTCAGTGTAAGGGATAGAAAGATCAATGAGGCTCAGATTCTACTTTTGAGAATGAGATCACAGATGATAGAATGTTAAGATACAAATATGTAAACAACTAAAACAGTGCAATCTCACTGCCTCACAGGAAGGTTATGTAGAAAAATAGAGGAGTAGTTCTACCAACTGGACACAGAAAAATAAAGATGAATAGAGGACCAGCTGAGCTGGTGTTTGGAGGGGAAGTGTTCAGGCCATGCTGGATTCTAACTCCTTTCATGCACTACCCACCTGACTCCTCTCTTCTCCCTCCCCCCAGCCCCTCGTCCTTTACTCACAAAACATTGGTTGTTAGTAATTTATCTGCTCCTAAGTGTCAGTCCCTGCTCTTATTTGACTCCCATGGAATGGAAGGAAGCCACCCAGCAACTAAGGATGCCCCAGAGAATTTGCCCTTTTCTTCTTTGACTGACTTCCAACCCTCCCAGCAACCACACAAACCCTACCCACCTACTTCAGGAAAATTTGATCTAGACCCAGTGGGGGCAGGGAAGTTCTTATAGCCTCAGAAGGAGCTAGTATGAATTCAGTCCCAGAGCTGATGAGGAGAGGGTACAGGTCAACACAAGCAAACTCTGGACACGTGTCTGAAAGTGGTGAAGTTTTTGGAGGGTCCTTGCTAAACAGAACCAGTTTCTCAGAGAGTGAGAGAACCATTTGACATGCATACAGACAGCAGTGAGTAAGGTAAGAAACTAATACGTAACATATACAGGTAGAAACAAACATACATGCGGTATTTCAGAGAAGAAATAAAATGAAAAGTCAAAGTTTCCCTTACCACTCCTGTACTCAAACTGCAATTCTACTTCTTTTTCTAAAGGTTTTTTCCCTGATTTTCTGATGTTTTTCTCCATAATTCCAGATATTCTATTTCTGCCTCATTTCTTAATTCATTAACGTTAGCAGTATTTGCTGACTCCCTTCTATAAAAAATAAGAAATTTAGCTTATTTATACTATTTCCTTTTGTTTTCTCCATCCTCCTTACAATTTTTTGGTATTTTTATTTTTAACTTTCTCTTGGTTCCCTTTGTGACTCTGATACACCTAATCATCTGTTTTTGCTCCCATCGACTTCAGGTCGTGTCCTATTACATTTTTACCCCTCTGTTTCCCCTCCCCTCACTTACCCTCTCCACCTCTCAGTTTTCTCAGCAATACATTTGCTTGTACATAGAAATGGCTTAAAACATTTCTATTCCTCCAGTGAAGACTTTGAGCTTTGCCAATAGCAGGATTTCCCCATATGGGTCCCCTTGGCAATTTGGAAGGGACAGTGCTGCCTCTGTAGGCAGCCATACCTTACATGATTGGGATTTTGACATCTGCAATGACAGCAACAACCCAAGTTATTTCCACATGTTTCCATGTGGCCCCAGAGGTGTCAGGCCATCCTTGGATGAGAACTGTGGCTTTATAAGTTAATTCTGAAAGTTGAAATTAAGAGCTAGCCCCACCTACAATCCACCTTTGCCTCCTTGGATCTGTGCTCTGCGGAGCAGCATAGTGGTGATGAGGGAGCCTCCCCTTCAATGACCCTCTGGCTTCCTGTTGCTGTTCTGGGCAAAGGCTTGCATGCTCTGACATCAGCCCCTCCCCAGCCTCGCCTCTTACTCCCACCATTCTAATAACATTGCAATCAGTTCCTGGAACACACTGCTCTCTTCCACCTTGGGCCATTGCACACCCAGTTTTCTCTGCCTACACTTTTGTTAATTCAGTCACTGGCTTGAACTTCCCTTCTGCAGAGACTCCTTTTCTGGCTCATTCCTCAGAATAGATTAGTGTTCCCTGGGCCTCCTAGGCCTCTTCTCCATCATTCTGGAGACAGGATAGCAGAGCAATGAAAAGAAATGACTGAGGAGTCTGTTTTCAAATCTCCATTCTAGCACTTAAATGACTTTGCAATCTTAGTTTTTCCCTTAATTGAGATATGATTGACATGCGTTTGAGGGGCACAGTGTAATGGTTTGGTGTATATATTGTGAAATGATCACCACAGTGCATCTAGTTAACATCCATCACCTCACATAGTTAGTGAGTATTTTTTCTTGTGATAAGAACTTCTAAGATTTACTCACTTAGCAACTTTCAAATATACAATACAGTTTTCTAAATATACTTACCATGCTGCTCTTTATAAATTGAAAAGTGAAGAAACTGAAGTTTCCAAAAGTTAATATAGTCCTATTCTTGCTGTTACCTTGCCGCTGTACCCCAGACAAAATCCTTTACAGTTGTGCCTCTAAAATACATCTCAGATATGTTTACTTCTGTGTCCCCAACCACCACCCTAGTCTAAGCCACCATCATTTCTTACCTAAATTGCTCCATATCTTTCTATCTGGTTTTTCTGCTTCCACCTTGCTCACTACACTCTCATGCAGCCACCAAAATCATCATCTTGAAATGGAAATAGGATCAGGCCACTCTCCTGCCAGAAACTGTCCTATGGTCTTTAGAATAAAGCCCCATTCCCTCCTGTGGCTCATAAGGCCCTGTACCATCTGGCCCCTGCATCCTTCATGAACTTCACCTTCCTTTGCTCTGCCCATGATCACATGGTCACACAGTCCCCATGGTCCCGCTGGCCTTCTCTAGGTCTCCTGAGTCCCAAGGCCTTTCCTTCATTGGGGACATCATGCTTGCAGTCCCCTCACCCACCTATCCTATGTCAAGATGGTTCTCGTTCTACTGTCCTGGTCAGGTGTCTCCTTTTAGAAAGGAATTGCCTGACCACCTGGTCTGTAACTGCTTTTTCCATCCCCAGATTATTCTACAAGATATCACCTAGTTTATTTTGTGCATAGCATTTACCCTGATCTGAAATTTTCTCATTTGTTTGTTCACTTGTTCATTGTCCATCTCTTTTCCCATAAAAATATGACACTGAAAAATGAGTAAATAAAAGAATGAGAGTGGACTTTCTAAGGCTGGTATGTGACAGAGCTGGGGTTTGATCCATGGTCTATAGACTGTCAGAAGCCTGCCCTTTGCCACTGGTATGGCAATCCTGGGTGCTCAGGATTTCCATCCAGTCTTGGGGAAGGCCTGTTCTTCTGCAACTGGGGAAGGTGAGGCTCCCAAATGTGCCTTGGGGCATGGGCACCAACTTTTATTTTATTTAATTCTCACAGCATTTCTGTAAGGGAAGTGAAGTATCTCCTTTTAGTGCCCTTGGCCTTCTAGAAGTCAAAGTTATACCAACCCCGGGTCACATCCTACTAGAAATGGATGCCTAAGCTCAGAGTTCACTGCACATATGTCACTGTTATGAGGAAAACCCTTCCCTGCCTCTGCTTCAAGTCCTCACTGTCCCATTCCTGAAGCCAATCAAGTGCCAGTGGTCAGGGACCAACTCACCGAGAGTGAGTGGCTGCCTTTTCATACCCGTTCCCTGGCTGAAACCTTGTATGTGAAGTTTGAATACACCTAGCCCCGTTTTCACTGGTAGAGATGTTTGGTACATGTGTTTGAGTATCTGTGCTGCATAGTCAAAATAATAACAACAATAATCTCTTACTTTCACATTGCTCTTAGTGTAACCTGCTTTCATGAACATTATTTTCACCTCTCAGGGAGTTGGCTTGTGAGACTAGAAATGAGCTGAGTGAGGGCAGCCTGCACAGAACTGTAAAAAAGTCAGGACTTTTTTCCCTCTTTCCTTTTGTTTCTCCCTACATGTTACCTCGTCTGTGCTTTCCCAGGTAGCTTCCACTCTGGATGCTTCTTTACCTTTATTTCAACATTTGCTCTTACCCAGACCATTTTAAGGACAATGGGTTGATTTGATTAATAAGTCCCTGCTAGCTCCCCTACATAGTCTAATGTTTGATGGAAACTACAATGGCACCCCACTCCAGTACTCTTGCCTGGAAAATCCCATGGATGGAGGAGCCTGGTAGGCTGCAGTCCATGGGGTCGCTGAGGGTCGGACACGACTTCACTTTTACTTTTCACTTTCATGCATTGGAGAAGGAAATGGCAACCCACTCCAGTGTTCTTACCTGGAGAATCCCAGGGATGGGGAAGCCTGGTGGGCTGCCATCTATGGGGTCACACACAGTCGGACACGACTGAAGTGACTTAGCATAGCATAGCATAGCATAATATATATTAATATTTCTATTTAAGGAATAGTAGCAATGGTAAGAATTTTCCTGAGATCATTCTAGCCAAATAGCCATATGGATGGATTATGTATAATGTCACAGCTGCCAAGAGGACTAGGAACTTTCATTGAATGCTTTCCATGTGCCAGGAGCTATGCTAAATATTCGACATGCGTTACTTCATTTGGTTCCACAACACCTTAGGAAGGAAGGCTGTATATTCCCATTTAACAGATGAGGGAAATTAAGGACCTTGTTCCACATCACACAGTTACTAAGAGGCAGAGCAGAGAGGTAACACCAAGTCTTTTTCAATCCAGAAGCCATGCCTTTTGTACTATACCTTTATGCTCCTAGCTCTCTTCTGGCTTATGTCAAAAGTATAGGATCGGGTGAGGAGAAACCAGCCCTAACTCAAGACTTCCAAAGATTTCCGAAACTTTATTATTGACTCTCAGTTGTTCTATTTTAGAAATCACTTTCACTCCAAGGAGCCAAAATTCAAGGCTCCAAGGTCAAAATTTTGGCTCCAAAGGTCAAAATTCAAGGTGCTTCAACATAGACAAAGGAGATCTGTGGGGCAGAAGGAAGAATGGCATCATGCCTGAGACTTGACTGTGGATTCTTTGGCTTTTATGCCTTTATACTTGGGGCTAGTTATGTGAGTCTCTCTGAGCCTGGCTTTTCTTATACAAAATGGGTGTATTAATAGTACCTGCCTCATAGGCTTATGGTGCATGTAAAGCCCTCAGCGTAGCACCTGGCGCGTAATTGGCATTGATTAAATGTAGCTGGAGAGAGAGCAAGAGTGAGAGAGAAAAGAGAATTCTTTAGTCTCTTTTGAACAAAGAGACTACAGGATTTTTTTTCTAGGTTTTGATCCTGATAAGGATTCATAGGCATCATCTCTTGCAGTTCAGTTCAGTTCGGTCGCTCAGTCATGTCTGACTCTTTGCGACCCCATGAATCACAGCATGCCAGGCCTCCCTGTCCATCACCATCTCCCGGAGTTCACCCAGACTCACGTCTATCGAGTCGGTGATGCCATCTAGCCATCTCATCCTCTGTCGTCCCCTTCTCCTCCTGCCCCCAATCCCTCCCAGCATCAGAGTCTTTTCCAAGGAGTCAACTCTTCACATGAGGTGGCCAAAGTATCATCTCTTTAGTACGTGACTAATTCTGTACCTTAACTTTTCTTTAAATTAAAAATCAAGCCCGAGTTAAATCTTCATGTTGATAGTACCAGACTGCTATGCTTACATAATCATCAACTAATATATTTGTTAATGTTTTAGAAACATTTTGAAAAATCATGAATCATGAAATGGTTTTCATTTTTCTTTTTTTAAATGTATTTATCTGGCTGCTTTGGGCCTTTATTGGGTCTTCGTTCTGTCATGCAGGAACTTTCGTTGTGGCACTTGGGCATAGTTACTGTACAGCATGTGGGATCTTAGTCTCAGACCAGGGATCTAACCCAAGACCCCTGCATTGCAAGGCAGATTCTTAACCACTGGACCACCAGAGAAGTCCTATGAAATGGGTTTTCTTGATCTGATTGTCCTCAGCACATTACTAAATATAGACCAGTAATCAAGACTTACATTGAGACTTTGACACACCAGAGATAGTCATGAGGAGAGGGAACAATTCACTCCAGAATGCTTTTCCTGAAAGCCAAATGTCAGGAGAGACTAGAGTCATTGTCAGAAAGTCTGTAATGATGAAGCACAAATATTAGCCTTTATGTTCAAATCCTTGGGGTGACATTATGCTTGGTCACTAAAGAACCAATGTTAGGTCCTGCAATATCTTTTGACTTGAAACGAATTTTCCTTTTAACAAAAATCATTAAGTAGTCTGTTAATTAGAGGCACTGGAAGAAACTCAGTATCATGCTCATTAAATATTTCTTTTGAAAAAAAAAATGTTAAATGGCCCATAAATGAGAGCGTAACCAGACATACTCTTTCATCTGGGTCTGGCTTAATGATCAGCTCAGTAGTCATTAACATCTGCATGGTAAACCCTTCCATATCTACATCTTTATTCTGTTGTAAGATTAAAGAACAAACTTCAAAAGTCATTTATGAATATAGAGAAAACCTTCATATAGCCAGTTTGAAAAAATATACATTTTTTTAAACCAGTTCAGTTCAGTTCAGTTCACTCGCTCAGTGTGTCCGACTCTTTGCGACCCCATGAGCCACAGCACACCAGGCCTCCCTGTCCATCACCAACTCCCGGAGTCCACCCAAACCCATGTCCATCAAGTTGATAATGCCATCCAACCATTTCATCCTCTGTTGTCCCCTTCTCCTCCTGCCCTCAATCTTTCCCAGCATCAGGGTCTTTTCCAATGAGTCAGCTCTTTGCATCAGGTGGCCAAAGTATTGGAGTTTCAGCTTTAACATCAGTCCTTCCAATGAACACCCAGGACTGATCTCCTTCAGAATGGACTGGTTGGATCTCCTTGCAGTCCAAGGGACTCTCAAGAATCTTCTCTAAAAGTTCAAAAGCATCAATTCTTCGGCACTCAGCTTTCTTCACAGTCCAACTCTCACATCCATACATGACCACTGGAAAAACCATAGTCTTGACTAGATGGACCTTTGCTGGCAAAGTAATGTCTCTGCTTTTTAATATGCTGTATGCTATGCTATGCTATGCTAAGTCACTTCAGTCATGTCCGACTCTGTGCAACCCCATAGATGGCATATAGGTTGGTCATAACTTTCCTCCCAAGGAGTAAGCATCTTTTAATTTCGTGGCTGCAATCACCATCTGCAGTGCCATTGGAGCCCAGAAAAATAAAGTCAGCCACTGTTTCAACTGTTTCCCCATCTATCTGCCATGAAGTGATGGGACCGGCTGCCATGATCTTAGTTTTCTGAATGTTGAGCTTTACGCCAACTTTTTCACTCTCCTCTTTCACTTTTATCAGGAGGCTCTTTAGTTCCTCTTCACTTTCTGCCATAAGGGTGGTGTCATCTGCATATCTGAGGTTATTGATATTTCTCCGGGAAATCTTGATTCTAGCTGTGCTTACTCTGGCCCAGCATTTCTCATGATGTACTCTGCATATAAGTTAAATAAGCAGGGTGACAATATACAGCCTTGACGTACTCCTTTTCCTATTTGGAACCATGTCCAGTCTGTTGTTCCATGTCCAGTTCTAACTTTGCTTCCTGATCTCCATACAGGTTTCTCAAGAGGCAGGTCAGGTGGTCTGGTAGTCCCATCTCTTTCAGAATTTTCCAGTTTATTGTGATCCACACAGTCAAAGGCTTTGGCATAGTCAATAAAGCAGAAATAGATGTTTTTCTGGAACTCTCTTGCTTTTTCGATGATCCAGTGGATGTTGGCAATTTGATCTCTGGTTCCTCTGCCTTTTCTAAAACCAGCTTGAACATCTGGAAGTTCATGGTTCATGTATTGCTGAAGTCTGGCTTGGTGAATTATAAGCATTACTTTACTAGCGTGTGAGATGAGTGCAATTGTGCGGTAGTTTGAGCGTTCTGTGGCATTGCCTTCCTTTGGGATTGGAATGAAAACTGACCTTTTCCAGTCCTGTGGTCACTGCTGAGTGTCCCAAATTTGCTGGCATATTGAGTGCAGCACTTTCACAGCATCATCTTTCAGGATTTTAAATAGCTCAACTGGAATTCCATCACATCCACTAACTTTGTTTGTAGTGATGGTTCCTAAGGCCCACTTGACTTCACATTCCAGGATGTCTGGCTCTAGGTCAATGATCACACCATGGTGATTATCTGGGTTGTGAAGATCTTTTTTGTACAGTTCTTCTGTGTATTCTTGCCACCTCTTCTTAATATCTTCTGCTTCTGTTAGGTCCATACCATTTCTGTCCTTTATCGAGCCCATCTTTGCATGAAATGTTCCCTTGGTATCTCTAATTTTCTTGAAGAGATCTCTAGTCTCTCCCATTCTATTGTTTTCCTCTTTCTTTGCATTGATCGCTGAGGAAGGCTTTCTTATCTCTTCTTGCTATTCTTTGGAATTCTGCATTCAGATGCTTATATCTTTCCTTTTCTCCTTTGCTTTTCACTTCCCATCTTTTCACAGCTATTTGTAAGGCCTCTTCAGACAGCCATTTTGCTTTTTCGCATTTCTTTTTCTTGGGGATGGTCTTGATTCCTGTCTCCTGTACAATGTCATGAGCCTCCATCTATAGTTCATCAGGCACTTTGTCTATCAGATCTAGTCCCTTAAATCTATTTCTCACTTCCACTGTATAGTCATAAGGGATTTGATTTAGGTTATATCTGAATGGTCTAGTAGTTTTCCCCACTTTCTTCAATTTCAGTCTGAATTTGGCAATAAGGAGTTCATGATCCGAGCCAGTCAGCTCCTGGTCTAGTTTTTGCTGACTGTATAGAGCTTCTCCATCTTTGGCTGCAAAGAATATAATCAATTTGATTTCAGTGTCGACCATCTGGTGATGTCCACGTGTAGAGTCTTCTCTTGTGTTGTTGGAAGAGGGTGTTTGCTATGACCAGTACATTCTCTTGGCAGAACTCTATTAGCTTTTGCCCTGCTTCATTCTGTACTCCAAGGCCAAATTTGCCTGTCACTCCAGGGGTTTCTTGACTTCCTACTTTAACCAGGCAAGAACTTTATGTCAGCGGGCTTCCCTGATAGCTCAGTTGGTAAAGAATCCACCTGCGATGCAGGAGACTCCAGTTCAATTCTTGGGTCAGGAAGACCCACTGGAGAAGGGATAGGGTACCCACTCCAGTACTGTTGGAATTCCCTTGTGGCTCAGCTGGTAAAGAATCCACCTGCAATGCAGGAGATCTGGGCTTGATCCCTGGGTTGGGAAGATGCCCTGAAGAAAGAAAAGGCTACCCACTCCAGTATTCTGGCCTGAAGGATTCCATGGACTGTATAGTCCATTGGGTCACAAAGGGTCACTTTGGGGTCTCAAAGTGCTTCCATATGTCGACACTTATCAGAGTATGTCCCATGGAGTACAAATCCCTTGAATTGTTCTATTGAAAATAGGTTATGTGGTCAAATGAGTTGGAGAAATTTTGCATGCTAGATCTCTACTCTTCCACATACACATAGGAAGGTTTGCCCTGCACAGTAACATGTTAGAAACTCTGGTAAGCTCTACATTAAAGAACCCTGTTTAACCTTTTGTAAGGTGGCAGTTTTCTCAGAATACGTGACATAGACCCCTTGTGTAGCCCCTTTTAATGAAATACTACTATCCTAGCTTTTGAACTGTGGTGTTGGAGAAGACTCTTGAGAGTCCCTTGGACTGCAAGGGAGATCCAACCAGTCCATCCTAAAGGAAATCAGTCCTGAATATTCATAGGAAGGACTGATGCTGAAGCTGAAACTCCAATACTTTGGCCACCTGATGTGAAGAGCTGACTCTTGGAAAAGACCCTGATGCTGGGAAAGATTGAGGGCAGGAGGAGAAGGGGATGACAGAGGATGAGATAGTTGGATGGCATCACTGACTCAATGGACATGAGTTTGAGTAAACTCTGGGAGTTGGAGATGGACAGGGAGGCCTGGCATGCTGAAGTTCATGGGGTCACAAAGAGTTGGACATGACTGAGCAACTGAACTGAACTGAACTATCCTAGCATCATGCATTATACTGAAATTATCTCCTTACCTACCTGTCTTCATTAGCTTACATCAGACTGTAAGCTTCTGGAGAACAGAGACCTATATCTTATTTATTATTTTTGATTTCTAATGTAACACAATTTCTAGAACAGAGTGGGTACTCAAAGGGTACTGAGATTTCAAGGAAAATGTGTTGATGGCAAGGAAGAACAACGTAAATCAATCACAGGAAGAAGGAAGATTAACTGTTTCTGCTTTTGAATCATATAAACTGCAATCTCTTATAGCCCAGTGCCATGGGTCCTGCAAAGAATTTGAATAAAAGCAGAAATAACCTGCTGGAGTAGATATAAGGATACACACAGACACATATATGCTGAGTCTGGTTTGAGGCTTTTTATGATGACTTTTATTAAGACCAAAAACTGTAACTCTTTTCTTTGGAACAACTTTCATCACACCATTTCCCTATTCCCAAAGACTGATATGAGGTTTTCCCAGCCCTTTCGATTTTCCTGATCCTTTTCCTGTCTCCCAACACAGCCTCCATGTTTCTCAAGCCTTCATTCTGTGCTATGGTCCATGGAGCACTTACCTCCACATCATAGTCTTCCTATCCACAGGTCCTCTGTCTTCTTCCTCCTTGGTTCTCTGAACCCCTGGGAACCTCAGCAACTATTTTCATCTTCTTTGCCCTGAGCTTTTCAGCACAACTGGAGAAAATAAGATTAGTTTCCACTGTCCCCTCCATGCTACTGGATCCAAGCTGCTGGGAAAGTCTTTTACTCAGATCATCTCTCACTGACTTCCTTTCTCATTCCTTACCCCAGATATTCAGATCCATTTCAGTCACAAGTCTCCAACTTGATTTTCTCTGTGTCATTCTTAGGATGTGACCTCATGGGTTCATCTCCCAAAAGAATGATGGCATTGAGAACAAGCCCCTTCAATTTTGTTTCTCTCCAAATCCTCACCTGCATCTCTTTGACTCTGACAGTTGGTTTCTCATTCAAAACCAACCAGTTGTTTATTTGATTTCACCATCCTGACACCCTGATTTCATAAATTGTTCTCTCTCTCATAAATCTTTAATTTCTTTAGTCCTTTGCAGCAAATATTGATCATACAAATGAACAGCAAACCTTCCTTTCACCTTTTTATCCATTTAAGTTGTCACCCTATCCTATTCCTTTAGTATTCAAACTCTTTGGAAAATGTTTTCAGTTACTGTCTAGGATCCAGTGCAGTTTGTCATTCTCCAAATCCTTGCCTTACTCCTCCACTGCTTCTTCAAAGGATTTCAGTTCAGTTGCTCAGTCATGTCCAATTCTTTGTGACCCCATGGACTGCAGCATGCCAGGCCTCCCTGTCCATCTCCAACTCCTGGAGCTTGCTCAGACTCATGTCCATCAAGTCAGAGATGCCATCAACCATCTCATCCTCTGTCATCCCCTTCTCCTCCTGCCTTCAATCTTTCCCAGCATCAGGGTCTTTTCCAATGAGTCAGTTCTTCGCCTCAGGTGACCAAAATATTGGAGCTTCAGCATCAGTCCTCCCAATGAATATTCAGGACTGACTTCCTTTAGGATAGACTGGTTTGATCTCCTTGCAGTCCAAGGGACTCTCAAGAGTCTTCCCCAACACCACAGTTCAAAAGCACCAATTCTTCAGTACTCAGCTTTATTTATGGTCCAACTCTCACATCCATGCATGACTACTGGAAAAACCATAGCCTTGACTAGATGGACCTTTGTTGGCAAAGTAATGTCTCTGCTTTTCAATATGCTGTCTAGGTTGGTCATAACTTTTCTTCCAAGGAGCAAGCATCTTTTAGTTTCATGGCTGCAGTCACCATCTGCAGCGATTTGGGGGCCCAAGAAAATAAATTCTGCCACTGTTTCCATTGTTTCCCCATCTATTTACCATGAAGTGATGGAACTGGATGCCATGATCTTCATTTTTTGAATGTTAAGTTTTAAGTCCACTTTTTCACTCTCCTCCTTCACTTTCATCAAGAGGCTCTTTAATTCCTCTTCACTGTCTGCCATAAGTGTGGTGTCATCTGCATATCTAAGATTATTGATATTTCCCCTAGCAATCTTGATTCCAGCTTGTGCTTCATCCAGCCCAGCATTTCACATGATGTACTCTGCATACAAGTTAAATAAGCAAGGTGACCAATATATAGCCTTGATGTACTTCTTTCCCAATTTGGAATCAGTCTGTTGTTCCATGTCGGGTTCTAGCTATTGCTTCTTGACCTGCATACAGATTTCTCAGGCGGCAGGTAAGGTGGTCTGATATTCCCATCTCTCTAAGAATTTTCCAGTTCGTTGTGATCCACACAGTGTGCTTTAGCATAGTCAATGAAGCAGAAGTACATGTTTTTCTGGAATTCTCTTGTTTTTTCTATGATCTAATGGATGTTGGCAATTTGATTTCTGATTATTCTGCCTTTTCTAAATCCAGCTTAAACATCTGGAAGCTCTCAGTTCACGTACTGGTGAAGCCTAGCTTGGAGAATTTTGATTTATCAACAGCAAATATTTTTCATTGATCACGCTGCAGGAACCAACCTGAGAAAATCACCTTTCTCTCGGAATCCATCTCAAGAGTCCCTTCCTCTTTGAATCCTGTACAAGTCATTAATTTGAGTTTTGTTAGATTGAGATTATACAAAAAAGATCCCAGTCAGAAATAGAAGACTTGGCTTCAAGTAATGATAAATCAGGAGGCTTCCCAGGTAGCTCAGATGGTAAGGAATCTGCCAATGCTGGAGATGTGCAGGAGAGGTGGTTTCCATCCCTGGGTTGGGAAGATCCCCTAGGGGAGGAAATGGCAACCCACTACAGTATTCTTGCCTGGAAAATCCCCGGACAGAGGAGGCTGGCTGACTCTGGTCCTTGGGGTTTACAAAACAGTTGGACGTGACTGAGCAACTGAGCATGCATGCGCACATTTGGCAAATCAGAATGTCATGTCACCTCTCTATAAAATGAAAACATGTTTCCTGATGTCTGCTAAGTCTCTTAGACCTTCATTAAGATATTTTTAAGCATTTTAGTGTCAAAAAATGTTTTTTAATATCATGCAGCACCATCCCTATGCATAGCTTTCTCTGTTTATTTCCTCTCACAATAATCTTTTTGTTTTAGCAAAACATCAATGAAATTTAAGTCTTTGATTTGGATTTCTGCTTTTAAAATCTTCCTTTTCACTTTGCCTTTTAATAATGGAAATGCCACTAGATATAAAATATCTAAGGTTCTGAAATTTTTAAAGATGACACTTAGCAGTTCACTCAGATAGAAGAGCAGGTCTAGTAAATTTCTGGAGAGATTTAGGTGCCTATTTAATAACGAGACATCCTGCTATAAAGGGACTAAGGAACCAGAAAGCCAATGTGTAGACAAGATATATGAGAAAAGATAAATTTCCTATCATATTTCATGATGTCTGGGAACTCTGGGAAATGGCTGCTCCAGGATATTAATGTTCCAGCATAATTAAAGCAGGACAGCTGAGTCAAAAGTAGAAATAGCAGGATCGTTAATTTCTGACAAGATAATCAACACGTTTTAGAACAGATTAAGGTAGTTCCATATACAGAGCCAGGAAAATTATACCGTCAAGTGGAATAAGTTTCAATGTGAAATTGGATAGAGGAGCTAAGTACAGGAAAGGAGCCTACTGTTGAGTTTTTCCAAGCAAAACTCAGTGTCAGTTGTCAGTACAGGAATTATTAATGACTTTAAATATGAGTAAGGCAGAGTTGATCTACTCTGGTTTTCCTTCTCTTTCAGATATTCGTTGCTGGGCTTCTGTGTTTCACATCAGTTTATAGGGGAATGACTGGAAAGACTGACTAGCACAACTGGTAGTTGCTAACACAGCTTACATGAGGGTGATGTTCTCGCCAGTGCATTCTTACATGACTTTCCCAAGGAATCAATTTCATGGAATATTGCTGGATTACCACATTCATCCTTGCAGCAACATGGAAATATCTGAGATATTCTTTCCCCATAGTCTTATAAATAAGCTTAATTTACTGCTACTGATAAGTCACTTCAGTCGTGTCTGACTCTGTGCGACCCCATAGACGGCAGCCCACCAGGCTCCGCCATCCCTGGGATCCTCCAGGGAAGAACACTGGAGTGGGTTGCCATTTCCTTCTCCAATGCATGAAAGTGAAAAGTGAAAGTGAAGTCACTCAGTTGTGTCCGACCCTTAGCAACCCCATGGACTGCAGCCTACCAGGCTCCTCCATCCATGGGATTTTCCAGGCAAGAGGACTGGAGTGGGGTGCCATTGCCTTCTCCTAATTTAGGCAAATATTTATTCCAAAGGTTATTTATGAGCCTACGAACACTAGCACCCTCCACACTTCCAAATTCCTAATCTGTTATTTCATAATGGGTGGATTTTTAGGGAATCTTTTCTCAAGTATTTTCAGTCAGTTCAGTTCAGTTGCTCAGTTGTGTCCAACTCTTTGCAACCCCATGGACTGCAGCACGCCAGGCCTCCCTGTCCATCGGCAACTCCTGGAATTCACTCAAACTCATGTCCATTGAGTCGGTGATGCCATCCAGTCATCATCCTCTATCATCCCCTTCTCTTCCTGACTTTCCCAGAATCAGGGTCTTTTGTAATGAGTCAGCTCTTCGCATCAAGTAGCCAAAGTATTGGAGTTTCCGCTTCAGCATCAGTCCTTCCAATGAATATTCAGGACTGATTTCCTTTAGGATGGACTGGTTGGCTCTCCTTGCAGTCCAAGGGACTCTCAAGAGTCTTCCCCAACATCACAGTTCAAAATTCTTCAGCACTCAGTTTTCTTTATAGTCCAACTTTCACATCCATACATGACTACTGGAAAAACCACAGCTTTGACTAGACAGACCTTTGTTGGCAAAGTAATGTCTTTGCTTTTGAATATGCTGTCTAGGTTGGTCATAACTTTCCTTCCAAAGAGAAAGCATCTTTAAAATTCATGGCTGCAGTCACCATCTGCAGTGATTTTGGAGCCCCCCAAAATAAACTCTGTCATGGATTCCATTGTTTCCCCATCTATTTGCCAGGAAGTGATGGAACTGGATGCTATGATCTTAGTTTTTTCTGAATGTTGAGTTTTAAGCCAACTTTTTACTCCTCTTTCACTTTCATCAAGAGGCTCTTTAGTTCTTCTTCACTTTCTGCCATAAGGGTGGTGTCATCTGCACATCTGAGGTTATTGATATTTCTCCGGGCAATCTTGATTCTGGCTTGTGCTTCATCCAGCCCAGCGTTTCTCATGATGTACTCTGCATATAGGTTAAATAAGCAGGGTGATGATATATAGCCTTGATGTACTCCTTTTCCTATTTGGAAACAGTCTGTTGTTCCATTTCCAGTTCTAACTGTTGCTTCCTGACCTGCATACAAATTTCTCAAGAGGCAGGTCAGGTGGTCTGGTAGTCCCATTCTTTAAGAATTGTCCACAATTTGTTGTGGTCCACACAGTCAAAGGCTTTGGCATAGTCAATAAAGCAGATGATTTTCTGGAACTCTTGATTTTTTGATGATCCAATGGATGTTGGCAATTTGATCTCTGGTTCCTTTGCCTTTTCTAAATCCAGCTTGAGCATCTGGAAGTTCATGGTTCACATATTGCTGAAGCTTGGCTTGGAGAATCGACCTTTTCCAGTCCTGTGGCCAATGCTAAGTTTTCCAAATTTGCTGGCTTATTGAGTACAACACTTTCACAGCATTATCTTTTAGGATTTGAAATAGCTTAACTGGAATTCCATCATCTCCAGTAGCTTTGTTCATAATGATGCTTCCTAAAGCCCACTTGGCCTCGCATTCCAGGATGTATGGCTCTTGGTTGGTGATCACATCATTGTGATTATCTAGGTCATGAAGATCTTTTTTGTATAGTTCTTCTGTGTATTATCTCCACCTCTTCTTAATATCTTCTGTTTCTGTTAGGTCTATACCATTTCTGCCCTTTATTGAGCCCATCTTTGCATGAAATTTTCCCTTGGTATCTCTAATTTTCTTGAAGATATCTCTAGACTTTGCCTTTCTATTGTTTTCCTCTATTTCTTTGCACTGGTCACTGAGAAAGGCTTTCTTATCTCTCCTTGCTATTCTTTGGAACTCTGCTTTCAAATGGGTATATCTCTCCTTTCCTCCTTTGCCTTTTGCTTCTCTTCTATTCACAGCTATTTGTAAGGCCTCCTCAGACAACCATTTTACCTTTTTGCAAGTATTTTGGATGACAATATTGATTTTAATGGTCACATTGAGATTCTCTGGAGATCCTCTGATTTTCTGAACTCATAGATCATTTAGGTATTTGCTATATGCTCTAGGTATAAGCTGAATTCACTACTTGGAAATTGTCAACTCACACATTAGTGAAGACTCTCTGCTTTCCTGCATGGAAGAACACCTTATTTACTTTTGCACAGATATTCCCATCTTTTTTCCCTCTCTTGTATGGCTTTCTCTGGGAACTTTGTGGTCTCTCTTTGCAGTGCATACCTCCAGTGGAAGTCTCTCTCCAGGCAGTCTACAAGCCTCTTCATAATGGCATCTGCCACCACAGCCTGAAGGGTCATGAAGTCCTATTTTCTGTTCAACATCAACTTACATGGGAATGTATGCAATGCTCAAGGATCCATCATTACTGTTTGTGGCCTGCCAAGTTCATCTCAGTCTCCAAGCCAAGACATTTAGTTCTCCCTTAATTTCTTTCTCCAAGTAAGGATTGCCTAATAAACATGTCCGAAAGGCAAATTTCAAGCCAGAAAAAAAAGTTTGCAACATATATGACAAACTCCTAATATGTTTAAGATTTAAATTTACTTTAATAAATCAATAAGCAACAGATGAACTAAGCAATAGGAAAGTGGGCAATGAATATATACAGGCAAATAAGAAGAAAAGGGTTACTACTGGAAAATAAATATGCAAACATGTCCAACTTAATTTATAACCAAAGAAATCTGAAAAATAGCAAAACAGTACATTTGTCCATCAAATGGATAAAGATATTTTTTAAATATAATACTTTGAAGAAGTATATTTGTATTAATAGCTGCATTCATATTCATACTGTTCAATTTATCAATTAAAAAATTGATCTTTCATTTAGGCCCCAAAATATATGTATATAATCTATGAGTTATAGACACTTATTAAATATTTATGTATTTAGCTACATAACTCAGGGATTGAACCCATGTCTCCCACATTGCAGACAGATTCTTTACCATCTGAGCCACCAGGGGATCCCACATATTTAAGTATGTGATATATAAAGTATTGCCATAGAGAGGTGAGAATTCAAGGAAATAAAAATTCTCATAGGCTCTAGTGTGATGGTAAATTGATGTAATATTGTTGAGTCACTAAGACATGTCCCACTCTTTGTGACCTCATGGACTGTGTCCATGGGATTTTCCAGGCAAGAATACTGGAATGGGTTGCCATTTCCTCCTCTAGGGGATCTTCTGATCCAGGAATCAAACCTGTGACTCCTGCACTGGTAGGTGAATTCTTTACCACTGAGCCACTTGGGAAGCTCAATATAATATTACTAGATGACAATTAAATTATATGTACCAAAAAGAAAGACCCAATTATGCAAATTTTTAGACAAAACAATTCTAGGGATTTATCATAAGGAAATGATCATAGTTATGTACAGAGATTTACCTACCACATTTATCAAGCACTGTTAGTAATATTGAGAAACTGGAAACTGCTATGTAGTGTATGGTGGTGGTGGTTTAGTTGCTCAGTCATGTCCAGCTGTTGTGCTTGCGACTCCCTGGACTGTAGCCCTCCAGATTCCTCTGTCCATGGGATTTCCAGGCAAGAGTACTGGAATGGGTTGCCATTTCCTTCTCCAAAGAATCTTCCCAGCCCAGTGCTCAAACTTAGGTCTCCTGCATTGCAGGTGGATTCTTTACCAACTGAGCTACCAGGGAAGCCCATCTATCTGTTGTTGTGCAGTCACTGAATCATGTCTGACTCCTTGTGATCCCATGGACTGCAGTATACCAGGATTCCCTGTCCTTCACTATCTTCTGGAGTTTGCTCAAACTCATGTCCATTGAGTCAGTGATGCTATTCAACCATCTCATCCTCTGTCACTCCCTTCTCTTCCTGCCCTCAATCTTTCCCAGCATCAGAGTCTTTTCCAATGAGTTGGCTCATCACATCAGGTGGCCAAATTATTGGAGCTTCAGTTTCAGCATCAGTCCTTCTAATGAATATTCAGGATTGATTTCCTTTAGAATTGACTGGCTTGATCTCTTTGCTGTCCAAGGGACTTTTAAAAGTCTTCTCCAGCATCACAGTTCAAAAACAATTCTTTGGTGCCCAGCCTTCTTTGGGCTTCCCTGTAGCTCAGCTGATAAAGAATCTGCCTGCAGTGCAGGAGACCCTAGTTCGATTCCTGGGTCAGGAAGATCCACTGGAGAAGGGATAGGCTACCCACTCTGGTATTCTTGGGCTTCTCTGGTGGCTCAGCTGGTAAAGAATCTGCCTGCAATGTGGGAGACCTGGGTTTGATCCCTGGGTTGGGAAGATCCCCTGGAGGAGGGTATGGCAACTCCAGTATTCTTGCCTGGAGAATTCCCATGGACAGAGGATCCTGGAGGGCTGCAGTCCATGGAATCACAAAGAGTCAGACTTGACTAAGCAACTAAGCACAGCACAGCACAGCCTTCTTTATGGTCCACCTCTCACATCCATACATGACTACTGGAAAAACCATAGCTTTGACTAGATGGATCTTTGTTGGCAAATTATGTCTCTGCTTTTTAATATGCTATCTAGACTTGTCAAAGCTTTTCTTCCAAGGAGCAAGCATGTTTTAATTTCATAGCTGAAGTCTCTGCAATGATTTTAGAGTCCAGGAAAAGAAAATCTGCCACTGTTTCAATTTTGTCCCCATCTATTTGCCATGAAGTGATGGGACCAGATGCCATGATCTTGGTTTTTTGAATGTTGAATTTTAAGCCAGATTTTTCACTCTCCTCTTTCACCTTCATCAAGAGACTCTTTAGTTCCTCTTTGCTTTCTGCCATTAGGGTAGAAATGTCATCTGCATATCTGAGGTTGTTGCTGTTTCTCCCAGCAATCTTGATTCCAGCTTGTGATTCATCCAGCCTGGCATTTTGCTTGATGTACTCTGCATATAAGTTAAATAAGCAAGGTGACAATATACAGCCTTGACGTACTCCTTTCCCAATTTGGAGCCAGTCCATTGTTCCTTGTCTGGTCCTAATTGTTGCTGCTTGACCTGCATACAGGTTTTTCAGGAGGCAGGTAAGGTGGCCTGGTATTCCCATCTCTTTAAGAATTTTCCACAGTTTGCTGTGATCCACACAGTCAAAGGCTTTGGTGTAGTCAATGAAGCAAAAGGAGATACTTTTCTGAAATTCTCTTGCTTTTTCTGTAATCAAATGGATTTTGGCAATTTGATATCTGGTTCTTCTGTCTTTTCTAAATTTAGCTTGTGTATCTGGAAGTTCTCTGTTCACATACTGTTGAAGCCTAGCTTGAAGGGTTTGGGGCATTCCCTTGCTAGCTTGTGAAATCAGCATCATTGTAGATGTTGGTTAAATAATTCATGACACAGCTAAAAGGGGCTTAACATTATATGAGATTTTAGTCACAGCCCTGCATCAAGAATCTCCACTTTGCCCTGGGAATCAATGAAAATTAGACACACAACTGTCTCTATGGTTCATACACAAGCAGAGTGAAGTCATTATTTGGGTATTAGTTAAAGTCACTGTCTTCTCCTGACCCAGAAAAATTCATACAGAGCAGGGGTGAGCCCTTGAGAGTCAAGACAAAAACATAGATTTCACCTTTTTTGCAGCTGATTGCATTCTCTGAGTCTTCTGGAAAGACTGACATTTTGTATCTCCATCCAAGTAGCCACAATAGGTCTGTATTTTGATCTCCATCCATAATAAATAAATTGGTCCTTACATTATGTTGGTCAGGGAAGTGTTTAACTACAGGTCCTCCCTAAGGAAGGTTGACCGGAGATAAACCACATTGTATGTTGAGGAAGGCATTCACACCTATTTCCTTTACTGATGATGAAAGGTTTATAGGAATATTATATGTAATTATGTCCTCATTACTTCGGTGTGGAATTAGATACCATCTTGCTTTTGTCTGATGTTCATTTTTTCAGAGGCTTTTCATGTTTATTTTCCATTTAAACCCCCAATACTAGTTGTCAGGATTGTACAGGATCTATGTCCCAGAAAAAGAGGAACATGAACTTTGGAGTTAGACAGATCTTGCTTCCAAAACAAAGGAAAGGAAGTGAAAATGAGTGCAAATGAAGATAAGATTGAAGGTGTAGATGTGGGGAGTTGAGGGTATTTTTTCCTCATTTTTTTCTGTGTGGAGTAAATTTTCCACGTGGGGCAAATATAAGGTCATCAGCTAAGAGAGAGAAGGATATCACTGAGGGAGCATCTCCTGTGGAGAGGAGAGGTTTCAGCAATCATCAGCCATGAAATTTAGTCCCATCTGATGTAAGATTCAGGTTCTGGCACCAGATGACCAAAAACTGTTTATAACATACATAAGGCAAAATGACTGGAAGCTAGTTCTAAATGCTGGTCAGAGACATACTTGTCCACTGCTATTAATTATGCTGTTAATTGGAGAGTTTCAAGTCTTTCATAATCATATTTTAAAATACCTAAAGTGAAAAGGAGAAAATGAGCTGATTGGCATAATGAAATATGCTCTATCAGACATTCAGAGTATGATATTTCATGCTTAGATCTACAGCTGGCTATTGTATGACCTTGAGCTCATATCATAGGGTCTCTCTTTTCCTCATTCTAAAAAATATCTGATTCTGAGGTCTCTTCTGAGGTCTCCGTTCCCTTTTCTGTGACCAAATGATTTGAAAATAATGTTGATGTCTAAAATCAGTGAACTGAGTTATGTGGGTGTTTACCACCCAAACAGCCATGAAAATCTTTGGCTGCAGGTCTGCAAATCTACCACAGGGTGCCCTCTACCCTAGAACGGAAGACTTCTCTGAGCAGAAGGACTCATGCTGGGTAAAGCTGGAAGCTGCTCAACCTTTGTTGCTTGTGAAAGCCAAGAGCAGAATTAAATCAGATGGGTCTTTTAAAAAAGAAAAAACCAAAACCAGATGGATCTTTTAAGAAAAAGGGTTGGTCAGCTAAAGACTTATTTAAAAACACATGGTCATTCTGCCTTTTGTGGGATCTGAAGACCAAATATAGTATCTGCAGGAGGCATGCTATTACAGTTCAGCAACTATTTCCCCAAACATGGCTGGGATTCTAAAAATATTAAAGTCTTACACTCATTTTTCTAGATAAAGCTCCACTCAGTCTGTCCTTAGGGATCTGTGAAAATTCCATCCTTTTAGCCAAGTGTCTAATGTCAGAATTTTTGTTTTGCTTTGCTATTTTTTATTGTTTTAATTCTCTTACAATTTACTGTCAAATTGTTAAATGAATGCAGCTGCATTATACAGTATAGTATATCCTGCAGTTGTGTCAATACCATTTTAATGAAGGGCTCTGGAACTTCACTGACTGGATTATAGTAATTTAGTGAATTCTACCAACTCTGTAGTCACCATTTCCACATTTATCTGTGCAAGTGATCCCAAAAGACTTCAAACTTCATCAAAAGAGAAGTTAAATTTAACCCAGAATCAAACCCTCTGGTAAATTATTGAGGTCTACCACTTATAACAACCTGAGTTTGTTTTGTGAACTTGAGTATTTTATGGTATTGTTGGCGTAGGATTGAAATGTTTCTATGTGAAGATAGGAGGCCATTTCTGGAAACTATCATTTACATTCTAATTATAGGTCCAATTTGGGCTCTTCAATTGGTAAAGTAGGTGGTGGATTAATCCAGCAATCTGGCCAACCATGTGTCTCCAGAAGGCCATGAAACTATTGGGTTGGCCAACAAGTTCATTGAGGATTTTCCAGTGGAAAATCCCAAACAAACTTTTTGGCCAGCCCAGTACTTTAAAAGACAGTGAAAAACCAGTCAATTCAGCTAATGTTGAGCTGTTTAATACTAACCATATTTTTTTAACTTTTAACAAAAGTTTGTGGTTATATATTCCACAGTTCCCTGCAAAGCTTCATTTCTTCCCTCCCTCAGCAAAATCCTATTTATTGTGTTGGGTACCACTTAAACTATGACACTTAATAAAGTTAAAATTAGTAATCCTAATTATTTTTTTAAAAATCCAGCTTGATTTGGTTTGAGAAAATAAGTTCCTGACTTATCTGTTTCTCTACTTTTTTCTCTCCCTCATGCTTTAACCAGGAACTTCTCTGGACTTTTACTGGTTTAGCAGCAGTCTAGACCATCTGACTAAGGCAGCCTTGTAGCTGGATGTCTGTACAGACTCCCCCTCCACTCCACTGTTCCCACTCCTTGAGGAAAAAAAAAAAAAAGATAACTTTAAGAGAGAATTATAATTTGTATATTATAAGGAAAGTTTGCTCAGTTACCCTAACCCTTCAGATCTGCTCCCTGTCATTATATTATTTTGAGGGAGTAGATCTTTCTTTTTTGAAAGAGAGAGGAGTGAAAACAAAGAAGAGATTCTATTCCCCTTTGACAATTTGAATTTTTTTGAAACAGGAAATTTAAACAGTGAAGCCCTGATTGACTTGGTGATGATTATTCAGCTGGAGAGTTAGTTCATCTCCCTTGCTGTTTTGTTCCTTTGCCTTTTGTTTCTAGGGCTTAAGGATATTTCATGCTCATCAGAACTACCACCTGATGGTGTGAGGAAGAGCAGACTAATTCAATCTAGTCCGCTTTTAAAATATAAACAACTGACTGGGGAGAATGAACAGGTTGAAACTGAGAATCCAAAAGGAGGTAACAAATCTGAAAGTGCCTCACATAGGGACTACACATAATAGGAATTTAGCAAATGGGGTTTGATAATCCACACAGTTTTCTGCTACCCTTAACCAGTGGTTCTCAGCCAGACAAAATTTTTCCCTGGCCCCCCCATTCCCCAAGAGGCATGCCTGGGCATGACATTTCCCCAAGGGAAAATGTCTGGAGATATTTTTTTATTGTTATGATCTGGGGAGTGATATTGGTATCTAGTGAGTAGAGACCAGGAACGCTTAACATCCTGCAATGCACAGGGCATCCCTCACAACAAAACATTATCTGACCCAAAACATCAGGAGTGCTAAGATTGGAACACCTTACTGTAGATAAATGAGCATGTATAATGTCTATTTTTAGTATGATAAAAAGTAAGTTAAATCATGTTTTTTAACCTTACTTGACTATATTTAAAATGATTTGTTTGCAAATGTGTGTTTATAGCTCTCCATTCACTGCCTATTTGCCTTCCAAAATTGTCTAGCTAAGTTTTTTCAGCAATTAATATTCTCTATCAAAGCAAAAATTTTAATGTATCACTAGTCCCCACAGGAGTAGCACCTTTAGTACACTAAAACAAACTGATTTACACAAATCTAATTTGCTCCTAACTTTTAAGAGGTTTGCATAAAATCAAGATCTGTCTAAGGGACAGCAGTTTACTTTGTCCCTCTTCTCTTTCAAATAGATACTAGTATACATTTGAGTTGCCCAAGATCTTTTTCCCAGTCTTTAGAGGTACTGTCTGCTTTGAAATACTGCCTAAAATGAAATAAACACTTTTTTTTTTTTTTTTTTAAAAGGTCTGTAATTAAACAAGAGGTCAGTCCCCTTAAGATTTTAGACTATGGCGAATTTTTTTCTTGTCACATTCTTAACAGGACCCAGGACAGAGTTCTTAAGAACAGACCAAAATGTTTGACTTTCTCTTTGTCTATTGCAGCCAGGCCCAGTCATAAGCTTACCCAGTCATCAACTACCCTAAAATAACCTCTCCACCTCAAGTAGCCCTCAAAATGAAAGATGGCAGCACAAGAATAGGAACTGACATTATCCTCGCTATTAATAGCAGAGTGGAAATCCAACGTGTTAGAGCAAACAAGTGATCTTGTCAGGTTTCTTTTGTGTGTTGGAATGCTGATAGACAGCTGCCTAATAAATCTGCTCTTTGAGGCCATAGTTTGAATATAGTACGTAGCAGACTGTGAATCTTTCGTCAGACATCAGATGAAACAACAAGTGGTCTGGCCAGTACTCTTAAGTGTGGTAAGAGTTCTAAGACAGTGATTACTTAGTGGCCTGCTGTTGTCCAGAATATCTTTAATGTTTCACTTAACCCACTAAGACAGTTCACAAATTTGTTAGGAATGTCCAAAACGAAGCTCTATCCGGTGGAACTTTCTGCAATGAGAAAATGTTACAAATCTGCTATGACCAACTCACTTGATACTGGTTATATGTGGCTATCGGGTACTTGAAATGTGGTTAGGACACGTAAGGAAAGAAAATGTTTAATTTTACTTAATTTCAATAGCCACGTGTCCTCATAGCTACTATAATAAACAATGCCAATCTGAAAAAGAGTAGCCCATTATTTCACAACTTAATTATAGATATCTTGGTTCCTTCTTTTTTCTCAATTATAAATATAACAAAATTGAAGAATGTTTAGAAACTAAAAGGAAATTCTATTCAATACCCATAGTTTCTCAAACCTAATAAAAGTGTTATATATTTAGTAAATTTTCATGGTTTTTTTCCTATGTATTTTTAGATGAGTTAGATGTAATTTATCTCATTTTATTTTAATTTTATTATCAGCGGCTTTCATCACTTAACATTATGAGAGGAATATATTCTCTACTACTAAATACTATTTTCAAATTATCAGAGTTAATAATGGCCTGTTTTTTAGATTGCAGCACCATGATTTGTGTATTTCTTCTGTTTTTGAAATCTTGGGTTGTTTGCTTGCTTCCTTGGTTTTATGATCATTATAAAATAATGGTGTAGTAAACATGTGAAAGCATGATAACATTTCTCCTCTTTAGGATATGTTTACATGCCATATGTTTGAGTCTTATTTAGGTAATAATTTACATGGTGAATCATTTCAGTACCACAGAATCTTTTTGAAAAAGTGCTTTTTCACTATTTATGTCAAAAATAGACTTTAAAGCTGCCAAAGGAAAAGAAAGCCAAGATTTTTCTCTGAAGCACAATTAATTCAGTAAATTACAAGGCAGATTACTATTCCTTCCCATAGAACAAGAAAAATTGCTGATAAAAATGGAATTGCACTCAGGGCTGATGACATAGACCTCTGCTTTATAAATGGAGACTAAGCTCCTATGTATAAATCCTGCAAATAATATATTTTACATAGTCAGATCATCCCTATAATCTTTAAGAATAAGAAAATTAACAAAAGTTAAATGAAAAAAACCGAAACATCCCTTTTAGTTCGTTCTTTGTAAATATTGATACATATGGTTATATATTAGGGCTTCCCTGGTGGCTCAGATGGTAAAAAGTCTGCCTGCAACACAGGAGACCAGTTTCTATCCCTGGGTCAGGAAGATCTCCTGGAGAAAGGAATAACAACCAACTCCAGTATTCTTGCCTGGAGAATTTCATGGACAGAGTGTGGCAGGCTACCGTTCATGGCATTGCAGAGTCAGACATGACTGAGCTACTAACACACACACACATAGCTATGTATTATTACATCTCTAAACTGTCTTTTTCTTATAATTTATAGTAATATGAATCCAGTTCAGTAAACTTTTACACATCTTATAATTAGTTATTCTGAAGATATTGGCCTAAGACATTTTATATTTTGCATAGTGATAAACTGTCATGTGATGTTTTCAGCTTCTTTTTAAATAAATTCTATATTCTGGTGGCTCTGATCATCAAAGACCAAAGGGATCCTACTAATAACACAGGTAAATTGAAGACATTGTATCCTGAACCTAAAAAAGGTTTAAGAACCTAAAAAAATTTTTTAGGATTTTTAGGTTTAAGAACCTAAAAAAATCAAATGTTCTCGTTGCTCATAATTTGGGTTGTTCTTTCATTGTATCTTTTTGTTTTTGAATTAAGATTTGTATTTGAGGGGCTGAACATGGACTAGAGACTTTGTGCTCATTAAACATTAGGTTATACATGTGAAGCAACTTTGTACACTGCAAAGTGCAGTGAAAATCTAACAAAAATGTTTTGAAAAGTACTCTTTGCTCATCCTATATATGAAGAGGAGACTTTTAAATTGATTTAAGAAATCCAGGACTTTTCTCTTTTTTTGGCACAATGAACTTAATAATTTGTTGAAGAGATTTATTTTTCCTTCACATGCAAAATGTTTGACTTGATAAAATAACTGCATTTAGGGCTTTTATTAGTGATAACACTCAGGGATGTAGATCTTTACTTTGGAAATGGAACTTGAGTCTTCAGGTGGCAAATTACTGAGACTTCATTCACCAGATGAAAGAACCACATTGTAAGAAAGTCACTTCCAAAAAATCAGTAGTGTTTGCACTGGAAATGTTTGTAAAAATGCCTGGACTGCCATCAACCCTGTATACACTTTGTGGACTATTTGGGGGAAAATACTTAAAAGCTGACAGGTTTTTCTCTGTCACCCAGTTAACCTCGTGCTTTCCTCTCTCAGTTCTTTAAAGAATGCAAACTAATTTCAGCATTAGTGTATACACTATATCATTGTGAGCTTGACTCTGATGAAAAAAATAAGTGATTCTCGGGTCATATATAAATGGTTAACCATTACTCATGCCACTGTATCTGTACTTCACAGACAATGAAGACAGGCTTGTAGCTTGCTTCTGTACTCCTGTTGTGCTATGTACATCCCAGGATGTAAGAGTTTCCAATTTTCAGTTAACTGAACTCATAGTTTTATTTTTCTTCATTGCAGGTGGTTTTCATGAGCCTCTGCAAAAGTTTATGGGACTGTGGTCTAGTGGCCTTGGATGACATTACAATAGAATTGGGAAGCTGCTGGTCTCCAGGTAAGATGACTGTCATTTCAGCTTTCTTTGTTTCCCTGGCCAATTCATGGCATGTCCTGTTTCTCTAATAATACACCACATGGATTTAATCTCTGCTAGTCTGTCCTTTGCTTTTCTTGCCAGAAGTGCCTCTCTCATTTAGAAGTGATGACTTAAATACAACGTATGACTTTGCACATGACTTGACCCCTATATTCTCATCTATAAGAGAGATGGTAATACCTACTTGAGTAGTGAGGATAACACATATAAACTCCCTAGCCTTGGACCTGGCACAAAGCAGTGCTTTGAAAACAGATACCCTCTGATAATTACTCTTGTTATGATTACCTTACTTGCCTTACTTGAATGCAGATTTTCAAGCTATATTGATGAAATTGTTATTATACATATACTAGGCTAAGCATATCATTTCTAAATCATAATAAAATAAATATTTTCTAAGTGGATTAAATGACAATGAAACAATGGACTGAGCATTGATGATAGTGACAAATATTATGGCTATGTGTTGGACATTATCTCTAATGAGAAAATTATGGGTATCTCCACCCAGATCGGAGAAGGCAGTGGCACCCCACTCCAGTACTCTTGCCTGGAAAATCCCATGGACGGAGGAGCCTGGTAGGCTGCAGTCCATGGGGTCGCGAAGAGTCGGACACAACTGAGCGACTTCCCTTTCACTTTTCACTTTTCATGCATTGGAGAAGGAAATGGCAACCCACTCCAGTGTTCTTGCCTGGAGAATCCCAGGGATGGGGGAGCCTGGTGGGCTGCCAACTATGGGGTCACACAGAGTTGGACATGACTGAAGCAACTTAGCAGCGGCAGCAGATCATTTGTATCTATCTATTAATTACCACTGCATCCTAAGTCACAAGGTATCCATTTCTTTAACCAGCAGGCATATTGTGGTATCTATTTGGCACTGGAGAATAATCTCCATGTTTATTTAATTAAAAGACAATTTGTTTGTAGTCCCTTGATTTGTGTGGTGCTGCAAGGACAACATAAAACAAGATAAAAATCTCTACACTCAAGGCATAGAAAAGAGAATGAACCTTCATTAGCTTGTAGTGTATGTAAAACAAAATGAAGTAAAATAATTATCATGCTAGAGAAGGAAAAGATGGGTTGTTTATTGGAGAATCTAGATGTAGGAAGGTAGAACCAAGTTCAGCCAAAGAAGTTCCCAGGAAGTTGGGAGGTGGCGCCACTCTAATATAATCATTATTAGAGTTATTGAAAATAGCACCCAAAGACAGAAACATTTGTTTTTGGAAATGGAGAATAAGCCTCCAGGTAGAAAAACACCAAGTTCTAATATTTATTTAGCTAATATTTATTGAGTTTTACATCTAAACGTTTTACACACATCATCTCATTTAATCCTCACAACCCCCTTAGGTGGATACCATTAATATTCCCACATTACAAATAAGAATGCCGAGACACAGAAAAATTCAGTAACCTGCTCCACATGTATTAAGCTATGTCTCCAAAATCACATTTAATTTTTTCACATTCTCTCCCTCTTCCAAAGTGACTATAGCTTTGCTCTGAGCATTTCCTTCACTCATTCTGGATTTCTGAAGAAACCTCCTGCTTGCAATTTTATTATTTTTATGTTTCCATAAAGGCAATATACCTCCAATTGTCAGAGAGTTTTACAATCTCACTCATACAAATAAATTCACAAGTCAGAGAAAGTTTCTTTCTCAAAGTATTCCAATACTTTTGGATCTAGATTTCTGATTGTTCTCTGCCGCTATGGCAGAACCAGGGTGAAGTCCAGATTCTAGCCAGAGGCAAGAGCTTGGCTTGGAGTGCTGGTAGGTGGGTTGCCTCTCTATGTGGGGCATGTGGCCAGATGATAACCACACATTAGTGTGGGTTTCCAGTGAGCCTTGGAATATATATTCATTGAAAGAGCCTCAATAGTCACAACACCTGCTGTTTCCTTGCAGAGAAGCTCCTACTTCCACCAGGAGAGTGTACTTTCGAACAAGATGAATGTATATTTACTCAGGAGAGAAGAAACCGGAGCAGTTGGCAGAGGAGGAGGGGAGAGACTCCCACCTCCTACACCGGACCAAAGGGAGATCACACTACTGGGGTAGGTGAGTTATGCCACATGGTACTGTTTCCTAAGGAAACCTGAAATAGCTTTCTAGGGGTTGTTTACTACATTCTGATATGTGAAAACTAAGGTGTCTAAAGTGAACTGCATGTGGGATATTACACACATGGGATAGGTAATTCAGTACGTGCATTTAAAATCATTCTTTCTGTTTATTATATTGCTCATTATGTAGGTGCAAAAAGGATTTAAATGAGCTTACAAAGATATGCACACAAAGATAATTAGAAGAAAGGTTTAAAAATAAAAGAGAGATGGGCAAAAATGAAAAAAATAAAATAGTGGTCTAAAATGAAGCCCAGGACTGAGGCCTCGTATAGAAATATCTGGCAGACAGGGAAGATATATCAGTGTGAGTCCTCACTTTCCAGAACCTGAAAAAGATGGAAAAGTCCTCTGTAAAACATGATTTACTGTGTTCTTAGGATAGAAACAGATGAAGCAGTCCACCAAGGGATGGAGGCAATAGAGGGGTGCATTTTTCTGTAGGAAATGTGTAAACTACACTAAACCAGACTAAAAGTTGTTTCACTTCTTATTATCACCATGTGTCGGCAATTGCAAACAATGTCCATGATAAAATACTCCTTGATGAATAGACCTCTTCCACTGAGGCTCTCAATTTCTCTAGGAACACTAGTTGGATAAAAGCACATCGTTTGGTCCAGCAATGCAGAACTATTCCTGATATTAATATTAAAGAGATATTTCCTGAAGGGTCCTTACAGAGAGTAGCATAGTGCTGTTTCTTATGGTCTACCTCAAAAATAGGCCTAGGAAATAACACCACACAGCAGCAATACAACAAAAAATATTGGCTGTATTGGCTAAACTTGGTAGGGTGAAATCAACAACAGCTTTGTATTTTCTTTCCAACACTGTCTTCAAACATACCCTAGAGAATTCTCCCTTTCCCACCCCTGGCAGATCCCACAGCTTCCCAGTCCTGCTGAGGTGTGAGCAGTCACACATTCAGGTGTGTTAAGATGTCCAATTCAAATGACAACTTCAGTTTCTCATTCAATCGAATCCTCTCTCCCCTTCAGCATGGGCCTGATTCATAGTTTGGAGATGATAAAGGAGAAGACTGTCTGTGCTTGAACTCTCTTTGTTTTACTTCCTCCTCTGCCCAGCATCATCAGGATCCTTTAGCCAGAGTGAGTGGAGGATGGATTAAAAGAAAATAACTTCTAAAATGTTTAGTGTTTCTTCAAATTCTTTCTTGGATACCTTCTGTTAAGACAGATATCTAAGTACTGGCTCTTTTGCATCTCACCGTTTTGGGCACTGTACTCTCTGGCTGATGATCTATGGCTACGCTCTTTTCCCCTAGTACGACAGAGATAAAACTCATGTAGATTTTCTACCTGCATCCCTCCTGGCAGTTTTGACTTGGGTCTTTTCAAGAACACCTGGTTCCAGCCACTATCCATATGAGTATCCATTTGGCCTCAGATCCTAAATGCACCTTTGCCTAAGAAGATGATGTGAAACTTGGTCCTATGACTGACCTCTTTTCTTCCCATTACTTCAGAGATTCTGGGACAGTGTTGCATCAGCTAGGGTAGCTGTTGAAGAGATTCAGCCTTTGTTCAAAGGTAGATCAGATTTCTACTTCCAGCACTGAGTAGAAGATTCTAAGAGAGTGTGAGGCTGTATCTGGAAAGACAATGAAGTTAAAAAGATAATTAAAAGATGTGTATATGTTAAGACTATTTTGGTTGGAAATAGTTTGTTGCTCTTTATAACAGGAAAAAAATGTCATTTTAGGGCTGACTTGAGGCACAGCTTGATGTAGAGGATAAAACCATGTCACTGGGACCTTCTTCTCTCCACCTCTCTGCCCTGGTTTTTCTGAGTTGGCTCCTATCACAGTCTGTCCTTTCATGGTAGCAAGAGGCTGCTGCAGTGGCAGCTTCGTGGCCATTCAACACTGAATCTAGTGAAAAGAGATAACTCAAATCAGCAAACAAAAAATGAGCCTCATTAACTGATTGCCAGTGTAATGAGGGCAGGTGGTGGTTTAGTCGCCAAGTCGTGTCCAACTCTTGGAATCCCGAGGACTGTAGCCTGCCAGTCTCCTCTGTCCGTGGGATTCTCCAGGTGAGAATACTGGAGTGGGTTGCCATTTCCTTCTCCAGAGAATCTTCCCAACCCAGGAATCAAAGCCGAGTCTCCTGCATTGCAGGCAGATTCTTTACCGACTGAGCTGTGAGGGAAGCCTCATGAGGGCAGAAAACTATCGAATTCCTCCATGAATCCCCACAGGACTTACTGTTGTACCTTATACACTACAGAGGCTCAAAAAAGCCCTTGGAAGGAATAAATGAACCGATAAACCCTCCCTGATGCATATAAGAATAGCCACTTAATTAGCAAGACCTGTAGAAAATGTAGTAATAGGGAGAAACTAAATTATGAGATGAATAGAGAAATATCAAGAATAAATCAGTGTTAGTTTGAGTCCATTGTAATCACGATGTCTGTATGTACATTTTTCTGGGGAGGGAGTTGATAGCTTCTCTTCCATTTTTCAGGGACACCAAAAAATCTAGTAACAACAGATCTGAGAAGAGGGTTGTGCTGTGGTAGCGTACACAGGGGAATTTTCTGGGAAACAGTCTGTGCAATGTCTTGGACATGGAAGAGAGGACAAAACAAAAATAGGGAGCCGTGGAGGGAGAGAGTCTCTGAAAAGGGCAAGGGAGGGTTACCAAGCCAGGATACAACAGACCCACGAACTTTGGAGTCAAGGTTCCCCACTCACTAGGTATGAGACCTTGAAAAAGTTACTTCAAGTCCCTAGGTCTCAGTGATGTCATCTAGAAAACGAGGTAACTATAGGTACTTGTCTGTTCATGTACTTCAAAGGATGGTTGAGTTTAAACTTAATCAACTTGTGGATGACGTCCTCTCTCCTGCGTAAAGACAAAATCTATGAAAATCTGACAAAAGTACATGCAGTAGATATTCCATTACTCATAATTTTGCTCCTTTATTTACATGTAGGGGCACATGTTAGTTTACTTGGTGTGGCTTTGTTTAAAGAAAATGGTATGATTGTGTTTTCTTTGTCTCTCTGAAAACTTTGAAGAATATTTCAGCTGACCGGGGTGAAACTTCATAACAAAAATTGTAATGTAAAAACTTCTCAGTGTGTTCAATATTTATTCCCAGAAAATACTTGACCACAGAGTATCAAATTCTCTGGTGAACAACGTAGAGCATTCTGATTTTTTTTTCAGTAAATTTGTCTAGGGTTTCCCTTTTTCCATCGTTTATTTCACCTATTTCAATGCAAACTTCCTAAAGGGTCTCAGGACATCTTTCAATTTTCTAACCACATAAAATCTTTTACAGATTATATCTTTTTATTCCTAAGTATAACAATGCAGAGGCTGCAAATTTTGCTGTGCTATGCCCAGGGTTACCTACAGATAATATAGCATTGGAGTTTTCTATCTTGGTCTTGTTCTTTAAATTACTTTAACAGTTATTCTTCTAGGGAAATAATAACATCTACTGATCATTTATGGAGAGTTTACCATGTGCAGGCACTGTGCTGGGACCTTTATATCCTTAGTCAGTTTGAGCTGCTACAACAAAAATACCATAGACTCAGAGGCTTAAATAGCAGACATTTATTTCTTATAGTTCTGAGGGCTGAGAAGCTCAAGATCAAGGTGCTGGCAGATTTGAGGTCTGGTGAGGGCTCACTTCCTAGTTCATAGTCAGCAGTCTTTTTGCTGTGTCCTTACACAGCAGACGAGGCAAGTGATTTCCCTGAGGACTCTTATAAGGCTACTCATCCCACCTATGAGAACTTGGCCCTCAGGAGCTAACCCCTCCCAAAGACCATACCTCTAATTACCATCATAGTGGGGGTTAGGATTTCAACATATAAATTTGGAAAGAGGGGAAATTAATATTCAATCAGTAATACACCCTTACCATGACTTGTAAGTGAAAGTATCCATTTTTCATATGAAAGAACTGCAGATTGGAGAAATGTCTTTCCAAGGCCACACAGCAATGATTGGTAGAATAGGGACTGTATCTCAGGAATGCTGGGCTCTAATGTCCATATTCTGTCCACACTGTCTCACCAGAGTTTTCCATCCCACATGATAGTAGGAGACCACACATGACTTCAAACAGCTGTGACAGCTTACATGTGAAAAACACAAGTCTTCACACAGCCACGTAATCTCGTACCTATCACCCTTCATACCAGAGAAAAGGGTCTGCTCTTGGAAAGGATATATTCAAACTGATGGTAGTTTTAGACATCCACTGAAATGTAATCCATCAGAAAGTATCTAAATTTTTCTGATCTGTGAACCAATATTGTCAGTTAAACTCCAGGACCACAGTCCCCGCAGCCATTGTATAGCCTAAACCCTCAAAGGGTAGCTTCGCCTTTGAGGGTTGGGACACACAATGGCCTCTAATGGCCTAATGTGGGCTGATATATTGGCTTTCAGATTACAATATAACAAGGATCACCCATTCGTAAATTAAAGTATAAGCAATTAAATACCCCTTTAAAACGAATGTTTGTTAAAGCCACCAGTGTCATATGCTACATGTTTATAAGATGAAACATCTTAGAGCTGGGAGCAATTGTAATGTTATATAGAGCAGAGTTTCTATGATCTTGATTTACTCCATATTTTCTAAGTACCTACTATGCATCATGCATCACATAACAGTGGATGCCCTGCTAATCTCTTAGGGCTGCTGTGATGATTAACCGAGGTTGTATTTCTGAAAGAACTAATACTATACAAGCTCCACTAAAATGAAAATGATATTACCATTTTTGTAGTTAGTGACTCATTCACAAAATCTGATGTTCATCTGGTATTCATTTCTGGGATACTTTCGTGGACTCAGTGTTTTGTGTCATTTGTGCTTTTATATATAGAAAACCATGGCATATGATTACAAATAAAATGACTTAGTAGTAACCAGAAGATTTGGTAGACCTTAAACCAGTGTCTTCCAAAGTACCACTGGGTAATTTAAGGGTTAAGTGGATGAATATTTTTAATTTGATAGTACTATTCATATAAAAGCAAATGTATGGCAAGACCAATACAATATTGTAAAGTAAAAAAAAAATAAAAATAAAATAAAATAAAGAAGATGTTATAAAGATTAATTTAAAAAAAACTCTGAAAACTAGACTACCTCTAAAAAAAAAGAAAGCAAAAAATATAATCAGTACAGCAACACCATTATTTCACAAATCTATAGCTTGTTTTCTGTTTTCATGTTAATATGCACTTTCCTATTTGAATAATGGATTTAAGGAGTAAAAAATGAAATCTATTTAAAGAAATATATCAGAAGAATAATAGTACAGGTACTATGTGGATAAGTAATATATACTTAGTGGTATTTGTGTGGCTAAAGTTGGGGAAACATTTCCAACGTTTGTCAGTCATCTACTAGAACATGTCATTCTACTAGAACAACGACAAAGACAATATTCTAGCCCGACCGCTTGGCTCCCTGTTTGATAAAATAATAAAAGCACTTGTGACATAAATCTTGACTTGCATCGAGCTGAAATGGACTCTGCAGGACCTGTTTATCCATTTCTTGTCACCATCTATTTGAATGGCTCTGTCCTGGCAGAATCAGAAAGTTCCTTGACACTGATGCTATTTCTTTTACAAGACAGTAAAGACAAATCTTAACAAAGTTCTAAGGGTTCTATTGGTTATGACAATTTTAATATATGATTATATTTATATAATAATATCATATTATTAATGTGATGCCATGCTGTCAGAATTCTTCTTAAATAATTGTTGTAGTTGTCCTGGAGTTTACATGGGTTTTGTGACCAAAAGATAGTAGAATAAACAAATCAACAGATAACTCTCCAGTTTAGTGAGAAAATGCCTTCAACTGTAACATTTCCTAGCTCACTGAGTCCACCAGTGAACAGATTAAAAGTCATCCAGTTTTCCCTATCTCTTTCCCACAGCTACGTCCTAGAAAAGTAGCTATTCATCACTAAAAAAAAATAATAATTTCCAAATAAAGAGACACCATCAATTTCTTCTGTGTTACTGTTCAGTGTTTCAATACATCTTCTGTACTTCTGGAATTAAATTCTCTCCAACACACTGCTAAATAAAGGTAGGAGTCTTATATGAACCTTCTTGTGTAGTAGAAATATGAGTGATACATTAAAATACCAAATAATGACATTTACTTATAAACTGTGCTGTTGACACAAAAGAAAATCAAAACTATATATTTAATGTGTTGGCTATATATTAATAGCTGAAATTTAATAACAGTCTCATTCAAGTCCTTGTCTTTTAAGAATTTCGGTAGCTGATATCCAGACATGTAACAATGCTACTCAACTAGTCTGAAACTATAAGGGCAATTAGCTCTAGAATATTAAAATCTCCAGTCTCCTCAGTTTTTTTCATAATTTATCTTATCACACTAATTTCTGGTATTGTTGGACCCTACTTACCCAAGAGAAGACTTCTATGACAAGCTTTTTTAAAAATAGTGGTAAAATATACATAACATAAAATTTACCATTTTAGTCATTTTTACGTACATAATTCAATGGTATTCAGTACATATACCTTTTTTGTAACCATCACCACCCCAGAACTGTTAAAAGTTTTCCCAAGTTGAAACTCTGCCCCCAGTAAGTTAATAACCACTCATTTATGACACGCTTTAAAAATCATTTAAAAGATATAATAAAGAACAATAATTTTAGAGACAGACATATTTAGCAGTTGTTCTTCCCAAAATATTGATATCTTTTCCCCCTGATTGTTAAGACTCGTCTTCCAGCTTAATGAAGCAGCTAGCTGTTCATTCCACATGGCCTCCCACTCCTTCCCAGCCCTGGTGCGAGAGGGCCGCAAGACTAGAGAACAGCTGCTTCACTGCTCCCAATTACGAATATGCTGTGTCTCAACACATCACAGTTGCTGAACAAAGAACAGATGGGACCCTGATCTCCCAGTAGACCCACTGGAACCCCTATCCTGAATGTGAAGCAGTGATCCACAGAAAGAAAGTAATTTGTCTTCTCCAGTTAATAATACCTTCCATAGACTGGAATCCTTCTTGTGCAGGGACACTTGAGCCAGTCTGAGGTTTTATCGCTGGGGCTCCTGGCTCCCATCCAGAGAGCTTTTGTTTGCTGAGACAGACAGCGTTTGGAGTTGGAATGTGGCAAAGCTTGTCAACACACAGGGCTTTTCTCTGCTTTCCAAACACATGTGAGGCCGACTGTCTCTCCATGAAGCTCTGATCTTTTCTGGGGAAAGGAAATGTCACATGCAAGTCAAGAAGAAAAACATGTTTGGAATCAAGAGTAATACTTGGTCTGGGCATCAGACAGCTTCTGATCAGTTGACAAATATGTGACAATTATTTTTAGGTATAGATATTGGTCGCTCAGTCGTGTCCGACTTTTCGTGACCCCGTGAATCGCAGCACACCAGGCCTCCCTGTCTATCACCAACTCCCGGAGTTCACCCAGACTCACGTCCATTGAGTCAGTGATGCCATGCAGCCATCTCATCCTCTGGCGTCCCCTTCTCCTCCTGCCCCCAATCCCTCCCAGCATCAGAGTCTTTTCCAGTGAGTCAACTCTTCACATGAGGTGGCCAAAGTACTGGAGTTTCAGCTTCAGAATCATTCCCTCCAAAGAAATCCCAGGGCTGATCTCCTTCAGAATGGACTGGTTGGATCTCCTTGCAGTCCAAGGGACTCTCAAGAGTCTTCTCCAACACCACAGTTCAAAAGCATCAATTCTTCAGCACTCAACCTTCTTCACAGTCCAACTCTCATATCCATACATGACCACAGGAAAAACCATAGCCTTGACTAGATGGACCTCTGTTGGCAAAGTAATGTCTCTGCTTTTGAATATGCTATCTAGGTTGGTCATAACTTTCCTTCCAAGGAGTAAGCGTCTTTTAATTTCATGGCTGCAGTCACCATCTGCAGTGATTTTGGAGCCCAAAAAAATAAAGTCTGACACTGTTTCCCCATCTATTTCCCATGAAGTGGTGGGACCAGATGCCATGATCTTAGTTTTCTGAACGTTGAGCTTTAAGCCAACTTCTTCACTGTCCTCTTTCACTTTCATCAAGAGGCTCTTTAGTTCCTCTTCACTTTCTGCCATAAGGGTGGTGTCATCTGCATATCTGAGGTTATTGATATTTCTCCCGGCAATCTTGATTCCAGCTTGTGTTTCTTCCAGTCCAGCGTTTCTCATGATGTACTCTGCATATAAGTTAGTCTAAATCAGTATTGCCTTAAGGGATATATGTATGGGCTTAAAACAGAAATTACATCCTGAAGGAGTTTTAGAAAGGTCAAAACTCAAGAAAAAGGTCAAAACTCAAGAAAAGTAGACTAGTGCCTGTGCCCCAGAAAGGTGTAATTATACTAATGTTCCCCTGGCTGTTCCCCGTCTCTTCCAAAAGCAGCAGTTACACATGTCAAACAGTTTAGGAGCTTTCCTTACATATTTCATGGTACTACACAGTGATCTGGAACTAGAAACCTTAGGTAATGGCTTCAGCCTTATACCCAAGACCCAGAGACTCATGAAAGGAAAGCATTACCAGAGTAATGCATCACCCAGTTGAGGCTGACTGATTAGTGCACTGTACTCACACAAGGAAGAATTCAGTTGGATAATCCTGGAGGTTTACCCCTCTAGCAGGACCTCAGATGATTTTGCCCAGGACTTGGGCTTCCCTGGTAGCTTAGACAGTAAAGAATACACCTGTGATGCGGGAGACCTGGGTTCGATCCCTGTGTTGAAAAGATCCCCTGGAGAAGGAAATAGCAACCCACTCCAGTATTCTTCCCTGGAGAATCCCCATGGACAGAGGAGTCTGGTGGGCTACAGTCATGGGGTCACAAAGAGTCAGACATGACTGAGCGACTAAGCACAGCACACAGCGTATGTCGTCACTGGGATTACATGCTATGACCACTAGGTGGAAGATACTTCTTGCGTCATCTCTCACTTATAATGGACCCATTGCTTTCTTTCCATTCTGAAAAGACTTCCTGTTGTAGGCCCGCAACAGTCTTTTCTTTCCAGCTTCCTAGTGACAGCGTCTATCAGAGGAACCTCCCTGTCCCCTATCCTCCCCATCCCATTAAGTGTTTCGTCTTTAGCTAAGGTCCTTTTCTTGGGATTCAAGTGGACCTTTTGAGAGTCCCAAAGGCAGGTACCAAAGTTATTTTTCTTTGACTTTCTTCTTATTTCCTTAAGAATTATTTTTGGAGGAAATATTTTTCAGTTTAAACATGCATTAAGGTAGGGTTTCAGTTCATTGTGCTATACTAGTTTACATATAGGATAGTACAGAACACGGTTGTGCATAGTAGGTGAAAAACAATGTTTATGTTTTGACTTTATTTTCCATGGGATTAAATTAAATACACCCTTCTGTTAGGGTTTTGTGTATCAGTATTTGTTTACATCCAGTAGCTTCAGTTCAGTTCAGTTCAGTTCAGTTGCTCAGTTGTGTCCGACTCTTTGCGACCCCATGAACCGCAACACACCAGGCCTCCCTGTCCATCACCAACTCCTAGTATTAAAGAAAAGAACAATAAGATTTTCTTTCATTGCTGAAAGTATAAAAACCCCAGTGCTTCTTGTGTAGCAATTTTCTTGCCAGTGAAAGAATGAAGGTAATGAAGTTAAAGAATGTGTGTTTGGCTAAAAAAAAAAAAAAAAGTCAGACAGTATGTAACTAGGTTGAGAACATTTTCTTTAAAATGTGACTTTATCAAAACTTGGACTTGTTCCTATTTTGCTTTGGAGCATCCTAGTCAAGTACATGTCTCGTTGCCAAGATCTTCACACAACTGGAGTAACCTTGGTAGAGCCATGTGCTCTGGAAATGGTCAGACTGGTCTGTGATTTTTGTTCATTCAACAAATATTTATTGAGCATCTGCTATGTTCCAGACACTGCTCTAGGACCTGGGGGCATAGCAGTAAACAAGGAAACATCTCTGCCTTTGAGTGTTCTAGAGAAAGGAGACAGACAAATATAAAAATAGGAATGTTATATAGTATGTTAAGAGGCAATTCAGAGAGGGGAATGGCAACCCACTCCAGTGTTCTTGCCTGGAGAATCCCAGGGATGGGGAAGCCTGGTGGGCTGCCATCTATGGGGTCGCACAGAGTCGGACACGACTGAAGTGACTTAGCAGCAGCAGCAGCAGCAGCAGCAGCAAGAGGCAATTAAATGGGATGGAAAATAATAAATTAGGGTATAGAGAAAAAGGAGTACCAGAGGAGGGGCGATTGCTATTTGAAACAGTGTAGTCAGAATAGGCCTAATAGAAAAGGTAATATCTGGGCAAAGACTTAGAGGTGAGAGAGTGAGATGTGAGATTATATGAAAGAAAAGCCACTGTAGGCAGAGATTAGCACATGCAAAGGGCCTGGGGTGGTAGCAAACTTACTACATTCTAGGAATGGTATAGAACTCAAGTGTATCCTCGAGACTCAGAGTGAGTGAGGAGAAAGGTGGTAGGAATCAGGTAAGAGAATGAGCAGGAGTTATAGAGAGCCTTATATGTTGTCAAGCTTTCAGCTCTTACTCGGAGTGAAATGCTAAGCTAGTGGAGGGTTTTGAACAGAGGAATGGTAAAATTTAGCTATTGCTTTAGAAAGTTTACAATGGATGCTATGTTTAGATTAGATTGCAGAGAACTAGGGTAAAAGCAGGCAGACTTGTTGGGAGGTGTTGGATTAATCCAAGTCAGAAATAATACTGGCTCAAATTGGGAGGTAGCAGTGGAGGTGGTAAGGAGAGAAGTGATTGGATTCTAGACATATTCTGAAGGTAAAACCAACAGAAATTCCTGACCATCTGGATGTGAAGAGTGAAAGGATATAAAGAATGGCCAGGTTTGGGGCCTGGACAACTAAAAAGGGTGGGGTAAGCTTTAGAGTGAGGCTGTTAGGAGTATAGTTTTGACCATGTTCAGTTTGAGATACCTACTTGACAATAAGAGGACATTACTTTCAATAACAAGCCTGGATTTTAGGAAAGAGGTTGGAAATTAAAATTTGAGATATAACAGCACGTATAGTATTTCAAGCCATGAAATAAGATGAGATCACCAAAGAAGTGAGCGAGAATGGAGAGATTCAAACACTGGGTCTTGGAGCACTCCAAGATCAAGAGGTCAGAGAAGAAAGGGTGAACTAGCAAAGGAGTGACCAGTGAAGTGGGAGAAAAACCAGGAGAGGTCAGCGTCCTGCAAACCAAAATAAGAAAGTCCTTCTAGGAGGCAGGAGTGATCTACTGTGTCCAGTGCTACTAATGACAAGGACGACAAGAACTGAAGACTGACCCTTGGTTTCAGTAATGAGGATGTCGTTGGTGAGCACAGCAGACACACGACAGCATCCCAGAAGTTTACAGTAGATCATGCGGATGACTGGTTGACAAAGCCCGTGACTGATCGCCCAGTTTTGCAGGGTGGTAACTTTACTGAGTGAAACGCTGAGGGAGGGCTTGCACGGCGCGCAAGATTTGATAAGACCAAATGGAGCAGGACTTTTTCTCCCACCCTTATAATGGCCCGTTGGATTCTCAGATCTGTGGAAATGAGGGAAAGGAAAAGGAGGAATGCCTTGAAGGAGCAAGGATGGAGCCTCTGATCAATTCTGGTTGGGGTGTCCCAAGCATTGCCTTTTGAGAAATGAATAGACTTCACTGACTAGACTTGAAACTTTAAAGACGCTCTAGAAGCCATTTCATTTGTGTGCAATATTTGGGAAGTCTTTTTCCCTCAGTGCAGCCATTAATTTCCGTGTGAAATAATAGAGGGATAACACTATGTAAAAATTTTTACATCATGTATGTAAAAAAATCAATATTGCCAAAGAAGATGATGCAATTGGATATAAAAACTTGTGCATATTTTTTCACATTGAAAAGATATAAGCTTTTCATCAAATGAGGAAGGGTTAAGAACTACTTATATAGAGTTCACGGCTTCTTTAAAAAATGAGCCACAGATACATAGAATTATATTATGGGTGTATTATTCTGGAAATTGCTATTATTATATTGCTTATTTTAGTGGCTCCATGGTAATTATTTAACACCAACCACCTCTATTTTTTATGGTGGGGGCCTGACTTGTAGTTATGTCCCATTTCTGTAGTATGAATACTTCCATTGTAGACCATTTCAAACTACCAGAGTGAAGCCATTTGGACCTAACAACAGAAGTCACATAATTGACTGTTGGAGCCAGTGGAAACAGGTTCCAACACACCACTGCATTATTTACATGCAGATTAATCCTGCTTCTGCCTAAAACAAGCAAATTAAAAAAAAAAACAAAACTAAAATTAGGAAAGGAAAATGGAAATGTAAAGTGTTATATAATTAACATACAGTACATAGTGTATGATGTATGAAGTACAAGATATAAATATGTTAAATGTCACAAATAATTATATTAAATGTTGTAGACTGTGTGGATCACAGTAAACTGTGGAAAATTCTGAAAGAGATGGGACTACCAGACCACCTTACCTGCCTCCTGAGAAATCTGTATGCAGGTCAAGAAGCAACAGTTAAAACTGGACATGGAACAATAGACTGGTTCCAAATCGGGAAAGGAGTACGTCAAGGGTATATATTGTCACCCTGCTAATTTAACTTATATGCAGAGGACATCATGCAAAATGCCGGGCTAGATGAAGCACAGTCTGGAATCAAGATTGCTGGGAGAAATATCAATAACCTCAGATACGCATGTGACACCACACTTATGGCAGAAAGTGAAGAGGAACTAAAAAGCCTCTTGATGAAAGTGAAAGAGGAGAGTGAAAAAGTTGGCTTAAAGCTCAACATTCAGAAAACGAAGATCATAGCATATGATCCCATCACTTCATGGCAAATAGATGGGGAAACAGTGGAAACAGTGTCAGACTTTATTTTGGGGGGCTCCAAAATCACTGCAGATGGTGACTGCAGCCATGAAATTAAAAGATGCTTACTCCTTGGAAGAAAAGCTATGACAAACCTAGACAACATATTGAAAAGCGCAGACATTACTTTGCCAACAAAGGTCCGTTTAGTCAAAGCTCTGGTTTTTCCAGTAGTCATGTATGGATATGAGAGTTGGACTGTAAAGAAAGCTGAGTGCCGAAGAATTGATGGTTTTGAACTATAGTGTTGGAGAAGACTCTTGAGAGTCCCTTGGACTGCAAGGAGATCCAACCAGTCAATCCTGAATATTCATTGGAAGGACTGATGTTGAAGCTGAAGCTCCAATTCTTTGGCCACTTGATGCAAAGAACTGACTCATTGGAAAAGACCCTGATCCTGAGAAAGATTGAAGGCAGGAGGAGAAGGAGATGACAGAGGATGAGGTGGTTGAATGGCATCACCTACTTGATAGACATGAGTTTGAGCAAGCTCTGGGAGTTGGTGAAGGACAGGGAAGCCTGATGTGCTACAGCCCATGGGTTGCAAAGAGCAACTGAACTGAACTGAAATATTGTACAATTATATTTTCAAGAAGTGTCACAGAAAAATCTCTGGAAAGCAGGGCGGAAAACATATTTGAATACATATTACATGTGGACATATGTCACACATTTTATTTAATTCTCACAACTCTGTAGCACAGAGTTATTTTTAAACTCAGGGAGATAGTGAAGAACAGGGAAGCCTGGAATGCTGCAGTTCATGGGGTTGTAAAGAGTCAGATACAACCTAGCAACTGAACAACAACAAATAGGTTCAGACTGGATAATCCATTAGATCACAGTCACACAGACAATAACTATTAGAACCAAGACTTGAACCTCATCTAGTGACCATTCCCCTAAACCAACGATGGAATGTCAAAATAGTGTCCATGGATTAGTAGGATAAATTCTCATGTTAATTACCACCTCAGTGGCACAATACTAGTATATTAATTACCTCCTGTATATTAAACTGAATTATAAAGTATTACATGAAAACACTTATTTTGATGGTCAAAATCTTGTAGCATATTTAATCTTTCTTGGATTATACACATTCTCCAAAATTATAAGCTCCTTTATCAGTACTGTAGTCAAGTCATTCATTGACTCTAATTTGTCTCCAAGAACAGTACTCAGAAGAGAAATGAGTGGCAGAATAAATTCGGAGTATGGGGTTAACAGATACAAACTGCTATACATAGAATAGATAAGCAACAGGGATTTACTGTATAACACAGGAAACAGTATTTAATATATTGTAATAATCTATAATGGAAAATAATCTGCATATATATGTACGTTAGAAGAGAATATGGTGTGTCCTTTTTAATAATACCTGATGTTGCATTGCTCTCAAGGCTACTACATGTACATCGAGGCTTCCCACTTGGTATATGGACAAAAAGCACGACTCTTGTCCAGGCCTCTACGAGGAGTCACTGGGAAACACTGCTTGACCTTTTTCTACCACATGTATGGAGCAGGTACTGGCCTCCTGAATGTTTATTTGAAAAAGGAAGGCGACAGTGAAGAGTCTCTCTTGTGGAGAAGAAGAGGTGAACAGAGCATCTCCTGGCTACGGGCACTGATTGAATATAGCTGTGAGAGGCAGCACCAGGTAAGCCAAGAGAGACAAGAATCAAATGATGGGAAATGTTCCTGTACGCTTCTGATGCTCTTTCTTTTTCTTGCTACCATCAAGAATGTTTTGTTCTTTTTCAGGGTCAAAGATAGAGGCAGTACTTGTTTAAGAGCAAACATAATTAGTCTATATTGATTGAACCTAAGCAATGAAAGGGAAATTAGAAAGAGAAAGCTTTTGGATATTTATACATAGAGTAATTTTTGTAATTCAATAGTGAAACTGTAGCTATTTTCATCTTGGTACATTTTGAGTGTCAGTTATATTCTGTGTCCTGAAAACCTCTAAAACAGAGCTTCTCTTTTTTCTAAACCTGTTATTACCTAATTAGTTGTTGCAGCTGCATCTTTCACTCATCATTAGCCATATGCAAGGGCTGCTGTTGTAAGCTTCTGTTTAACAGAGTACATGATCCAGAGTAAATTTTTAAGCCTCTGTCTGCACTGATGCAGAAGAAACTGAATCTTAATCCTATGTCCTGGGCCTCCCTTGAGTCTGCTCACAGGCAGTAGAAGACTTCCTTCCTGCAGGATCCCAATTATAATGGAATCTGAGCAGCAATAAGAAGGAGCCTTTTCAATCCCAGTGGGTGAGATCAAGCAGCCAATTCGCCTAGAAATCAGCAGCAGCCTCCTAAAAGCCTATGACTTTACCTGCCTATTGTTTTTCTTTAGTCACTAAGTCATGTTTGACTCTTTTGTGACCCCCATGGCCTGTAGCCTGCCAGGTTCCTCTGTCCAAGGGATTTTCCAGACAAGAATCTGGAGTGGGTTGCCATTCATTCTCCAGGGGATCTTCCCAACTCAGGAATGGAACCCGTGTCTCCTGCATTGGCAGACAGATTCTTTACCGCTGAACTAGCAAGGAAGCCTTTACCTGCCTACCATAAATCAAAGCTCCAGAAAGTTCTGGGCAGATAACATTAGACCCTTGACTATTCCTGAAATTGCTGTATAGAATTCCAGGAGTGACCTTCAGCTAAAAGCCCTACTTCCTCCTCATCCTTGGTTCTTGACCAGAGCACCCCTTAATGTTAACCTCCGCCTGCTTGGTTTAAGCAAGTCTTCCTAGGAAGAAGTATCCAAAATAAAGACATTATTTTATGCCACACCTCAACCAAAATTGATTTTCTACAGATCTAAATAGGAATGGCCATGTTACAGTGCCATCTAGGTTGCTGTTGCTAAGAACAAATGACAGATGGAAGATGCACCATTATTCAAGGATGGCCCGTTATCTTGGTGTGGATAAAACTATCTAAACATTTAGTAAAGGAAAACATATAGCCCCAGGAATAATTTTGATAGTGATTTAATGTCTGCTTACAGAAAGAAAATGGATCACTCATAAACTTCCTTATACCACTGATCATCATTCAGGGTTGATGGATTAATTTTTTTAGGTTATCAGGGCACTCACACTATTCAAAGGTTCTCAAGGTGTGGTCCTGACACCAGCAGCAACACCTGAAATGTGTATTCATCTAAAATGAAACTCACCTGCAATGCACACTCCCAGGCCCTGCCTTGGAACTACTGAACTAGAAACTCTGGGGCTTAGGGCCCTGCAATCTGTCTTAACAAGAATTGTGGTGATTCTGGAGCATTCTAAAGATGGAGAATCTGTGTCACAGATGGAACAAATCTGAGTCTCTCAGGCAGAGCCTGAGCCTTGATGTTTTCTAAAACCCCCAAATGGTGCTGATGCACAAGAGCTCTAGGATTTGAGATCTGTGGAACAGGTGACCTCACAGCATCTGAGCCCTGGGTATAGGTCCTTGCATATACTAGACTTGCCAGGTGACTTGTTGTCTGAAATTTTTTTGAGCACAAAGTAGTGAGGCACCTGGGGTGGCATCTTGGAATATTTAAGCTCAAAGGGTAAAGAATGACCTGAGAGATTTTTGGCTCCCAATTGGGAAAAAAGATTCCAGATCATTCCTTTAGGCTTAGAATGGAACAGATAATCTGCCATAAGAAATGTTCTTCTTGGTTTTGTGATTCCCTCAAGAATCCCAAATGACTATCTGGAGACCAGGATGAACTAGTTTTTCCCAAACATCCTAGTGTCTAATAAAACACAGAGACACCCATGTGCAAATGGTCATCTTCTCTGTGCTAAGTACTCACAGCGCTAAGAGCTGTGCAGAAGTTCTTCCAGTTGATCTTGTAGCTCTTCTTTAAAGATGGGGAAAACTAAATGTCCAGCTGGTAAGTGGCAGAGTGAGAACTCAGTCTAAACTGGTTCCATTGTTTGCATCCCTAAGTCCCTGTTTTACACTCCCTCCTGCCATAGAAGTCCCAAGATATACTCATTGCCCTGGACGTCACAAGCACTGGGTGATCTTGGAGAAACATCAGTCTCCCTGAGACTGTTTGTGTTAGTTGCTCATTCATGTCCAACTCTTTGCAACCCCTTGGACTGCAGCCTGCCAGGCTCCTCTCTCCATGGAATTCTCCAGGCAAGAATACTGGAGTGGTAGGCATTCCCTTCTCCAGGGTATCTTCCCATCCCAGGGATTAAACACTGGTCTCTTGCATTGCAGGCACATTCTTTACCATCTGAGCCACCAGGGGAGCCTGTTAATACATTTTCAAAATGGGGTAATAATACCTGCCATGCTGACATCACTAAAGTGACAATCAAATGAGATTATGTTTGTGAAAGGGTTTTATAAATTTTAAAGTACCAAACTATAAAAAAGATAATTGTTTCTAAAAATGTATTCTTTCCCAAATCATTCTGGTCTTTATAACCATGGTAGACCTGTTATTCTCAATAGCTATATCAGTTATCAGAGTGAGCTACTATAGGAGCTCAGGCCAAAATATCTCTTTTCAGTGTTTATTGACCATTTACTCTTTTTAAGTGCTGAGGATACTGCAATGAACATAGCATACAGTTTTTACACTTTTTAAGTTTGCATTCTAGTTGGAGGGGGAGAGGTAGAAAATGTGAAACAAAAATATATAATGTAACATCAAGTGATAGTAAGTGCTATGAAAAAGAATAAGTCGAGCTGATCAGGTAATGAGGTCAAAGAAGTATCAGGAAATACTCATAAAAGGCCTTGGATGACATGGTACAGTTTGAAATTTATTTCAAGAGCAATAAGAAACCATTAGAGGCTTTTAAGGTAATATGTTCTGATTTATACTTTTAAATGATCATTCTAGCTACTGCCTGGAGCTACTTACTACATAGACTATGGTGGTGGGGCTGGTGGGTGAGGAGACTTTGAGAGCTACTGCAATGGACCAAGGAACAGAAGTGGTGGGCGGGGCTGTGCAGCAGAGATGAGATGTTGTCAGAAAGCCCACAGGACTTCCTTCCTTGTGGAAAGTGGGGTTTGAGAGAAAGAGAGGAGCCAGGATGACTCCAAAGTTTTGACCTGAGCAACTGCTAGAATGGAGTTGCTGTTTATCGAGATGAGGAAGATCTTAGGTGGAGCAGACCTGGAAGAAGGAGGGCAGCTTATGCAGGAGGCAAATTAACAGTTACTTTTGTTTTTAACACACACAGTTTTTGATCTTATGAGACATCCAAAGTGGGTATGTCGAATGAACAGTGGGCTATGAGCCAGGCGATCAGGAAAATGCAGAGAACTAGAGAAGTCAAGTCAATCTGTACATCACCAGAGAGTGGGCAGGTACTGATTTTTAGAATACTGTGGTACTGCTGCCATTTGTGATTTATCCTGTAGGGCAGCAGTCCCCAACCTTTTTGATACCAGGGACCAGTTTTATGGAAGAAATTTTTTTTTCACAGATAGTGGGGCAGGGGATAATTTTGGGATGATTCAAGCACATTTATTGTGCACTTTATTTCTAATCTAATGCCACCACTGATCTGCCAGCATTGAAACATGTATATTATCATATGTGAAACAGACCGCCAGTCCAGGTTCAATGCATGAGACAGGGTGCTCAGGGCTGGTGCACTGGGATGACCCTGAGGGATGGAGTGGGGAGGGAGGTGGGAGGGAGGTTCAGGATGGGGAACACATGTACACCTACGGCTGATTCATGTCAATGTATGGCAAAAACCACTACAATATTGTAAAGTAATGAGCCTCCAATTAAAAAAAAATGACAGGAGGTAATGAGCCTCCAATTAAATGAATTTAAAAAAAATAACAGGAGGTACTAGTCTGCCGCTTGGAGGCTGTAGACCCCCAATATAGGAGAAGTATGTGGGTGGCCTCTGGATGATATTCCAGTCGTCAGATTTTCTTTGTAGAAAAAAATGTATGAAGTAGCAAAATTGTAATCATGCCCTTTCCTAAAGGATTTATTAAAGTGCTAAGCAGAACCTGACTCACTGTTGATTAAAAACACAGAATGATTTTATTTCCTTTGAATTCCTTGCTTACCTTTCCTCCTCTGCTCTCAGGTGTTTTCCTCCTGATTTCTTATCCTTTGATGACATTGAAAGAGAGTGTTAGACAAATTCTCAGCTCAGTGAAATATTTCTGTCATTCATATTGTTCATTATACTGCCTGACATTTAGTAGGAATTATTATGTGCTGGGTACTGAACTAAGACCAGGTCTTCAGATTTTCTTGCTCATGGTGCCCTTAATCTCAATAATTTTTTCCTGGTACCCCAGGACCAAAAGATAGCTAATGTTCCCTTTATCAAGTTAGTTGAGTCAAAACTGTAAGTATTTATGTCCTAATGGCTTGAGCTTCCCAGGTGGCACTAGTGGTAAAGAACCCCGCCATAGAGATGCCGGTTTGATTCCTGGGTTGGGAAGATTCCCTGAAGAAGGCATGCAACACACTCCAGTATTCTTGCCTGGAGAATCCAATGGACAGAGGAGCCTGGCAGGCTACAGTCCATAGGGTTGCACAGAGTCAGACATGACTGAAGCAACTTAGCATGCATGCACAATGACTTAGTAACCATTTGAAAATAAAATACATTTAAACTGAAAGAGAAAGTTACATTTTTATCTAATTCTAAAATAACCACAATTATTTAATAGGATTTTTACAAATAGAAATAGGGGAATAATACAAAGGGGAAATCATAATGCTATAAAATGGTTATCACTCAAATATTTAGGAAATTCAAAGGAGAGAGTTGTATGAAATCAAGGTTTTGGCCCAATCACAGACTATTCAGAATATAATTCCATCAGGTGGTTTCTCTGTTGTACTTCCATTGCAGAGTTGGAGGTTGGTCAAAAAACAGATTTCATTGCTGTCCAGAAAACCAAAATACTTATTAACTACATTCATATATACTTCTATCTAGATGTATTAGGACACTTTTTCCTCTTCTTACCATTTATTTGAATTCTTGTTTAGGGTTATATCTTTAGAACTTCTATTAATGTTATCTTGTCATGTTTCTGTTGTTAAAGCTTCTTTGAGTCATTAAATTCAAGATAGTTTCATATGCTTATTAATTATCCACTTTATATTGTTTATTTAATTTAAATCATGAACTAGTCCAATGGGGAGTAATTTGCTGATAAAATTAGTAGAGCAAGTGTGTCTTCTGGATAATTTTCATTACCCACAAGCCTCCCTGGAGTATTCCATGGTTTATTAGCTATTATTAGAGTGGTTTTAGAGCTGATAATATATTTTCCCTAGAACCTGAATATTTGATCAGTTATTTTCTTCTAGGATCTAAAGTCATGAAACTGGTTTCCTCTTTTTCTTGGGCTGTGTCTTGGATGTTATAGTATTTAACATGATCAGTGAACCATTGTCTTTTTGGTAAATTTAACTATTATACAGTGCTGTTCATACTTGGGTCTCATCTGTTGTTTTAATTCTCCCACCTAGAACTAGTATAAAGGTAGATTTAGGGAGAGACTATGGAAGCTTAAGCTTCTGGGCCCTTTACTTTCACAGGGCCTGTGAGTGACAGGAGTTGAATATTCTAGGTAGCCAGGGAAAACAGGTCACCACCTAGAGGCATTTCTTGGTGGACATTCCTGGAAGTTGCCTAAAGAGGTCTCCGAAGAAAGGAACTTGAATTTCCAAGGCTCCAGTAATTTGTTGTGAATTTCTTTACATTCTAAATAAGTATTCCCTTTTGTACCTAAATTTGAATTGGTGATTTTGTATTCTTTTCCTGAAAGTGGGCCCCTGAGAACAATCTAAGCTTCCAAACCCACACAGCCTAGATCTGCCTCTGACAAGCATTATTTTAGCAGAATGACTCTATTTCTAAATTCATATTTCATTATTTTTCAGATAATTATTGAAGCCATTCGGGGAATGTCAGTAAGAAGTGATATTGCCATTGATGATATTAAATTTCAAGCAGGATCCTGTGCAGGTAACAATAGTTTTCCAAATTATTTAAGTTTGACTGAAAAGAGAATTTGCAATAGTTTCAAATCATAAGAATGCAAATTCAGTATTTTCTACATTAAAAATAGAGAAAACTATTATTGTCTATTTGTCTTTCCTGACAGAAATGGAAGATAAAAGTCAGCAATCATCAGGATATTCTGAGGACTTAAATGAAATTGAGTATTAAGCAATGATCTGAATCGGATTAACTAAACAAAAGCCATACCTCTCTTCAATCAAAATGAAAACAAAATAATACTGGACAGTCTTAACCATTTCATAAGTTATAAAATGACTTCAGAGCACTCTTTTTCATTACTTTTGCAAAAAATACCGACTCAGGGCTTTTTTTTTTTCTTTTTGCGTATGACAACTGTTACTAGAAGTACAGGCTGCTGGTTTTACCTAGATCATACATCTTAACCAGTTAAAAATACAAATGTACTATATTGTCGTCATTTTAAAGTATACAAATAAAGGGCACAATCAAATGAGATGTGCTCACTTAAATCTGCATTCAGTGAATGTACTGGGAGGAGAATAGGTCTTGTGGGTTTCCTTTTGAAGTTCAAGTGTCATAAATATTTTTAAAGTAATAATGTGTGATGCCAGTAATATCTGCAGAATGAATGCAGTTTTTCATGGTAACAAGTTATTCTAAGAAAATAAAGTCTTTTTTCTATGTTTTATTCATAGAAATGGAGTGTTAATTTTTAAATATGTTTACCATATGTGATAACAAAGGATCTTTCATCAGTGTTCCAGGATAAGTATTAATTAATGCTGTATTACAAAGCAGTGCTACCTTCTTTTTTCCATTTTTGAAAGTCATTCTGAACACTTGGATAGAAATTGCACTCTTTTTTTTTGTAAAGCAAGCTTGAAAATGTTTATGCACACACCCCTAAATTTTTCTAGTGTGTTAAACAATTTTACTGATTTTTAAAATAAATGTTTTGGTAATGTTTTGAGTTATATGAATTCAAACAGATGTAGTAAATGACTATCTTTTATTTACATGTTTAGAAAATTATATAGACATGTTTATATATCCAAACAGCTATTATGAAATTATAATTACCTAATAAAAAATAATTTGAAAATCTCTCACTAGCAATTAACCTTCTTCAACATATTTTTCTCTCTGTTTTTAAATTTCTATTTTTATTCTTTGGCTGAGTAACACGTGGGTGGTTCCCTGATGAGGGATCAGCACAAAGTCTTAACCACCAGACTGCCAGGGAAGTCCCAATATATTTTTTTGAATGAATATCTTCACTGTATAACTGCTGATTCTAATTTGAATCTCTACTCTGCTACAATTAAATGCTTCTTAATCCTTTCTGTTAGTGGCATAAGCACTGCAAGCATAGATACCATAATTAATTTTTAAAAAGTGTTTCATTTCACATAAGCGACCTCAATTTTCTCCAAAATTGTATCTTATTAGAATGTAAACTCTGTGAAGACAATGATTCCATAAATGAATGAAGTCATTCACCAGACTCTGCTTACAGACTACATAAACCCATGGTAATAATCAGCTTCCCAGGTGAAGCGGTGGTAAAAAATCTGCCTGCTAGCACAGGAGACACAGGAGATGAGGGTTTGATTTCTGGGTCGGGAAGATCCCCTGGAGAAGGAAATGGCAACCCACTCCAATTTTCTTGCCTGGGAAATTCCGTGGACAGAGGAGCCTGGCAGACTACAGTCCATGGCGTTGCAAAAAGTCAGACACAACTGAGCAACTGCCCATGCACATGTGGTAATAATCATTGCTAATATGTATCGAATATTTATTATTATCAGACATTGTTCAAAGAGCTTTACATGAATTTGCTCATTTAAACCTATAACAATCCATAAGGTAGAGCTAGTGATGGTTGTTACATTTTGTACGTAGGAAAATAAATGTGTTCACGTTCAGCAATAGTGTAGGGCTTGGCTTTGAACCTTGGTTTCACTATTCTTTAAAAAAGAAATGACAGGCCCAAAATGTAGTTACTTGTACTAAGTCCCACATCAGCCGACCAAGACTTAATAGCTAACCTAACTGCAGTTATAATCTCCCCTAGGATTGCAGTCTTAACAGATCAGTCTGGAATTTTCTGGTCAGCAGCAGTGAGGTAATCAGCCACATAGGCCCTTCTCATCCCTAAAAGGAAGATGAAGTAATCCACTCTCTCCTTTTCCCTTTCCCCTCCGGTCTATAAAAGCCTTCCATTTTGTAGAAATCCTTGGAACTCTTCTCTGCTCACTAGTTGGGATGCTGCCCAATTCATGAATTGTTCAGTAAAGCCCGTATATCATTACAGTCAACTTGGTTGAATTTTCTTTCAACACTGCCAAACCTGTGTTCTAATCCTCACAAGACTGCCTCCTGAACCTCCCAGCTCCCCTACCAACTCCATTCCCAATACCTAAGGTTCCAAGTTTCCCACAGGCAGGAGGATTTATTGGCTACCCTGGAAGTTGCCTGGCACCCCACTCCAGTACTTTTGCCTGGAAAATCCCATGGACGGAGGAACCTGGTAGGCTACAGTCCATGGGGTCGCTAAGAGTCAGACACGGACACGACTGAAGCGACTTAGCAGCAGCTGGAAATTGCCAAACCAGAAATACTACTTGGGACAAAAGCTTTGGAAAGGTGGGGGGCTGGGTGGCTGATGGTGATAGTGTTGCAGGAAAGGGGACCCCTTCCAGGGCCCGAAACTGGGCTCTTGTCTAACACTCGGAAATGAATTGTCCAAGGAGACACATCTGCTGACAAAGCAAGAGATTTTATTGGGAAAGGGCACCCGGGTGGAGAGCAGTAGGGTAAGGGAATCCAGGAGAACAGCTCTGTCACATGGCTTGCAGGTTTTATGGTGATGGGATTAGTTTCCAGGTTGTCTTTAGCCAATCATTCTGACTCAGAGTCCTTCCTGGTGGTGCATGCCTTGTTCAGCCAAGATGGATGCCAGAGAGAAGGATTCTGGGAGGTGGTCAGACAGGTGGTGTCTCCTTTTGACCTTTCCCGAACTCTTCTGGTTGGTGGAGGCTTATTAGTCCCCTGTTCCTTACCAGGACCTCCTGTCATAAAACAACTCATGCAAATAGTTACTATGGTGCCTGGCCAGGGGGGCCGGTTTCAATCAGGGTGCTTCCCTAACAGTAGGGGTGGGAAGTAGATGGGGTAGGGGTTTGGGGCTAATTATTGACTTAGGGCAGAAAGAAAGGAAGTAATTATTACCTTTTGTTGCTGAAAAACAACTTGAAGTTCATAAAAGAGAAGAGAGGAGATGGAAGGTGAGCGGATTTACTTATCCTCTCTCACTTATGCCCCCTTTGCATATTTCACTGATTGGATGCCACTCTTCCTTTTCCAGGTTGCCCTTGGCCTTTATTTTAACTATATTTCACCTGGATGAAAATTTGCAAAGTATTGTAAGCACAGTATAGTTTTCTCAGGTTTAGAAATGCCCCTGAGAAAGGTATACTAGCTAATAATTACTGCTTAACCAGTTAAACCCAGTGTTAGCATTTATTCCAGTTCTCACCTAAACACACAAGTGCTTCAGATGGAAACTACTTTTTCACACAGATTGCCTTTTCTCCTATAATTTGCTGTTTGTGTTGGAAATTATTTAGAAGGGAGCAAAGGACAGTCTAAGGAAAATAGGGCTCTGATGCAAGGTCTGGTTAAATGAAGAAAAAGAAAATGTTTAACAAAGATTTATTAAGAAATCTATGCTCCAGGTATTATACTAAGCATGGAGATCACAAAAGTCCTCACATGTCAGCAAGGAAAATAGAGATCTAAACCTGTTACCATAAGCAGAGCGCCAAATTGGAGAAACCATATTCCCAGGGAGTGCTTAGGAAGGGCATTTGAGAGGGAGGGCAAGCCAAGCCTCCAGCTTCAGTCTGGGCAGAGCAGAGAGAACCAACACGAACAGTGTTCTGGTGTCTGGATGTCTTCTGTCACTCTGGGGGCTAAGGCATGGGCTCTTTGACTTTTCACGCAAGGAACGTGTTCTCCAGTGTGATTTAACCAGAACAGGGGAGTGGGGAGAATTTTTGTAACTGACCATTCTAATATTATGGTATTTTCAACACGTGGATTACTATAAAGAGATGAAATACAATGATTAAGTGCACGGTTTCCAGATTCAGGCTGTCTCAGTTTAAATCCTGGCTTTGCCACTTACAGGATTTGTGACTGAAAGCAAGTCACTTCTACCATCTCTGACTCCTATTCCTAGTCTGCAAAACGGGGCAGCAAAATACTCATCTCTACTTCGTAAGGGTGCTGTAAAGATTAATTTAAATGAAGGTGATACATATGAGTCCTTAGTATCTGACACACAAAAGCATTTCTAGTTTATAAGGGTTGACTGAGATTTTTGGATAAATCACAGTTGTTTTTATATAGCCTTTCTCTACAAAGGAATTGTGAGTTTATAGTGCCATCTTAAGGATAAAGCAACCATATGCTCTTGTCATTTTTCATCTTTTTTTTTATTATTTGCAATTCAAGGTTCATTTTAATCAGCATGTGGGCAATGCCTTCCACTTTGCTCTTCCTACTCCAGCCTTTGTAAATGCTTCTTCTGTGCTGCTTACCTGTATTCATACCCCTCACAAGATTTATCATGCTAAACCTAAATTCTTGCTTTTATATCCATCTCCTCAAGATGGTTGCATATTTAGTTATGTACCCACTCTGCCTATCATATTCAACAAATATTGCTGAACTAAATAAATTCTCAATAAAGGCATTTAGTTTAGTACAAATACATATGTTGATTCATGAAGGATATAAGGATTCTCTTTGGCTTATCAAAATTTCATGGTCTAGATATCCATGCACTAAAAGTTTAACTTAAAAATATGTCACTGGCCAGTTGGGGCACCTGGTAGAAACAAATATAAAGACTCTTTGGAAGGCCACACACTCAACCCAGGCTGTACACGTTTCCTACATATTAACCACATGGAAGGGCTCACAATACAAAAGCACAAAACATTTAGTGAAACATTCACTAGAAGCACAAATCAGATGTCAACAAACAGCAGAATTAGATACCCAAGATGTCACGGCCCCCTTCCAGCTGTGTCATCACTCTAACATCTGCTTTCATTATCATTTCTCCTCTGCCTCCCTCCTCTTATAAGGACCTTTGTGATTATATTGGGCCTACCTGGATGGTTCAATGTAATCACCCCATTTCAAGATCTGCAATCACGTCTGCAAATTCCCTTTTACCACGGGAGGTATTATATTCACAAACTCCAGGGATTAGGATGTGGGCATCTTTGGGGAGCCATTGCTCTGCCTACCACAATTTTTGTTTGCTATTTTGTCAGATCTCTTTAAAAGGCCAATTTTGTTTTTCCTTTTCAACTCTATTTGCTTTATTTTCATAACTTATCTGACAGGCTAAGACATCCAATATAGTGCTCAAAAGAAGTAGTGATAGTATCATCTTTCCAGAACTTGAAGATATTTCTAAACATTTCATCATTGAATACGAATTAGCTGAAGGTTTCTGGTATTGCCTTTTATTGGTTAAATGAAGTTTTTTTCTACTCATGGTTTCCTAGAAACTTTAACCATCGATGTGTGTTGAAAATAATTATTTTTCCTGCTTCAGTCTCTCTCCTGCAATCTTTTAATATGAAGAATCATATTAACTGATTTGATTTGACAATAGTTAATCACCCTCAAATTCTGTAATAAGCTCATTTAGGTAATGACATATTTACTTTTTTAAACACTGCTACATGTATGCAAATATGTTCATGAGTAAGACTGACAGAGAATTATCTTTAATTTCCTTAGAAATTAGGGGATTTAGACAAGGTTAGACTCATAAGCGGAGTTGAATGAAAAAATCTTTCTTCTTTTTCTATTCTCTAAAGAAGTGGGTTAGAGCAGTGGCTCTCAACTGGGGGCACTTTTATCCTTTAGGAGACATTTGTCAAAGTCTGGAGAACTTTTTGGTTATCAAAACTGGGGTGGTGTTACTGGCATCTAGTGAGTAGAGGCTGACAATGCTGCTGACTCTCCTGCAATACACAGGACAGCTGCCTCCTTTTCCGCCAGCAAACAACTTTACCTTACCCAAACTGTCAATGGTCAGTGGTGCTGAGGCTGTGATTTATTTTTTCATTCTGAAGTAATAATCACTCTTCTCATTTTGTATTTGTAATACTTTTTTTTTTTTTTTTCAGAGAGGGCTTAAAAACTTATATAAGTTTCAGGCCCCATAGAACCTGGACCTGGTGGGAGAAAAAAAGGGCATTATATAGAAGAGAGGGGTCTGTGTGTGTGTAGGTAGGGGAGGGGGAGAGAGAAATCATTGAGTCAAAACCAATGCTGGAAAGGGGGGTGGGCGGAAGAGAGAAATTTTGTTTTTAGACATAAGTTTCAAATAATCACAGTTACTAAGAAATTGGCCATAAGCAACAATTTCAAGAAACTGAAGGAAAGTAATGACTGTGGTACATGATCTAGCAGTTATAATTCTTGATACCTATCCTAGAGAAATGTTAGTACATATACATAAAGACAAGTCTGAGAATATTCCCTGAGTAGTGTTTGTAAAAATGAAAAATTGGAAGCAATCTACTTGTCAAATCATTTAGTTCAGTTTAGTCACTCAGTCATGTCCAACTCTTTGCGACCCCATGAATCGCAGCACGCCAGGCCTCCCTGTCCATCACCAACTCCTGGAGTTCACTCAAACTCATGTCCATCGAGTCGGTGATGCCATCCAGCCATCTCATCCTCTGTTGTCCCCTTTTCTTCCTGCCCCCAATCCCTCCCAGCATCAGAGTCTTTTCCAATGAGTCAACTCTTCGCATGAGGTGGCCAAAGTACTGGAGTTTCAGCTTTAGCATCATTCCTTCCAAAGAACACCTAGGGCTGATCTCCTAGAGTAGTAGATAAAGTGTGATATTTTCATACAAAAACTCTATAGCAGGTAAAAGGGAGCCAGACTTATCAATATATCTGTCAACATGGATACATCACAAAAATATATTTTTGAACAAAAAAAGAAGTTGCATGACTATTCATACCATATTTTTATGTTAATACATTATGCATGTAATTATTATACATGTATGCATGTAATACATCGTTTATACAATAGTGCATTTACATAATGCTTCACACTCAAAATATGATTACATATTTTCTGTAGATAAAATGCACGTAAATATTGAAACAGCCTTAAAAGACATTACACACTGAACAAGTATAAGAGTAGTTAACTTTGGAAGATAAGGAGTGCACCAACAAGATTGAAGAAAAAAATGTCGAATGCACACAATTTTATCTGTATTCTAATTTTTACGAGTAGAATGTATTCATGTATTTCACATGTAACTTTTTAAATAGATTTAAAAAGACAGTTAAATTATGCCAGTTGTTCAGCGTTAATTCCTTTTTTTTCTTTCCAGTTTTATTAAGATATAATTAACATATAGCACTAAGCTTAAGGTGTACAGCATAATGATTGACCTACATACATCATGAAATGATTATCACAATAAGTTTAGTGAACATCCATCATCTCATATAAATATAAAATTTAAAAGAATGAAAATATTTTTCCTTGTGATGAGAACTCAGGATTTCTCTTAAAAACTTTCATATGTAACACACAGCAGTTTTACTTATATTTATCAAGTTTTATGTTACATCCCTAGTACTTATTATTCTTACAACCAGAAGTTTATACCTTTTGATCACCTTCATCTAATTTTCCCCTCTCCCCACCCTCTGCCTCTGAGATTACCAAAATCAGATTTGGTAACCACAAATCTGATTTTTTTTCCTATGAGTTTGTTTTTGAACTTAAAAATAGTTGAACTTAAAACCAACAAGCTTATGGGAGAGTTCAGCATCCCAGCTTGTGGAGATAATGAGATGAAATGTCACTCTCAGTTCCTAATACCAAAAAACTCACTTATTTTATAATTTATGAAGCTGATATCAACAGATTTAGAGCAGTGCTGACAATTACCAACTTTCTTTTCTATAGGAAGTAACTAGGTCTGAGGGAGAATGCTTATTCTCCCTCTAGATTTGAAATTGAGGATAAATTCCTTCTGGAGTAATTTAATATTGTTTTCCCCGTTAATATTCTCCAAAGAAATGAAGGCCCATTTAGCTCTAGGCTTCCTATCATAACATATCACAAAGAACACTTGAAATCTTACATTAATTCCTAACAATTTCTTGAATCTTTCAGTTGGATTTTGTATTCAAGAAATTAAAATTTGAGAAAGACACAAATCTGTTGAGACATTGATCCAGAATATAAAAATGAGTTATGAAAAAGCGCTTAGAGCAGCAATTTGTATATGGTACATGCCGTTAGTGTTAGATATTACTACAGTCCATTCCAATACTAATGTAGCTACACCAAGAAGCAGCAGATATTTCGATTGTTTTCAACTTTAGTATGATGTTAGAAACCAATTTTTAAAAATTAAGAACTCCAGAGATAAGATATTTTTACCTCTAGCAGAATTTGTCTGGGGTTTTAGCTCTCTGTGAGAAAGGTGATCATTATCTTTAGTCCTCCAGATCAGTTCCTTCACTAAGTTGATCAGAGAGAGAGAGAGAGAGAGAGAGAAAGTGTGTGTGTGTGTGTGTGTGTGTGTGTTTATAGGGTTGCTCCTGGGAGTCAAGGACTTAGGTTTTAGCATCTGACTTCCCTCCCTCCCTGAGCCTTGAGGGTTCACTCTTCTACTTTATGAATTTACCAAAAGCAAAAGGAATATTCCCTCTCACTTGGTATATAAACCAGAGGAGAGTATTCCTGTTAACCTGTGAGGGTTCTTGTTAGAACTGGCAGAGAAAACTATCTCAGTCAGAGATGGCTCAGTGGAGTCCCACTCCATGGCTCTTGCCCCCACCTTCCTGCTACTGTGGCATCATTATTCAGGGCTTGGAGTGAAGCTAAGAAACAAAGATGGCATTCTGATGGTGAGGTGAAATATATTTATAATCCTTGACCCTACCCTGTCTGCCAGCTTTTTGTTTGTGTCAGTTTTAAAGCTTCTGCAGAATTGGAAAGCCATCATTAAAATGCCCCCTGCTCACTTATTCCTTGGTCAATAAAAAGTTAAATACAATTGCTTTGTCATGTCTATTAGCTAGCAAGGATGGCACAATGAATTCAACTCATGACTGCACTTTAAATCATGGATGTGTAGGATTAACCATTTTGGCTTACTCATTCATTAGCATCAGATTCTGGTTAATTGATATTCCATTTCTAAAGACCTCCTTTTACTTTTTAACACTACCCTTTTCAACAGTTTTCACCAGTGCACTTAAAGAAACCAATTGTGGTTGGTTAATAAATACATGTCTATACCTTTATGAGTGTATGAAATTTTTGAAGAATATTAGGAAGCACTGGGCTTGAATCTGCCTGCCACTGTAACAGACGGTTTGATCCCTGGGTTGGGAAGATCCCTTGAAGGAGGAAATGTCAACTCACTCCAGTATGCTTGCATGGGAAATCCCATGGACAGGGAAGTCTGGTGGGCTACGGTCAATTGTTCTGCAAGGAGTCAGATAAGTCTTAGAGACTTAGGATGCACAAGCTTGTATAACCTGCCAGCATCTGTCTGGTTCATGCTAACTTCCAGTCATACAGAGCCCAACAAAAGAGAAGTATTTAGATAAATTATAGTACATCTGTTTGATGGAATGCTATATAGTTACTTAAACCATGTTACAGAAAAATATTTTTTATTATTTATTTTAAATTGGAGGATAATTGCTTTACAATGTTGTGTTAGTCTCTGCTATACATCAGTGTGAATTAGCCATTAAGTATACATATACGCTCTCCCTCTTGAGCCTTCTTCTCACCTAGAAAAATACTTAATGGCATAAAAAGATATTCATCTATTCCTGCTTTATTGACAATGCCAAAGCCTTTGACTGTGTGGAGCACAATAAACTGTGGAAAATTCTGAAAGAGATAGGAATACCAGACCAACTTACCTGCCTCTTGAGAAACCTATATGCAGGTCAGGAAGCAACAGTTAGAACTGGACATGGAACAACAGACTGGTTCCAAATAGGAAAAGGAGTACGTCAAGGCTGTATACTGTCACCCTGTTTATTTAACTTATATGCAGAGTACATCATGAGAAACGCTGGGCTGGAAGAAGCACAAACTGGAATCAAGATTGCCAGGAGAAATTATCAGTAACCTCAGATTTGCAGATGACACCACCCTTATGGCAGAAAGTGAAAAAGAACTAAAGAGCCTCCTGATGAAACTGAAAGAAGAGAGTGAAAAAGTTGGCTTAAAGCTCAACATTCAGAAAACGAAGATCATGGCATCCAGTCCCATCACTTCATGGCAAGTAGATGGGGAAAGAGTGAAAACAGTGACAGACTATTTTTTGGGGCTCCAAAATCACTGAAGATGGTGATTGCAGCCATGAAATTAAAAGACGCTTACTCCTTGGAAGGAAAGTTATGACCAACCTAGATAGCATATTCAAAAGCAGAGACATTACGTTGCCAACAAAGGTCTGTCTAGTCAAGGCTATGGTTTTTCCAGTAGTCATGTATGGATGTGAGAGTTGGACTATAAAGAAAGCTGAGCACTGAAGAATCAATGCTTTTGAACTGTGGTGTTGGAGAAGACTCTTGAGAGTCCCTTGGACTACAAGGAGATCCAACCAGTCCATCCTAAAGGACATCAGTCCTGAGTGTTCATTGGAAGGACTGATGTTGAAGCTGAAATTCCAATACTTTGGCCACTTGATGCAAAGAAGTGACTCATTGGAAAAGACTCTGATGCTGGGAAAGACTGAAGGCAGGAGGAGAAGGGAACGACACAGGATGAGATGGTTGGATGGCATCACCGACTCAATGGACATGAGTTTGGGTGGACTCCGGCAGTTGGTGATGGACTGGGAGGCCTGGCATGCTGCGGTCCATGGGGTCGCAAAGAGTCGGACACGACTGAGCAACTGAACTGAACTGAACTGAATATATTAAGTGAGATAAAGAGGGTTAAATAACAGTATATATAAGTTGTGCAGTATAATTCTACTTTTTTCAACAAAAGGACCATAACATACATACACAAAGAAAAAAGATATTAAAACATACACCAAAATCTTAACAGTGATTAGTCTGGGTAGAGGAATTATGAGTAGACCATCCCCATGGAAAAGAAATGCAAAAAAGCAAAATGGCTTTCTAGGGAGGCCTTACAAATAGCTGTGAAAAGAACAGAAGCGAAGAGCAAAGGAGAAAAGGAAAGATATAAGCATCTGAAAGCAGCGTTCCAAAGAATATCAAGAAGAGATAAGAAAGCCTTCCTCAGCAATCAATGCAAAGAAAGAGGAAAACAATAGAATGGGAGAGACTAAAGATCTCTTCAAGAAAATTAGAGATACCAAGGGAATATTTCATGCAAAGATGGGCTCGATAAAGGACAGAAATGGTATGGACCTAACAGAAGCAGAAGATATTAAGAAGAGGTGGCAAGAATACACAGAAGAACTATACAAAAAAGATCTTCACAACCCAGATAATCACGATGGTGTGATCACTGACCTAGAGCCAGACATCCTGGAATGTGAAGTCAAGTGGGCCTCAGAAAGCATCACTACGAACAAAGCTAGTGGAGGTGATGGAATTCCAGTTGAACTATTCCAAATCCTGAAAGATGATGCTGTGAAAGTGCTGCACTCAACATGCCAGCAAATTTGGGACACTCAGCAGTGGCCAGAGGACTGGAAAAGGTCAGTTTTTATTCCAATCCCAAAGGAAGGCAATGCCAAAGAATGCTCAAACTACTGCACAATTGCACTCATCTCACACACTAGTAATGTAATGCTCAAAATTCTCCAAGCCAGGCTTCAGCAATATGTGAACCATGAACTTTCAGATGTTCAAGCTGGTTTTAGAAAAGGCAGAGGAACCAGAGATCAAATTGCCAACATCCGCTGGATCATGGAAAAAGCAAGAGAGTTCCAGAAAAACATCTATTTCTGCTTTATTCACTATGCCAAAGCCTTTGACTGTGTGGATCACAATAAACTGTGGAAAATCCTGAAAGAGATGGGAATACCAGACCACCTGACCTGCCTCTTGAGAAATTTGTATGCAGGTCAGGAAGCAACAGTTAGAACTGGACATGGAACAACAGACTGGTTCCAAATAGGAAAAGGAGTACGTCAAGGCTGTATATTGTCACCCTGCTTATTTAACTTATATGCAGAGTACATCATGAGAAATGCTGGGCTGGAAGAAGCACAAGCTGGAATCAAGATTGCCTGAAGAAATATCAATAACCTCTGATATGCGGATGACACCACCCTTATGGCAGAAAGTGAAGAGGAACTAAAAAGCCTCTGGATGAAGGTGAAAGAGGAGAGTAAAAAAGTTGGCTTAAAACTCAACATTCAGAAAACAAAGATTATGGCATCTGGTCCCATCACTTAATGGGAAATAGATGGGGAAACAGTGGAAACAGTGTCAGACTTTATTTTTCTGGGCTCCAAAATCACTACAGATGGTGACTGCAGCCATGAAATTAAAAGACGCTTACTCCTTGGAAGGAAAGTTATGACCAACCTAGATAGCATATTCAAAAGCAGAGACATTACTTTGCCAACAAAGGTCCATCTAGTCAAGGCTATGGTTTTTCCTGTGGTCATGTATGGATGTGACAGTTGGACTGTGAAGAAAGCTGAGTGCCGAAGAATTGATGCTTTTGGACTGTGGTGTTGGAGAAGACTCTTGAGAGTTCCTTGGACTGCAAGGAGATCCAACCAGTCCATTCTGAAGGAGATCAGCCCTGGGATTTCTTTGGAAGGAATGATGCTAAAGCTGAAACTCCAGTACTTTGGCCACCTCATGTGAAGAGCTGACTCAATGGAAAAGACTCTGATGCTGGGAGGGATTGGGGGCAGGAGGAGAAGGGGACGACAGAGGATGAGATGGCTGGATGGCATCACTGACTCAATGGATGTGAGTCTGAGTGAATTCTGGGAGTTGGTGATGGACAGGGAGACCTGGCGTGCTGCGATTCATTGGGTCGCAAAGAGTCGGACACTACTGAGGGACTGAACTGAACTGAACTTCCCCTTGTGTATGTTTGTTTTTTTCTGTGTTTCCTAAATTTCTGCATTTAACACATATTGTGTTTGTGGTTATAAATAAAACCAGTAACATTTTCCTTTTCAGAGGATGACGGTAGAGCATGACGGACTGACAGTCTAGACAAGAACTCACAATCTGTATGCATTATATATGGTGTCATTTCCCAATAGCTCAGTGGTTAGATTCCACCTGTAATGCAGGAGACACAGGAGATATATGTTAGATTCTTGGGTTGGGAATATCTCCTGGAGGAGGAAATGGGAACCCACTCCAGTATTCTTGCCTGAAAAATCCCAGGGACAAAGGAGCCGGAAGCACAAGCGGCTCCTCACAGTCCATGGGGTCACAAACAGTTGGACATGACTGAGCCTAAACACACACACACACACACACACACACATTTCCCAACTCAACTTTATAAGCACAGTTTGAGTAGTTCACTGAAGATCTAATGATAGTATAAAATGATTAGATTGGTTTCCTGCTTTCAACCCTCATTACCACTGCATGTATTATTTTACCATTAGGTTCCTCTAAATGCAATGATTTCTTCAAAGAATCTGACTCTTTTAATGCTCTTGAAGAAGGTTACCAAATCACTTCTCAGAAAGTTTGTACTAGCAGTGTAGCAAATAAGGGTATAGTACCCTCCTAGGCCCTATTTTTAAAAAGATTATTTCCTGCCTTTTGAACAGTTTTAAAGGTATTATTTAATTTGCTGAAAAACTAAAAATTTTCTAACAACCAAGACATGTTCACATTTAAAAAAAAATTTTATTCTTTCTTCGGTTACAAGTTTTAAAGAGTGCAGATTTCAGTTGTGTGAGGAGAAGCAGGGGCTTGGGAAAGGAGCATTTATCCTGGAGTGGGGAATCAGGGTTTTCTGCAATAGCTTTTTAAATGGCCTCCGAACTTCCAGGCTTGACTCTGAGGAATCAGCAACCAGAGTGCCTCATTTAAAAACTTTAATCAGATCTTGTCTCTCTCCTGCTTAAAACCATCCAATGGCTTCCCATTGCTTTTAAAATAAAATGCATGATGGGCAAGGCCCCCCTAAGCAAACTTGCTCACTTCAGTATAGCTTAGCCCGCCTTCCCTTTGTTCCTCATTCTGCTGGTTTCCACCTCAGAGCCTCTGTGCTTGCCTGGAATGCTCTTTTCTCATTTCCTCCGCTAGCTCCTTGTTCTCCAGGATTTAGCTCAAGTATCACTTTCTCTGACAGGCCTTCCCTGCTTCTCTCATACATTCATTCTGTTTTTTCCTTCATGACACCTATCACCGCCTGAAATTATCTTGATCCTATGTAGGTTATCTTGTTCTTTTCCTGTCTTCCACACCAAAACGTAAGCTCTGAGACCTGCTTGCCTGGCTCCCTCACTGCCTCAGTAGCCTATTGTAGATCAGATATGATTATAGTGAGTGAAGACCTGCAGAGGCCTCAGTGAACCTCATCTTTAATAAGGGAGTTAACTAGATGAACGTGACTAGGTTTAAGTGGAAGCATCCTCTTAACAATGCCAGCGTGCTCGGTGGGGCATTTCTAGAAAGGTCGAAGGAGGAATTCTTACTAGGGAATTAGGGAGCGGGGGTGGTGGTGGGGGTAGTGAAGAAAACCTGTGCCGTGCAATCTTTCCACCTGTTGGAGAGCGCAACAGACCCGAGGGCTATGTTTTAAGGGAAGAGCTGGCATAGAGTCATTTGAAAGCTTGCACTGTTGGGGTTTTTATTTTTGTTTTGACACGGGGACCTGATTAAAACCAGTCAGAACATGACGAGGTCCCGCGCTCCCTCCCCTCGTGGACGTTTCCTTGAGCGCTGAAAAGGCTTTCAAAACATTAAATGCAGCTGACATTTTTTTTTCGGAGTTAAAAAAAAAAATCGGCAAAATGCAGAAACATACAGAGCAGTCCTGTGGCCGCTTCCCGCGGGGTGGTCCCGTGAGCCACCCCGTCCCATTCCCGCCAGCTCGGGTCTCCCAGGACCCGGGAGGGGGGGAAGGGGGGGGGCATGCCCTGTGACGCTACCAGGCAGGGACTGCGCAGGCGCCGGGGCGGGCTCTCGCGCAGTCGCGCGCCGCGCTGTTCGCGCGGGAGTGGGACGCCGGGGCGCTGGGGCTGTAGGAAGGTGGGAACGGAAGCCACAGCCGAGAAGAGAGACCGCCAGGATGGCGACACCGAGCAGGAGAACGTCCACTCAAAGCCCCCTGGCCTCCAAGAGAGCTATCCTGAGTGATCCCTCGTCGGAAGTCCCGAGCAAGAAAAAGAGTTCGGTCCCACCGGCGGCGCCACGGCCACTGCCGTCGTCCGGGCCTTTCGTGGAAGGCTCTATCGTCCGCATCGCGATGGAGAACTTCCTGTGAGTGACCGGAGGCCGTGCCGCGGCGTGGGAGGCCAGCGGCCGGCACACGAGGGCCGCAGGCTGCGTGCGTGCCGGGGGCGGGTCTGTAGAGGTGTGCCTGGCTTTTGAGGCTTTTGGTAAATTCGTCCGGGGATTGCGGTGAGGATATTTACTTGTGGGCCGTGGAGATTGACGTGTTTGTTGATGCAGGTGTGTGCCTTGTGTTTTGCAGTTTTTTAATTCTTAATGCCAAAGTTGTGTGAAGGCGTCAAATGGCGGGCAGTGGACGTAGTAGGAATTACATCTCCCGCTGGGAGTCACGGCCTGTAGACATAATCTGAAATTCACAAAACTATGGTCCTGGGAAGTCAAAAAGCAGCGGTTAAATCAGCGACAGTGACGCTGTGCTGTGGCACATTTCGTGAAGAGATAGCAGTTGCCAGGTGGACAAAGATGGTGATGGTTGTGATGGATGGAGACGTTTCCTGAAATGTACCAGAAAATTAAGCCCAGCTCTCAATTGTTGCTTGACTCCTTCATATCTGACTTTCTTCCCTGGTTGCTTGCTCACCCTTCAGACAACTAATCATAGTATTCACTTTAGAATTTAGTAAAGATGTTGTAACACAACTACCGTATATCCGTCTAGCACCTTGCAGTTCATTTGTCTATTATATTTTAAGCTTCCACAGTGGCCTAAGGAAAACAATTACAGTAACAATAAGGACATTTTTTTAAAGCATCTATCCTGTGCCAGGTATAGAAATAGGTACTTTATTTACACAGTACCCTCATTCATGCCTCATAACTCTTGGTAGCATCGCCACTGATAAGCTCAGAGAGGTTGATTTGCCCGGGTTTACTCAGCTGATAAGTAGCTGAATTGTTGTTTTAATGCAAATCAGGAAAGATAAATATAATCAAATGAAGTGTCTGCCATAATTATATATATATATATGTGTGTGTGTATCAGGATGCCGTGGGGGCACAAAGGATGAAATGATTAATTTCCTCCACAGTTGTGAGAAGGGCCTTGTACTGGAGGATATGAAAGTCTTAAGGGAAGAGCATGGAACTGCCTGAAACAGTTTGCTGTATTTAGTAAGTTTCCAGTATCCTACTATGATTAGGACATAGGATGTGAGTGTATGGATAGAGTGATACTGATGATATATAGCATTATTGAGGGTCTGTGTTTCCTGTGCTGAGAAATTGCAACTTTATCCTGTAGGCAGCCAGGATGCATTTTCAGTAGGGCATCATATGTGGTTTGGGCTTCTCAGGTGGTGCTAGTGGTAAATAACCTGCTTGCCAGTGCAGGAGGGTTAGGAGACAGGAGATGGATCTCCTGGAGGGCGGCATGGCAACTCACTACAGTATTCTTGCCTGGAGAATCCCATGGACAGAGTAGCCTGGCGAGCTACATCCATAGGGTCACAAAGAGTTGGACACGACTGAAATAGTGCACACACATGCACCCTCATGTGGTTTATATTATTTTGGAAGCAGTGTGAAGGATGATTTAGAAAGGGTGCAAGATTGGAGGCAAGAAGGCTTTTACAATATGAAGGCAGAGATGATCGGGATTTGAGTCTTGCAGTGGGAAGTAGAAGCAGAAAGAATAGATTTGACAGGATTTTGTCTGCAGATTAATTGCGAGGCATCAGGGTGAAGGAGAAATGGAGCATTTTTCTCAAGTCTCTCTCTTGGCTAATTGGTATAGAGCTGTGTCAAAGAAGGAGTAATTCTGGGAGGATAATAATAAATGCCTTTTGTATCTTGTATATTGAAGTTTCCTGTGGGGCATCTAAAAGGTCTTCTATGGGCAGTATTTATAAGGGTTCAGAGCTTATAGGAAAATGTTAACAGATGAGAGGCTTAAGAATCATGCATATAGGTGATTGTTTAAATTGCCTCGAAGGGAATAGAAATAGAAGTCCAAGTACAGAGTTCCAGAGGAATGCCAACATTTAAGGGCAAGCAGAAGAACTCACAGATTGAGAAGGAACTGTTCAGGGAAGTAAGGGGAGAACCGTGGGAGAGTATTATCAGAGAACCCAAGGAAAAAGAGTGCTTCAAAAACATCATATGATACAGTGAAGTCAGATAACAGTACAGAAAAGAACCTGCTGCATTTAGCAGTCAGGAAATCTTTGGCGCTTTGAGGTAGGGAAAGTGGAAAACTTTGTAGTCATAGAAGAATGAAGGAGTGTGAGGAAGTAAAGCTTGAATGTGAAGAGGAGAAATAAAAGGTAGCTGGAAAGTGCAGAACTAAGTAAGACTTTGTTTATTTTTATGAGAGGACTTTGAGTTTTAGGAATGCAGTAGGAAGAGTAGGCCTAGAGAACTGAAAAGGCTTGGAAGAGAGTAGTCAAGGGAAAGATTCCTGAGAGTTCACCAAGTCCATTGGGATTGAGAGTGGAGGGAAGAGATTTCTAGGCAGAAGTAATAGCATATGCAAAGGCTTTGAGAAGGAAGGAAGCATAAGATAGTCAAGAAACTGAAAGAAATTCCTTATAGGTAAACTTTAGAGGTCTAATTAGAGAATAGGGGAAGGAGATAGAAAATAGAAAAAGATTTAGACCTAAATTATGAAGGGTCCTATTTGTTTCTTTTTTTAACAGCAAGGTGTGTCAGATTTTCTTGTTTACCAACATTATTTGGTGATAAATGGAGTGATGAGTGGGTGGGTAGTGTGAACAGAGGTGGAGGAGATGAAGAGAATCAAAGATGATACTTAGGTTTCTGCTGTGGGCAGAGGAATGAATAATGATATCCTTCACTAAGAGACTACAAGAGTGGTTTTAGATTTTTTTTAAGGCTTATGAAAAAGTAATTCTGGTTTCGGACTGTGAATTTTAAATTATTATAACTAGGCTCAAACACATCTTTATTGATCAAAATAGCAACCATTACAATCAACACATTTTTGCCAACAAGAAATAAGTTTGTTTATTCTTGTAGCATAAAAATCCGTCCTTTAGGATTTGATGAACTCTCTGAAAGCATTTTCTGTCTCATGCTGGTTGTGAAAGTGATTTGCATGCAAACCGTTGTTGAGATGCTTGAAAAAGTGGTAATTGGTTGGTGATAGGTATATGGCCGTTGAGGCAAAACTTCGTTAGCCCAATTCTTTCAACTTTTGAAGAGTTGGTTTTGTGATGTATGGTCAGGCATTATTATGGAGATGAATTGGGCGCATTCTGTTGGCCAGTGTTGGCTGCAGGCATTGCAGTTTCTGTGCATCTCATCAATTTGCTGAGCATGCTTCTCAGATGTAATGGTTTTTTTTCACCAGGATTCAGAAAGCTGGAGTATATCAGATGGGCAGCAGGCCACCAAAAGAGTGACCATGACCTTTTTTTGGTGCAAGTTTGGCTTTGGAAAGTGCTTTGGAGTTTCTTCGTGGTCCAACCACTGAGGAGGTTATCACCGGTTGTCATATAAAATCCACTTTTCGTCACATGGTTTGTTGTTGCATACAATAAGAGAAGATGACACTTCAAAACAACGATTTTTTTTTTCTTGGTCGATTCATGAGGTACCCACTTATCGAGCTTTTCCACCTTTCCAGTTTGCTTCAAATGCCGAATGACCATAGAAGGATTGACATTGAGTTCTTGGACAACTTTTGGTGTAGTTGTAAGAGGTTCAGCATTGATGATCCTCTCAGTTGGTTGTTGTCAACTTCCAGTTGCCGGCCACCGTGCTGCTCATCTTCAAGGCTCTCGTCTCCTTTGCAAAACTTCTTGAGCCAGTGCAGTTTCATTAGCACTTCCTGGGCCAAATGCGTGGTTGATGTTGTGAGTTACTTCTGCTGCCTTACAACCCATTTTGAACTCGAATAAGAAAACTGCTCGAATTTGCATTTTGTCTAACATCATTTCCCTAGCCTAAAATAAATATAAAATACACAGCGAGTAATAAGTCATTAGCAAAAAAAAAAAAAAAGCCAAAAATGTACATTAAAATGATGTATAACATAACCACATTTATTTGAAAATCTATTCCAATATCAAACAGCAAAGTTCAGCAGTGCAAAACCACAGTTACTTTTGCACCAGTGTAATAGTTTTGAATATGTTAAGTTTGAAGTGACCATTGTGGGACATCCAAATAGAGTTCTTGAGGTGGGAATTGAATCTGTAGGTCATCTGAACTGACTTTCAGTATATAGATGTTACCTGAGGCTATGGAGAATATATGAGGTACTAGATAAAGTATGTAAACTCAGAAGAGGGTGGCTCTGAAATTAGCTTTTTCGGAGGGAGGTCAGAGAAAAGGGAACTCACAAAAGGGAATTTCCAATAAACATATTGTAGAATCAGAATGGTTTTTTTTTTCTTTTTTAAATGCAGAGGCTTTATTTAGTTTTGGCAGCTTTTCGTGTTTATAGTATTTGTGTGTAACAATATAGGTCAGAAGTTTTCATGCTTTTTTCTGCTCTATTTGTTTGCTTAAATACCAGTTGCATCACTATTTTAGTAAGACAGTTTACAGCAGGAAATTCAAATATTAAAAGAATGGAGCTGCATGTGTTGATTAAGAAGCTCCAAGTCAGATAATTTTCCAGATGTCTGAAATTCCCAAACTCCCAGGGGCGGGGGAACCTGGTGGGCTGCTGTCTGTGGGGTTGCACAGAGTCGGACACGACTGAAGCGACTTAGTAGTAGTAGTTTTATTTTAACTGTTGTAAAGGGTTGTTTCAAGACTCTGCTGTTACTAGAATAAAGCTTCTGAAAAGATAGATGGATGCTCTGCAGAGAAGTGGGGTTGGAAACCTGCCAGAAAATACTTTTCTTTACCACCTGTATTTATTTTATTACAACTTGGAATTTCAGAATGATTAATTTCTTGGAGTATTAAAGTTGAAGTGTGCTTGGTAAAATTATTTGAATACCTAGGAAGTTAGTAATAGGCTAAGCTTTTACTCTTGGGGAATTAGTTGGTAGCCAACTGAAACTGTGGGCACGGGACATTACTTATGGGGTCCAGTTCCAGATATTCAAGGACATAGTACAAAGATACTGAGTCAGTTTCCTTCGCATTTGCCATAGCTGTCCCTGAAGACTAATATGGATTAGATGCTCCTGTTCCAGGTAGAGAGCAGGACAGCATGCTGCTTTCTAGTATGAGGGAAAGTTACGGACGTGCATGGTGATGATGCACTCTTGTTTCCTCCCATAGGAATAAAATTTAATTTGTACTAGAAATAGATCCTTTGGTGAATGTCTGGCAGTATATTAAAGGAAATTCATGTTATTTTAAAAAGTTAATAAATTAAACTATTGAGTTGATACATCTTCAGTTTTCTAATTATAATAAAAGTAATTCGGTTGACTATGATAAGTTTCTAGTAAGCATTTTAATTCAAGAGAAATATAAATGTAAAATACACAAATTTAGAATGAACTGTCACTTCACTTACATGTAATTTATTTAAAAATCATTTGTACAGTAGCTTTGATGGACTTTCTAATGTATTAGAATTACTAAAGAATAAATTATATCAAACTTTGCTCTATTTAGCAGACTTAATATTTGAGAAAAATTACGTGAAGTTTTATTTTCCCATGAATGTTCTAATTTTAGATATACTTTGTCACTTTTTCATTTCTCTCACTGACAGATTTTTTTCCCTCTAAGTTGTTAACAACCTATAAAGTAATGTTACATTAATATTTATAAGGTTAGTTGGTTTTTAAAGAATTTGAGGAAACCTATAGTTAGTGATAAGGGTAAAGCAAGAAAAAGTGCTTTAGTAGGAAAATATTCTTCACTTCTTGTCTCTACTTAGTAATCTCACCTGTTTATAATTTAGGACATACGATGTCTGTGAAGTATCTCCTGGGCCCCACTTGAATATGATTATCGGAGCTAATGGAACAGGGAAGTCCAGCATCGTGTGTGCCATTTGCCTTGGATTAGCAGGCAAACCTGCTTTCATGGGACGGGCAGATAAGGTAAGTTAACATAGGTACTTTTAACAAAATTCAAAACCATGAATCGCTTTTGGTAACAAATCAATTTCTACATCTTAATTCTTGGGTATGGCAAATGTGTTGTGCTTGAATATAAATGATGAAATTGGCAGGTAGAGACACTGAGGGAAGATCTCCATTTCCAGAAGTAGTTTGCTATATACCTAGAGAATTCTCCAAGTGTGTAACACCTTCAGCCTTAGAAATAGTGTAAGATACAGCTGTTTAAATGTATTGATGGACATGTGAAAAGGAGAAGTAAGTTTCCAAAGGGCACAAATAAAGTAATTTGGATCTGAAGATTTCTGCAAGCTCTGAAGTTGTTTTCCCAGGGTTATTTGCTTACCTTGTGCCCTGAAACCTGGCTTTGAATTCGTTGCATAGGACTGGGGGTCCTGAGGGTGTAGAAGAGTTAGAAGATAAAACTATGAGTACTGTGTGTAGCAGGAAAAACAAAAAATTGCGAAGTGGGGCTACTTAACTCATTGTTATCTCTGAATACAGTAGTAGAAGGAAAAAGAAAAAAAATCTTTCAAACAAGCCTCAACACATACATTGTAATTTTAGTTTAAAGTGTCCTCCCTTAATAATATCTCTGGCAGAAGCAAATGAAATCCTCTGAAGGAAAATGTCTTCAATACAGTCCTCAAAAGAAATCTAAAGTTCCAAGAAATTCATGAGTCCATACCCCCAAAAATCACAAAGCATAGGAGGAAATGAACCACTAAAAATGAGAGCTAATACAAACAACAGGCTATACAATCTGACCTATAGAGCTTGTATATATAGAATGTAAACTAGGAATATTTAGTTTATTTAGGAACTGAAAGAAGGTTGCAAAGAAGTAACAAAAAGATAAGGTAAATTTGAAAAAAGAATCATTGAGAATATAAATTAAAATACATGGGAGAGAAACTTGATGGACAGGTAAAACAAAGCAGACATAATTGAGAATATGTGAACCAAAATACTTGACAGTTTTTCTAAACATGAATTATAGAGCTAAAGCGAAAAAATAAAAAGTAATGAAATCAAGATTGAGACCTGATAGTTGAAGGAAAATAATGGACTAAGGAAGAGGCAATATTCGAAGAAAGAATGACTAAGAATTTTCCAGAAATGTTGAAAAACTTGAATCCTCAGATCCATTGCACCTAAATATATTCCAGATGGCGTAAAAGAAAGAAATACACAAATAGACACATTATAGTAAATTTTAGAATACCAAACATGGGAGTCATATGGTCACAGAATGTGACAGGGTTGAGAGAACAGTCTGAGATCCTCATAAAGGAACTTTGAAAGTGTTTAATTAGGAAGAAGGAAAATTATCTCAGACTTTAATTATCTCAGAAGAAAGTCTGAGAGGTAAAAAGATGTGAGCAATGAAATGGTAAACATATAGTAAGTGTTAGTTGCTCAGTTGTGTCCAACTCTTTGCAATCCCGTGGACTGTAGCCCACCAGGCTCCTATGTCCATGGAATTTTGCAGTTAAGAATACTGGAGTAGGTTGCCATTCCCTTCTCCGGGAGAACTTCCCAACCCAGGGATCGAACCCAGGCCTCCCACATTGTAGGCAGATTCTTCACCATCTCACCAGTGAAGCCTACTAAATACTAAACATGTAGTAAAGTTATGTGTAAACTGTATAAAATAATACTGATGTGTCAATTTTTTAAATCAAAGAAGATACAACTAAATGTTGTCAAAGCTGTGATCAAAGTTAAAGTATTCTCTGTATTGTTGGGAGAAAGTTAAGATATTTGTTAGCTTAAGAGTTTATTAAGTTAAATATGCATGTTAAAGTTTGTAGAGTAAACCAGTTAAAAAAAAATAAGCCAAAATATGTAACTTCCAAACAGGAAAGATTAAAGTAGGAGGAGCGAAGTAGAGGAAAAATAACCACTGCCCAAACAATCCAGAAGGAGTCTTGAGAAAGGAGAAAGAGAAAAGAAACAGAAATGTGAAAAAGGACATCATTAGAAAACATAAAAAGAGTGGAAATCCATGCACAATACATTTCACAATAATTATGACTGCCACCAGGGCATTACAAGAATGCAGCAGAGGTTTATATATTCATAATGTAAGAATATTATGAGAATCATTCCAATAAAGCATAAATATTTTAAAAGTTGTGATTGTATATATTTCCGTCTGAGCCACCGGGGAAGCCCCGTATATATTTCTACAGCTATTTAAATTATCAAAACTAACTCTAAGTAGAGAAGATAAGTTAGCTGGTAAGTTTTTTCTCATAGAGAACACCAGACAAAAACAAAATGTGGATTAGTCCTAACAGCAAAAGTTGCTGTTTACACAGGAAAATGTGACTTTAGTTACCCAAATCAATCAAGGATAGCATGAGAAAATAACAAGCCCCTTTCACGCATGAATCTGGAGGCAAAAGTCACACACAAAAAAGGAACTTTAGCATGTTGAATTTAATAATATATAATGCATTGTGACCAAATCGAAGTTATTCAAGAAATGAGAGATTGATTATTAGGAAAAAATTAACATGATACACCATATTTTAAAGAAGTAGAACTCAATAATTTCTCAACAGCTAAAAAGCAATCAGTTAAATTCCACAGTAATTTATGATTAAAAACTCTTAGTAAACTAGGAATAGAATGGACGTTTCTTAATTTCAGGAGATATCTGTGAAAATGTACCCGTCAAGGTTACCTACTGTCATTACTATTGAACATTGTATTGGAAGTTCTAGGTAGAAGAGAAAAGATATGTGTTGAAAAGAAAGAAAACTCTGAATCACAGATTGTAAGAATGTCTGCTTAAAAACCATAAAGAAATTCTGGCTAAGCCTCCCAATGGATTAATATGCAAATTTAATAGGGCTAAATCACCTATCAACAGAAAATTGGATTAAAGATTTACTGAGCATGGCCCCACCCTTCAGAACAAGACCCAGTTTCTCCCTCAGTCAGTCTCTCCCATCAGGAAGCTTCCATAAGCCTCTTATCCTTCTCCATTATGGGGCAGACAGACAGAAAACCATAATCACAAAAAACTAACCAATCTGCTCACATGGACCACAGCCTTGTCTAACTCAATGAAACTGAGTCATGCCGTGTATGGCCACCAAAGACAGATGGGTCATGGTGGAGAGTTCTGACAAAACGTGGTCCACTGGAGAACCGAATGGCAAACCACTTCAGTAGTTTCCTTGAGAACCCCATGAACAGTATGAAAAGCGAAAAAGATAGGACACTGAAAGATGAACTCCCCAGGTCGGTAGGTGCCCAGTATGCTATGGGAGATCAGTGGAGAAACAACTCCAGAAAGAATGAAGAGATGGAGCCAAAGCAACAACACTCAGTTGTGGATGTGACTGGTAAGGGAAGTAAAATCCGATGCTGTAAAGAGCAATATTGCATAGGAACCTGGAATGTTAGGTCCATGAATCAAGGCAAATTGGAAGTGACCGAATAGGAGAAGGCAAGAGTGAACATTGACGTTTTAGGAATCAGTGAACTAAAATGGACTGGAATGGGTGAATTTAACTCAGATGACCATTATATCTATACTTTGGGCAAGAATCCCATAGAAGACATGGAGTAGCCATCATAGTCAACAAAAGAGTCTGAAATGCAGTACTTGGATGCAATCTCAGAAACGACAAATGATCTCTGTTTCTTTCCAAGGCAAACCATTCAGTATCACAGTAATCCAAGTCTGTGCCCCGACCGGTAATGCTGAAGAAGCTGAAGTTGAATGGTTCTATGAAGACCTCCAAAACCTTCTAGAACTAACACCCAAAAAAGAATCCTTTTCATTTTAGGGGACTGGAAAGCAAAAGTAGGAAGTCAAGAAATAGCTGGAGTAACAGGCAAATTTGGCCTTGGAGTATAGAACGTAGCAAGGCAAAGGCTAACAGTTTTGCCAAGAGAACGCACTGGTCATAGCAAATGCTGTCTTCCAACAACACAAGAGAAGACTCTACACATGGACGTCACCAGATGGTTAGTACCGATATCAGACCGCTTGTATTCTTTGGAACCAAAGATGGAGAAGCTCTTTACAGTCAGCAAAAACAAGACCAGGAGCTGACTGTGGCACAGATCATGAAAATAAATATTGCCAAGTTCATACTTAAATTGAAAAAAGTAGGGAAAACCACTAGACCACTCAGGTATGACCTAAATCAAATCCCTTACGACTATACAGTGGCAATGAGAAATAGATTTAAGGGACTAGATCTGATAGAGTGCCTGAAGAACTATGGACTGAGGTTCATGATATTGTACAGGAGGCAGTGATCAAGACCATCCCAAAGAAAAAGAAATGCAAAAAGGCAAAATGGTTGTTTGAGGAGGCCTTACAAAGATCTGAGAAGAGAAATGAAAGGCAAAGGAGAAAAGGAAAGATAATTCCATTTGGATGCAGAGTTCCAAAGAACAGCAAGGAAAGATTAGAAAGCCTTCCTCAATGATCAGTGCAAAGAAATAGAGGAAAACAATAGAATGGGAAAGACTAGAGATCTCTTCAAGAAAATTAAAGATACCAAGGGAACATTTTATGCAAAGATGGGCACAATAAAGGACAGAAATGGTATGGACCTAACAGAAGCAGAAGATATTAGTAAGAGGTGGCAAGAATATACAGAACAACTGTACAAAACAGATCTTCATGACTCAGATAATCATGATGGTGTGCTTACTCACCTGGAGCCAGACATCTTGGAATGCGAAGTCAAGTGGGCCTTAGGGGAAGCATCACTATGACAAAGCTAGTGGAGGTAGTGGAGCTTCAGTTGAGCTATTTCAAATCCTAAAAGATGATGCTATGAAAGTGCTGCACTCATTATGTCAGCAAATTTGGAAAATTCAGCAGTGGCCATAGGACTACAAAAGGTCGGTTTTCATTCCAGTCCCAAAGAAAGGCAATGCCAAAGAATGTTTAAACTACCGCACAATTGCACTCATCTCACATGCTAGCAAAGTAATGCTCAAAATTCTCCAAGCCAGGCTTCAATAGTCCATGAATTGTGAACTTCCATATGTACAAACTGGATTTAGAAAAGGCAGAGGAACCAGAGATCAAATTGACAACATCTGCTGGATCATCGGAAAAGCAAAGAGTTTCAGAAAAACATCTATTTCTGCTTTATTGACTATGTCAAAGCCTTTGACTGTGTGGAATCACAACAAACTATGGAAAATTCTTCAAGAGATGGGAACACCAGACCACCTTACCTGCCTCCTGAGAAAACTGTGTGCAGGTCAAGAAGCAACAGTGAGAACTGGACACAGAACAACAGACTGGTGCCAAATCAGAAAAGAAACATATCAAGGCTGTATATTGTCACCCTGCTTATTTAACTTACATGCAGAGTTTATCATGTGAAATGCCGGACTGTATGAAGCACAAACTGGAATCAAGGTTGCTGGGAGAAATATCAGTAACCTCATATATGCAGATGATACCACCCTTACGGCAGAAAGTGAAGAAGAACTAAAGAGCCTCCTGATGAAAGTGAAAGAGGAAAGTGAAAAACTTGACTTAAAACTCAACATTCAGGAAACTAACATCATGACATCTGGTCCAGTCACGTCATGGCAGATAGACGGGGAAACAATGGAAACAGTGAGAGACTTTATTTTGGGGGGCTCCAAAATCACTGCAAATGGTGAGTCAGTTCAGTTCAGTCACTCAGTTGTGTCTGACTCTTTGCTACCCCATGAATTGCAGCAAGCCAGGCCTCCCTGTCCATCACCAACTGCCAGAGTTTACCCAAACCTATGTCCACTGAGTTGGTGATGCCATCCAACCATCTCATCCTTGTCATCCCCTTCTCGTCCTGCCCTCGGTCTTTCCCAGCATCAGGGTCTTTTCAAATGAGTCAGCTCTTCGCATCAGGTGGTCAAAGTATTGGAGTTTCAGCTTTAACATCAGTCCTTCCAATGAACACCCAGGACTGATCTCCCTTAGCATGGACTGCTTGGATCTCTTTGTGATCCTAGAGGCTCTCAAGAGTCTTCTCCAACACCACAGTTCAAAAGTATCAATTCTTTAGCGCTTAGCTTTCTTTATAGTCCAACTCTCACATCTGTACATGACTACTGGAAAAACCATAGCCTTGACTAGATGGACCTTTGTTGGCAAAGTAATGTCTGTGCTTTTGAATATGCTATCTAGGTTGGTCATAACTTTCCTTCCAAGGAATAAGTGTCTTTTATTTTCATGGCTGCAGTCACCTTCTGCAGTGATTTTGGAGCCCCCCAAAAATAAAGTCAGCCACTGTTTCCACTGTTTGCCCATCTTTTTGCCATGAAGTGCTGGGACCGGATGTCATGATCTTAGTTTTCTGAATGTTGAGTTTTAAGCCAGCTTTTTCACTCTCCTCTTTCACTTTCATCAAGAGGCTCTTTAGTTCTTCACTTCTTGCCATAAGGGTGGTGTCATCTGCATATCTGAGGTTATTGATATTTCTCCCAGCAATCTTGATTCTGGCTTGTGCTTCCTCCAGCCCAGGATTTCTCATGATATACTCTGCCCATAAGTTAAATAGGCAGGGTGACAATATACAGCCTTAACATACTCCTTTTCCTATTTGGAACCAGTCTGTTGTTCCATGTCCAGTTCTAACTGTTGCTTCCTGACCTGCATACAGGTTTCCCAAGAGGCAGGTCAGGTGGTCTGGTATCCCCATCTCCTTCAGAATTTTTCACAGTTTATTGTGCCCCACATAGTCAAAGGCTTTGGCATAGTGAATAAAGCAGAAATAGATGTTTTTCTGGAACTCTCTTGCTTTTTCGATCATCCAGTGGATATTGGCAATTTGGTCTCTGGTTCCTCTGCCTTTTCTAAAACCAGCTTGAATATCTAGAAGTTCATGGTTCACGTATTGTTGAAGCCTGGCTTGGAGAATTTTGAGCATTACTAGCGTGTGAAATGAGTGCAGTTGTGCGGTAATTTGAGCATTCTTTGGCATTGCCTTTCTTTGGGATTGGAATGAAAAGTAGCCTTTTCAATTTTCCAGTCCTGTGGCTGAGTTTTCCAAATTTGCTGGCATATTGAGTGCAGCACTTACACAGCATCATCTTTCAGGATTTGAAATAGCTCAACTGGAATTGCATCACCTCTGCTAGCTTTGTTCATAGTGATACTTCCTAAGGCCCACTTGACTTTATATTCCTGCAGCCATGCAATCAAAAGACACTTGCTCTTTGAAAGAAAAGCTATGACCAACCTAGTCAGCATATTATAAAGCAGAGATATTACTTTGCTGACAAAGGTCGATCTAGTCATAGTCAAAACTATGGTTTTTCCAGTAGGCAAGTATGTATATGAGAGTTGGAATATAAAGAAAGCTAGGTGCCCCAAAATTGATGCCTTTGAATTGTGGTGTTGGAGAAGAGTCTTGAGAGTCCCTTGGACTTCAAGAAGATCCAACCAGTCCATCCTAAGGGACATCGGTCCTGAATATTCATTGGAAGGACTAATGTTGTAGCTGAAACTTGAGTACTTTGGCCACCTGATGTGAAGAACTGACTCATTTGAAAAGACCCTGATGGTGGGAAAGATTGAAGGCTGGAGGAAAAGGGGATGACAGAGGGTGAGATGGTTGGATGGCATTGCCGACTCAATGTGCATGAGTGTGAGTAAACTCCAGGAATTGGTGATGGACAGGGAAGCCTGGTGTGGTCTAGTGCATGGTGTCACAGAGTCAGACATGACTGAACGACTAAACTGAGATGTAAGATAATGTAACACTGACATTGAATCTGTGAATGCATTGATCTTGCATATCCTAACCTTCAGATATCTGAGAAATGTATGTTTAAGCCACCTACTCTGTGGGACTTTTGTTACAAAATCCCAGACTAAGGCAAGGACCTTTTTCATTCTTACTAATGATTCCAAAACCTTTTCTGTGAGTTATATCTATTGATTAGAATTAATAATAAACTTAGAAATAATTAGCAGTTTAGAAATAAGAACTGAGAACCCCCTAAAAATGTTGTATAACAGAAATGAGTTGCATTTTCTGTGTTCACTGACAGTGAACAGTAAATGCAATTAAAATGGATATTATAGCAACAAAGGTATAAGTTACATAGCCGCACATAAAAGATAGTATGCAGAGATTATAGTTTTTATTTTAAAATGTTAATGTTTGATACATGTCATGTTAAGTGTCATTCCAGTCAGAATCCTGCTACCGTCTATAAAAATTACAAGCTGGTACTAAAATTTGGATGAAAATACAGAGGGCCAAAAATAGCTAAGCTCCTTCTAAAGAAATAGGATAAAATGGAAAAACTTGTCTACTGGATATCAAGATGATACAATATTTGGTAAATTAAGACATTGTGGTGTTGATGTAGGGTAGACTAGTGTGATGTGACAGAATAAAGAGCTAAGATACAAAGCTTAGTAAAAACTTGATTTATGACAGAACTGACATTGTAGGTGAGTGAGGAAGAGACGGAAAATGGTACTGAGACAACTGGGTATTGGTATAGGAAAAGATGAAATTGAGTCCTTTCCTCATACTTTAACAAAAATTAGTTCCAGGTGGATTAAATATCTAAATGTGATTGACCAGGAAGTTTTTAGAAGACATCAGTAGTAGAAGAGAATATTTTTGTGACTTCGGGTTAAGAAAATGTCTTCAAGTATAGACCTAAAGGGAAAAGTTGATAATTTCAACTATAATAAAACTAAGGAACTTCTGTTCATCTAAAAGACACCTTGTAGAGAAAAGACTAGTCACAAATTGGGAGCATGTATATATAGCACATATAACAAGATTGATATACAGACTATATAATAAGCAAAATAATGACAACTCATAAGACATGTGAGCAAAAGATCCGCTTTAATGTCTCACAGTCAAGAGGCAACCCAGACAACCAGTACATTCCTACAGACATGAAAAGATGCTCAACTTCATTAGTTATTAGAGAAATGCACATTAGCCCTAGCAAGGTATATCTATCAGACCCACCAGAATTCCATTGGTGCCATGTGCTTATAAGGATATAAAACAGTGGAAACTCTGATGCATTCTTGGTGGGAATATGAATTTGTACAACCCCCTTGGAAAGTGCTATGGTATTACCTAGTAAATCTGTAAATGCTTATATCCAGTGCCTCAAAAATTCTGCTTTCTAGGTACCCTAGTCAGCTTTTGTGCATTTATACTAGGTGAAATCATGGAAATACTTACAGAAGTATTGTTTGCAGTGAATTCTGGAATAGTCAAATACAATTGAATATTATATGACAATAGAAACAAACTTTGGCTCACTGGTTAAATATCAAAAACATAATTTTAAGGAAAAATACCATCTTGGAAAAATACACGTAATGTGAGTTTGTTTCTAGAACAGTCAAAAACATTTGGACTCTCATACAGTACAAAACAAAAGTAAAGGAATTATCAGTTTGCTTGCTTGCTTGCTAAGTCGCTTCAGTCATGTCCGACTCTGTGCAACCCCATAGACGGCATCCCACCAGGCTCCCCTGTCCCTGGGATTCTCCAGGCAAGAACACTGGGGTGGGTTGCCATTTAATTAAATCAGTTTAGAGATTACATTTGTTGTTTCATTTTTTAAACTTTTTATTTTATATTGGAGTATAGCCGATTAACAATGTTGTGATAGTTTCAGCTGGACAGCAAAGATACTCAGCCATGCATATACATGTATCCATTCTCCCCCAAACTCCCCTCCCATCCAGGCTGCCAAATAACATTGAGTAGAGTTCCCTGTGCTATACAGTAGGACCTTATTGGTTATCTATTTAAAATATATAACAGTGTGTACATGTTGATCCCAAACTCCTAACTATTCCTTTCCCTCTTTCTTCCCCATTAGTTGAGAGAAAAAGGATGCAATTAGTATGAATTAAGGAATGTCAGATACACTGTTAGTGACCAGTTCCTTAAACTGGTAGATATATGGTTGTTTTATTATTTCTAAACAGTTCATGAAGTTTGTATATACTGTTGGTATATATTTCACATGAAAACATGTTTTAAAAAGAAAGTCTAAAAGTTGAGTTACTTGACTGTAAAATATTTTTAAAACTTGAAATGATTGTTTTATTTTTCTAAACTACTGTAAATATTATAATCAAAGTGATATTACAGGTTTTTAAGCAAGGCTTAATATTTAATGTGCCGGCTTACATGGTGTCTCCATGATAAAGAATCTACCTGCCAACGCAGGGGATGCAGGTTGAATCCCTGGGTCAGAAAAATCTTCTGTAGAAGAAAATGACAACCCAATCCAGTATGCTTGCCTGGAGAATCTCATGAACAGAAGGAGCTGGGCTGGCTACAGTCCATAGTGTTGCAAAAGAGTCAGACACAACTTAGCGAATAAACAACAGCAAAATTTAATGTAGGTTACAAGATTGATTTCTATACCCCTTAACATTATAAATAACCTATTCAAAATAAAATTTTTAATGCCATAAGAGGGGCATTTATGAGATAGAAAAGATACTGATTTATTAATGATTAATTTTGTAACCTGAACCAGTTACTTGTCTGGGATTCAGTTTTTATTTCAGAGAACAGGGTTTGGAGTAGATAATTTCCAAGGACATACTCAGATTTTTATTAATATTATGTTGTGTTTGTTTTTTTGGCCACACTGCACAGCTTGTGGGATTTTAGTTCCCCAACCAGGAATCTAACGCAGGCCTTTGGCAGTGAAAGTGCCAATTCTAACCACTGGACTGCCAGGGAATTCCCTATATGTAGTTTTTTAAATTGTCAGAAACTGTTTATTAAATCATTCTCTCTCTGTAATGGTCTGGATTGTATTCCAAGGGCTGCCTTAGTCAGAATGGATTGGGCTGTAACAATTTTCACCAACCTTCTTATTTATTTTTGTCATGAAGATACATCTGTCCTTACCCTTGAGTGGTAGGCTTTTTAAAGGAAGCTGTGAAGTGCAGTTTTCTTAGATGACAGCTTGCAGACATTTGTGTATCCACAGATATGTTCAGGGGATGTCCAAATTCTTAGCAAAAAATTTTTAATGTTGTATTTTTATTTAAATGCAATATAAAAATTTAGTATAAGCATTTCTGCACCACTGGTACAAATACTTTATAATAACTGCCTTCTAATTTTTTAATTTCTTCCATTTGGTAACAAGTATTTCAGTTATTACAACCTAATGAGCAGATGCCCCACTCCTAAAAAAATGCCATTGTTTTCCTTATTTATGAAAAAACTGAAACAGAGACGTTAAGTAACCCAGTCAAGGTGAAACAGCTTGTATATGGCAGAGCTGAGATTTGAACTAGACATGGTCTATGTTGAAGCCTGTACTCTTGATCATTAAACTGTACTTTCTTGTTACAGGAATAGACTTTCTTTTTCATCTTCCTGGTTCTCAGTTTCATCATCTGTAAAATGGTTATAATACATATCTCATTAATTTGCTCATGAGTATTAAATGAGAAAATTGTGTATCAAGTGCTTGGAACATAAACATAGTAATGCTTAATAAATGTTAACTGTTGTGGTTATAATTGTCATCATCATTGTCATTACCACTATTAAAAAAACAATTATTTGCAAGGTGTATTTCCCACCTTTTTTGAGTATTACTTAATTATAGCCTGATTCAAGATCCAGTCTGATTTTTTTAGGTCCAGGGTCTTTTTTCATACTTTACACTCACATACATATAGAAAGTAGCTTAAATACATCTATTTTATGATATAAATTGTGCTCACTTAAATCGTATTTACTATATTTATTGGATTATTTAAAAAGTGCTTGGTGATAGGTGTATACTAATTAATAGCAGGATGGGTGCTATTAGAGTGATTATTAATATTTAATCTGTGCAGCTCCATAGAAGTACTCAGTCTGGAGCTCGATAACTTGGCCTCAGATTTTTGCTCTGCACTACTTATTGTTAATAGCTTTGTCATGAAGTTTGTAAGAGGCTCTTAAATGCATAGAAAGATCAATAACTCTTAGAATATTAAAATACTGGTAGCTTAGAATATTATCATCTGTGAGTGGAAACAGTGGAGGAGCCTAAATCTGGAAAGGGTACAGTTAGAAAGTGAAGTAAGTGAATGTACAGAATAGTTATTGAAAGAATCTTGATCTGACAAATAATAATGACTTTTGCTATATCTCACCTGGGAATGTCACCACACAGCTCACTTTGTCTTTTTTTATATCTTAGGTTGGCTTTTTTGTGAAGAGAGGATGTTCCAAAGGCATGGTTGAAATTGAATTGTAAGTGTTAAAAGTACTGAAACCACTTTTTTCTGCATAATTTCTTAGTTTATGTTTATGCATTCCTGATGACTTTAGTCAAGAGTAATAACACAGTGTTTACAGTTGTTGTTCAGTCGCTAAGTCATATCTGACTGTTTGCAGCCCCATGGACTGCAGCACTCCAGGCTTCCCAGATGTCCTTCACTATCTCCTGGAGTTTGCTTAGATTCACGTCTACTTAGTTGATGATCTAACCGTCTCATCCTCTGACACCGCCTTCTCCTTTTGTCTTCAGTTTTTCCTAGCTCAGGGTATTTTTCAATGAGTTGGCTGTTACATCAAATGCCAAAGTATGGGAGCTTCAGCATCAGTTCTTCCAATGAACATTCAGGGTTGATTTCCTTTAAGATTGACTAGTTTGATCTCCTTGCTGTCCAAGGGAATGTCAAGAGTCATCTCTAGCACCACAGTTCTATGGTGTCGGTTCTTCAGTGCTCAGCCTTCTTTATTTTCCAACTCTCACATTCATACACGACTACTGGAAAAACTGTAACTTTGACTATAAGGACTTTTGTCGGCAAAGTGATATCTTTGCTTCTTAATACGCCGTCTAGGTTTGTCATAGCTTTCCTTCTAAGGAGCAAGTGTCTTTTAATTTTGTGGCTGCAGTTACTGTCTGCAGTAATTTTGAAGCCCAAGAAAATAAAGTCTGCTTCCACTTTTCCCCTCTCTGTTTGTCATGAAGGGATGCGACTGGATGCCATCATGTTAAGTTTTTTGACTGTTGAGTTTTAAGCCAACTTTTTCACTTTTTCATCCTCATCAAGAGGCTCTTTAGTTTCTCTTCACTTTCTGCCATTAGAGTGATATCATCTGCATGTCTGAGATTGTTGATATTTCTCCTGTCAGTCTTGATTCAAGCTTGTGATTCATCCAGCCCAGCATTTTTCATAATGTACTCTATCAGTTCAGTTCAGTTGCTCAGTCGTGTCTGACTCTTTGCGACCCCATGAATCGAAGCACGCCAGGCCTCCCTGTCCATCACCAACTCCCGGAGTTCACTCAAACTCATGTCCATCGAGTCAGTGATGCTATCTAGCCATCTCATCCTCTGTCGTCCCCTTCTCCTCCTGCCCCCAATCCCTCCCAGCATCAGAGTCTTTTCCAATGAGTTAGCTCTTCGCCTGAGGTGGCCAGAGTACTGGAGTTTCAGCTTTAGCATCAGTCCTTCCAATGAACACCCAGGGCTGACCTCCTTTAGAATGGACTGGTTGGATCTCCTTGCAGTCCAAGGGACTCTCAAGAGTCTTCTCCAACACCACAGTTCAAAAGCATCAATTCTTCGGTGCTCAGCCTTCTTCACAGTCCAACTCTCACATCCATACATGACCACAGGAAAAACCGTAGCCTTGACTAGATGGATCTTTGTTGGCAAAGTAATGTCTCTGCTTTTGAATATGCTATCTAGGTTGGTCATAACTTTCCTTCCAAGGAGTAAGCGTCTTTTAATTTCATGGCTGCAGTCACCATCTGCAGTGATTTTGGAGCCCAGAAAAATAGTCTGCCGCTGTTTCCACTGTTTCCCCATCTATTTCCCATGAAGTGTTGGGACCGGATGCCATGATCTTCGTTTTCTGAATGTTGAGCTTTAAGCCAACTTTTTCACTCTCCACTTTCACTTTCATCAAGAGGCTTTTGAGTTCCTCTTCACTTTCTGCCATAAGGGTGGTGTCATCTGCATATCTGAGGTTATTGATATTTCTCCCGGCAATCTTGATTCCAGCTTGTGCTTCTTCCAGCCCTGCGTTTCTCATGATGTACTCTGCATATAAGTTAAATAAACAGGGTGACAATATACAGCCTTGACGTACTCCTTTTCCTATTTGGAACCAGTCTGTTGTTCCATGTCCAGTTCTAACTGTTGCTTCCTGACCTGCATATAGGCTTCTCAAGAGGCAGGTCAGGTGGTCTGGTATTCCCATTTCTTTCAGGATTTTCCACAGTTTATTGTGATCCACACAGTCAAAGGCTTTGGCATAGTCAATAAAGCAGAAATCGATGTTTTTCTGGAACTCTCTTGCTTTTTTGATGATCCAGCGGATGTTGGCAATTTGATCTCTGACAGTATACAGCCTTGTGGTACTCATTTTACAAGTTTTAACCAGTCCATGAAAGGTTCTGACTGTTTCTAAAGGTTCTAAAGGTTGCTTCTTGACCAGCGTAGAGGTTTCTTAGGAGGCAGGTAAGGTGGTCTGGTATTCCCATCTCTTTAAGATATTTCCAGTTTGTTTTGATCCACACATTCAAAGGCTTTACCATAGTCAATGAAGCAGAAGTAGATGTTTTTCTGGAATTGCTTTGGTTTCTCTATGATCCAGTGAATGTTGGCGATTTGATCTCTGTTTCTTCTGCCTTCTCTAAACCCATCTGGAAGTTCTTAGTTAATATACTGTTGAAGCCAAGCTTGAAGAATTTTCAGTATAACCTTACTAGTATGCAAAATGTGCATAATTATACAATAGTTTGTAGATTCTTTGACACTGCCCTTCTCTGGAATTGGAATGAAAACTGACCTTTTCCAGTCCTCTGACCACTGCTGAGTTTTCCAATTTTGCTGACATACTGAGTGCAGCACTTATACAGCATCATCTTTTAGGATTTTGAATAGCTCAGCTGGAATTCCATCACCTTCACTAATCTTGTTTGTAGTAAAGCTTCCTGAGGCCCACTTGACTTTACTCTAGGATGTCAAGCTCTAGGTCAGTGATCACACCATCTTGGTTATCTGGATCATTAAGACCTTTTTTGTATAGTTCTTCTGTGTATTCTTTCCACCTCTTTTTAATCTTTTCTGCTTCTGTTAGGTCCTTTGTCATGCTCATTCTTGTGTGAAATATTCCCCTGATAGCTCCAGTTTTCTTGAAAAGTTTTCCTGTACTTCTTTGCACTGTTCATTTAAGAAGGTCTTCTTATCTCTTCTATTTTCTGGAACTCTGCATTCAGTTGGGTATGTCTTTCCCTTTCGCATTTTTGCTTTTTTTCTTTTCTTAGCTATGTGTAAAGCCTCCTTACACAATCATTTTGCCTTCTTGCATTTCTTTTCCTTTGGGGTGGTTTTGGTCACTGCCTCCTGTAGAAGGTTATGAACCTCTGTCCATAGTTCTTCATAACTCTGGCTACCAGATCTAATCTCTTGAATCTATTCATCACCTCTACTGTATGATTGTAAGGGATTTGAATTAGGTTATACCTGAATGGCCTAGTGGTTTTCCCCACTTTCTTCAAGTTAAGCCTGAGTTTTGCAATGAGGAGCTGATTATCTGAGCCACAGCTCCAGGTCTTGGTTTTGCTGACTGTATAGAGTTTCACCATCTTTGACTGCAAAGAATATAATCCGTCGTATTTCAGTATTGACCATTTGGTGATGTGTGTGTGTGTGGGGTCATCTCTTGTGTTGTTGTAAGAGGGTGTTTGCTATGTCCAGTGTGTTCTCTTGAGAAAACTCTGTTAGCCTTTGCCCTGCTTCATGTTGTACTCCAAGGCCAAACTTACCTGTTACTCTAGGTATCTCTTGACTTCCTACTCTTGCATTCCAGTACCTATGATGAAAAGGGCATCTTTTTTTGGTTAGTTCTAGAAAGTCTTAGAGATCTTAATAGAATTGTTCAACTTCAGCTTCAGCATCAGTGGTATAATACTATATTATGACATTAATATTAGAAATAATATTTAAGGAATACTTCATCCAGAAAAGTAAGTTTTCTTTTTTCTTTAATGCATCTTTTAAAACCTGAATTGTAAGAACTTTTTTTCTGGAAAAATTCATTAGAAATTAGAAATTTATGGGAGATAATGAAATAATGAAATTTATGGGAGATACGGGAGTATTATTTCATACCACCATATGGTATCTCCATACCACTATTAAGTATTCACTATTCATTAAGAAGTTGCAGTATTTTTACAAACTTAAGCACTTCTTTTATCTTTCAGAAATATTTATTTATTTGGCTGTATCTCAGTTGTACCCACAGGATCATTGTTAAGGCATGCAGGCTTCTTTCTAGTTGTAGCATGCAGACTCAGTAACTGTGATACTCAGTCTCTCTATTTGTGGCTCCAGCTCCGTAGTTGTGCACTGGCTTAGTTGCTCTGCAACATGTGGGTTCTTAGTCCCCTGACCAGGGATCAAACCTGCATCCCCTGCATTAAAAGGCAGATTTTTAACCACTGGACCAGCAGGAAGTTTTGTGGTTTGTTTTTTTTTTTTCTGATTTTTGAAAGCAAAATACTTGATTGTTAGGAAAAAAGAAAAAACTTAATCTAGGGTTGTAAAAAGATGAAAATGAAGGCCCTCTTGACAATTCCACTTCTAGAAACAACCTTTGTTAATAGTTTGGTCAATTTCATGTATGGCAAAAACTTGGCATTTATATCACCATTTTCTATTCCCTCCCTTATGGCAGAAATCAATAATTCATTATAGTATTCTTTTCCCTTAACCTAGATATTCTAAGTCTACCGCTCTTGGCAGCAATTTCTGATGGATGAGAGTTCCTCTCCAAGATGAAAGCAGTATATCCTTCATGTATATACTTAGTTTTTTTATACATAAAAAACATATGCACAATATGTGCATTCTTTAGATGATTTTTAGATCATTTTTTGGAATGTTTATAGAAAGTTATTGAATTTTCATAGCTGAAATAGCTCTTAAAAAATACCTAACAGCCCTGTCATTTTATGGGATGTAAAGAAATGTTCTTTTTATTCAAAAATTGTTGGAAATTTTTAAAATTTATGTAGAGATGAGAAAGAGGCCCACATGGAAGGAAACAGTTAAGAGATTATGTTCAACGTACTAAAATATAATGGTATTTTACTGAAGGATATGAAACTAAGGCCTGAATAAATGGGGAAGCTTATTATGTTCTAAAAATGTAAAATTACAATCATCATCAGCATGTCAGTCATTTCCACACTTATGCATAAATCTGATAAAATTCCAGTGAGAGTCTCAACAGTTTATAAGTTGATTATAAAGTTCATCTGGAAGAATAAATGTGCCAGAAACCCAAGAAGTTTTGAAAAAGCACAATCATGAATAAGACATTTGTGTAACAGATGTTAAAATGAACAATAAAGCTTTTTAAAATTTTTATTGTACATAGGAGTACAGTTGATTTACGATGTGTCAGTTCCATCACTGTACAGCTAAGTGATTCAGTTATACATATATCTATTCATTTTCAAATTCTTTTTCTATATAGGTTATTGCAGAATATTGAGTAGTTTCCTGTGCAAATAGGAGATCTGTTGATTATCTATTTTATATATAGTAGTGTGTATATGTTAATCCTAAACTCCTAATTTATCCCTTTCCCCCACATGCCCTCACCTGGTGACCACAAATCTGCTTTGGAAATCTGAGTCTGTTTCTGTTTTGCAAATAAGTTCATTTGTATCACTTTTTTCTTTTTTTTTTTTTAAGATTCCACCCATATGTGTTACCATATGATATTTATTTTTCTCTGAGTTACTTCACTTAGTATGATCATTTCTAGGTCTATTCATGTTGCTGCAGATGGCATTATTTCATTCTTTTTAATGGCTGAGTAATATTCCATTGTGTATATATATACACCACACCTTCTTTATCCATTTCTCTGTTGATGGACATTTAGGTTGCTTCCATTTCTTGGCTCTTTTAAATAGTGTAAATCATATGGTAATTCTGTGTTCAGTTTCTTAGGGAATCTCCATACTGTTCTTTGTAGTGGCTGTACCAGTTTGCATTCCCACCAACAGTATAGGAGTGTTTCCTTTTCTCCACACCTCCCCAGCATTTATTGTTTGTAGGGTTTTTTGATGATGGCCATTCTGAGTAGTGTGAAATGATACCTCATTATACTTTTGATTTGCTTTTCTGTAATAATTAGTGATGTTGAGCATCTTTTCAAATGTGTTTGTTGAGATCACCTATATGTCTTCTTTAGAGAAATGTCTAAGTCTTCTGCCTGTTTGATTGGGTTGTTTTTTATATTGAGCTGAATGAACATTTATATATTTTGGAAGTTAATCCCTTGTCAGCTGCTTCATTTGCAAATAGTTTCTCCCATTCTGAGGATTGTCTTTTCGTCTTGTTTATAGTTTCCTTTGCTGTGCAAAAGCTTTCAAGTTAAGTAGGTCCCATTTGTTTATTTTTGCTTTTATTTTCATTACTGTAGATCAGTTCCAAAAGATAATGCTGTGGTTTATGTCAAAGGGTGTTCTGCCTATGTTTTTCTGGAAAAAAACTCTGATGCTGGGAGGGATTGGGGACAGGAGGAGAAGGGGACGACAGAAGATGAGATGGCTGGATGGCATCATTGACTCGATGGACGTGAGTCTGAGTGAACTCCGGGAGTTGGTGATGGACAGGGAGGCCTGGCGTGCCGCGATTCATGGGGTCGCAAAGAGTCGGACATGACTGAGCAACTGAACTGAACTGAAGAGTTTTATTTTATAGTATTCAGCCTTACATTTGGGTCTTTAATCCATTTTGAGTCTATTTTTGTGAGTGGTGTTAGAGAATGTTCAGATTTCACTTTTTACATGTAGCTGTCAAGTTAATAAAGCTGTTAATAGTATGATATTAGTACAGAAAAATTAGAGGAACAGAAGGAAGAAAATAGTAGCAGTTCTAAACACATACAAGCGTTTAATTTATGAGAGGTGGTATGTAAGGTGGCTACGTAAAGGTATATAAAGGTGGCTGTATAAGCATGGGGTATAAATTACTGCAGGCTTCTCAGGTGGCTCAGCTGGTAAAGAATTCGTCTGCAGTGTGGGAGACCTGGGTTCGACCCCTGGGTTGGGAAGATCCCATGGAGAAGGGAATGGCTCCCCACTCCAGTATCCTGGCCTGGAGAATTCCATAGACTGTATACTCCATGGGGTCACAAAGAGTCAGACACAGCTGAGTGACTTTCACTCTCCCAGGTTTTAGTTAAGTTCAGTTGCTCAGTCAAGTCTGACTCTTGCAACCCCATGGAATGCAGTACACCAGGCTTCTCTGTCCATCAGCAACTCCTGGAGCTTGCTCAACTCACATTAGTCGAGTTGGTGATGCCATCCAACTCTCATCCTCTGTCGTCCCCTTCTCTTCCTGCCTTCAGTCTTCCCCAGCATCAGGGTCTTTTCCAGTGAGTCACTTCTTCACATCAGGTGGCCAAAGGATTGGAGTTTGAGCTTCAGCATCACCCTTCCAATGAATATTCAGGACTGATTCCCTTTAGGATTCACTGGTTGGATCTCCTTGCAGTCCAAGGGGCTCTCAGGAGTCTTCTCCAGCACCACAGTTCAAAGGCATCAGTTCTTTGGCACTCAGCCTTTTTTGTTGTCCAGCTCTCACATCCATACATGGCTAATGGAAAAACCAGAGCTTTGACTAGATGGACCTTTGTTGTCAAAGTAATGTCTCTGCTTTTTAATATGCTGTCTAGGTTGGTCATAGCTTTTCTTCCAAGGAGTAAGCATCTTTTAATTTCATGGCTCCAGTTACCATCTGCAGTGATTTTGGAGCCCAATAAAATAAAGTTTGTCACTGTTTCCATTGTTTCCTCCTCTATTTGCCGTGAAGTGATGGGACCAGATGCCATGATCTTAGTTTTTTGAATGCTGAGTTTTAAGACAGCTTTTTCACTGTTCTTTTTCACTTTCATCAAGAGGCTTTTTAGTTCTTCGCTTTCTGCCATAAGTGTCATCCACGTATTTGAGGTTATTGATCCTTCTACTGGAAATCTTAATTCCAGCTTGTGCTTCATCCAGTCTGGCATTTCACAGGATAAACTCTGCATGTAATTTAAGCAGCGTGACAATATACAGCCCTGACGTACTCCTTTCCCAATTTTGAACCAAGTCTGTTGTTTCATGTCTGGTTTTAACTGTTGCTTCTTGACTTGCATACAGATTTCTCAGGAGGCAGGTAAGGTGGTCTAATATTCCCATCTAGTCAAGAATTTTCCACAATTTGTTGTGATCTACATAGTCAAAGACTTTAACGTTATCAGTAAAGCAGAAGTAGAAGTTCTAGAATTCTCTTACTTTTTTGATGATCCAGCAGATGTTGGCAATTTAATCTCTGGTTCCTTTGCCTTTTCTAAATCCAGCTTGAACATCTGCAAGTTCATGGTTCACATATTGTTGAACCCTGGCTTGGAGAATTTTGAGCATTACTTTGCTAGCGTGTGAGATGAGTGCAATTGTGTGGTAGTTTGAGCATTCTTTGGCATTGCCTTCCTTTGGGATTGAAATGAAAACTGACCTTTTCCAGTCCTGTGGCCACTGCTGAGTTTTGCAAATTTGCTGGCATATTGAGTGCAGTACTTTTAACAGAACCATCTTTTAGGATTTGAAATAGCTTAACTGGAATTCCATCACCTCCACTAGCTTTGTTTGTAGTGATGCTTTCTAAGGCCCGCTTGACTTCACATTCCAGGATGTGTGGCTCTAGGTTTGTGATCGCACCATCATGTTTTTCTGGGTCATGAAGAATATTTTTGTACAGTTCTTCTGTGTTTTCTTGCCACCTCTTCTTAATATCTTCTGCTTCTGTTAGGTCCATACCATTTCTGTCCTTTATCGAGCCCATCATTGCATGAAATGTTCCCTTGGTATCTCCAGTTTTCTTGAAGAGATCTCTAGTCTTTCCTGTTCTATTTTTTCCTCTCTTTCTTTGCATTGCTCACTGAGGAAGGCTTTCTTATCTCTCCATGCTGTTCTTTGGAACTCTGCATTCAAATGGAATTATCTTTCCTTTTCTCCTTTGCCTTTAGCATCTCTTTTCTCAGCCTCCTCAGACAACCATTTTGCCTTTTTGCATTTCTTTTTCTTTGGAATGGTCTTGATCACTTTCTCCTGTACAATGTCACAAACCTCCATCCATAGTTCTTCAGGCCCTCTATCAGATCTAATCTCGAATTTACTTGTCGCTTCCACTGTATAATTGTAAGGGATTTCATTTAGGTCATAACTTGAATGGTCTAGTGGTTTTCCCTACTTTCTTCAATTTAGGTCTGAATCTGGCAATAAGGAGTTCATGATCTGAGCCACAGTCAGCTCCCGGTCTTATTTTTGCTGACTGTACAGTGCTTCTCCATCTTTGGCTGCAAAGAATATAATCAATCTGATTTTGGTGTTGACCATCTGGTGATGTCTGTGTGTAGAGTCTTCTCTTGTGTTGTTGGAAGAGGAGGGCATTTGCTGTGACCAGTGTGTTCTCTTGGCAAAACTGTTGCCTTTGCCTTGCTACATTTTGGACTCCAAGGCTGAATTTGCCTGTTACTCCAGGTATCTCTTAATTTCCTACTTTTGCATTCCAGTCCCCTAAAATGGAATCTTTTTTCGGTGTTAGTTCTAGAAGGTCTTGTAGGTCTTCATAGAACCATTCAACTTCAGCTTCTTCAGCATTACTGGTTGGGGCATAGATTTGGATTACTGTGATATTGAATGGTTTGCCTTGGAAATGAACAGAGCTCATTCTGTCATTTTTGAGATCACATCCAAGTACTGCATTTTGGACTCTTGTTGACTATGATGGCTACTCCATGTATTCTAAGGGATTCTTATCCACAGTACTAGATATAATGGTCATCTCAGTTAAATTCACCCATTCCAGTCCACTTTAGTTCACTAATTCCTAAAATGTTGATGTTCACTCTTGCCATCTCCTGTTTGACCACTTCTAATTTACCTTGATAGCTGGACCTGACATTTCAGGTTCCTTTCCCAAGTGGCAGAGTAGTACAGAATCCACCTGCCAGGGCAGGAGATGAAAGAGATGCGGGTTCAATTCCTCAGTTAGGAAGATCCCCTGAGGAAGGAAATGGCAACCCACTCCAGTATTCTTGACTGGAAAATTCCATAGATAGGAGCCTGGCAGGCTGCAGTCCGTGGGTTCACAAAGAGTCTGTTGGACATGGCTTACCACATAAATTACTCAAACTGAGTTGAAATAATTGGCTATTAGTTGTTTAAAACAGATAAATTTAGACCGTTATCAGGTAATCCTGTACATAAGTAAAATCTTGATTTTAAAAGTCTTTAGACTTTTAAAAATATGTGGGTTTAAAAAGAATAGAAAAATGGTGTAGAATATTTTTTAAATCTCAGGAAAGGGAAAGACCTTACTCAGTAAAACAGGATAGCCAATAACCATATAAAGGAAGATAGAAGAAACTCGAAGGAAGAGAAGGCTGTTTTGATGCCCAGAACTGCTTGGCCTCTGCCCAACCATGTGGAAAGGTAGGCTGAGGATAGCTGGTCTTCACTTAAGATATGCTGGGACCTGGGACCATTTCTCAGAATACTTGAACATGGACAGATATCCCCTGAAGCAACAGAATACAGAGAAACTATAAGATAGGACTGAAAATAATTGCCTACATGGAAGTTGGTACAGTTACAAACAGTGAGATACAGAAAAAGCCATAAATCAACAGAAGTACCAGTAGCAAAAGCAGGGCACTGTGTGTGATTCTTGCATACAGCACCACCAAGGTGGTGGGCAGGGTGGCGGGCAGATTGTCTAAGCTATACCTCCTGCCCAGCCCACATAATCTGCCCCTGTTGTTACCTGGACCCAAATAGCTCCTCTTTTGGAGTGAGCATGGGTACCATACTCATGTTTTCACTCCCTCATGCTGCAGCATGAGCCCTGTAAAACCTTGCCTGGAAGAGAAAAAAAGACAGGAAATTTAGGCTCCATAAAAATTCAGCCCAAAATAATGGCGCCATAGTTAACAATGAGTGACAGACGGGAAGAAACATTTTCAGCACAGATAATATGTACATGTCTTAAAATGATTGAGATTTTAATATCTCATTAAGTCAGTAAAAATTATATACAACTTAATAAGGAAATAAGCAAAGAAGTTTAATACAAAGTAATATAAATGACAAATATATACAAAAAAAAGACTATATCTCACTAGTTACAAAGGAGATCAAGATGAAGATTGTTTTCCTCTCAGCTTAGAAAAATATAAAATAAAGTTCAATCATATGAAGTTATAGAAAAGAGACTCCTGTCATGCACTATTGTGGGAGTATAGGCACTATATCCTATTCTGCAGTATCTATTAAAATTTAAATACAAGTATTTGGTCCAGTCACTGTTCTAGAGAATGATTGCTCACTGGCATAATGTAGCTGTTTCCTAATTTTAATGATGAAAATTATAAATAACTCAGATGTCCATTGCCTGAAAAATGGCTAAACAAATTATGATATATCCATACCATAACACATGATTGAGCCATACAAAGGACTGAAGGACTGATAGAGCCTGTAACTTGGGTAAATGTTGCAAAGATTACGGCTGATGAGGAAACTAGACACAGAAGATTGCATATTGCATGATTCCATTTCTATGAAATGTCCAGGATAAGTAAATAGATGGGACAGAAAATAGATTAGTGGTAGCTGGGGTTTGAGTGGAGGAAAGAATGAGGAGTGACTGGTTAAACAGGTATGGGCTCTTCTTTTGAGTGATAAAAATATTCTGAAATTAGATGATGGTGATGGTTGCATAACTTTGTGAATGTACTTAACCCCTGTTGATACACACCCTTAACTGACACCTAAAAATGGCTAAAATCATAAATTTTATCATCTTTAAAAAAAAAAAAAACATTAATTGTACACATTAAAATAGTGGATTCTATGATTTCTGAATTATATCTCCATTTAAAAAACCCAAGCATACCTTGTTTCATTGTGCTTTGCAGATATGTGTATACAAATTAAAGTTTTGAGGCAACCCTGCATTGTCAAATGATGGTTAGCATTTTTTAGAAATATAATATTTTTACTAAGGTAGGTTATTTTTTTAGATGTAATGCTTTTGTACACTTAGTAGACTACAGTATAGTATAAACATAACTTTCATTTGTAAGGGGAAACCAAAAAATTGATGCAGTACACTTCATTGCAATGTTTACTTTATTGCAGTGTTTTGGAACCAAACCTGCAATGTATCTGAGATATGACTGTAATTGCAAAGATACTTCTAGGTTAGCACTGATCATGATGGTTTCCTAGATACTGAAACTGAAAAAGTATACTAAACCAAGTATATTTATAAAACACAGATGGACTATTAACATTTAAGTTTCAGAAGTCTATTAAGGATGGCTGTAGGTCTTAAGCACTCCTGACTTTTTACTCTGAGTCATCAAAGCCCTTTTGTCTTATTATCTAAAGAGGTTAACTGTTCTGGTGTTCAGTAGCTACTTGCTCTAATAATCTAACCAGTGACTGTTAACCAGAGTTCTGTTACCAGGTCTAACACAGGGAAGATTTCCTTTCTACATACTCAACATGATTATGTTGTGCTCTTTTGTTCAGTTAGGGTCCCTGTGGCTTTGAGAATACCAAGCCCAAAATGGCTGATATAAGTCATCAAAACTGTCATTGCTGTTGAATGGAGGCAATAACTGGTCATATATTCATTGAAGGGAATGGTGGGTAGAATAAATGGTCTCTGAAATGCATTTATGCAGTCATTTTTCAAATATGTTTTAGTACATTGAGGGATACAGCCTTCTTTTTTGGGAGGAACAGCATTCTGCCATCATGGAATATATTGTTGTTGTTGTTCAGTCGCTCAGTCATGTCCGACCCTTTGCGATCCTGTGTACTGCAGCACACCAGGCTTCCCTGTCCTTCATCACCTCCTGGAGCTTGCTCTGACTTATGTCCATTGAATCAGTGATGCCATCCAAACATCTCGTCCTCTGTCATCCCCTTCTCCTCCTGACTTCAGTTTTTCCCAGCATCAGGGTCTTTCGTAATGAGTTGGCTCTTCATATCTGGTGGCCAAAGTATTGGAGCTTCAGCTTCAGGATCAGTCCTTCCAGTGAATATTCAGGACTGATTTCCTTTAGGATGGACTGGTTGGATATCCTTGCTGTCCAAGGGACTCTCAAGAGTGTTCTCCAACACCGCAGACCATAGCATCAATTCTTTAGCAGTCAGCCTTCTTTATGGTCCAACTCTCATATCCATATCCATGACTACCAGAAAAACCATAGCTTTGACTCTCTGTATCTTTTTTGGCAAAGTGATGTCTCTGCTTTTTAATACTGTCTAGGTTGGTCATAGCTTTTCTTCCAAGGAGCAACCATCTTTTAATTTAATGGCTGTAGTCACCACTTGCAGTGATTGTTTTTAGCCCAAAAAAATAAAGTCTGTCACTGTTTCCAATGTTTCCCTATCTGTTTCCCATGAAGTAACGGACCGGATGCCGTGATCTTAGTTTTTTGAATGTTGAGTTTTAAGTCAGCTTTTTCACTGTCCTCTTTCACTTTCATCAGGGTCTTTAGTTCCTCCTTACTTTCTACCGTAAGGGTGGTGTCATCTGCATATCTGAGGTTATTGATATTTCTCCCGGCCTTCTTTTTTCCAGCTTGTGCTTCATCCAGCCCAGCATTTTGCTTGATATACTCTGTATGTAAGTTAAATAAGCAAGGTAACAATATATAGCCTTCAGATCAGATCAGATCAGTCGCTCAGTCGTGTCCGACTCTTTGTGACCCCATGAATCGAAGCACGCCAGGCCTCCCTGTCCACACCAACTCCTGGAGTTCACTGAGACTCACGTCCATTGAGTCAGCGATGCCATCCAGCCATCTCATCCTCTAGCATCCCCTTCTCCTCAGCCCCCAATCCCTCCCAGCATCAGAGTCTTTTCCAATGAGTCAACTCTTCGCATGAGGTGGCCAAAGTACTGGAGTTTCAGCTTTAGCATCATTCCTTCCAAAGAAATCCCAGGGCTGCTCTCCTTCAGAATGGACTGGTTGGATCTCCTTGCAGTCCAAGGGACTCTCAAGAGTCTTCTCCAGCACCACAGTTCAAAAGCATCAATTCTTTGGTGCTCAGCCTTCTTCACAGTCCAACTCTCACATCCATACGTGACCACAGGAAAAACCATAGCCTTGACTAGACAGACCTTTGTTGGCAAAGTAATGTCTCTGCTTTTGAATATGCTATCTAGGTTGGTCATAACTTTCCTTCCAAGGAGTAAGCGTCTTTTAATTTCATGGCTGCAGTCACCATCTGTAGTGATTTTGGAGCCCAGAAAAATAAAGTCAGCCACTGTTTCCACTGTTTCCCCATCTATTTCCCATGACGTGGTGGGACCGGATGTCATGATCTTCGTTTTCTGAATGTTGAGCTTTAAGCCAACTTTTTCACTCTCCACTTTCACTTTCATCAAGAGGCTTTTGAGTTCGTCTTCACTTTCTGCCATAAGGGTGGTATCATTTGCATATCTGAGGTTATTGATATTTCTCCCGGCAGTCTTGATTCCAGCTTGTGTTTCTTCCAGTCCAGCGTTTCTCATGATGTACTCTGCATAGAAGTTAAATAAACAGGGTGACAATATACAGCCTTGACATACTCCTTTTCCTATTTGGAACCAGTCTGTTGTTCCATGTCCAGTTCTAACTGTTGCTTCCTGACCTGCATACAGATTTATCAAGAGGCAGATCAGGTGGTCTGGTATTCCCATCTCTTTCAGAATTTTCCAGTTTATTGTGATCCACACAGTCAAAGGCTTTTGCATAGTCAGTAAAGCAGAAATAGATGTTTTTCTCGGACTCTCTTGCTTTATCCATGATCCAGTGGATGTTGGCAATTTGATCTCTGGTTCCTCTGCCTTTTCTAAATCCAGCTTGAACATCAGGAAGTTCACGGTTCACATATTGCTGAAGCCTGGCTTGGAGAATTTTGAGCATTACTTTACTAGTGTGTGAGATGAGTGCAATTGTGCGGTAGTTTGAGCATTCTTTGGCATTGCCTTTCTTAGGGATTGGAATGAAAACTGACCTTTTCCAGTCCTGTGGCCACTGCTGAGTTGTCCAAATTTGCTGGCATATTGAGTGCAGCACTTTCACAGCTTCATCTTTCAGGATTTGGAATAGTTCAACTGGAATTCCATCACCTCCACTAGCTTTGTTCGTAGTGATGCTTCCTAAGGCCCACTGGACTTCACATTTCAGGATGTCTGGCTCTAGGTCAGTGATCACACCATTGTGATTATCTGGGCCGTGAAGATCTCTTTTGTACAGTTCTTCTGTGTATTCTTGCCATCTCTTCTTAATTATCTTCTACTTCTCTTAGGTCCATACCATTTCTGTCCTTTATCGAGCTCATCTTTGCATGAAATGTTCCTTTCGTATCTCTGATTTTCTTGAAGAGATCCCTAGTCTTTCCCATTCTGTTGTTTTCCTCTATTTCTTTGCATTGATTGCTGAAGAAGGCTTTCGTATCTCTTGTTGCTATTCTTTGGAACACTGCATTCAGATGTTTATATCTTTCCTTTTCTCCTTTGCTTTTAGCTTCTCTTCTTTTCACAGCTATTTGTAAGGCCTCCCCAGATAGCCATTTTGCTTTTCTGCATTTCTTTTCTATGGGAATGGTCTTGATCCCTGTCTCCTGTACAGTGTCACGAACCTCATTCCATAGTTCATCAGGCAGTCTATCTGTCAGATCTAGGCCCTTAAATCTATTTCTCACTTCCACTGTATAATCATAAGGGATTTGATTTAGGTCATACCTGAATGGTCCAGTGGTTTTCCTTACTTTCTGCAATTTAAGTCTGAATTTGGCAATAAGGAGTTCATGGTCTGAGCCACAGTCAGCTCCTGGTCTTGTTTTTGTTGACTGTATAGAGCTTCTCCATCTTTGGCTGCAAAGAATATAATCAATCTGATTTTGGTGTTGACCATCTGGTGATGTCCATGTATAGAATCTTCTCTTGTGTTGTTGGAAGAGGGTGTTTGTTATGACCAGTGCATTTTCTTGGCAAAAGTCTATTAGTCTTTGCCCTGCTTCATTCCGTATTCCAAGGCCAAATTTGCCTGTTACTCTAGGTGTTTCTTGACTTCCTACTTTTGCATTCCAGTCCCCTATAATGAAAAGGACATCTTTCTTGGGTGTTAGTTCTAAAAGGTCTTGTAGGTCTTCATAGAACCGTTCAACTTCAGCTTCTTCAGCGTTACTGGTTGGGGCATAGACTTGGATTACTGTGATACTGAATGGTTTGCCTTGGAAACGAACAGAGATCATTCTGTCGTTTTTGAGATTGCATCCAAGTACTGCATTTCAGACTCTTTTGTTGACCATGATGGCCACTCCATTTCTTCTGAGGGATTCCTGCCCGCAGTAGTAGATATAATGGTCATCTGAGTTAAATTCACCCATTCCAGTCCATTTGAGTTTGCTGATTCCTAGAATGTCGACATTCACTCTGGCCATCTCTTGTTTGACCACTTCCAATTTGCCTTGATTCATGGACCTGACAGTCCAGGTTCCTATGCAATATTGCTCTTTACAGCATTGGACCTTGCTTCTATCACCAGTCACATCCACAGCTGGGTATTCTTTTTGCTTTGGCTCCATCCCTTCATTCTTTCTGGAGTTATTTCTCCACTGATCTCCAGTAGCATATTGGGCACCTACTGACCTGGGGAGTTTCTCTTTCAGTATCCTATCATTTTGCCTTTTCATACTGTTCATGGGGTTCTCAAGGCAAGAATACTGAAGTGGTTTGCCATTCCCTTCTCCAGTGGACCACATTCTGTCAAATCTCTCCACCATGACCTGCCCGTCTTTGGTTGCCTCACGGGCATGGCTTAGTTTCATTGAGTTAGGCAAGGCTGTGGTCCTAGTGTGATTAGATTGACTATTTTTCTCTGAGTATGGTTTCAGTGTGTTTGCCCTCTGATGCCCTCTTGCAACACCTACTGTCTTACTTGAGTTTCTCTTACCTTGGGCGTGGGGTATCTCTTCATGGCTGCTCCAGCAAAGCGCAGCCATTGCTCCTTACTTTGGACGAGGGATATCTCCTCATCTCCGCCCTTCCTGACCTTCAGTGTGGGATAGCTCCTCTAGGCCCTCCTGCGCCCATGCAGCCACGGCTCCTTGGACGTGGGGTTGGTCCTCCCGTCCACCGTCTCTGGCCTCTGACGTGGGGGCGTGGGGTAGCTCCTCCCGGCCACCGCCCCTTGCCTTGGGCGTGGGGGCGTAGGGTAGCTCCTCCCGCCCGTCGCCCCTGGCCTCAGGCTTGGGGCGTGGGGTATCTCTTGTAGCACCCCTGGCCTCCGGTGTGGGTTCCCCCTCCCTGCCGCTGCCCTTGGCCTCGGGCTTAGGGGCGTGGTGTAGCTCCTCCCGCCCATCGTCCCTGGCCTTGGGTTTGGGGCGTGGGGTATCTCCTCTCCTCACGCCCCTGGCCTCGGGCGTGGGTTGCTCCTCCCAGCCGCCATGGCCTCGGGCGTGGGGGCTTGGGGTAGCTCATCTCGTCGCCACCCCTGACCTCGGACACTGGGTATCCCCTCTCGGCGGCGCCCCCCTGACTTAGGACGCGGGGTAGCTCCTCTCCGCCGTTCCTGTGCCGTCGCAGTCTGGTACTCTCGGCCGCTGCCCCTGACCTCGGACGTGGGGTAACTCCTCTTGGCCGCCGCCCTTTGGGCATGGGGTCCTCCTGGCTTCTGCCCCTGACCTCGGACGGGGGGTGGCTCCTGTTGGCCGCGCTATCGCGCGCACGTCGCAGCCACCTGCGCATATATAGCCTTAACCTACTCCTTTCCCAGTTTTGAACAACCAGTCCGTTGTTCCATATCCGGTTCTGACTGTTGCTTCTTGACCTGCATACAGATTTCTCAGGAGGCAGGTAAGGTGGTCTGGTATTCCCATCTCTTTAAGAATTTTCCACAGTTTGTTGTGATCCATATAGTCAAAGGCTGTAGTGTACTCAGTGAAGCAGAAGTAGATGTTTTTCTGGAATTCCCTTCTTTTTTGTATGATCCAGCAGATATTGGCAATTTGATCTCTGGTTCTTCTGCCTTTTCTAAATTCAGATTTTACATCTCAAAGTTCTTGGTTCACATACTGTTGAAGCCTAGCTTGAAGGATTTTGAGCATTACCTTACTAGCATATGAAATGAGTGCAGCTGTATGGTAGTTTGAACATTCTTTGGAATTGCCCTTCATTGAGATTGGAATGAAAACTGACCTTTTCCAGTCCTGGGGCCACTGCTGAGTTTTCCAAATTTGCTGGCATATTGAGTGCAGCACTTTAACAGCATAATCTTTTAGAATTTGAAATAGCTCAGCTGGGATTCCATCACTTTACTAGCCTTTTCTTAGTAATGCTTCCAAAGTCCCACTTTACTTCACACTCTAGTATGTCTGGCTCTATCTACATGAATGATCACACTGTCATGGTTATCTGTGTCATTGAGACCGTTAGTTTTTCTGTGTTTTCTTGTCACTTCTTCTTAATATCTTCTGCTTCTGTTAGATCTATACCATTTCTGTCCTTTATTGTGCTCATTTTTCCACGAAATATTCCCTTGGTGTATGTATAATTTTCTTGAAGAGATCTCTGGTCTTTCCCCTTCTATTGTTATCTTCTTTTTCTTTGCATTGCTCACTGAGGAAGGCTTTCTTATCTCTCTTTGCTATTCTTTGGAACTCTTCATTCAGATGGGTGTATCTTTCCTTTTCTCCTTTACTTTTTGCTTCTCTTCTTTTTTCAGCTATTTGTAAGGCCTCCTCAGACAACCATTTTGCCTTTTTCATTTCTTTTTCTTGGGGATGGTTTTGGTCACTGCCTCCTGTATAATATTACGAATATATGTCTATAGTTCTTAAGGCACTTTGTCAGATCTAGTCCCTTGAATCCATTTGTCACCTCCACTGTATAAACATAAGGGATTTGATGTAGGTTGTACCTGAAAGCGGAGAAGGCAATGGCATCCCACTCCAGTACTCTTGCCTGGAAAATCCCACGGACAAAGGAGCCTGGTAGGCTGCAGTCCATGGGGTTGCAAAGAGTCAGACACGACTGAGCGACTTCACTTTCACTTTTCACTTTCATTCATTGGAAAAATAAATGGCAACCCACTCCAGTGTTCTTGCCTGGGGAATCCCAGGGACGGGGGAGCCTGGTGGGCTGCCGTCTATGGGGTCACACAGCGTCGGACACGACTAAAGCGACTTAGCAGCAGTACCTGAATGGCCTAGTCGTTTTCCCTACTTTCTTAAATTTAAGTCTGAATTTTGCAATAAGGAGCTTATGATCTGAGCCACAGTCAAGCTTCCCAGTCTTGTTTTTGCTGACTTTGTAGAACTTCTCCATCTTTGGTTGCAAAGTCTGATTTCAGTATTGACCATCCAGTGATGTCCACGTGTAGCATCATCTCTTGTGTTGTTGGAAGGAGGTGTTTGCTATGACCAGTGCATTCTCTTGGCAAAACTCTGTAAGCCTTTGCCCTGCTTCATTTTGTAGTCTTAATGCCAGTCTTGCCTGTTACTCCAGGTATCTCTGTCTCTTTTTTAAAAAAATTAATTTATTTATTTTAATTGGAGGCTAATTACTTTACAACATTGTGGTGATTTTTGCCATACATTTACTCCAGTTATCTCTTGACTTCCTACTTTTGCATTCCACACCCCTGTGATGAAAAGGATCTTTGTTTTCTTTTGGTGTTACTACCAGAAGGTCTTGTATGTCTTTGTAGAACCATTCAGGTTTTTTGGCGTTAGTGGTTTGGACATAGACTTAGTTACTCTGATGTTGAATGGTTTGCCTTGTAAATGAACAGAGATCATTGTGTCGTTTTGGGGATGGCACCCAAGTACTGCATTTCAGGTAGAGGAATCTGTAAATGCTAAGACCCTGAAGTGGTACGTAGTGTCACTGGATTTTGTTAAATAGGAGGAGTAAAAGATAAGTTCTGAAAATATAAGGGAGCCAGCTCATTAAGCTTTGTAGACTAATGTAAGGAATTGTTTTGAATAAGATGTGAAGCCATCAGAATTTGAGCAGAGAGGTGACATAATTTAATAGCTTAAATTTTAATCAGATCATTTAGGTTGCTCTGTGAAAAATAGACTAAGAAAACAGGCAAAAGCAAGGAAATCAATGAAGCTTTAATGTAATAATTCTAAGAGAAAATAAAATAGTCTAAAATTTGCTCACAAATTGAATATAGAATATGAAAAAGAGAAGGGCATCGAAGAAGTAGTATACCAATATATGTATCTGGCATCCTTAAGAGTGGATTTTCTCTTAACGGAGGTAATGAAACCAGCATCTGGAGGTTTTAGGGTAAGATCAGAAGGTCATTTTGAAGTAAACCATATTTTGTCGAATTAAGATGCCACCATTGTAAAATGCAACTTCCAGTTAAACTATGAAACAGTTTGAAATATGCAACCTAGTTTCAGAAATGTTAAGATGGAAAAGAACAGCAACAAAAACAGATGCTTTTTAGGGTCAGTAAAATACAGAGAAAGTTTGAGATGCTTATATAGACATTCAGGTAAAAGTGTTGCCAAGGCCTGTGATGAGCTAAATCTCATTCAGTTTTGTGTCTTCATTTTATGTAAATTGAAATGTTGAATGGGCAGTTAGGTTTTTTTTTTTTTCCCCTTATTAGAGGAGAAATCTGGGCCAAAGGTTGTTGGTAGGGTGGTTGAAATCTCCAAGGGAGAAGATGCAGATGGAGGAAGGAAGTCTGTAAGAACTAGATTCTGTTGTACTGCTGCATTTAGAGGCTGAACGTGGGGAAAGGAACCTGGGAAGAATGCTAGTGAGTGAGGAGAATGCGGTACTTGGAAAGCACACTCGAGGAGTCGTGCAGTGCTGTTGGCCTGTCCAGTGCCTCTGACAGGTGGAGCAAAATAAAGACAAGGAACTTTCATCAGATTTAGTTCATTGTAGGCCTTGGCAGGGTTTGGGGGAAGTGGTGTTTTATTTCTATTGTATGTTCAGGAAGGGCCTGTTGGGAAGTGAGAACTGAATGAGAACCGTAATAACTGGGAGTAGAGTATTCCAGGCAGATGGAATAGTTTGTGCGAATAGTCTGGCAAAATTAAATTTGTTGTTGCTGAGGAACAGAAAAATGGTAGTGTGGCTGGAGTGAAATGAGATACTTGTTGTAGGATTTTGAAAGATATGATTTACTTGTTTAGAGGTATTCCTTGTTGTTCCTGATTTCATGTTCTTTTAATTATAACTAGCAAGTGAATTTTATCAGCATGTATTGAATTGATCATATTATTTTAATTGGTAAATTCAGTTAATTTCCTAATGTTCAGTCTATTTTGCATTCTTAGAATAAGTTCAACATAGTCATAGTTTTTGCATTGGTAGACTTGCTTCTCTAACATCTGTATTTTGCTTGTGAAATATTAGTTGATTGGATATTTGATTAAAGTTACTGATAAAATCATCTGGGCCTATTGATTTAATTAATGGTAATGAATTATTTAGTTTTTCTATTCTTGAGTCATCATGGTAATTTATAGTTTTCTAAAAAATATTTTCATCTTAGCTTTTAATTTTATTTGGCTAAATAATATGTAACTTTATTATGTTTGTATTATGTCTTCTCATATGTAAAATATATTATTTAAGTATCTCCTGTAGTTGTATTCTCCTCTTTCATTCGTTTTTTTTTTTCATGATTTGGAAAAAATTGATTTGTCAGTTTTATTCATCTTTTTTTAATGAGTTTAACTTTTTGCATTGTTGTTTCTGTCTTACGTCATGGTTTTATATTTCATTCATGTTTACTCTTCCCTTTACTAATTGTTCTTTAAACTTTTGGTTTCTTTTGTTCTTCTCATTTCCTGAAATGGATATTGTACTCATTTTCAGTCTTGTTTTTTCCCTAATGTAAATAGTGAAGGGTAAAAATCTGCCTATCAGTACTGCTTTAGTTCCATCTCCCAAATTTTGGTATAGTATTTTTCTACTTTTCAGTTGTGAATGTTTTCATTTTGTTTTTGAGCTCAAATTAAAAGCTGTTTCAAATTCTAATGTGATCTTCCTATTATATTTTAGTATTGATCATCACCTTGATAGTAGTATGGTAAAAAATAGATACGGTGATCTTTATGTTCCAATCCTTTGAAATTTGTTGAGGCTTACATACTGAGCCCTTGTAATTGTTACCTGTTTGGTTGAAAGAATGAGTATTCTGCTGTTGTGTGTGCACTGTTTATTTGTCCATTAGTGCAAGATTACTAGTTATTTTTACTATTACTGAGAAAAGCATATTACACTATCCCTTTCTTTATGTAGATTTATTAATTACCTTTGTTCTGTCCATCTTTCCTTTATATATTTATAGGACAGTATTGAACTCTTTATTGTTATATACTGAATTCTTCATCTTTTGAGGCTTTCTGCCTTAAAATCTGTTTGTCATTAATGAATATAGTTAGCTTTCTCTTTAAATATTTTCCTGTTTTTTTTTTTTTAATTTATTTCATTTTTTTAATATCTTTTGTATCCCATTTAAGCAAGGATAGCTGAGTAGAGTTTTGCATTTTGTTTGTTGGCTAGGACTTCTAATACTGTCAGAGATAAGAGTGGGCGTCCTTGTCCTTGTCTTATTTCAGATGTTAACAAGAAGACTTTCATTTTTTTGCCTTTGAGTGTTACATTGAGTGTGGGTTTGTCATAAATGGCTTTTATTATGTTGAGATATGTTCCCTCTGGGCTTCCCAGGTGATTCAGATGATAAAGAATTTGCCTGCGGTGCAGTAGACCTGGGTCCACCCTGAGGTCGGGAAGGCCCCCTGGAGAAGGCAATGGCAACCCACTCCAGTATTCTTGCTTGGAGAATTCCATGGACAGAGGAGCCTAGTGGACAACAGACCATGGAGTTGCAGAGTTGGACATGACTGAGCAACTAACACACATGTTCCCTTTGTACCACTTTGGTAAGAGTTTTATCATGAATCGATACTGAATTTTGTCAAGTGCTTTTTCTGCATCTATTGAGATGATAATATGGTTTTTGTCTTTTGTTAATGTGGCATATCACGTTAATTGGTTTGCATAGGTTGACGACTCCTTGTGACCCTAGGATGAATCCAGCTTGGTCATGGTGTATGATTTTTTATTTTATGTGTTGTTATATTTGGTTTATTAATACCTTGTTGAGAATTTTTACATCTATATTCATCAAAGATACAGGCTTGTAATTTTCTTTTCTGGCTTTGGTATCACAGTGATGGTGGCTTCATAGACTGTATTTAGGAGTGTTCCTTCCTCTTCATTCTTAAGGAAGAGTTTGAGAAGGATGGGTTTAAGTTTTTCTTTGTATGTTTGGTAGAATTAACCGGTGAAGCCATCAGGTCCTGCACTTGTGTTTGTAGGGAGTGTTTTTCTTCTATTTATTTACAGATTCTGTTTCACTTAAAATGATTGTCTGTTCAAATTATCAGTTTCTTGATTGAATTTTGGTGGACTGTATGTTTCTAAAAACTTATCCCTTTTTTTGGGGGTTGTTGAATTTATTAGCATATAAATGTTCATAGTATTCTCTTACAGTGTTTTGTATTTCTGTGGTATCATTTGAGACTTCTTTTTTGTTTCTTACTTTATTTACTTGGGTTCTCTATCCTTTCTTGGTGAGTGTGGTCAACAGCTTGTCAGTTTTGTTTAGTCTTTCTATTTCCTTTTTGATATCCTCATTCCCTCATAGCTCAGTTGGTAAAGAATCTGGCAGCAATGCAGGAGACCCTGGTTCAATTCTTGGGTCGGGAAGATCCGCTGGAGAAGGGATAGGCTACACACTCCAGGAATCTTTGGGCTTCCCTTGTGGCTCAGCCGGTAAAGAATCCACCTGCAATATGGAAGACCTGGGTTCGATCCCTGGGTTGGGCAAATTCCCTGGAGAGGGGAAAGGCTACACACCAGTATTCTGGCCTGGAGAATTCTATGGACCGTATAGTCTGTGGGGTTGCAAAGAGTCTGATGTGACTTTCACTTTGATCCATTGGTTTTTTTAGTAACATGTTGTTTAGTCTCCATGTGATTTTTTTTTCTCATTTCTTTTCCTGTGGTTAATTTCTTGTTTCATGCCTTTGTGGTTAGAGAAGATCCTTGAAATAATTTCTATACTCTTAAATTTGTTGGGGTTACTTTTGTGCCCTAGTATTTGGTTAGTCCTAACCAGTCCATCCTAAAGGAAATCAGTCCTGGGTGTTCATTGAAACGACTGATGTTGAAAGGGAAACTCCATTATTTTGGCCATCTGATGCGAAGAGATAACTCATTTGAAAAGACCCTGATGTTGGGAAAGATTGAAGGCAGGAGAACACTGGAGTGGGTTGCCATTTCCTTCTCCAATGCATGAAAGTGAAAAGTGAAAGTGAAGTCGCTCAGTGGTGTCCAACTCTTAGTGACTCCATGGACTACAGCCTACTAGGCTCCTCCGTCCATGGGATTTTCCAGGCAAGAGTACTGGAGTGGGGTGCCATTGCCTTCTCTGTCAATGGGCATGAGTTTGGGTAAACTCTGGGAGTTGGTGATGAACAGGAAGGCCTGGCGTGCTGCGGTTCATGGGGTTGCAAAGAGTCGGACACAACTGAGCGACTGAACTGATCTCAAAGAATGTTTCATGTGCAGTTGAAAAGAATGTGTATCCTGGGTTTTTTTTGCATACAGTGTCCTGAAAATATCACTTGAATCTGTTTTATTGCATCATATGAGATCTCTGTTGCCTTATTGGTTTTCTTTCTAGAGGATGTGTTCCCTGATGTGAATGAGGTATTAAAGTCCCTTCCTGTTGTGTCCCTATCAGTTTCTGCCTTTGTGTCGTGTTAGTATTTGTCTTATATATTTGGGTGCTCCTATATTGGGTGTATATATGTTAACGAGTGTAAAATCCTCTTCTTGTATTGGTCCTTTTATCATCATATGGTGTCCTTTTTCATCTTTTTTTATGGCTTTTGTTAATGTCTGTTTTGTTTGATATGAGTATTGTGACTCCTGCCTTCTTGTCGTTTCTGTTTGCATGAAATGCCTTTTTCCATCCCCGCACTTCCAGTCTGTGTGTCCTTTGTCCTGATGTGGGAGGCTTTATTTTTCTTTTATCCTATCTTTTACTCTGTCTTTTGATTGGAGTATTCAGTCCACTGTCATTTAAGGTAATTATTGATACATAAGTATTTACTGCCATTTTAAACCTTGTTTTCCAGTTGACTGTATTTCTTCTTTTTTCCTCTCTGGTTTGATGAAAATTTTATGCTTACATTTTCTTTTTGGTTTTTGTGAATTTTTGTATGTTTTTTAATTTGTAGTTGCTCTCTTTTTCAAGTATGTTAACCCTTTCCTATATCTGCTTGCTTTAATAGTCACATAAGTAAACATTCTTAGGAAAAAAAGTATTACATTCTCTTAGTCTTCTTCCACACATTTTATGATTTTATATTTTTTATATCTTCATGTTTATCCTTTTGCTGTTCAGTATGTTTATCGTTGCTTTCACAAACAAGTTTTTTTTTTTTTTAATCTGTATGTACACTGGCTTTTCAATTGTGATTTCCTCCTACCTATATCTGTTTGCTTCTTTTCTATATAGAGAAGACCTTTCAATATTTCTTTTAGGATAGGTTTAGTATCGCTGTATTTTAGTTTGTGCTTGTCTGATAAATTTTTTCTCTCCACTCCTATTCTAATCGGTTACCTTACTGGGTAGAGTATTCTAGGTTGCAGTTTTCCTTTTGAGACTTTGAATATGTTTTGCCACTTCCTTCTGGGCTGTAACATTTCTGTATGGAAATCAGCTGATAGTCTTATGGGAGTTCCCTTGTCATTAACTCTTTGTTTTTCTCTTGCTGCCTTAAGAATACTGTCTTGAACTTTTGCCATTTTAAAAATAATATATCTTGGTGTAGGTCTGTTTGGGTTCATCTTGTTTAGAACCCTGTGTGTTTCCTGTATCTGGATATCTGTTTCCACCTTTAAGTTTGGGAAGTTTTTAGCCATAGTTTCTTCAAGTACGTTTTCAATCCTCTTTTCTCTTTCTTCTCCTTTTGGGATCCCTGTTATATGTAGATTGGCATACTTTATATTGTTCCATAGGTCTCATATTGCTTGCTTTCTTCTTTTTTTTTGAGCTGTTGGCTGTTTCGACCAGATTATTTCCATTTTCCTTTCTTCTAGATCACTTATTCTCTCTTCAGCATCATTCATTCTGTTATGTATTGCCTTTAGTTCAGCCTTTGTCTCAGCAAATGAATTTTCTAATTTTTCTTGACTCTTCCTTACAGTTTTTAGTTCCTTTTCACAATAGTTTGCATTTCTATTGGTGCAATTCAGTTCAGTCGGTCAGTCATGTCCAACTCTTTGTGACCCCATGGACTGCAGCACGACAGGCTTCCCTATCACCAACTCCCGGAGTTTACTCAAACTCATGTCCATTGAGTCGATGATGCCATTCAACCATCTCATCCTCTCTCGTCCCCTTCTCTTCCTGTCTTCAATCTTCCCCAGCATCAGAGTCTTTTCCAGTGAGTCAGTTCTTCACATCAGGTGGCCAAAGTATTGAAGTTTCAGCTTCAGCATCAGTCCTTCCAATGAATATTCAGGACTGATTTCCTTTAGGATGGATTGGTTGGATCTCCTTGCATTCCAAGGGACGCTCAAGAATCTTTCCAACACCACAGTTCAAAAGCATTAATTCTTTGGCACTCAGGTTTCTTTGTAGTCCAGCTTTCACATCCAGTACTGGAAAAACTATAGCTTTGACTAGGTGGACCTTTGTTGGCAAAGTAATATCTGCCTTTTAATATGCTGTTTAGGTTGGGCATAGCTTTCCTTCTAAGCAGCAAGCATCTTTTAATTTCATGGCTGCAGTCACCACTTGCAGTGATTTTGGAGCCCCCAAAAATAGAGTCTGGATGTTTCCCCGTCTATTCCATGAAGTGGTGGGACCAGATGCCATGATTTTAGTTTTTTGAATGTTGTGTTTTAAGCCAACTTTTTCACTTTCCTCTCTTGGAGGGCTATTAATATGTGGGTGCGTCCTGGCATAGCTTGTATGGCTTTAATATTTTTTTGGTGTGAGGGCTGCTTTTGGTTTGGATGCTTGTCATATCTTTGCTCAGTGTATACTGGATATTGGTAGGCAGTGTGCAGGTGCTGCCCACAGATGCTCCCAGGAAGTGGGGGCCACGACCAGCCACCTGTCACAGGAGCCTCAGCAACAGCAGCCCATGCCCATCTCTGGAGTCGAAGATGACAGTGGTAGCTCACGCCCATCCCTGAACCCCGTGTAGGCAGTGCTTTGCTGCCTAAGAGTGTGAATTCAGAGAAGGAAGTTTTTTTGATGGTCTTGCTGCTCGTCTCATGTGCCACCAACAGTGGTGCCTTGCCTCTCTATCAGTCCCAGGCTTCTTCCTGTACTCGCTCTGTTGTGGTGCACCATACCCTACCCACCTCAGGCTGTCTCTACACAGCCAACCCTGGTCCTCTCCTGGGGTCTAACCTCCAAAGCCCAAGCCTCACTCCACCTGCCCCAGCAGATGAGTGTCTCAGGCTGGGGTCTGCCAGGTGGCACCTACTGTCTGAAGGTGTCTTTCCACTTTGCCGTCGCAAAGCAGTTGCTGCACTCTCCTTTGAGGCTCCAAAGCTACCCCTTTGTCCCAGTTGATCTCACCACCAGTGAGGGAACTTCGCAATGTGCAGAAACCTTTCCTTTTTCACAGCTTGCTCCCAGGGACTCAGGTTCCATCCCAGTTCCTCTCTCTCTCTCTTTTTCCTTTCTTCTTTTGTCCTACTTAGTTACATGAAGATTTTCTTGCCCTTTAGAAAGTCTGAAGTCTTCTTCCAATGTTCAGTAGATGTTCTATGTAAATAATTCTGCATGTAGATGTATTTTTGATGTATTTGTCTGAGAAGGTGTTTCCCATGTCCTGCTCCTCTGCCTTCTTGATCCGATCCTTGGGATGGTTTCCATTAGACTCTACCTTGGAGAACTCTGGGCTTTGTCCTCAACACCCCTCTCTCAGGGGATCATAAAAATAAATACACCAGATTACCTGGTTGGCCAAATGCCCTCAGAATGAAAGGCAGTTTCTTTTTTCCACTGCTGGTTTCCCATCTGCACTGGTATTTTGTCCACAATTCCTTACTTTCATGCTAACCTATAAATACATTTATAAAGATACTTTACCAGTTTTTTTTTAGTAGTTGTTCAGTAAGAGAATCAGAAAATACTTTGTTAGTTATGCTCTTGGAAATCAAAGTTTAGAATAACTTGTTTAACATCCTAAAATCTTACGGTTTGGAGTGTTCTGATTACAGTCTAATCTAGATATATACAATATTTACATTGTCATTTTGCCATTAGATATCAGTAAGTTATCTTTATGCCTCATGCTGCTGACTGCCAGTGAAGAAGATGGATGAATAGGTAGGAGGTGTGGCACAGTAGTGCTTCTAAAAGCAAAAAATAAATACCCATCTTTCAGATGAATTTTCTTTTGTTCAGTGTTCTTTTATAGTCATGTGATACAGTTTCTTTTGAATTCAGAGTGGTGGAGTATAAGATGAGGAAACTGTGGGCCACCTGTATGCATTTCCACTTGATATCTGGAAATACATACACAGTAGTTGGTTTTCATTTGTACATTTTCCAAGTAGAGTTTCAAGGTTGAACTTTTTATGCTGTCATATATCAACCCAGTTTGAATTTCAGTGAGCACATGTGATTAGAGAATAGCATAATGATTAAAGGATGAATAACTCCAGATATGTGAATCCTCAGGCAGTATTTGGGAGTTAATATCAGTGTGTTTTTATTTTAATGGTTTAAATTTCAGATGTTGAAAGAAGTAACTTATTTGTGGTCAGTTATGTATTACCACTAATAAAATGCCAGGCTTTCCTTCTTTGGAGGGGCTATAATGTTAAAAGAAATAAAAATTATAATAATAATCCTATGTGGAAACCTTTGGTGCAAGAGAAAATAATGTATGTATTTTGAGTATAAAGATTTTTAATTTTTAAATAGGTTCAGGACTTCTGGAAATCTTGTAATCACTCGCGAGATTGATGTGGCAAAAAATCAGTCCTCTTGGTTCATCAACAAAAAATCTACCAGCCCAAAAGTAGTAGAAGAGCAAGTTGCAGCCTTAAATATTCAAGTGGGCAATCTTTGCCAGTTTCTACCTCAGGTATGAGAGAATTAAATGTAAAAGTGGGAAAATTTTCTATATAATGTTTCCTCTTTATGTCATATAAGAATGTAAATACTTTTTGAGAGCTATTGTTACTATTTAAAAGGAGCATAGTGGTCTTAATAGTTAACAGTTCTTTGTATTGTAAAAGGTAGTATCTCATCTCTTATAGTAAAATCTTACCTTATAGTAAAATCTTACTACTTTTTAGTAATTTGGAAATACTCAGTTAATAAATCTATCAATAAATCTATTATAATAGATTTATTATAATATTGTTATTTATAATAGATTATAACAAATTATATTATATTTCTATAATAAATATTGATCAACATAATAAATATAATATTATAAACATTTTATTATAAATTTATTAAAATTAAATATTATATAACAATAAATATAAATATTTTATTATAATTATTATTTATAATATATTGTAAATCTATTATAAAGGAAATAAAGGTATTATCTCCTTTATTTATTTCCTTATAAATAATAAAGGTATTATTTATTTATAAGTGCAGAAAGTAGCTTAAGTAGTTCTGTGCTTCAATTTATAGGCTCTTAAAATTGTGTTAATAAACAACTTCTTAATCAGTCTATTTGTATAAAATGCTTTATATACCAAGACTCTTAAATCTATGTGTATTCCTTCTAGAACTGTTTTATATTTTAAGTTTCTTCAAAAAAAAATAAAACATCCTGATATTCCATGTTAAATATTAAAGTCAAATATCTTTTAGACTGGTCTTTGGATGTTATTCTAGTGACTGAATTAGTTCTTTTCTTCAGAAACAATGATGATTTGATTACTGTGTCCAAGTTAAGTAAAAGTTAAAATTTGAAAGCATTTATCAGCTGGTTTTCGGAGAAGGCAATGGCACCCCACTCCAGTACTCTTGCCTGGAAAAATCCCATGGATGGAGAAGTCTGGTGGGCTGCAGTCCATGGGGTCGCTAAGAGTCGGACTCGACTGAGCGACTGACTTCCCTTTCACTTTTCACTTTCATGCATTGGAGAAGGAAATGGCAACCCACTCCAGTGTTCTTGCCTGGAGGATCCTGGGATGGTGGAGCCTTGGTGGGCTGCCGTCTCTGGGGTCGCACAGAGTCGGACATGACTGAAGCGACTTAGCAGCAGCAGCAGCAGCAGCAGCAGCAGCTGATTTAAAGCTGTCTCCAGAAATATTAATAGTTGTTTGAAATTGCCATCCTTCTTTTCTTTTTTAAGCTTCTAATAGTTTCATTCCAATTGACATGTGGTAATGATCATTGTAATCCAGGGCAGTATTTTTTATTTCCAAACTGTGTTAAATGTATAGAAAAGTTTCAACCTGGAAATATTGACATTGAAATTTTTTTAAAGTTCTCAAAAAGGTGGTAGTTTATACCCTAAGTTTATTATTTTAAAGAATAATATCAAAGGACAGGATTTATTTTAAGATTCATATCGCAAAGGTTTTTTTTTTTTTTTTCTTTTGAATGAGTTTCTTCTTGACAAGTATCATTGAGTGAAAAATGTTTTGAAGATATTTGTAAATGATAATATTAGTTGATATTTAAGTTCTGTGCTCTAGGATAAAGTTGGAGAGTTTGCTAAACTCAGTAAAATTGAACTCCTTGAAGCTACTGAGAAGTCAGTTGGTCCTCCAGAAATGCACAAATACCACTGTGAACTGAAAAACTTCAGGGAGAAAGAAAAACAACTAGAGGTAATTTATAGTCAACCCATTTTATTGTCTTTCATTGGCCAGTGAATAATAGTTCATTGAGTAAATTCATATATTTGTGATTTTTTTTTCAGCAAGGATTTTCAGTAATTAGGTTACTAAAAAGTAAGAATGGGTTTGATATAAAGTTTTGACTATCATGTCATCAAATATATGTTATTAATTGAATTTCTAAAGTACTTTTTTCTCTCAGGAAGTTTCAGTGTTATTCTTTTATTCATTCAGTATTTTCTAAACACCTGTGATATTTCAGATGCTGTATAGGGTTTTGGGTAATACGGCATATATATAGCATTTAGTTAGTGTCTTTGTTAAGCCCATTGTTATATTTTATTCAGTTGTGTGAGGATAGACTTTGTAAAAGAACTGTACATTTAGTTGAAGTGTTTGATTTTTATCTTCACCTTTAATAAATTTAAATGTCCTTTTATAGTATATCACATTAAAAGATGTTTATTTAATGAATCATTTTTCATAATTCAGCAGCTACAATTCAGTAAATTTTTGTAATGTGAAATCTAGTAAACTAATGCTTTCTTTTAAACTGTGACTGGCACTTCCCAGGTGGCTCAGTAGTAAGGAATCTGCCTGCAGTGCAGGAGGTGCAGGTTTGATCCCTGGGTTGGAAAGATCCCCTGGAGGAGGGCATGGCAACCCACCTCAGTATTCTTGCCTGAAAAATCCTGTGGACAGAGGAGACTGGTGGGCTGCAGTCCATGGGATTGCACAGAGTTGTACACAACTGAAGTGACTAAGCACGCACAAACTGTAACTATCTGTACTTGATAATGTGATTTGTTCTGATTTAATGCTATTGTTGTTGTTGTACTTAATTCAGAGTGAATGACAAAAGAAGTTGTAATTATTTTAATCCTACTTTAGATACCCCTGTCAGTTCTTTTATTTTTCCCCAAATCAAATCATCTAATACTCCCCTCTGAAAGACTGTAACTACCTACCAACTTCTGAAAGAAAACAAGCACATATTCTTCTAGGTTCTGAGTGCAATTTACTTGTTTGTTAATTCACAAGATAAAGGCTAGATTTTAGCTTTCCTTTATCTCATTTCTAAATCCTTCAGTCATGGGTATTCATAACATACTACTAATAATATCACTTTTCTGTATGTCATGTTACAGCTTTTGAGCTTTCACCTGTAGTTAAGTTGAGTACCTTCTACCAGTGAAGTGAATAGGGCAGATATCTCTCTTCTCTTCAGGCAAGAAGAGTCCAAGCTTAGAGATGTGTCAGGGCTTCCTCATGGTCCCATAATTGATAAATAGTAGAGCCTAGACCAGAACTCAGGTGTGCACTTTAGTTTTACACAGTTCTTAAGAACTCCTATTGTGAAATTTTGCTAGCACTATACATTTTTCATTATAAAAAGATTTGACCTTTTGTCTTTCTTTGATTAAGCTAATTGTTAAATGAATATTTATTTTAGACCTCATGCAAACAGAAAACCGAATATCTAGAGAAAATGATTCAGAGGAATGAAAGATATAAACAAGATGTGGACAGGTTCTATGAACGTAAGCGACATTTAGATTTGATTGAGATGCTTGAAGCAAAAAGGCCGTGGGTGGTAAGTCTGAGTTACTAAAGTAAAATAGTGATTCTTTAAGTATCAGGAAAATTATAAAGGAGACACTAAATACTCAAATTAGGTGCTATTCATATTTGCTTTGTATATTGTGCATAGTAATATTTATCCGTCTCTGTGTTATTTTGTAACTGTGTGCTATGTTATTGTTATTGCATAACAGGTAACAGTTGATTTAGTCTGTGTCCTTAATTCTTCCAGAATTGAGGCAAGAGATAGTTTTATTTTATAAAATATTAATGAGCTAAAAATATTTACATATGTAAGAATGAAATGTCCTCGGGTTACTGAAAATTTACTTGGAGTGTGCTACTACTATCAACTTCAGCTACAGACAGAGCTGAAGGATATTAACTGTAATCTTCTACTCATTATGGTTCATAAGTTTACTGAGTTTACTGTTTTAATCACTGTGATGTATATGATTTGGAACCAGAGTTTGGGCCAAAAATTCATTTCCCTCAGTACATTATTTTTCAGTGGGTGGAACAAAATAAGGAAGTTTAATAATATCTTTAATGCCAGGATGGAAATAATTATTAGATTGGAAAAATGTGTGGCTGTATTTGTGACTTTATTCAGCCTGTCCCACCCGTTTTCACCCTATCCTTTTCCGTAATTTCATTTTTCTTAAACTTTTTCTTTTTTTTCAGCTCAATTTCATAATTTTTTCCTATGTTTATTATTATTCTGACACCTGCTTTATCTTTGTATTTTGAAGTCTTTTGATTTCTCTCTTTAAAGACTGAGTTTAATGATTTTTCAATATTTCCTTCTTTGATTTCCTATAATGTTTATTGTTGTTCAGTCGCTTAGCTATGTTCGACTCTTTGTGATCCTGTGGACTGCAGCATGCCAGGCTTCCCTGTCTATCACTGTCTCCCAGAGTTTGCTCAAACTCATCTCCATTGAATCGGTAATGCCATTCAACCATCTCATCCTCTGTTGTCCCCTTCTAGTGTCTTTGATCTTTCATAGCATCCAGGTCTTTTCCGGTGAGTTGACTCTGCCTCAGGTGGACAAAGTATTGACACTTCAGCATTAAGTCCAACTCTTACATCCAGATGCCTAGTGGAAAAATCATAGCTATGACGTTATGAACCTTTGTTGGTAAAGTGGTGTGTCTGCTTTTTAATACTCTTTCTAGGTTTGTTATAGCTTTTCTTCAAAGGAGCAAGCATCTTTTAATTTCATGGCTTCTGTCATTGTTTCCATTTTTTCCCCATCTATTTGCCATAAAGACCAGATGCCATGATCTTAGTTTTCTGAACAGTGAGTTTAAAGACAGCTTTATCACTTTCCTCTTTCACCTTCATCAAGGGACTTTTTAGTTCCTCTTCTCTCTCTGCCGTAAGGGTCGTGTCACCTACATATCTGAGGTTATTGATATTTCTCCTGGCAGTCTTGATTCCAGCTTGTGCTTCATCCAGCCTGACATTTCACATGATGTACTCTGCATATAAGTTAAATAAGCAGGGTGACAATATACAGCTTTGATGTACTCCCAATTTGGAACTAGTCCATTGTCCATGTCTGTTTCTAACTGTTGCTTTTTGACCTGCATACAGATTTCTCAGGATACAAGTAAGGTGGTCTGGTATTCCCTTCTCTCTTAGAATTTTCCAGTTTGTTGTGATCCATACAGTCAAAGACTTCAGCATGGTCAATGAAGCAGAAATAGATGTCTTTCTGAAATTCCTTGCTTTTTCTGTGATCCAGCACATGTTGACGATTTGATGTTGGTTCTTTTGCCTTTTCTAACTCCAGCTTGTACATCTGAAAGTTCTCAGTTCACATATTGTTGAAGCCTAGCTTGAAGGATTTTGATCATTACCTTGCTAGCATGTGAAATGAGTGCAATTGTGTGGTAGTTTGAACATTCTTTGGCTTGTCCTTCTTAGGGATTGGAATGAAAACTGACCTTTTCCAGTCCTGTGGCCACTGCTGAGTTTTCCAAATTTGCTGACATATTGAATGCAGCTCTTTAACAGCATCATCTTTTAGGATTTAAATAGCTCAGTGAAATTGCATCACCTCCACTAACTTTGTTCCTAGTAATGCTTCCTAAGGCCCATTTTGACTTCATGTTCCAAGATTTCTGACCCTAGGTGAGTGATCACACTGTCTTGGTTGTCTGGGTCATTAAGACCTTTTTTGTATAGTTTTTTGTATTCTTGCTACCTCTTCTTAGAGATTCCCTGGTGGCTCAGAGGTTAAACCGTCTGTCTGGAATGCGGGAGAGCCAAGTTTGTTCCCTGGGTTGGGAAGATCCCCTGGAGAAGGAAATGGCAACCCACTCCAGTACTCTTGCCTGGAGAATCCTATGGAGGGAGGAGCATGGTAGGCTACAGTCCATGGGGTCACAAAGAGTCGGACACGACTGAGCAGCTTCACTTCACTTCACTTACCTCTTCTTAATATTTCTACTTCTGTTAGGTCCATATTTTTTCTGCCCTTTTATTGTGCCATCTTTGCATGAAATGTTCACTTGGTATTTCTAATATTCTTGACGAAATCTCTGGTTTTTCCCATTTTGTTGTTTTCCTCTATTTCTTTGCATTGTTCACTTAAGAAAGTTTGCTTACCTCTTGTTGCTATTCTTTGGAACTCCACATTCAGATGGGTATATCTTTCCTTTTTTCCTTTGCCTCCTACTGCTCTTGTTTTCTCAGTTTTTTGTAATGTTTATTTATATTCTTTTTTTTTAAGCTTTGTTCATCCCACTCATTCTTACTATATGCTTTCTTAGCACTTTACTTATTTTTTTTTTTTTTAGCAAATATTTATTTATTCCTTTGATGTGACAAGCATCATTTCCACCTGGATGATTCATTTTGTTTTTCTGTTGAACCATTTTCTTTTTTTGTTTTTAAAAATTTTTTCATGAGTGAGTTTCTTTTGGTTCTTTACATGTTTTTTAATCCCTTCATTATTGAGAGATTAGAGGAGATCCTCCCTTTAGAAGGGAGACTCCCTTCTGAGTCTTCTGTCTCAGAAACAGGAAGGGATGGAAGATAGAATCTGGCCTAATGATAAAAGTGTGTAGTATCACTGAGTTCACCATTATTTGATATTTACTATTTCTGAAGTTGTTTCAGAGGGCAAATTTTTTTTATTAATAGACCTCCTAAAGGGATTCAGAATTGTCTTTTTCATAGATTTGGTTTCTGCCTATAGCTTGATTTTAGTATATGTGTTACTTTAAGCGAAGAGTATATTAACTTTTCTTTCTTGAACTCATTGTAAGGAATATGAAAATGTTCGTCAGGAATATGAAGAAGTAAAACTAGCTCGGGACCAAGCAAAGGAAGAGGTCAGAAAACTTAAAGAAAGTCAGATTCCTATAACAGAACGCATTGAAGAAATGGAAAGGCAGCGTCACAGTTTGGAGGCTCGAATCAGAGAGAAGGTTATATTTCTGGCTCAATTTTTTATTTCTTGTCATTTATTTTAGCAAATACAAAAAATATTTTGTAGGTTTTTACATTTGTTTTGTGGATTTACTTGTAACTCTAGTTCTTTTAAGTTCTTTTATTAGGAATTGTACTACCACAGATCTTTCAAGATCCTAATCATCACTTGCTGCTTTATAGAAACTTGCTACTCTATAGAAATTCCAAGATATAAAAAGAGAAAAAATGAAATGTAATTGTTCTAATTACAGGAGGATTCAGAGCAATATTCCCAGAAACATTGATCTCCTTTTATGAATTTCTTAGACGTGTTATATAATTACATCCCCTTTTGTAGGAATGTAATGTAAAAAACTCATGTTTTTTTAAATAAATAATATAATGGCATATGGAATATTCTCTATACCTTGTAAACATAACTAAAAAATTTTGCAATCATAGCTTTTAACCTTTAGGGAAGATTTTGGAGTCACGTAATTGTTTTGAGACTGTTTTAGACAATGGACCCTGCTATTATGTATGATTGCTTTTAGGATAAAATAACATGAGGAAATGTGAAGAAATGTAGAAACATATGTATTCATACAGCTGCAACTACTTTTAATATCTGTAGGAATAACCTTTCATAAATTTTCAAGTAATTGTTTATGTTTTGGGTGATAGTGAATTTACTTTGAAAGAAATCATAGAGGAGCATTGTGGGTAAACTTACAGAGCAATTTTATGTTTGGATGAACAGGGTCACATAATTGCCTTCCTTTTTTTTTTTAACTAACTTCCCTTCTTCTGATTCAATCTTGCAGGCATTAGCTATTAAGGAGACATCTCAAAAATGCAAACATAAGCAAGATGTTATAGAAAGAAAAGATAAACAAGTAAGATCTTGCATTGAATTTGAAATTTTTATGTTAATTTACCCTAACTTTTGTGTTCAGGTGTGGGTTATGAGAGAGTTTCTTGTTTTTGAATTTCCTGAGATCCTCCTTGTTCTCTCTTTCTTGTCTTAATCTGTGAGGAGAACTAAAATGTGGAAGTATAGCAGTTGCACAGAGGATAATTGGGGGGAATGGCTCAAGAGTACTCATAGATATGCATTTAATAGGGTGATAGTAAAATGGGATTTAGTTGTCTTCATAGCAGCAATTAAATTGCAAAGCATTGATTCTGTTGTTTCTTTATATTAAAGAGTTGGATATTTTAGAGCTGATTATAAATTCATTGTGCATGGATGGAGCTTGATAGCAAAATTATTTTAGGATAATTGTGCAAGAAAGTAGGCTTTTTAGATGTTGTAGCTCTGGTGGCTCAGAGAGATCCCCAGATATTTTTTGGGTTCTGTTCTCCAGGACCATTCAGAAACTAAAGCTTGAATTACCTTTCTTAGAGAGAGATGCACATCTTGAAGCATTTCTGGTGTTTAAAGCTTTATGTTAAATCTGTCCGTTTTCACCCTAAGCCTTTTCCTATATCTTTATCTTCAAATTCCAACCCTCTCTCATTTAACTTCTCCAGAGGATAAACCTTACGTTTTCTTGACAGAAGCTTGCTTGATAGCAGTAGTGCTCAAGGTGTGTGCATAGTGGGGTGTGGATGCATTGTAGTAGAAAGGTAGGGTGGTATGCATGTGCAGTTGCTTAGTTGTGTCCGACTCTTTGCAACACCATGGACTATAGTCTGCCGGGCTCCTCTGTCCATGGAATTTTCCAGGCAAGAAGACTGGATGGGTTGCCATTTCCTTCTCCAGGGGATCTTCCTGACCCAGGGATTGAACCCACATCTCCTCTGTCTCCTGTACTGGGAAGCAGATTCTTTACCACTGTGCCACCTGGGAAGCCAGGTGGGGTAGGTAGGAATCATTCTCTTCTATGTGATGTCTACTTTTTTTTTTTTTTTTACATTTTGGAAGGCTCAGCAATCATTTCCTTTCTCTAAATCTCTCTAAAGCATGCACAGGGCAATCACTATTGTATCCAAATACCTGGTGGAAAAATAGTGGCTCAACAAAATTAAATGACTTAGAGAACTCAGAAGTGGCTCTGAGTGCTGCACTTTATTTTCCACAGTATAAAATAAAAATTTACACAAAAATATTACTTAATATATGAGGTCTTTATACTTGACATTTCCTAGTTGTAAGACTCTTCTAGGATTTTTTTTTTTTTTTTTAGCAAGAGTCAATTCTTGTTTTTTTCTCTTTCATTCACTCCTTATACTGTGGTCCCTATAATAGGGTGCTAAATTAATTGTTCTACTACTTTTACTTTTCTGAATATTTATTGAATTCTTCAGTTGTTCCTTTATTCCTTTTGTCCTTCTGGGACCAAGCCCTTTTAGCTCCATTTGTATTATTGATTTAGAGTTTAGAAGGGAAAAGGCGTAAAGATTCATCTTTAAAACCCCAAACAGGAACTGCTAGGTTGATAGGTTGTCTAACATTTAGCTGGATTTTAAAAAGGCAGAGGAACCAGAGATCAAATTGTCAATATTCTTTGGATCATAGCAAAGCAAGAGAATTCCTGAAAAAGATCTACTTCTGCTTCATTGACTGTGCCTAAGGCCTTTGACTGTGTGGATCACAACAAACTGGAAAATTCTGAAAGAGATGGGAATACCAGGTCACCTTACTGCCTCCTGAGAAATCTGTATGCAGGTCAAGAAGCAACACTTAGAACTGGACAAGGAACAATGGACTGGTTCCAAATTGGGAAAGAAGTAGGTCAAGGCTGTATATTGTCACCCTGCTTATTTAACTTATATGCAGAGTACATCATGAAAAACGCCTGACTGGATGAAGCACAGGAGTCAAGATTGCTGGGAGAAATATCAGTAACCTCAGATAATGCAGGTTACACCACCCTTATGGCAGAAAGCGAAGAAATAAAAAGCCTCTTGATGAAAGTGAAAGAGGAGAGTGAAAAAGCTGGCTTAAAACTCAGCATTCAAAAAGCTAAGATCATGGCATCCAGTCCCATCACTTCGTGGCAAATAGATGGGGAAACAATGGAAACAGTGAGACTTTATTATTTGGGGCTCCAAAATCACTGCAGATATTGACTGCAGCCTTGAGATTAAAAGGCACTTGCTCCTTGGAAGAAAAGCTATGACCAACCTAGACAACATATTAAAAAGCAGAGACATTACTTTGCCAATAAAGGTCCATCTTTGCCAATAAAGGTCCATCTAGTCAAAGCTATGGTTTTTCCAGTAGTCATGTATGGATGTGAGATTTGGACCATAAACAAGGCTAATTGTCGAAGAATTGATGCTTTCTAACTGTGGTGTTGGAGAAGGCTCTTGAGCATACCTGGGACATCAAGGAGATCAAACCAGTCAGTCCCAAAGGAAATCAGTCCTGAATGTTCATCGGAAGAACTGATGCTGAAACTCCAGTACCTTGGCTACCTGATGGGAAGAGCCAACTCATTGGAAAAGAGCTGGGAAAGATTGAAGGCAAAAGCAGAAGGGTTCAGCAGAGGACGAGATGGTTGGATGTTATTACTGACTAATGGACATGAGTTTGAGCAAGCTCAGGGAGATGGTGAAGGACAGGGAATCCTGGTGTGCTGCAGTCTATGGTGTCGCAGATAGTTGGACCCGACTGAGCAACTGAACAGCTTGCATTCTGACATAAATCTCACTTAGTATTTTAATACATTGGTGGATTCAAATAGAAAATCTTGTCTTTACCATTTTTGTACCGTCTAGGATTGACCTAAAATCTTATTTTGTTCCATCCTTAACTGGTTTATTTCAGTGTTAAGCCAACATTTAAGTAGTTCTCCTAGAACCAGTGTTTTCTTTTTTTTTTTCCTGTGTCATAATTACCAGTTTATCACTTCTGTAAGTTCTTGAATTTTTAGGTTTTCTTAATTTTTTAATACATTATAGCATATAAATTTTTTCTGATTATCATTTGGTTACATCTTAACATGTGTGGTATGTGCTTGTATTGTTTTGGTTCAAGATTTTATAATTCTCATTCACATGTTTTCATTTAAGTTTATATAGGAGTTCTTACTATTTCAGTTTACTTGGATATGGAATTTTTAATCTTTATAAAAAAAGTTTAGTCCCAGTTATATTGCTTTATAGTTAATAGATGTGACCTTTATGACTTTATATAAAAATTTTTGGAAACCTCTTTTGGACTTCTACTGTAATTATATTATGCAAACGTTCTACTCTTTTTTTTTTTTTTTTACTAGCCTGATTTATCCACTTTAAAGTGCCAATTCCTTTTTCTTTGAATGTAGACTTTTCTGTTTTTCTTGTAATTGTATTTTTGCTTTCTAGATATTAAGGCTTTATTGTTTGTTCATTTTATCTGCTATAACTAACATATACTGGGTTTTGCTTTGTAATTTTTTAAATTTGGTATGAGACACTTTCTTATACAGTAAAGGAGTTTAACCAGTTCACATTTACCACTGCTTTCTACTTACCCTTAAAAAGTTTAAATAACATATTTTTCTTAGTAGAAAAAGTTAATTAGTATTTTTATTCTTCTATTTGAGAAAGATCAGAATCTTAGCAAACTTTTATTTCTTCTTCCTCCACTCCATACCAGTGTCATTAGAAATTTTATTTGTCTGTTATTTAAGGTATTATTTCCTATTGTCTGTATTTTAGATATTTTAATATATTAATATATTTGATATGTTAATATTTATTAATACTCACTAGTATTTACTATATATTAATGTTTTAATATATTTTATTGGCTTATTTGATCATGTTACTGCTTACATCACATTTTTTGTGATTCCTTCGTTTGAAGAGATAGAAATTTAGGTTGTTTTTTTCATACTGTCTCTCTTCTGGAGGTGTTTTAGAGAGCTTCTTTGGCTGATAAACTTTCTGAGTCCTTGTATGTTAGGAAATATCTTTTTTGCAGTCACTATGGAATATTAAAATGGCTGGATGTTGAATTCTAAATTACAAATTGTTTTTCCATAGGACTTTGGCAGTCTGTCTCAGTGTCTTCCTGGGTCTAATATACTTGACCTGCCACTTCTGTGGATTCTGTATTTGTGGATTCAACCAAAGATGGAGCAAAAATATTTGGAAGAAAATATTCCAGAAAATTCCAAAAAGCAAAACTTGAATTTGTTGTATACCAGAAACTATTCATAGCATTTAGTTTGTACTACAGATGATATATATATTTTTTAACATTTAATTTTATCCATGTTTGCTTTGGGATAGGGAATAGATCATTTAGTAAAAGCATAAAGTAAAACCAAGGTGTGTCTTGTGTACAACATGTAAATTACAATAATGATGTACTTTTACACCCCATAATAATGATGTGTGTAGGTTATATGCAAATACTATGTCATTTTATATAAGGGACTTAAGCATCTATGGATATTGGTAGCTGTAACAGGTGGGGAGGGATGGTGAGGTGCTAGAACAAATCCCCCAAGGATGCCAGGAGACAAATGTATTGTTCCTGAGAAGTAGCAGATATGAGAGGTAGACAGACCATATTAGGTAAACCCTTGAAGAAAAAGCAAATTGAACTTGATTGTAAATGAACTATACAATCTTTCTTACAGTGAGAAACTATAAGAAAGCTTTGGTTTGAAAGTTTTTAAGCCATGGAGAAACAGTATATCATACATGTTAAAATACTTTGGACTGCCTTATGGAAGACGGGCTATAGTCCATTTTTGCTCCACACGTGGGAGTTTAAAACCATTTAGGAGGCCATTGCAGTAATCTAGGCAAGAGAGAATAGTGGCTTCATCTAAGGTGGTAGCAGTTGATAATTTAGAAAATTGAACCAACAGTATTTGCTCAGGAAGTAGATACAAGAATACATTGTGAAAGAATCAAGGATCAGATCTAACCTTTTGACCTTACAGTTGATAGTGGTGCCTTTTACTGAAATGAAATTTGCTAGGAGAGGGAAATGGAGAAGGAAATGGCAACCCACTCCAGTATTCTTGCCTGGCAGGCTACATAGTCCATGGGGTTGCAAAGAGTCAGACTTGACTTAGTGACTAAACCACCACCAGGAGAGGAAAAATAAAGAATTCTATTTGACTGTGTAGAAGAGTTCCATCTTTTTACTTTATACCTGTTTCTATCCTCACATCTAAAGTGTGTTTCTTAAAAACCATATTTAGTTGGTCATGACAGTTTTTTAATCCATTCTGCCTATATCTGCCTTTTAATTGGAGTGTTTAAACCATTTGCATTTGATGTAATTACTGTTAAGTTATTTTGTGATTTGTTTTCATATGTCTTAGGACTTTGTTGCTCCTCTCTTTCTCCAATATTGCCTTCTTTTGTGTTGTTTTTTAATGTATCATTTTAATCCCCATCTCTTTTTTTTTTCTGTATTTTTTTCAACTATTTTCTTAGTGGCTGCCTTTAGAAATAGAAATAACATCTTAATTTATAATAGTCTAGTTCATATAAATATGTACTTGAGTAGTATAGAAAACACTGCTCCTATGTAGCTCTATTCCCTTCTCCTTCCTTTGTGCTGTTATTGTCATACCAGTTCCATTTTTAAGCATTATAAGCCTGTCAAAATAGTTTTGTAATTATTTCTTTATGAAGTTTCATTTTTGTGGCAGTTGTTGATTCTTTGACACCAACTCTGTTCTATACAATTCAATTCAGTTCTGATACTATTTAGAATTTAAGTAGATTCTACAAATTCATGGCTTAGTCCCACAAGACAGCCCTGGCTTCATGCCAGTCTCAAGTCCCCAGACCTCAGTTTTCCTACTCTTCTCTCTGACTTGGGTACAAATTCAGAGGTTCCCACAACTACCCCTGCCTTCAGGTTCAGTATGTGCTAGAATGACTCACAGAACTCAGGAAATTGAGTTATTAATTGAGGAATTGTTATACTTAACAATTATGGGTTTATAGGATACAACTCAGGAACAGCCAAATGAAAGAGGTGCATAGGACAAGGTAGAGTGGTGCAAAGTTTCTATTCCCCTTCTGGGTGCATCACCTTCCCAGCATATGGACACGCTCACTAACCCAGAAGCTCAATAGCCATGTTGTTCAAGAGATTTTATTGAAGTTTCATTAACTGGGTATGATTGATTAAATTATTGGCTATTGGTGATTGAAGTCAATCTCCAGCCTCTTTCACCTCCTGGAGGGCATGGAGTTGGACTGAAAATTGTAATCCAACTTTTAATCATGTGGTTGTTTCTTTGGGCAATCAGTCTCTATCCTGAAGCTGTATAGAGTCCCTGACAAGTTATCTTTTCACTGTATGGATCATAATAAACTGGAAATTCTTAAAGAGATGGGAGTAATGGACCACCTTACCTGCCTCCTGAGAAACCTGTGTGTAGGTCAAGAAGCAACAGTTGAAACTGCAAATGGAACAGTCATTACTACGAACAAAGCTAGTGGAGGGGATGGAATTCCCGCTGAACTATATCAAATCCTAAAAGATGATGCTGTGAAAGTGCTGCGTTTAATATGCCAGCAAATTTGGAAAACTCAGCAGTGGCCACAGGACTGGAAAAGGTCAGTTTTCATTCCAATCCCAAAGAAAGGTGATGCCAAAGAATGTTCAAACTACCACACAATTGCACTCATTTCACATGCCAGCAAAGTAACACTGTAAATTCTCCAAGCTAGCCTTCAACATTACAGGAACCGAGAACTTCCAGATATTCACACTGGATTTAGAAAAGGCACAGGAACCAGAGATCAAATTGCCAACATCCATTGGATTATCGAAAAAGCAGGAGAATTCCAGAAAAACATCTACTTCTGCTTCACTGACTATGCTAAAGCCTTTGACTGTGTAGATCACAACAAACTGGAAAATTCTTGAAGAGATGGGAAACCAGACCACCTTACCTACCTCCTGAGAAATCCGTGTGCAGGTCAAGAAGCAACAGTTCGAACCGGATATGGACAATGGACTGGTTCCAAATTGGGAGAGTGTGTCAAGGCTTTATATTGTCACCCTGCTTATTTAACTTACATGCAGAGTAATTCCAGAGTTCTGAAAGAGTTAATTTTTTGACTTTTTGCTAACATTTTCATTAAGTTTCTGGAGGAAAGGATTTTCAGAGTTCCTTTGTCATCTTGTTGACATCCAAATCTTTTCTGTGTCTACAGAAAAACATTGCTAGGATTTTAATAGGACTTGCATTAAACATATATATCAGTTTGGGGGAGGATAGAAAATACCATGTTGAATCTTCTAATCTATGAACACAGAGTGTCGCCATTTATTTAGATCTTTGATTTTTTTCCCATCAGCATTACATAGTTTTCAGCATATAAGTTCTCTGTGTTTTGTTAGATTACACCAAAGTTTTTCCCTTGATTTTTCTTTTTTCTCTTTTTTTTGAAATAATTTACTTGGAATTTTTTTCAGAGGCAAGCTTGTCATCTACAAATGGAGACAACTTTATTTCTTCCTTTCTGATTTTTATGCTTTTTATTTCCTTTCTTGCCTTACTGCACTGGCTAGAAATTCCAGCACTGTATTGACGAAAGATGGTAAGAGTGGACATCCTTGCCTTATTCCTGGTCTTAGGAGGAAAGCATTCATTTTTTCACTGTGGAGTATAACACTAGCTGTAGATTTTTTATAGATCAGGAAATTCTCTATTTCTATGTTTCTGAGAATATCATAAGTGAGTGTTGGATTTTGTCAGATGCTTTTTCTGCATATCTATTGATGTGGTCATGCACATGTTCAATTTTAGCTTGATGAATTGAAATTCATCGTTAAAAATGAATTTCATTGATTGTTGAATATCAAATCAACCTTACATTTCTGAAGTAAACCCTGCTTGGTTATGGTGTATAAATTTGTAATTCCTGTTACACACTGTTAAATTCTGTTAGCTAACATTTAAAGAATTTTTGTATCTATATTCATGAGGCACATACTCTGGTTTTCTCTTCATGCCTGTCTGCTTTTGATACCAGGATAATAACTAGTTTTTTAAAATGAATTCAGAAGTGTTCTCTCCTCTTCCCCAGTTTTGGAAGATACTGTAGAATTTGAGTTAATTCTTCTTTAAATATTCTTAATAATTCTCAAATAACACTTATCTGGGTCTGGTGATTTGCTTTTAGAGTTTTAAAATTATGAATTTAGTAAAGTTATAGGGCAGTTCAGATAATCTTTCAATTGGTTTACTTGTGCTAGTGATTCCCTCTCCCGCCCCCCGCTGAAATTGGTCCATTTTATCTAAGTTGTTTAATTTACCTATTCATAAATTTTCTTACTATTCTTTTGATTTTGGTGGATTCTGTAGTGATAATTGATATCCCTGTTTGATTCCTGATATTGGTAATTTGTGTCTTACTTTTTTTTTTCTTTTGGTGGAATGTGAGGATGGGGTCAGTCTTGGTAGAGGAATGTTAATTTTATTGTTTTTTGCAATGAACTAGCCCTTTGTTTCACTGATTTTTCTCTGTTATTTTTCTGATTTCATTGAAGTTTGTTCATATTTTTATCGCGTCCTTTCTTCTGCTTGATGTTGGTTTGTTTTGCTCTTTTTCTAGGTTCCTGAGGTTGATGCTCAGATTATTGATTTGAGAATTTTCTCCGTTTCTTGTGTATATGCATTTAATGCTATGTTTTCTTCTCATCACTGCTGTACCTGATATCAATATCACAGATTTTGATATATTATTATTTTTGTTCAGGTTTTATTTTCCACTTTTCTTGAGATCACAATTTGTTTATTCATTTATCTGTTCACAGATGTTTAGTTTGTTTCTGGTTTGATGCTAGTACTAAAACTGTTGCGAAGTTCTTATGTAATACAAGATGTGCTTTCGTTTCTTTTGGATAATTTCCTATAAGTAAGCTATCATAGGTGTACATGTAACTTTTGAAGAATTTGCCAAACTGTTTTCCAAAATTATTATTAACAATTTTTTGTTGTTGTAATTGACATTGATTCATTGACTATGCTAAAGCCTTTGACTGTGTAGACCACAGCAAACTGAAAAGTTTTTTAAAAAATTTATTTTTTTAATCGAAGGATAATTGCTTTACAGAATTTTGTTGTTTTCTGTCAAACATCAACAAGAATCAATCATAGGTATACATATGTCCCCTCCCTCTTAAACCTTCTTCCCATCTCCCTCCCTATCCCACCCCTCGAGATTGTTACAGAGCCCCTGTTTGAGTTCCCTGAGTCATACAGCAAATTCCCATTGGCTGTTTATTTTACATATGGTATTGTAAGTTTCCATGTTATTCTCTCCATACATCTCACCTTCTCCCTCCTCCTCTCCCTCCATGTCCATAGTCTGTTTTGTATGTCTGTTTCTCCTTTGCTGCCCTATCATCAGTACTATCTTTCTAGATTTCCATATTTTTGACTTACTTCACTCTGTATGATAGGCTCTAGGTTTGTCCACCTCTTTAGAACTGACTCAAATGTGTTCATTCTTCTGGCTGAGTAATAATCCATCAAATATGTACCACAGCTACTTTATCCATTGATCTTTCGATTGACATCTAGGTTGCTTCCATGTTCTAGCTGTTGTAAATAGTGCTACAGTGAACATGGGGGTACAGTGTACAAAGAACAATGTACATGTGTCTTTCAATTTTGGTTTCCTCAGGGTATATGCCTAAGAGTGGGATTACTGGGTCATATGGTGGTTTTTATTTCTAGCTTTTTTAGGAATCTTTGTACCATCTTCCATTGTGGCTGTGACAGTTTACATTCCAACCAGCAATGCAGGAGGGGTCCCTTTTCTTCACACCCTCTGCAGCATTTAATGTTTGTAGACTGTTTGATGATGGCCATTCTGACTGGTGTGAGTTGGTATCTCATTGTAGTTTTGATTAGCATTTCTCTAATAATGAGTGGTGTTGAGCATATTTTCATGTTTTTGTAAGCCATCTGTATGTCTTCTTTGGAGAAATGTCTGTTTAGGTCTTTTTCCTTACTTTTTGATCGGGTTGTTTATTTTTCTGATCTTGAGCTGCTTGCAAATTTTGGAAATTAATTCTTTGTTAGTTGTTTCCTTTGCGATTATTTCCTCCTATTCTGAGGGTTGACTTTTCAGCTTGTTTGTAGTTTCCTTTGGTGTGTAAAAGCTTTTAAGTTTAATTAGGTCCCACTGGTTCATTTTTGGTTTTATTTCCTTTACTCTAGGAGGTGGGTCATAGAGGATATTGCTTTGATTTATGTCATCCAGTGTTTTGCCTGTGTTTTTCTCCAAGAGGTTTATAGTCTCGTGTCTTACATTTAGGTCTTTAACCCTTTTGAGCTTATTTTGTGTATGGCTTTAGGAAGTGTTTAATTTCCTTTTTTACATGTAGCTGTTCAGCTTTCCCAGCACCACGTATTGAAGAGGCTATCTTTGCTCTATTGTGTATTCTTGCCTCCTTTGTCAAAAATAAGACATCCATAGGTGCATGGGTTTATCTCTGGGCTCTCTGTCTTGTTCCATTGGTCTGTTTTTTGTGCCAGTACCATACTGTTTTGATGACTGTAGCTTTTGTAGTATTTTGTAGTCTGAAATCAGGAAGGTTAATTCCTCCAGCTCCATTCTTCTTTCTCAAGACTGCTTTGGCTATTCAGGGGTCTTTGTGTTTCCATATGAATTGTGAAATTTTTTGTTCTAGTTCTGTGAAAAATGCCATTGGTTATTCAATAGGGATCACATTGAATCTGTAGATTGCATTTGGTAGTATACTCATTTTCTCAATATTGATTCTTCCTACCCAGGAACATGGAATATCTCTCCATCTGTTTATGTCATCTTTGATTTCTTTCATCAGTGTCTTATAATTTTCCACATACAGTTCTTTTATCTCCTTAGGTAGGTTTGTTCCTTAGGTAGGTTTATTCCTAGATATTTTATTCTTTTTGTTGCGGTGGTGAGTGAGATTGTTTCCTTAACTTCTCTTTCTGATTTTTCATTGTTAGTACATAGGACTGCAAGTGATTTCTGTGTATTGACTTTATATCTTGCTTCTATGCTAAATTCACTCATTAGCTATAGTAATTTTCTGATAGTTTCTTTGGGGTTTTCTGCGTATAGTATCATGTCATCTGCAGACAGTGAGGGCTTTACTTCTTCTTTTCCTATCTGGATTCCTTTTATTTCTTTTTCTTCTCTACTTGCCATAGCTATGACTTCCAGAACTGTGTTGAATAATTGTGGTGAGAGTAGACACCCTTGTCTTGTTCCTCATATTAGAGGGAATGGTTTCAGTTTTTCACCATTGAGAATGATGTTTGCTGTGAGCTTATCATATACGGCCTTTACTATGTTGTGGTAGGTTCCTTCTATGCCCATTTTTTGAAGTGTTTCTATCATAAAGGGGTGCTGAGTTTTGTCAAAGGCTTTTGTTTTTTTGTATTAAGATGATCGTATGTTTTTTATCTTTCAATTTGTTAATATGGTGTTTCACTTTGATTGATTTGCATATATTAAAGAATCCTTGCATCCCTGGAATAAACCTGACTTGGTCATGGTGAGGGAGTTAATTCTTAGGTAGGTTGATAAGGAGTCTGGGGCCCTCAATGAGAAAGGGGTCCTGGACCCTGGAGGAGGAGAAAGGGACAGACTTTTTTCCCCTACATTCCTTTGTCTTAGTCATCTAAGACATTTTTTTCTTAAGCTCTGAGTTGTTTGGCAACAATCTATTTCTTCTAAGACTTAACTTTCTTTAAGCCCAGAGCTAATGGTCAGCAAAGCAACTTATGTTGCTCAAGTGTATGTTTTTCCTTAAACTCTGTACTAATGATTATATAACAACAATGTATCTTGCTGAAGGACATTTTCTCCTTAAGACCCTTCTGGCTAATCCTGTTATTGGAGATCAGTGGAGAAATAACTCCAGAAAGAATGAAGGGATGGAGCCAAAGCAAAAAGAATACCCAGCTATGGATGTGACTGGTGATAGAAGCAAGGTCCAATGCTGTAAAGAGCAATATTGCATAGGAACCTGGACTGTCAGGTCCATGAATCAAGGCAAATTGGAAGTGGTCAAACAAGAGATGGCCAGAGTGAATGTCGACATTCTAGGAATCAGCAAACTCAAATGGACTGGAATGGGTGAATTTAACTCAGATGACCATTATATCTACTACTGCGGGCAGGAATCCCTCAGAAGAAATGGAGTGGCCATCATGGTCAACAAAAGAGTCTGAAATGCAGTACTTGGATGCAATCTCAAAAACGACAGAATGATCTCTGTTCGTTTCCAAGGCAAACCATTCAGTATCACAGTAATCCAAGTCTATGCCCCAACCAGTAACGCTGAAGAAGCTGAAGTTGAACGGTTCTATGAAGACCTACAAGACCTTTTAGAACTAACACCCAAGAAAGATGTCCTTTTCATTATAGGGGACTGGAATGCAAAAGTAGGAAGTCAAGAAACACCTAGAGTAACAGGCGAATTTGGCCTTGGAATACGGAATGAAGCAGGGCAAAGACTAATAGACTTTTGCCAAGAAAATGCACTGGTCATAGCAAATGCCCTCTTTCAACAACACAAGAGAAGACTCTACACATGAACATCACCAGATGGTCAGCACCGAAATCAGATTGATTATATTCTTTGCAGCCAAAGATGGAGAAGCTCTATACAGTCAACAAAAACAAGACCGGGAGCTGACTGTGGCTCAGATCATGAACTCCTTATTGCCAAATTCAGACTTAAATTGAAAAAAGTAGGGAAAATCACTAGACCATTCAGGTATGACCTAATCAAATCCCTTATGATTATACAGTGGAAGTGAGAAATAGATTTAAGGGCCTGGATCTGATAGATAGAGTGCCTGATGAACCATGGAATGAGGTTCGTGACATTGTACAGGAGACAGGGATCAGACCATCCCCATGGAAAAGAAATGCAAAAAAGCAAAATGGCTGTCTGGGGAGGCCTTACAAATAGCTGTGAAAAGAAGAGAAGTGAAAAGCAAAGGAGAAAAGGAAAAATATAAGCATCTGAATTCAGAGTTCCAAAGGAAGAGATAGGAAAGCCTTCCTCAGTGATCAATGCAAAGAAATAGAGGAAAACAACAGACTGGGAAAGACTAGAGATCTCTTCAAGAAAATTAGAGATACCAAGGGAACATTTCACGCAGACGGGCACAATAAAGGCCAGAAATGGTATGAACCTAACAGAAGCAGAAGATATTAAGAAGAGGTGGCAAGAATACACAGAAGAACTGTACAAAAAAGATCTTCATGACACAGATAAGCACAATGGTGTGATCACTGACCTAGAGCCAGACATCCTAGAATGTGAAGTCCAGTGGGCCTTAGGAAGCATCACTACGAACAAAGCTAGTGGAGGTGATGGAATTCCAGTTGAACTATTCCAAATCCTGAAAGATGATGCTGTGAAAGTGCTGCACTCAGTATGCCAGCAAATTTGGAAAACTCAGCAGTGGCCACAGGACTGGGAAAGGTCAGTTTTCATTCCAATCCCTAAGAAAGGCAATGCCAAAGAATGCTCAAACTACCACTCAATTGCACTCATCTCACACTCTAGTTAAGTAATGCTCAAGATTCTCCAAGCCAGGCTTCAGCAATACGTGAACCATGAACTTCCAGATATTCAAGCTGGATTTAGAAAAGGCAGAGGAACCAGAGATCAAATTGCCAACATCCGCTGGATCATGGAAAAAGCAAGAGAGTTCCAGAAAAACATCTATTTCTGCTTTATTGACTATGCCAAAGCCTTTGACTGTGTGGATCACAATAAACTGTGGAAAATTCTGAAAGAGATGGGAATACCAGACCACCTGATCTGCCTCTTGATAAATCTGTATGCAGGTCAGGAAGCAACAGTTAGAACTGGACATGGAACAACAGACTGGTTCCAAATAGGAAAAGGAGTATGTCAAGGCTGTATATTGTCACCCTGCTTATTTACCTTCTATGCAGAGTACATCATGAGAAACGCTGGACTGGAAGAAGCACAAGGTGGAATCAAGATTGCCAGGAAAAATATCAATAACCTCAGATATGCTGATGACACCACCCTTATGGCAGAAAGTGAAGAGGAACTAAAGAGCCTCTTGATGACAGTGAAAGTGGAAAGTGAAAAAGTTGGCTTAAAGCTCAACATTCAGAAAACAAAGATCATGGCATCCCATCACTTCATGGGAAATAGATGGAGAAACAGTGGAAACAGTGTCAGACTTTATTTTTCTGGGCTCCAAAATCACTACAGATGGTGACTGCAGCCATGAAATTAAAAGACGCTTACTCCTTGGAAGGAAAGTTATGACCAACCTAGATAGCATATTCAAAAGTGGAGACATTACTTTGCCAACAAAGGTTCCTCTAGTCAAGGCTATGGTTTTTCCTGTAGTCGAGTATGGATGTGAGAGTTGGACTGTGAAGAAGGCTGAGCGCCGAAGAATTGATGCTTTTGAACTGTGGTGTTGGAGAAGACTCTTGAGAGTTCCTTGGACTGCAAGGAGATCCAACCAGTCCATTCTGAAGGAGATCAGCCCTGGGATTTCTTTGGAGGGAATGATGCTGAAGCTGAAACTCCAGTACTTTGGCCACCTCATGTGAAGGGCTGACTCATTGGAAAAGACTCTGATGCTGGGAGGGATTGTGGGCAGGAGGAAAAGGGGATGCTAGAGGATGAGATGGCTGGATGGCATCCATCACTGACTCGATGGACTTGAGTCTGAGTGAACTCCAGGAGTTTGTGATGGACAGGGAGGCCTGGCATGCTGCCATTCCTGGGGTTGCAAAGAGTCGGACACGACTGAGCGACTGAACTGAACTGAAGTGAACTGAACTGAAAGATGTAGGTTGTGGGAGTCGGTCTGGTAAGACCTTTCTGTGGGCAATAACCAGTTGAAAAAGTGTATAAAATCTTGATAAACCTAGTGAGTGGCCCCTCTCTGCCCCTTCTGGTGTCTTTGTCAGAAGCTGTCTCTGTCCGTTTCCAGTTTAATAAAACTTCTGCCTCATGAAGGCCTTGAGTAACTGCAGCTGTGTCTTTGGTCCCAAAGCAAAGTTCTCTCCTTCAGAAATCTCGAATCCAACATTGTTCACCGTAAGCTGTCAATGGTGTGTGAGTTTTTTAATATGTTGTTGAATTCTGTTTGCTAGAATTTTGTTGAGGATTTTTGCATCTATGTTCATCAGTGATACTGACCTGTAATTTTCTATTCTTGTGTTGTCTTTGCCTGGTTTTCCTATCAGGGTGATGGTGGCCTCATAGAATGAGTTTAGAGGTGTTCCTTCTGCAGTTTTTTGGAAGAGTTTCAGAAAAGTAGGCATTAGCTCTTCTCTAAATGTTTGATAGAATTGCCCTGTGATGCCATCTGACCCTGGGCTTTTGTTTTTTGGGAGATTTTTTATCACAGTTTCAGTGTTTGTAATTGTCTTGTTCATAATTTCTCTTTCTTCCTGGTTCAGTCATGGGAGGTTGAACTTGTCTAAGAATCTGTCCATTTCCTCTAGGTTGTCCATTTTATTAGCATATAGTTACTCATAATATTCTCTTATGGTCGTGTGTATTTTGTAACCTTTCCTTTTTAATTTCTAATTTTGTTGATTTTTCTTCCCTTTTTTTTTCTTGATTGTCTGGCTAGTGGTTTGTCAGTCTTATCTTCTCAAAGAGCCAGCTTTCTTGGTTTTATTAATCTTTGCTATTGTTTCCTTCATTTCTTTTTTCATTTATTTCTGCTTTGATCTTTATAATTTATTTCCTTCTGCTGACTCTGAGGATTTTTGTTCTTATTTTTCCAGCTGCTTTAGATGTGGAGTTAGGTTGTCTATTTGATGTTTTTCTTGTTTCTTGAGGTAGGATTGTATTGCTATATAAAATTCCCTCTTAGAACTGCTTTTGCTGAATCCCATAGGTCTTGGGTTGTTGTGTTTTCATTGTCATTTGTTTCAAGGAATTTTTTTATTTCCCTTCTTATTTAAGTAACCTCTTTGTTATCTAGTAGTGTATTGCTTAATCTTCATGGGTTTGTGTTTTTTGCTTTCTTTTTTTTTTTCCTGTAGTCTCATAGCTTTGTGGTCAGAGGAGATACTTGATACTATTTCAGTTTTCTTAAATTTACTGAGGCTTGACTTGTGGCCCAAGATGTAGTCTCTCCTGGAGAATGTTTCATGTGCACTTAAGAAGAAGTTGTGTTCTTTTGCATTTGGATGAAAAGTCCTGAATATAACAGTTAGATCCATTTGGTCTTATGTTTCCTTTAAGGCTTGTGTTTCCTTATTGATTCTCTGTTTTGATGATCTGTCCCTTGGTGCAAGTGCAGTTTTAAAATGCCCTAGTATTATTGTATTACTGTGATTTTCCCTTTTATGCCTGTTAGTGTTTGCCTTGTATAAACACTAACATATGAGATGTTCCTATGTTGGGTGCATAAATATTTACAATTGCTGTGTCTTCTTGGATTGACCCCTTGATCATTATGTAGTACCCTTCTTGATCTCTTATTACATTATTTATTGTAAAATCTATTTTTTCTGCAATAAAGATTGCCTCTCTCTTTCTTTTGGGTTGCATTTGCATGGAATATCTTTGTCCATCCTTTTACTTTCAGTCTGTATGTGTCTCTAGGTCTCTTGGGTCTCTTGTAGGCACCATGCAATGAGTCTTATTTTTGTATTCATTCAGTTAGTATCTTTTGGTTGGTTCAGTTAATCCATTTGCATTTAAAGAAATGATTGATATATATGTTCCTATTGGCTTTTTCTTAATTGTTTTGGGTTTGTTTTTATAATCTTTCCTTTCTCTTGTGTTTACTGGCTATGTAAGTCCCTTTAATATTTGTTGTAAGGCTGGTTTGGTGGTGCTAAATTCTCTTAACTTTTATTTTTCTATAAAGCATTTGATTTTCTCTATCAATTTTGAATGAGAGCTTTGCCATGTATAGTAATCTTAGTTGTAAATTTTTTTCTTTCAGTGCTTTAAATATATCCTGCCATTCCCTTCTGGCCTGCAGAGTTTTTGCTGAAAAATCTGCTGTTAATCATATGGGTTTTCCCTTGCTGCTTTTAATATTCTTTCTTTCTGTTTAATCTCTGTTAGCTTGATTAATATGAGTCTCGATGTGTTTCTCCTTGGTTTTATCCTGTAAGGGATTCTCTGTGCTTCTTGGACTTGATGGACTATTTCCTTTCCATGTTGGGGAAGTTTTCAACTATAATTTCTTCAAAATGTTCTCAGTGCCTTTCTTTTTTCCTTCTTCCTCTGGAACCCCTGTAACTCGAATGTTGGTTTGTTTAATATTGTCTCAGAGGTCTCTGAGGCTATCCTCAGTTCTTCTCATTCTTTTCCTTTATTGTGCTCTTCAGTAGTTATTTTCACCACTCTATCTTCCAGCTCACTTAACCATTCTTCTGCCTCAGTTATTGTGCTGTTGGTTCCTTCTAGAGTATTTTTAATTTCAGTAACTGTGTTATTCATCTCAGTTTGCTTATTCTTTATTTCTTCTGTGTCCTTGGCAACTGTATTAATTGTTTCTTGCGTTTTCTCCATTCTGTTTTCAAGTCTTTGGAACATCTTTACTACCATCATTCTGAATTCTTTTTCAGATAGATTGCTTATTTCCTCTTTATTTGGTGTTATGAGTTTCTCCTTTGTTCTTTCATTTGTATTGCATTTCTCTGTCTTTTTATTTTTTTCTAACTTGCTCTGATTGAGGTCTCCATTTTCCAGGCTTTAGGGTTGTATACCTTTTTGGTTTTGGTTTTTGTCCTTGGAGGAAAGGTTGGTTTAGTGGTTTGTGTTGACTTCTTATTAGGGGTGACTTGTGCCTGTGTTCTAGTGGGAAGAGGGGAGGTTCCCCCAACCCACCCACCCCCCGCCGCCCCCGATGGGAAGGGCTGTGTGAGGTGGTATATTTTGGAGTGCCTGTGGGACTCCTATCTGTTGATGATTATTGATGATGTGGTTTTTTCTTGCTTGTCGTTTTGGTAAAGTGTCCTGGGTGGATGCTGTCAACAGCTGGATGATACTAGGCTTTGTGTACAGGTGTCAAAGTTCTCAGTAATTAATACCCCCTGGGGTTAGGAGTTCTCTGGCAGTCTGGGATCTTGGACTCAATGCTCCCACCTCACTGGTTCAGGTGTGATCCCTGGTCAGTGGATTGGGCCTCCATAAGTCACTTGTTATGGGATTAAAGGGAGCTAAAGCAAACATACCAAGACAAAAAGTAAAACATGGCATGAAATAAAAGATGAACCCAGATGGATGGTAAATACAAAATCAAGATTGCAGAAATAATAGGACATATACACACTTTCATGCACAGTTATAACCAAAGTATTCTAAGGTATCAACCATTTAAAAGCAGAGCTAACTAATGCTCAATCTGGAAAACTGAGGCTGAGCAGAGTGCCAGCTGAGGAATATAGCCAGGAGAGCACAACAGTTTAACTTACATGGTGAAAAGAGTGAAGACTAAGAAAAAGAAAAAGGAGAAGGGAGAGAAAAATAGAAAAACAAAAACAAATAGACATATGTGAAAAAGATTTATATATATTCAGAAATAGCTACAGCTGGTAAAGAACTATAAGAAAGCAATCAAATATATAAAAATATGTAAAATACTTTTTATATATTTTAATATATATATAAAAACATATACATTATATATATAAACAAATATATAAAAAAAACAAAATCACCCAAGGGTGAAAAAGATTTTTTAATTTCTTTTTTTTTTAACAAGAAAAACAAAGAGGAAAACTCCCTAGCACCACAAGTCTAATGTAAAGGTAGAAATATGTTGGGGGAATAAACAGTATGATTTAAAAAAGAAGAAAAAGTTCTCAAGATCATAGTTCTTGCTTGTGGAGTCTGCCCCCATGGATGGGGTTGGGTTAGTGTCCTGTAATATTTTCATGGTTGGGGAGCTTGTGCCTGTGTTCTGGTTGATCAAACTGGGTCTTGTCTCTGAAGGGCAGCTCAGTGTCCAATAGTAGGTTTCCAATGTCTGTGGATTCAGTATGTCTTTGGGCAGCCCTTCTGGCTTGGCAGTGTTAGACACATCTATTTCTGCAGCTACCTCGAAGTGGCCCTCTCAGCATATCTTCACTGCCACCAGCCCCCTACCTGTTCCTGGAATCATTGCCAGTGCTTCCATCCCCAGTCCCGCCCCATAGGCCAAAGCTTTCTAGGTAGGGACTTGTGTGGATCATTTTTTGGCTGCCCACCCCTGCCCTCTGCATCATGGAGAGTTGTGTGGGCTTTCCCCAGCCCTCTGAGCTCACCCTCTGTGCCACAAGGTTCGTGTACCCTGAAAGGGTTTGTGTGCCCCTTTCTCAGCCCCCAGGGCCCATCCTCTGTGCCACAAGGTCCGTGTGCCCTCAGAGCTTTGTATGTGTCGCTGTGCCTCTCTCACACCACGCCCCTCACCCTCTACACCGCAAGGCTTGTCTGCACTTCTGAGGTTTGTATGCTGCGCCTCTCTCAGCACCCTCTTCCCTGCAGGGCTTCTGTGGGCTTCTCTGGGTTCCCCAAGCACACTGTCTAGTCAGGGCCACAGTCCATGAGCTGTTTAAGAGCTGAGAAGTGCAGCAGCTTTCTCTGTTTTCTGCCTCTAGGTCCCTGCTTTGCCTGGCTTTCCAAGATTCTGCAGCTCCCCTTGGGCTCACCTGTGAGTTCCTGTGCTTGGGAACTCTTCTTCCTTCACTGTTCCCTCCCTCCCTCTGATCCAGAAGTTCTCTGTCTCTTCCCTTTTTGTGTCTCTGTACTCTCTCTTATCTGATTCCAGAGAGCTTAGCCTGCCTCCTGGAGGCCTGGGGTCTTCTGTTGTCACCTGTGTGTGTGTGAAGTCGCTCAGTTGTGTCCGACTCTTTGCAACGCCGTGGACTGTAGCCTGGCAGGCTCCTCTGTCTATGGGATCTCCTGGCAAGAATACTGGAGTGGGTTGCCATTTCCTTCTCTAGGGGATCTTCCCAGCCCAGGGATCAAACCTGGGTCTCCTGCATTGCAGGCAGACGCTTTATCCTCTGAGCCATAGTAATGGCTGTCACCTAGAGGTTCTTTGTAGGAATTGTTCTGTATCTTGATGAGATTTTGATGTATTTGTGGGGAGGCTGGTGATCTCACCGTTTTACTCCTCTGCCTTTATCTGTCTTTATCTTTATCTGTCTCCCCAAACTGTGGAAAATTCTTAATGACATGCGAGTACCAGACCACTGCACCTGTTTCCTGAGAAACCTGTATATGGGTCAAGAAGCAGTAGTTAGAAACAGACATGGAACAACTGACTGGTTCCAGATTGGGAAAGGAGTACATCAAGGCTATATAGTCACCCTGCTTATTTAAATTACATGCAGAATATGTCATAAAAAATGCCAGGCTGGATGAATCACAAGCTTGAATCAATATTGTTGGGAGAAAAACCAACAACCTCAGATATGCAGATGATCTTTCTTGGCTGGCCCTACATCACGTGGCTCGTAGTTTCATTGAGTTAGACAAGGCTGTAATCCATGTGATGAATTTGGTTAGTTTTATGTGATTGTGGTTTTCATTCTATCTGTTCTCTGATGAATGAGGATAAGAGGCTTATGGAAGCTTCCTGATAGGAGGGACTGGCTGTGGGGAAAACTGCATCTTACTCTGGTGGGCAGTGAGTTGTTGTTTTTTTTTTTTTTTTTTGCTCCTTGGTAGAAAAGCTATGACCAACCTAGACAGCTTATTAAAAAGCAGAGCTACTACTTTGCCAACAAAGGGCCGTCTAGTCAAAGCTATTGTTTTTCCAGTGGTCATGTATGGATGTGAGAGTTGGACTATAAAGAAAGCTGAGTGCTGAAGAATTGATGCTTTTGAACTGTGGTGTTGGAGAAGACTCTTGAGAGTCCCTTGGACTGCAAGGAGATCCAAACAGTCCATCCTAAAGGAAATCAATCCTGCATATTCATTGGAAAAACTGGTGCTGAAGCTCCAGTACTTTGGCCACCTGATCTGAAGAACTGACTCATTGGAAAAGACCCTGTTGCTGGGAAAGATTGAGGGCAGGGGGAGAAGGGGACGACAGAGGATGAGATGGTTGGATGGCATCACCGACTCAATGGACATGAGTTTGAGCAAGCTCCAGGAGTTGGTGATAGACTGGGAGTCCTGGCGTGCTGCAGTCCATGGGGTCGCAAAGGGTTCAGATATGACTGAATGACTGAACTGAACTGATGGGCAAGGCTGTTCTCAGTAAATCTTTAATCCAATTTTCTGCTAACTGATGGAACTATGTTCCCTCCCTGTAGTTTGACCTAAGGGCAAACTATGGTAGAGGTAATGGCGACCTTCCCAAAAGGACTTATGCCGGCTTGCCGTACCTCCCAGGACTGCTGCGGTCAGTGCCCCTGACCCTGCTGCAGGCCACTGTTGACCACGCTTCCACCAGAGACTTCTGAAGACTCACAGACAAGCTGGGCTTAGTGTCTTGTGGGGTCACTGCTTGTTTATCCTGGGTCCTGGTGCCCACAGGGTTTTGACCTGGAAAAGGTCAGTTTTCATTCCCATCCTAAAAAAAGGGCAATGCCAAAGAATGTTCACACTAATGTGCAGTTTCTTATATTTCACATGCTAGTAAAGTAATTGTCAAAATCCTTCAAGTTAGACTTCAGCAGTATGTGAACCGAAAACTTCAGATGTACAAGCTGGATTTAGAAAAGACATAAGAACCAGAAATCAAACTGCTAACATCCACTGGATCATAGAGAAAGGAAGAGAATTCCAGAAAAACATCTACTTCTGCTTCATTGACTATGCTAAAGCCTTTGACTGTATGGGTCACAACAAACTGTGGAAACTTCTTAAAGAGATGGGAATACCAGACCGTCTCTCCTGCCTCCTGAGAAACCTATATGCAGGTCAAGAAGCAATCATTAGAACTGTACATGGAACAACGGACTTGTTTCAGAAGGGAAAGGAGTATATCAAGGCTGTATTTTGTCTCCCTGCTTATTTAACTTATATGCAGAATACATCATGTGAAACTCTAGGCTTGATGAAACAGAAGCTGGAATCAAGATTGCCACAAGAAATATCGATAACCTGAGATATGCAGATGATACCACCCTTATGGCAGAAAGTGTAAGAGGAACTAAAGAGCCTGTTGATGAAGGTGAAAGAGGAGAGTGAAAATGCTGGGTTGAAAATCAATATTCAAAAAACTAAGATCGTGTCATCTAGTCCCACCACTTCATGGCAAATAGAAGGGGAAACAATGGAAACAGTGACTTTATTTTTTGTCCAAAATCACTGTGGATGGTAACTGCAGCTGTGAAATTAAAAGATGCTTGCTCCTTGGAGGAAAAGCTGTGACAGACCTAGACAGCGTAAAAAAGAGCAGAGACATTAGTTTGCTGTCAAAGGTCTGTATCGTTAAAGCTGTGGTTTTTCCAGTAGTCATGTACAGATGTGAGAGTTGGACCATAAAGAAGGCTGATCACCTAAAAGTTGATGCTTTCTAACTGTGGTGTTGGAGAAGACTCTTGAGAGTTCCTTGGACAACAAGGACATCAAACCAGTCAATCCTAAAGGAAATCAATTCTGAGTATTCATTGCAATGACTGATGCTGAAGCTGAAGTTCCAATACTTTGGCCACCTGATGTAAAGAACTGACTCATTGGAAAAGACCCTGATGCTGGGAAAGATTGAAGGCAGGAGGAGAAGGGGACGACAGAGGATGAGATGATTGGTTGGCATCACGGACTCAGTGGACATGAGTTTGAGCAAACTCTAGGATATGGAGAAGGACAAGGAAGCCTGGAGTGCTATCCATGGGGTCACAAAGAGTTAGACATAATTTAGTGTCCGAACAACAATTGATAAAAGTGACTTGTGGTTGCCAAGAATTTTTTTTACTGTTCCTTCACCATGAATAACTTGAGAAACATTGCTTGGAGTAGCCTTGGAGGGTTAGTAGCCTTGGAGGGTAGCTATAAGAACTCTTATATAAGATAAAGCAGAGTGATTATACTTGGAGGTAGGATGATGGTTTTAAAAGGAGGAAGTACTCTGATCAGAGTAGTCTGCTTTTAACAGTGCTGTTAATGAGATCTGAGACAGTCTCATATTAACTGAGTGAGTAGATGGCCTTTAGCAATATTGGATTGAGGAAGGAGGAGAAGATGTGAATTCATCTCAGAATGAGAGCATTTGTCCAAAATCACTGTGGATGGTAACTGCAGCTGTGAAATTAAAAGATGCTGCTCCTTCAAGGAAAAGCTGTGACAGACCTAGACAGCGTACAAAAGAGCAGAGACGTTACTTTGCTGTCAAATGTAAATGTAAATAATACATTTATTAGACAAACGTAGTAGTGTTTTGGGGGAGTTCTGAGTGCCTGTTTAAGTTATGTGGCCATAAATTTGAAGTAAGACCTGTTTTCAAAAATCTCTCCAATTAGTTCAGTTGTTTAGATCCAGATAAATTGAAGGTATATATTTAGGTTTAATAAGGACTGACCTTTTCCCTTGCTAATGTAAATTAGGAATGGTGTGGGGTCAGCACGTCTTTGCATGGGAGTGATTCTCATGCTGAGTTGTGGAACCTCAGCGGGTGAAGGAAAGAAATGAGGAGGGGGGTGGTTGATGGTGAAAAGATAGTTGGCTCTGTGGTTTGCAGGACTCTGTAGTCAAACAACAGTTGTAATACCATGGAAGTAAAATGGAAGGGAAGGAAGAGGGTGATCAAAGAGTAGGATTGTGGGAATATAGTTTTCGGAGGTGGTATGATTTTTTTGGTGAATGGATATCATTAAATATAACCATAGGAGAGGTTGGCCGAGGTGGTGTTTAGGAAAAGATGGTTGAAGTTGAAGAAGTCAAGGAACACAGAGGCCAAAGATTTAAACTGGTTTTCTGTATGTATGTTGAAATACCATGATGGCCAGCATAATGATGGAAAGACAAGGTAGTCGTAGTCGGGTGCTAAAGTCATGATTGAATGAAGGGTGTGAGGAAAGATTTTGAGGGAGGCAGTTAACATCGCAAAGATAATGGGTGGTAACGTCTGATCGCATGGTCTTCAAAGGATCCGAAGTGGGGCTCAGTTGATGGAGAAAGAGTACAGTGGAGATTAATGAGGACACCCTCCCCACCTGAGTCCTGAAGTATCCTGAAGGATTATAGCAGGAAAAGGTCACCATTTGAAAGGGCTCCAGGGAGAAGTGTCTTCCAGCAATCACCAAATTTTACTTAGAACAAGAAGAGAGGGCATTCAGAGAAATTAAATATTCAGAGCAGTATGTGGATAGTATCCTAGCGAACGTGGATTATCTAAGAGGCTTGGACTTACTGTGCCTGAGCTGAACTTGGGTGTACAGATTAGTTAGTTATGGTAGTTTGTTGGATGAAGGTGTTGAATGAGTTAAAAACAGAACTCAAAACTTAGCTAGAAGGACAGGGTACCATCAGGTTGCTTTGCAGTTTTTCAGGTCAGTGTCAAAAGAGACTTCTTGGTGTAAAATTTTTTCAGCAGCTCAGTGATTTTTGGTAGCTTGGTGGTCTCTTTTGCTGGAATTGCAGAAGTTATATTTATTAAATTTCTTGTCCCTTTTTGATTGACTTGGAATTCCTTATGTGTTTGGTGTATTCTTAATTCCATCCTTGTCTCCCATGACCTGCCAGTTTAGTCTCCTAAAACATGGGTTTCCTAGCTGAACACTATGGCTTCTTGTCTGCTTGCTTCTTTCAGGACCATTGAACATTGTTAATTTTCAGTCACATACACACACATACATACATCTTATTTTTTCAAATTTTTTTCTTCACTTCTGTGTGTTGTAGGAGAGGGAATTTTGGCATATATTCAGTTCATTGTCTGATACTGTCAAAGCTAAACTTTTAAAAAGGAAAATTGATACCAACCCAAATTTCCAAAGATCCCCTGGAGAAGTTCACAACAACCCACTCCAGTATTCTTGCCTGGAGAATCCCATGGACAGAGGAGCCTGGCAAGCTGCAATCCATAAGGTTGCAAAGAGTAGGACACAACTGAAGCAGCTTAGCCTGCATGTACCCTGAACATAAGCATATAGATTGAGGATTGAAATCTTAAAATATTAATTTGAATTGCTAGTAGAAAGTAACTGAAAAAAAAAGGTTTATTTTGGTTTAAAATTAGTAGGATATAATCTTCATCATCGTTTCTGTTATTACTGCTTTATTGAATGTTTGTTGTACCATATAACTATTTTCAGCTTTATGATGTATGTGAAATCTTCCTGTAAATATTTAGAGATCTGCTGATTGGCTTTATAAATATTTTGCTTATTCAGCAAATATATAATGAATGCTACTATATACTAAGCACTGCTCTGGATACTTGGTATGTATTACTGAACAAGTAAAGAGACAAGCAGTCTGGTAGGATTAGCAGTCTAATTCTAGTGGGATACCTTTTAGTGAGGAAAAAACCCATATTCTTAGAGTGTTTGCATTTTTAAAACTATTATCACTATAAAAACCATATAAACCAGGAGAAAAAACAATCTCTAATACTAATCTGCTTTTGTTTTATTAGATTGAGGAGCTTCAGCAGGCTTTAACAGTAAAACAAAATGAAGAGCATGACCGACAGAGGAGAATAAGTAACACCCGCAAAATGATAGAAGATTTGCAAAATGAACTGAGGACCACAGAAAACTGTGAGAATCTTCAACCCCAAATTGATGCCATTACAAATGATCTGAGACGAGTTCAAGATGAAAAGGCATTATGCGAAAGCGAGATAATTGATAAGCGAAAAGAGAGGGAAACTCTAGAGAAGGAGAAGAGGAGTAAGTTTTATTAAACTTAGAGTGAAGACATGTTTATAAAATGGGAGATACGTCTCTGTTGATAGACTTTCTTCTTTCCCTGATCATGCCTAAGTGTTCCACTCTGCTTATTGAGGAAGCTCATTTAATACCTGTATCTGTTGGGTAATGATTTGCCACTAGCAGACCATTGTCTTAGGTCAGATTATGGCAGTTGATTTAATTCCCTAAAAATACTTTGTTTTCTGTACAGTCACTCAGTTTTCTGTTACTTCTCAGGTCAAATTTAAGCTCTTTATTCTAGCTTTCTTCCTTGAAGCCTCTCCAGTTTCATAATTATTTTTTTTTCCTGTAGATCATATGGCTAGATCATTATTCAGAGGAGATCTTACAGTCTGTCTTTTCAGTATATATGACTAAGATCAGTTAAAAAACATTTTAAAATGTATTTAGCAAAATGCTAGGTGTATGGTTTTAAGAGAAGAAAAAACTAGATAAGACAACTTCCTGATTCACTGTCAAGAGTAAGCACTCTTTAACTATTTCACCAATTTTTCTTCTAGTGGTTTTTCATGTATCTTAATCATATTTTTGTTTCTCCACATCTTGGTTAATCAACTTTAGATATCATCTTTTAATAGTTTGTTTCTTTAGATGTGAATTTCAACTCATGACACCTCTCTTAACCTATTGTTGTAATTCCTCAAGTGGGATTATTGTTTTAATATTAGTAATCATATATTAATGTGACTTACTATAAATATTCTTACTCTTTTTGTCATTTAGCATTTGTTGATAATGCTTTTTGCTTTTTGCTTTCCTCCTTTCTCATAATCTAAATCTGTAATGTGTACTCTGGTTTTTATAGTTTAAAGGCTGAAATATATTTTATTGAGAACCATAATAAATGTTATATGTTCTGTTTATGGGTTAATTCAAACAGCTAGAAATGCTAAGTATAATTTATGTTATTACAACAGTAAAACTTGTTCACAACAGAGCCAAGTAGTATATTACGACCTTATTTCCATTCATTGATAATTTTTTTTAAAGATTTTAATTTATCATTTTTTAGAAATGCCATGTAGTTTGGCATTTCCTTAATTGGGAAAAAAAGTATCTTCAAGTTCTGAAACCTTCCATCCTCCCCCTCCCACCTAAACTGATTGTTCTCAAGGTCTGTTACATGAATGATACCTAGGACTTGTCTCACACTTTTACTGTGTTGGATAAATAGCTGTTGCTGAATTCTGTGTCTTCATTTTTTTTTAATTCCTTATTTTCTAAGAGTACATCTTCAGGTAACCTCCTAGGAAGAGATACTTGAGAATTGAGTCTTTGCATCCCTGAAAAATCTTTACTTTGTTATCTCCCTTTTTTGTTGTATATAAAAATCTGGCTTGAAAACAATTTTTCTCAGAATTTTGAACACCTATTGTGATTGTTTTTTTGATAGGAAGTCTAGTGTTTTCTCATTTTGTACATGACTTGTTTATTTTTGATAGCTTAAAGATCATCTTGTATCCCAGATGTTTGGAAATTTGAGAATGATTTGTCCACGGTGGGTCTTTTTCACTGTGCTGGCTACTTGCTGAGTGGTATTTATAGCTTTTAGATCTAAGATACTCTTTTGTATTATTAATGGGTTATTTTACTAATTAAAGTTTTCAGAGAAATAATGCTTTGGTTATTTTCTCCCAATTTTAGGTGTAGATGATCATATTGTACGTTTTGACAATCTTATGAATCAAAAAGAAGATAAACTGAGACAGAGATATCGTGATACCTATGATGCTGTTTTATGGCTAAGAAATAACAGAGACAAATTTAAGCAAAGAGTCTGTGAGCCCATAATGCTCACGGTAAGAAATTTGTTCATCTTAGTAATATCGGTTAGTTTTATTATTATAATCATTGTAGATTTTGTTGTTTTAAGAATTCTTAGTCTTATTAACACCGTAGTTTTCTGTTAGTAGATTTGTGGCATCTGGTATGCTGCTGAATCTGCACCCTTTTTAAAGGGTCTTTGATAATAAACCTATGAACTGTTTCTTGATACAAGTATGAAACTGGCAGCTTCTTTTTTTTTTTTTTTTTTAATTTTTTTATTACTTTATTTCTCATGTGTTCCCCATCCTGAACCCTCCTCCCTCCTCCCTCCCCATACCATCCCTCTGGGTCATCCCAGTGCACCAGCCCCAAGCATCCAGCATCGTTCATTGAACCTGGACTGGCATCTCGTTTCATACATGACATTTCACATGTTTCAATGCCATTCTCCCAAATCTTCCCACCCTCTCCCTCTCCCACAGAGTCCAAAAGCCTGTTCTATACATCAGTGTCTCTTTTGCTGTCTCGTATACAGGGTTATCGTTACCATCTTTCTAAATTCCATATATATGCGTTAGTATACTGTATTGGTGTTTTTCCTTCTGGCTTACTTCACTCTGTATAATAGGCTCCAGTTTCGTCCACCTCATTAGAACTGATTCAAATGTATTCTTTTTAATGGCTGAGTAATACTCCATTGTGTATATGTACCACAGCTTTCTTATCCATTCATCTGCAGATGGACATCTAGGTTGCTTCCATGTCCTGGCTATTATAAACAGTGCTGCGATGAACATTGGGGTACACGTGTCTCTTTCCCTTCTGGTTTCCTCAGTGTGTATGCCCAGCAGTGGGATTGCTGGATCATAAGGCAGTTCTATTTCCAGTTTTTTAAGGAATCTCCACACTGTTCTCCATAGTGGCTGTACTAGTTTGCATTCCCACCAACAGTGTAAGAGGGTTCCCTTTTCTCCACACCCTCTCCAGCATTTATTATTTGTAGACTTTTGGATCGCAGCCCTTCTGACTGGTGTGAAATGGTATCTCATAGTGGTTTTGATTTGCATTTCTCTGATAATGAGTGATGTTGAGCATCTTTTCATGTGTTTGTTAGCCATCTGTATGTCTTCTTTGGAGAAATGTCTATTTAGATCTTTGGCCCATTTTTTTATTGGGTCATTTATTTTTCTGGAGTTGAGCTGTAGGAGTTGCTTGTATATTTTTGAGATTAGTTGTTTGTCAGTTGTTTCATTTGGTATTATTTTCTCCCATTCTGAAGGCTGTCTTTTCACCTTGCTAATAGTTTCCTTTGATGTGCAGAAGCTTTTAAGTTTAATTAGGTCCCATTTGTTTATTTTTGCTTTTATTTCCAATATTCTGGGAGGTGGGTCATAGAGGATCCTGCTGTGATGTATGTCAGAGAGTGTTTTGCCTATGTTCTCCTCTAGGAGTTTTATAGTTTCTGGTCTTACGTTGAGATCTTTAATCCATTTTGAGTTTATTTTTGTATATGGTGTTAGAAAGTGTTCTAGTTTCATTCTTTTACAGGTGGTTGACCAGATTTCCCAGCACCACTTGTTAAAGAGATTGTCTTTAATCCATTGTATATTCTTGCCTCCTTTGTCAAAGATAAGGTGTCCATATGTGCGTGGATTTATCTCTGGGCTTTCTATTTTGTTCCATTGATCTATATTTCTGTCTTTGTGCCAGTACCATACTGTCTTGATAACTGTGGCTTTGTAGTAGAGCCTGAAGTCAGGTAGGTTGATTCCTCCAGTTCCATTTTTCTTTCTCAAGATCGCTTTGGCTATTCGAGGTTTTTTGTATTTCCATACAAATTGTGAAATTATTTGTTCTAGCTCTGTGAAGAATACTGTTGGTAGCTTGATAGGGATTGCATTGAATCTATAAATTGCTTTGGGTTGTATACTCATTTTCACTATATTGATTCTTCCAATCCATGAACATGGTATATTTCTCCATCTATTAGTGTCCTCTTTGATTTCTTTCACCAGTGTTTTATAGTTTTCTATATATAGGTCTTTAGTTTCTTTAGGTAGATATATTCCTAAGTATTTTATTCTTTCCGTTGCAATGGTGAATGGAATTGTTTCCTTAATTTCTCTTTCTGTTTTCTCATTATTAGTGTATAGGAATGCAAGGGATTTCTGTGTGTTGATTTTATATCCTGCAACTTGACTATAATCATTGATTAGTTCTAGTAATTTTCTGGTGGAGTCTTTAGGGTTTCCTATGTAGAGGATCATGTCACCTGCAAATAGTGAGAGTTTTACTTCTTCTTTTCCAATTTGGATTCCTTTTATTTCTTTTTCTGCTCTGATTGCTGTGGCCAAAACTTCCAAAACTATGTTGAATAGTAATGGTGAAAGTGGGCACCCTTGTCTTGTTCCTGACTTTAGAGGAAATGCTTTCAATTTTTCACCATTGAGGATAATGTTTGCTGTGGGTTTGTCATATATAGCTTTTATTATGTTGAGGTATGTTCCTTCTATTCCTGCTTTCTGGAGAGTTTTTATCATAAATGGGTGTTGAATTTTGTCAAAGGCTTTCTCTGCATCTGTTGAGATAATCATATGGTTTTTGTTTTTCAATTTGTTAATGTGGTGTATTACATTGATTGATTTGTGGATATTGAAGAATCCTTGCATCCCTGGGATAAAGCCCACTTGGTCATGGTGTATGATCTTTTTAATGTGTTGTTGGATTCTGATTGCTAGAATTTTGTTTAGGATTTTTGCATCTATATTCATCAGTGATATTGGCCTGTAGTTTTCTTTTTTTGTGGGATCTTTGTCAGGTTTTGGTATTAGGGTGATGGTGGCCTCATAGAATGAGTTTGGAAGTTTACCTTCCTCTGCAATTTTCTGGAAGAGTTTGAGCAGGATGGGTATTAGCTCTTCTCTAAATTTTTGGTAGAATTCAGCTGTGAAGCCATCTGGACCTGGGCTTTTGTTTGCTGGAAGATTTTTGATTACAGTTTCAATTTCCGTGCTTGTGATGGGTCTGTTAAGGTTTTCTATTTCTTCCTGGTCGAGTTTTGGAAAGTTGTACTTTTCTAAGAATTTGTCCATTTCATCCTCGTTGTCCATTTTATTGGCATATAATTGTTGATAATAGTCTCTTATGATCCTTTGTATTTCTGTGTTGTCTGTTGTGATCTCTCCATTTTCGTTTCTAATTTTATTGATTTGATTTTTCTCCCTTTGTTTCTTGATGAGTCTGGCTAATGGTTTATCAATTTTATTTATCCTTTCAAAGAAGCAGCTTTTGGCTTTGTTGATTTTTGCTATGGTCTCTTTTGTTTCTTTTGCATTTATTTCTGCTCTAATTTTTAAGATTTCTTTCCTTCTACTAACCCTGGGGTTCTTCATTTCTTCCTTTTCTAGTTGCTTTTAGGTGTAGAAACTGGCAGCTTATTGACCAAGAATCATGTATAAACTTGGTTATCTGGTTCCTTTGGCAATTGCTATTTTTTGGTTATAATAGGCAATGTAGTAAATTCTGCCAAAGAGGTAGAAAACTTCTGTATATATGCTACTGATAAGGGGGTACCCGACAGGACAAACAAGAAAATCATCTGCTACAAAAATGAAGCATTCTGAGGATTCTGAGAGTCAAAACCAACAATTTATTGACCTCATAAACATTTGATAGGTCTTATTGGTAACCATGGGTCATCAAGAATAGGGCAAGCTGTATTTGGTAAATTATTTAATCAAGTGTGGGTGTGGATTTAATAGGAAGATTTCCATCTAAAATATTTAAAATAGTAAGTTGGGCTATGAGAAGGAATGGGAAAAAAAAAAAAAAAAAAACACCATTCTTTGCTAATATGTTAGACATTAAAACTTACCCCAAAACAATAAAAGGATCATTTTTACTAGATGACTCTTTCTTAACTTTGGGAAAGAATTCATTGCAGATCCTTGCAGGATTCATGACAAGTTCTGTTTTCTGTAACTCCTGTTTATAATATGCTTTATTCAAAATCATTTCATATAGTTCTTTGTCTTTTATTAGAGCGTGCACTGTATTAGCAAAATTAGTGGGCATAATACTGTGTTCGCTTTTTGCTCAAATATGTATTATTAGAATATTTTTGCCAGATCAGGAAGGGAATACCTCTTTTGGATGCAGACATTATTATTTTTATTAATCTAGTAAGGATTGAAAGAAAACACAAGAAAAAAATACGTGACTCTTAGTATAATAAATTATAATACAAGTGTTATTTTCAACAGATTTTTTATTAAAATGCCAACCTCAAAATACTGTCATCTTCTTGCCACTTGATTTCCTGATAGTAGTCAGTCACCAAGTCAGATTACTAGCTGGCATGTATTTACTTTTTAAATTACATTTGAGTCTGAGATAAAGGGAGATACTCGGTTATTTTATCCTTTCCTGGAACAACCTTTTACCTTTCCTACCACCTCCTTCCAGCAGTATCCTGCCCACACTTAACTCTACCTCCAAAGGCCTTAAAGTGTTGCCACAGGTCTCTATTTACTAATATAAGGGGGCATTTATGATAAGTTCATGAATTTTAAAACAGATTACAGGATAGATATTAGGTTTCATTTTTTAAAAATAGCGAAACAGGAGTCTGCCATTAACTACCAGAACATCTTGGAGTGCTACACCTCCTATGGGTACCTGTCTATGTCTTAGTACTTTGTGAAGACATTGCTTTGAAGAACTTTGCCAAATATTTTCTTCACCAATCTCGTAAGGAATAAGAGCTCCCTAAAAAGCTGATCAAGGTGTGAAACCAACAGGGTGGCCAAATCTTCCTTCAGGATATCAGCAGTGGAGTGTGTATACACTTGGAAAAAATTGTCAATTACTACAGGAAATGCAGAAACTGACCAGTGACAAGAATGACCCCTACTTATGTGGCTTCTTTGAGATTCATTACCTAAACAAGCAGGTGAAATTCATCCAAGAGTTGGATGTCCATGTAACCAGTTTACAGAATGTGTGGGCCCCAGAGTCTAATATGGCAGAAAATCTCTGATAAGTGTATCCTGGGGGAGAATGAGAGCTAAGTCCTAGGTTAGCATATCTATTAAAAAAAAAAATTTCCTTTGGTGATATTGGGGTTACTTTATCCACTTTATTTTTTTTTCATTTGTTCCATTCCTTCCAACAAAGTAGTTTGATACCAAAAAATTTGTGGAACAGTAGACATTTAATGTCTATAGCATTTATGTCTGTGTAACAATATTTTATATGGCTGTGATTTTTTTTTCTGTTTGCTTGTGTATCAGTTTTCCCATGTTTCTATACTGATCGATATTCTGTCATTTCAAGTAATACTGACCAACAATTTATGTGACAAACATGGTACTAATTTTTTAATATTATTTCTTTTAATCCACTTTTAGTCCCATGAAATATAAACTGTTTTACTCTACCCATTTTACAGATGAAGTAACTAAAGCTTTCAGAGATTTAGGTGGTACTTGATCAAGATCAGGATAGGAATGGAAGTGACATCTGTTGGATCCTAGAGCCCTGGCTCTTGAGCTATTGATATCTTAGTATTTTCCATAGCACTGAGCCTCACATGCAGAAATCTCTATTAGTCAGTATTTTTAAAATAAGTGATTAAGTTTATGCTCTTGTAGTATAAACCTAAGACCTAAGGTTTCTCTTGAAAGCACTAATGAGTGAGTGAGTGAAGTCGCTCAGTCGTGTCTGACTCTTTGTGACCCCATGGACTATAGCCTACCAGGCTCCTCTGTCCATGAGATTTTCCAGGCAAGAATACTGGAGTGGGTTTCCATTTCCTTCTCCAGAAGATCTTCCCAACCCAGGGATTGAACCCAGGTCTCCCACATTGTAGGCAGAGTTACAATTAAACCATTGCAAGTTTTTTTCATTAGTCTCAAAATTTTATTTAGGCCTTTGTATTTTTATAACTAATTAGTTTTTGCCATGGATAGTATGAATTTCTCTTAAAGACAATATGCATTAGGTGCTGTTAAAGTCTTAGCTTTTGCTTTACTATGTATGGACAGTAAATTAAACAGATGTTTCAAGATGTTGACTCTTCAATACCAAACTTCTTTTTTAATCTTTTTTCTCAAGGATTGAATTTTAACCTAATTAAATAAATCTAAGTTAGATATAGTTACATTCTAGTAATCAGTTTGGGTTTCATGAAAATCAGCTTTTCTTTTTGTTTTGTTTAGATAAATATGAAAGATAATAAAAATGCCAAATACATTGAAAATCATATTCCATCAAATGACCTGAGAGCTTTTGTGTTTGAAAATCAAGAAGATATGGAGGTTTTCCTCAAAGAGGCAAGTATTAACCAGCATAATATTTTAACTCACTTCACACTTATTTTCCAGTGCTTGAGTTTTTAACTTCAATCTGGAGCAAAAAATGATAATGACCTATTTTACCAGCAATAACTCTTATGTAAAATCATTCAAATTCACTAATTTCTTTTTTGTGCCATTACTGAGGATTGAATTTGTTTTACAAAAGGACAAACAGCCCATAATTCCATCTGTAACATATTTTGAAATTATGATTTGGAATTAATATGAAGTAATTCTGTCACATTAAGAAAAAGAAACATCTTAATGATAAGCCTTTGGTCTTGGACATCCTTTTTGGAAATGTATTGGAATGAACTCAGTTTTTCTTTGGAGAGGGAAATAATATAATATTGCTTCTTATTATAAATAAAACATCTGCACTTCCCTGATGGTCCAGTGGGTAAGACTGTACTTCCAGTGCGGGGAGTACAGGTTCAGTTCCTGGTTGGCGAATTGAGGTCCCATGGGCTGCATGGTGCACCCAAATAAATGAAACTTTAAAAAGAGTGAGAATCCTATGTCTGACTAGAAAAACACCACTGACCAAGAATCTAAGCCACTAGAAACCAGCATGGCTCAAACTTTGAATTCTGGCTTTGCTGCTGTTTTCAAAAACTCAGTGCTTTGTATCTTAATTTCTTCACTGTAAAATGGAGATAATATCTACTTCAAAATATGGTCATGATGATTAAATAAATTATTAAATGAAAAAGTTAAGAGCAGTGTTAGGTACTGTAGTTTTCACTGTATAATATTAATATATATTGTGAGCTATGTATGTTACTGTCTTGTCAGTAAGATTTCTTTTTCCTTTTGCAATATGCCTTCTACTTTTTAAAAAACCCTGGAAAGATGAACTTTTTCTAGTAAGTCTAAGTAAGGACAGGACCCTGAATCAGCTTAAGTGGTCCTCTGTTTCTCTGGTACCCAAGTTACTGGGGAAAATCTTTACTTTCTTTGACTTTCACTATATTGACCGCCTTCTGGTTTGGGAGTTGGCAAGGAATATGAATATATGATGACCAGATAAAAAGGCTGAATCTACAGAAGTATAAAATGGATTCCAAAAAGTTAAGCATTTGTGTAGTTAGAGCTATTTAAGTCTAAACAGTTGGGTTCTTGACCTGATGTCACTGAAAAAGTAGTTTACTTGGATTATAAGTCTGTGAGACATGGTACAGTGTGAAGGGCCTGGAGTCAGGTGTAATTAGATGTTTTCTGTTTTCTAAATTATCAGCTTAGCCTACACTGAGTAACTGGATTTGCCTCAAAAACTCATGCTTCCTCTGTGCTAAGAATTTGAACCATATAATAAGACATTTGTGTCCACCTCTTTTGTGACCCCATGACTGTAGCCACCAGGCTCCTCTGTTCATGGGATTTCCCAGGCAAGAATACTGGAGTGGGTTGCCATTCCCTTCTCTAGGGGATCTTCCCAACTAAGGGATCAAACCTGTGTCTCCTGCATCTCCTGCATTGGCAGGTGCATTCTTTTACCACTGAACCACCAGGGAAGCCCCAATAATATGACATAGGTTCCAGGAAATTTGACCTTTTATTTTTCTTGTATTATGAGAACTATCCATTGTATCTCATTATTAGGACTAGAACTGCTTGTATGTGTGATTTTTTGTGTGTGTATATTTTAAATTATGAAGTTTATTGTATGTAATCTCCTCATGTAATTATGTCTTCTAGAATACCATTTCCCATCCTTTGGTAACTTACAAACCAGTTGCTCAACTGTGTTGTTGTTCAGTCACTCAATTGTGTCAGACTCTTTGTGAACCCATGAACTGCAGCACACCAGGCTTCCCTGTCCTTCGTTGTTTGCCAGAGTTTGCTTAAACCCATTTCCATTGAGTCGGTGATGCCATCCAGCCATCTCATCCTCTGTGGTCCCTTTCTCCTACAGCTTCCAATCTTTCCCAGCATCAGGGTTTTTCCCGTGAGTCAGCTCTTCCTATCAGGTGGCCAGAGTATTGGAGTTTCAGCTTCAGCATCAGTCCTTCCAGTGAACGTTCAGGAATGATTTCCTTTAGGATTGTCTGGTTTGATCTTGCAGTCTAAGGGACTCTCAAGAGTCTTCTCCAACACCACAGTTCAAAGGCATCAGTTCTTTGGCACTCAGCCTTTTTTATTGTCCAGCTCTCACATCTGTACATGGCTACTGGAAAAACCAGAGCTTTGACTATATGGACCTTTGTCATCAAAGTAATGTCTTTGCTTTTCATTACACTGTCTAGCTTTGTCATAGCTTTTCTATCAGGGAGCAAGCGTCTTTTAATTTCATGGCTGCAGTCACCATTTTCAGTGATTCTGGAGCCCAAGAAAATAAAATCCGTCTCTGTTTTTGTTGTTTCCCATCTATTTGCCATGAAATGATGGTATTAGATGCCATGATCTTAGTTTTTTGAATGTTGAATTTTAAGCCAGCTTTTTCATTCTCCTCTTTCACCTTCATCAAGAGGCTCTTTAATTCCTCTTTGCTTTCTGCCATTAAGGTGGTGTCATCTTCATATCTTTATTGATATTTCTCCTAGCAATCTTGATTTCAGGTTATGCCTTATGCAGCCTGACATTTTGCATCACGTACTCTGCGTAGGGGTTAGATAAGCGGGGTGACGGCATTACAGCCTTGATTTACTCCTTTCCCAATTTTGAACCATTCTGTTGTTCCATATCTGGTTCTCACTATTGCTTGACCTGCATACAGGTTTCACAGGAGTCAGGCAAGGCAGTCTGGTATTCCCATCTCTTGAAAAATTTTCCACAGTTTGTTGTGATCCACAGAGTCAGAGGCTTCAGCATAGTTGGTGAAGCAGTAGATGTTTTTTTGGAACTCTCTTGCTTTTTCTATGATCCAGTAGATGTTGGCAGTTTGATCTCTGGTTTCTTTGCTTTTTCTAAATCCAGCTTGTTGTACATCTGGAAGTTCTTGGTTCACATACTGTTGAAGCCTACCTTGAAGGATTTTGAGCATTACCTTGCAAGCATGTGAAATGAGTGCAATTGTGCAGTAGTTTCAACATTATTTGGACTTGCGTTTTTTGAGGATTGGAATGAAAACTGACCTTTTCCAGTCCTGTGGCCACTGCTGAGTTTTCCAGATTTGCTGACATATTGAGTGCAGCACTTTAACAGCATCATACTTTAGGCTTTGAAATAGCTTAGCTGGAATTCCATCACCTCCACTAGCTTTGTTCGTAATGATGCTTCCTAAAGCACATTTGACTTCGCACTCCAGGATGTCGAGCTCTAGGGAGTGATCACACCATCGTGGTTATCTGGGTCATGAAGATCTTTTTTGTACAGTTCTTCTTTGTACTCTTGTCTATGTGTCTGACTCTGCAACCTCATGGACTGTACAGTCCATGGAATTCTCCAGGGCAGAATACTGGAGTGGGTAGCCGTTCCCTTCTCCAAGGGATCTTCCCAGGTCATCCACATTGCAAGTAGATTATTTACCAGCTGAACCACACGGGAAGCCCATGTTCTTGCCACCTCTTCTTAATATCTTCTGCTTCTGTTAGGTCTATACTGTTTCTGTCCTTTATTGTGCCCATCTTTGCATGAAATGTTCATTGGTATCTCCAGTTTTCTTGAAGAGATCTCTAATCTTTACCATTCTATTGTTTTCCTCTGTTTCTTTGCATTGTTCACTTAAAAGGCTTTCTTATCTCTCCTTACTGTTCTTTGGAACTCTGCATTCAGATGGGTGTATCTTTGCCTTTTTCCTTTGCCTTTCACTTCTCTTCTTTACTCAGCTATTTGTAAGGCCTCCTCAGACAACCATTTACCTTCTTGCATTTCTTTTTCTTGGGGATGGTTTTGGTCACCACCTCTATACAGTGTGACGAACCTCCGTCTATAGTTCTTCAGGCAGGAGACTGCCTGCCTGAAGATCTAATCCCTTCCATCTGTTTGTCACTTCTACTCTATAATCGTAAGGAATTTGATTTAGGAAGTACTTGAGTAGCCTAGTGGTTTCCCTATGTTCTTCAGTTTAAGTCTGAATTTTGCAATAAGGAGTTCATGATGTGAGCCACAGTTAGCTCCTTGTTTTGTTTTTGCTGACTGTATAGAGCTTCTCCATCTTCGGCTACAAAGAATATAAACAGTCTGATTTCTATATTGACCATCTGGTGATGTCCATGTGTAGAGTCTTCTCTTGTGTTGTTGGAAGAAAGCGTTTGCTATGACCAATGTGTTCTCTTGGTAAAACTGTTAGCTTTTGCCCTACTTCATTTTGTATTACAGGACCAAACTTGCCTGTTACTCCAGGTATCTCTCGACTTCCTACTTTTGCATTCCAGTCCCCTATGATGAAAAGGACATCTTTTTTGTGTGTGTGTGTGTGTTCTAGAAGGTCTTGTAGATCTTCAGCTTAGGCTTCTTCAGCATTAGTGTTTGGGGCATAGACTTGGATTACTGTGGTATTGAATGGTTTGCCTTGCAGACAAACAGATCATTTTGTCATTTTTGAGATTGCACCCAAGTACTACATTTCAGTCTCTTTTTTTGACTGTGAGGGCCACTCCGTTCTTTCTAAGGGATTCTTGCTCACAGTAGTAGATATAATGTTCATCTAAATTAAATTTGCCCATTCCTGTCCATTTTAGTTCAGATTTCTAAAATGCCGATGTTCATTCTTGCCATCTTCTGTTTGACCACTTCCAATTTACCTTGATTCGTGGAGCTAACATTCCAGGTTTCTGTGTAATACTGTTCTTTAGAGCAGCGGACTTTACTTTCACCACCAGACACATCCACAACTGGGCATTGTTTCCACTTTGGCTCAGCTTCTTCATTCCTTCTGAAGCTATTTCTCTCCTCTCCTCCAAACTGGAGAACACCTATTCCAAAGAAGTTCTGAGTCACTGCTGCAAAAGTTCTAGGTCCCACAACAGACTTCCCAACCTGGGGATCCAACAAAGGGATTGAGAATCCCCAGGGAATTTGACTTTGAAGGACAGTGGGATTTGATTACAGACTTCCGTAGGACTGGGAAACAGACACACTTGGAGGACACAAGCAAAATCTTGTGCACACCAGGACCCAGGAAAAAGCAGTGGTGATGCCACAAGAGACTGAGGCAGACTTAACCTTACGTGTGTTTGGGAGCCTGGCAGAGGCATAGGTCAATGGTGGCCTACCGCTGGGTTGGGGGCTCTGACTGCAACATTCCTGGGAGGCAGGGCATGCTGGCATAAGTCCTTTTGAAGGAGGTTGCCATTACTGCCATTACCCCTACCATAGTTTGCCCTCAGGCCACAATACAGGGAGGGAACACAGCCCCATCAGTCATGACTTATATAGTGTCAGTTGCTCAGTCGTGTCTGACTCTTTGCAACCGCATGGTCTGTCCACGGAATTCTCCAGGCAAGGATACTGGAGTGGGTTGCCATTCCCTTCTCCAGGGGATCTTCCTGACCCAGAGATCAAACGTGGGTCTCCTGAATTGCAGGCAGATACTTTACCATATGAACTACCAGTGAAGTCCAAATACATGAAGAAGAAAAAGCACTTCCTCATATAGTAGAATACCAACTAATAAATACAGAAAGAACAATTAGAATCATTAATGGTTCTTAAACCTATTAGGTAGTTCCATGAGCAACAGAGTATTTTTAGTCTCTCCACATACATAATTACAAACAGAAAAGTAGTTGACAGATCTTTTTGTTCTTTTTCAATCTTTTACGTCTTTATTGTGCTTCACTACATTGTCTAGCTCTTCTAGGACAATGCTGAAAAAAAAGTGGTAAGATTTGATATCTCTACTTGTTCCCAAGCGTAGGGGGGAAGCACTTAATAATCCACAATTAAGTACTATGTCTGCTGTATGCTTATCATAGATGCCCTTTATCACATTGAGGAAGTTTCCTTCTGTTCCTAGTTAGCTGAAAATTCTGAGATAATCTTATGGCTTTTGTACTGTATTCTGACAATACAGTAAGTTAGACTGATGTAGCATTCAGAGTCAACCAATCTCATATTCCTGGGATAAACTTGACTGGGTCGTGTATAGTGTTTATATATTGCTAGATTCTGTTTACTAATATTTTGTTAAGGATTTTTGTGTATGTGTTCAGGAGGGATATTGTAGTGTTTTTGTCAGGATTATACTGGAATCATAAAATGACTTGGGAAGTATCCCGTCCTTCTGTGTTCTGAAAAGGAGTCTTGGTGTTACTGCTTCCTTATCTGTTTGATAGACTTTATCAGTGAAAATAATAAAAGAAATGTACTTTCTGTGAAAACACATAGCTATTAATATCACCACACTAAAAAGTTTTTTTTATGAGTACCATTAAATATCTAGTGAGTGTTCAATTTTTTGATTATCCCATGAATGCCAGTAAGAATAATATCATAACTTTAGAAATCTTCATTGAAAGTATGTGGTAATTAAAGTAGTATTTTATTTTCCTTGTATTAAGGTTCGTGACAATAAAAAATTAAGAGTAAATGCTGTTATTGCTCCTAAGAATTCATACGCAGACAAAGCGCCTTCAAGATCTTTGAATGACCTGAAGTAAGTCTTAAAATAGTATTAGAACTAAGCTGTTTTTTTTGAATATTGAGTCATCATTTATCTCTTATTAAATATATTTAAATTATCTCTCTTTCACACAAATATATTTGTTACAGGCTGTATTATTCCCTTTTAGGATCTCTTCTTAAGTCTAAAAAGGCAAAATCTAGGCCCAGGAACAGATGGTGGCATTCTTAGTATATGATGGTGATTTTTCAAATCATTGGAATAATATTGGACTATTTAGTGAGCTCTTAAAATAGTTGGTTAGTTATTGGGGAAATAGAAGGATAAATCACTTCATAATGTAAAAGTAATTTCCAGAAGGATCAAATGGAAATACTACAGTTATAAAACCTACTACAAGTAAATAAACTCTTAACTCTGTATAAAAGCAATGGTAGAAACCACAAAAGAAGAGATTAATAGTTTGTAATTATAAATATTAAACTTATTAGGAAATAAAATCACTTAAGTGATTAACTTCCTGTACCATCATTCATTTATATTTTATTTATTGTTTATTCACTTGTCAACTATGAGATTTTTTTTTAATGCTGTTTTAAGAATAAAATCCTAAAAGTTGCTTTTCCTTGCAGACAGTATGGATTTTTCTCTTATTTGCGAGAGTTATTTGATGCCCCTGACCCTGTCATGAGTTACCTTTGCTGCCAGTATCACATTCATGAAGTTCCTGTAGGAACTGAAAGAACCAGAGAAAAAATTGAACGGGTAAGAAAATACTGAATCAGTACCAAAAATGTAGTTTCGTTAAAACTTCTTAAAGGCAAGGAAAACTTGTGAGAAATTTAAAGAAACGTGTCATTGTTTTTAACTAAACAGGAATTACCTGGATATTTTACATTTCTAATATTACATAGGACAATGAATGTTGACCAATACTTTATGACAGTAAGGATGTGGAGTTACCTAAATAAATACTTAATACCTGTAGGGTAACTAAATTAAAGCCTGAAAAGAGACACCTGACTCTCTTATTGAATTCTGCTTTGCTTGACAGACATTTGTTCAAACATTAATGGTTTATTCATTTAAATTCTTGTATTCTAGATTATTTTTCAGACAGATTATACTTTAGGATGGTAGGCTAGGATATAGAACTGTTCTGGTAAGCCCTCCCCTTAAAGTTCCATTTAAGATTATCTCATAAGTGAATGATCACTCTTAAGAGGATCTCCTTCTCTTACCTGACAGAGCCACCTAAACTCTTAGGTTCCTGTGTTCTGCCGATGCTTTGAGTTTTCTTCTCCTTACCAATAGTCTCCAAGACTCCAAACCACCTTCAGTGCTTTAATCATAGGCAGAAACAGTGAAGAAGTCTTTCTAGAACAGGTTTTTCCATAATACTAAGTTACCATGTTAATACTGCTTATATGCATTTACAGACCTAACTGCTATTTATAATACTGAATTTATTAGAGAATGTGTTTTAAGTTTTTAACAGCCAGTCTACAAGTATCCCTAGGATATTCATTTGTAGTCTGGCGCTTTTGTATACCTCATTAACAAAAGATAGAAATGGGGCCCCATTACTAACCCATTTTGCGAAGACAAGCAAATTATTAAGTTGCATATCATATTATGGTGATCATTTGGGGAAACCAGGAAAATAGAACTCTCCATGTGTGTGTACCCCTCTTTAATACTCATTGATGGGGTTTGAAAAAAGACAATATACACAGACCTTCCAATTTCTGTCATAACTTCACAGGTAGGTAGGGTGCTACCTCTTAAGGTTAGGATAGTAGGCATTCTTTACTATTGCAGAAAGACTAGAAAATTTGCTAAGGGCTTTCATAGCTTTACTCTGGTGCAAAAAGGGATAGTACTGCACTTGGAAAATCCTTTCACTTTTTGAACAGTTCTTCAAGTTGAAATATTTTTACATGCTTACTTTTTAACATTCTGTTTAGGTCACCTAGAGAGCTTTAACTCTACTGTCTCTACTAGAAAAAAGAACATGGTACATAGAAAAGCAAAGTCAGACACCTAGTAAAGCCCTTAACATTGTCTTGGCCATCTTTCAGAAAATACAAACCTGCACTGAGGAAATTTACTATCTAAACATTTCATGTCTACCTCCTAACAACAATGGTCATATTTTCTCCCTTAGAAAAAAAATAACATTCTTTAGTGTAAGTTTTGCTTTATTATCAAATTCTGACATTTAGACTCTGTAAATGATTATTTTCATGACACGTGGTGGGAAGGCTAGCGTCATGTGGGCTCTTCTTTCATTTCAAATTACTGAACATTTGTGGGTGCCAGTTTATACCCTGTTAAGCTAAGTATGCTTAAATATGTCATATCTCGTCACTTAGATTGTAAACTTCTGCAGAGAAACAAGCCACAAGAATACTGGTAGTAAACCTTTAGAGACTGGAAAAAACGACATTAAAGCAGCCTATTCTTTATAAATATACAGAATGTTACGATGTTTAGAATGTGCGTAGTTTATGAAACTCCTTAATAAATTCTTGAGAGAAAAACTCTCCCCCAAAATGCAAAAAGAAGTCTTTGAAATCCTTGAAAAGCATGTGCATTAAGTATTCCCCAAGTATATAGGAATTAAATATGAGTATGTATCTTTGAACAATATAACTAAGGGGAAGGGAGAGTAAATGTATTAGTTGAGATAACAGACTTCATTCTGCTGCGCAACTGACTCCCCAGAAGTACACCTACTTGGGAGAAATTGTATAGTGAAGTAGAAGTGTAGCCAACTTTGGTAGTTGTTTCCGTTTTCTCCCAGTTCTCTTCCTTAGTGTTATTTTCAAATAATAACCTGAAATTTATCACTCACCTTTTTAGAGATGTTGGATTACATTTCTTTTAAAAAATGAAAATAAATCTAATATATTTTGATCTAAAAATCACTTGATCTGTATTTTTAATTCTTTAGTCCTTTTTTTTTTTAATGTTACAATTATTCTTGTGCTTAGTCGCTCAGTCATGTCTGACTCTCTGTGACTCCATGTACTGTAACTCACTTAGGCTTCTCATGGGGGTTCTCCAGGCAAGAATACTGGAGTGGGTTGCCACGCCCTCCTCCAGGAGATCTTCCCAACCCAGGGATCAAACCCAGCTCTCCTGCATTGCAAGCAGATTCTTTACGTCTGAGCCACCAGGGAAGCCCCATCCAATAATTCTTAGATGTCTACTAAATGTTTATTTTACATTATAGGTAATACAGGAAACCCGATTAAAACAAATTTATACAGCAGAAGAAAAGTATGTGGTGAAAACTTCTTTTTATTCAAACAAAGTCATTTCAAGTAACACATCCCTAAAAGTAGCTCAGTTTCTCACAGTCACCGTGGATCTAGAGCAAAGACGACACTTAGAAGAACAGCTAAAGGTTGGTCACTTTATTTTACGGTGTTGTGTTAGTTTCTGGTATGCAGCAGCCTGAGTCAGTTATAATCTTTTTCATTGTGGTTTGATACAGGATATTGAATATAATTCCCTGTGCTATACAGTAGGACCTTGTTGTTTATCCATTCTGTATATAATAGTTTGCATCTGTTAATTCCCAACCCTAATCCATCTGACCCTACCTCACCCTTTTGCTTGGCAACTACAAATCTGTTCTCTGCATCCAAGTCTGGTTAAGAAATTTGTGTCACATTTTAGAATGTGCATAGAAGTGATATGGTATTTGTTTTTCTGACTTACTTAACCTAGTATATTGTTGTAGATAGCATTACTTCATTCTTTTATGGCTAAGTATTATTTCATTGAATATACCATTCATTGAATACACCAAAGGTACATTGAATGTACCGTTCTTTATCCATTCACCTGTTGATGGACATAGATTGTATCCATGTCTTGGCTGTTGTAAATAGTGCTGCTGTGAACATTGGGGTGCATGTTTCTTTTCAAATTATAGTTTTGTCTGCATATATGCCCAGGAGTGGGATTGCTGGACCGTATGGTAACTATTTTTAGTTTTTTGAGGAACCTCCATACTATTTTCCATGATGGCTGAACCAATTTACATTCTCACCAACAGTGTAGGAGGGTTCCCTTTTCTGTGCACCCTCTCCAGCATTTATTATTTGTTTACTTTTTAAAATGATGGCCACTCTGGGTGGTATGAGGCGGTACTCTGTTGTGGTTTCGATTTGCATTTCTCTAATATTATTAGGAATGTGGAGCATTTTTTCATGTGCCTATTGACCATTTGTTTCTCTTCTTTGGATAAATAACTATTTAAGTCTTCTGCTCATTTAGTGTTTGGATTGTTTGTGTTTATGTTACTGAGCTGTTTAGTATATTTTGGAAATTAAGTCCTTCTCAGTCACATCCTTTGCAAATATTTTTTTCCAGTCCATAGGTTGTCTTTTTGTTTATGGTTTCCTTTACTGTGTAAAACTTGTAAGTTTGATTAAGTCCATTTGTGGTTTTTTTTGCTTTTATTTGTGTTGTCTTGGGAGATTGACTTAAGAAAACATTGGTATGATTTATGTCAGAGAATTATGGTGTTAACGTCTTCTATTGAAGTTAAAGATTGGTTTATTTTGATTTGAGTATTTAAAAAGAATATTAACTCAGTTTATAATACTTTAGTCTGTTTTAAATATACTAACAATGTTGCGTATTCCATAGGAAATTAATAGAAAATTGCAAGCAGTAGACTCAGGATTGATTGCCTTACATGAGACAAACAAGCATCTGGAACACAAAGATAATGAACTTAGACAAAAGAAGAAGGAGCTTCTTGAAAGGAAAACGAAGAAAAGACAACTGGAACAAAAAATTAGTTCCAAACTAGGAAGGTATCTTTCAGCCCTTTCTGGGATATGGGTTGGGAGGGTGATACAGATGCACTGTATGGATATTATTAATTATATATACCTTGTAATGACAACACAGTTCCCACCAGCATGCTGTGTAGAGTTTCTCAAACTTAAACCCTTCTACCCAAAACACAGGACAGAGCAGGGGGAATCTTAAGTGTTGTGAATGTTTCTGTTCCTTGATCAGCTGTTTTCATCCCTGGAACCCATTCTGTTCTTCAAAATTATTGAGGACCTTGAGGAAGTTTTGCTTATATGAATTATATCTATTGATATTAACAAAATTAGAAATTAAATTCATTATATGTTAACAAAAAATATTTATGAGAAACAATTTTCCAAACAAAATACATTTAGTAAGAAGAGGGACATTATTTTTACATTTGTAAATCTCTTTGGATGAAGTTAGTTATTTTTTCATAAGTGCTTCTGCATTCACTTGGTTGCGAGATGTTTTGGTTGAAGTATATGAAGAAAATCTGGCCCCACATATATATGCAAGTGGAAAAGGGAGGACTTGTCAGCATACGTATTCTTTAATGTTACATCAAAACTTGCCAAAGTATGGTTTGTTAACGTTTAACTGCAACATGGAATCTAAAATCATTAGTGAAGGAATATACTCTTACATTACCATAGGTGCATCTTTTACCCATGAATGACTTTGTTACATTATGCTAGCTTACTGTGAGATCCCAGGCAGTTGTTCTCAGAGCTGATTGTAAGTTTTGTTTTGAACTTAGATGTTTTGTAGAAACTTGGAATATATAAGATCAGATAAAAGCTGTTATAGTGTGTTCAGTCTAGGGGAGAGGAAAGTGAGTTCCAATTTCAAAGTTTTTCCATGCCCATTTCGGGACACAATGCAGACCTTTTTTGGTGATTGTTCTTTTGTGCTTCTTTCCTATAGAATAAAGATATAGGTATTAAAGACATAATAAATGACAGCTTGAGTACAGTATAAATTTACCTTGATTTAATAGTGTTTCTAAACACATAAGTTGAATATTTAAAATGCTTTTAAAATTTTTGTGTTTTTTTTTTAAAGCAAATTGCCTGTTAACTTTTAAAAGTCAGTAGGGTATGTACGTTGGTTGCTTAAAAGAGGATATATTTGCTGAGTCTTAACTGCCTAGAATTCTTTTCTACATAAACCCTTCACTTTTACCTTCAGTCATCCACAAGTCAACCTTTTACTGTTGTTGGACTGCTGTATTGAACTCATTGTCTGAAACTAAACTTTCTCCTGGTAATGTTGAATTTTGTAGTGAAATAACCTTTCATATCCATTGTCATCCTGGCTGTCTCTTATCTATGGTTACTCTGGAATACTGCAGTGGTGACATGGTTAGTGGTCTCTCCATGACTCATCTCCTCCATTCAGTGCATACAGAATACTGTCATCAAGTTTATCATCTTTTCATGTTCCTGCCCCCTTCAAGATACCTGTGGTGGCTTCCTACCTTTACTGTATGAAATTTAAATATTGCTTTCCTTTAGATTGTCCTTCACGTTTTTCAAAATTGTCTTGCACTCCACACATTCTAATTTCCTCCCTCTCTGCCCCAACACACTCTTCACTCACCATTCAGTCCACTCTCTACAACATCCACTGAACTTGTTTATTCTTTTTTTTATTGCTTCCATCTTTGATTTTTCCCTGTAGTGGAAAGAACTTGGCCTTTGATGTCAAACACATTTTACAACTTAGTATCTGTAATGTTAGGTAACTTAAGTAAACTTCTCAGCCTTAGTGTCTCCATATTAAAAAGCAGAGTATTAACTTTTAGAATTGTACTGTCTTTTCATCATTATTATTTTACCTATTAGATTGCCACAGTTAAGCTCCTTAAGGGAAGGGACTGTTTTTATAAACAGTGCTTATCACTTATGGACCAGACACTATATACTAAGTGTGTTGCATAGTTTGCCTTTTTTTAATCTTCACCAAAGCCCTGCAGAAGTACTATTATTATTTACAGTTTATAGAGGAGGAAACCAAAGCTTAGAAGAGTAGCTTGTTCAGTTATACTGCTCATTGGTGGCAAAGAGGAATTTTAAACCCAACTTTCTGACTCTAGATCCTATACCATTAGCACTAGCATTACCTAGACTATGCTGGGCACTTGATACATCTCAAAAAATAGTTTTCGATCCTGAGTGGTTGCATAAAATGATTAATCAGGAAGCTATCAGTTAACATATGAATAGCATTGCTACATAGACCACAAAGCAGCAGGAAACGTGAGAATTTGGGCTCAATCCTTGTGTTTTCTCTGATTTCTACATCATTATGCATTTCATACAGTTTAAAGCTGATGGAACAGGATACTTGCAATCTTGAAGAGGAAGAACGAAAAGCAAGTACCAAAATCAAAGAAATAAATATTCAAAAAGCAAAACTTGTTACTGAATTAACAAACCTGATAAAGGTAATAAGACATTTTCATTTTAGTCATTTTTTTGTTGTTGGACGTCAATAGTAAAATCTTAGCAAGAGGTTTTTATAGGTAATTTCAGCTTTCTCTGTTTGACATTTCTCTTTATAGATCAGTAAATTGATTAAAAGTACTCATTAAGCTAAATTGTTTTATTCCAAATGACTCAAAGGAGAACTGTTTAAGATTGGAGAGAAGTATCAATCACATTAGAAAAATGTTAAGAAACTATATTGTTGTAAAATAAAACTCATAGAGGTTTTTATTCCTAGAATTGTACTGCTTTACATATACAAAAAGTAGATTTAATTCTTCAAAATACTACAGTGATCTCTGAGAAGAACAAATTAGAATCAGATTATATGGCAACCTCAGCACAGCTACGTATCACAGAGGTAACATTTTTGCTTTTATTTTTATTTTGGGACTTCAGTTTGAAAACTGTGTGTACATGTGTATATATATATCATGCCTTGCAGTGTGCAGTTTTGGGTATGCTGTTTAATTTAGATTTCATGCACTTTGCTGATTAGGACGTAAAATTTGAAACCCTTTGTGTACATTTTTTTATTATTACCACCCTCCCCCATTTAAATAACAAATAGAGTACCTGATTTAGTCATTTGAAAACCAAAATCTTACCATGTCTGCTTTCTTAGCCGATACAAATTATAGTTAGTACTATTGCCAAGAATCAACTAGTAGCTTTTATTGCAGTTTGTGTCCCCTAAACTACAGATGAGTTCCAGTCAACACTCAGAATGGCCTTAGTGTGTGATCCTGGTGATTTCTGTTCTGATAAGTATTGAAACTGTTAATGATAAATATTGAAATGGGGAAGGACAGGGGGTGATGTACTAAGTTAACATAAATTCCAAAGAAGAACAAGCAACAAAATGAGTTCATAAGAGTGACAGTTTTTGAGTCTTTCAAATCCTTTCCCAAAAATAGAAGAGCAACTGGGATACTATGATGACATAACAGCAAGCCCACGGACAATGTATACAACAGACTCAAAAGATGTAGGTGTACTGCAGTATATTCTCAGACTCATCGTCCAGGATTAGCATGAGGCTAGGTTAAGGGCTTAGTCCTTAATAAAACTGCCCTTCAGATGCCACCTGCACTTCTGACCAACTGGTGACTGATTCAAGGGTTCTCATGGCTCCCCCAAGTTCAATAATTGAGTGGCTTACAGAACTGAAGAAAAGGCTGTTCTCAACAATTACAGTTTTATTATATAAACAATACAAATCCCTCCTAGTCAAGAGGCATATAGGGCGGGGAGGGTCCTGCACACAGTTTCTGTGCCCTTTTCTGGTGAAATAATTTGTTGCTCTCCTAGCACATCAGTGTTTAGAATTTTTACCAGGTTCCATTACCTAGGCATGACTGATTCGATCATTGGCCATATGGTTAAACTCGGTCTCTAGCCCTTCTCTCTGCAGTTTAAAAGACTGGGTGGGGATAATAATAAGACTCGATTTGTCTTTCTGGCATTGACTTCCCCCATCCTGAGTCACTCCTTAGCATAAACTCAGACACTCCTATCACTCAGAAAATTCCTAGGATTTTAGAGTCTTCCTCCCAAGAACCAGGGACAAACATCAGTCAAGTTCTGTGTTTTTACAACACCCAATCAGCAGCAGCATCAAGACTGGTATGGTATTAGAAAGTATGTGGTAAGAAACAAAGGGAAAGCTCAAAGAATCCAAAAATTAAGTCACCAGCAGGTTCTCATCTTTTAAGAAAAGAGGCCCCATTTGGTGTGGAAAGCTGAGCAGACCAATTTCAGAGCAGCTGAAACTGGGAGGTGACTTTTAGATTCCAGAAAGGTCAGGTGGTGCTGGGGTGATTCAGGTCCTGTGAACTAGCAACTCACGTGAAACTGCCTTGCAGAACAAAGTTGCTTACTGAGGAGAACTAGAACTACTGGGCAGGCTAAGGAGACAGCAAGCATGTGTTATGTGGGCCGAAGGCTGACACAGTAGCTAAAGGCACAACACTCTTAAACACAGAAGAAGGGAGACAGTGTAAGTAAAACAATATGTTTGCTGACTGTCCTGTAGGTACTATTAGGAAATAAAAGGATACTACCTCAGATTAGATGCTTTGGGAGAGGGAAATGAGAGAGAATTTCAATATTGTTTATAGTAGAACTGAACTGAGTATGTCAAAGATACTCAGGCCACAAGGATATAAGATACTTGTGCATAAATACTCTTTCAAATAAAAATGGAAGGATGTTTAGCATACTTCTACATACATAATCAGAATAAAGACTTCTACACCTGCTGCCTTCCCTAACCTGGCAGGGGAGTCTCCTATCCATATTGTTAGTAGCAGCAGAAACAGTAATATTTTTGAGTTGAACTGATTACTCTGGAGAGTAGAAAGGTTCTTAATTATACTGTCCAGGGAAATAATCTCATTAGCTACTTGTCACACTAGGTTTTCTTACCTGGACATATACACAAACTCCCTCTCTGAAAGGTTTTTCCATACTAATCTTCTTGACTTTATTTTCTATTTCCTCAGCAATATTTTATATCATTGTTTCTCTTTTTTATATGTTAATCTGAAAGTTAGTTAGTAAATGCTTTTTATTTATAATTGTCTTACCAACCCTTTTGTAGGGTTCTCTTCTTTCTTGCACTGTGTTTTGGTAAGTGCTTGTTACTGACTGATCATAGTCACAACTATGCATTTTAAATAGTCAAGAATGATGAGTGAAAGATACAGAGAAGAGTAAGTCTATAGTAGTTCATTTTGTCTTTCATTTGTTCTTTTTTTCTTCTCACGTTTTCTGTCACTTACCACACTTGCTCTTATCTATTCTTCTTGCTGGTCTTCATTTGAAACAAAGGGAGATCATTTCCTTCCTTCTTTTCTTCCCCTCACCCCACTTTGGGGTTTGTCTTTTACCCTGATCGTGGAAAACAAATTCATACACAAAAAAGATTGACACAGAATTTCAGTAGGGGTTGTGTTCATGAAGGAACTTAGGGATAACTAAACACCATTGAGTTTAATAACTTCCTCAAATTATTGGAGGGCAAATAGCAGAAAAGGGATCCAAACCCATTAAACATTTCGAGAGATATGTTATTACCATCTGGAATACTTTTACAAGTTAATAAGCTGACTGCACATAAATACAGATATGGAGGTAGACAGATGGATGAACACGTTACTTAGTTTTTTACTTTGGGCAGGTTTCCTGACCACTCCAAGCGTTTTGTCTTCAGCCTCAGATATTACAATACCTACCTCACTTGCAAGGCTATTGTGATAGTAAGTTTAATAATACATCAAGATGCTTAGTGCGCTCCCTAGCATGAAACATATAATATGAATCTTGATGTAAATCCATATAAGAATTGGAAGTTGTTAAATTTATTTTTTATCCTACGATCAAATTTAGAAGTTGTGCTTTCATCTAATTTTCTTTACCTACCTGCTTGCTACTCTCCCACAAAAACTGAACTTCAGGAAAGACTTTTTTTTTCTATTTAGAGCAGGGCAAAGACTAATAGAGTTTTGCCAAGAAAATGCACTGGTCATAACAAACACCCTCTTCCAACAACACAAGAGAAGACTCTATACATGGACATCACCAGATGGTCAACACCGAAATCCGACTGATTATATTCTTTGCAGCCAAAGATGGAGAAGCTCTATACAGTCAGCAAAAACAAGACCAGGAGCTGACTGTGGCTCAGATCATGAACTCCTTATTGCCAAATTCAGACTGAAATTGCAGAAAGTAGGGAAAACCACTAGACCATTCAGGTATGACCTAAATCAAATCCCTTATGATTATACAGTGGAAGTGAGAAATAGATTTAAGGGCCTAGATGTGATAGACAGAGTGCCTGATGAGCTATGGAATGAGGTTTGTGACACTGTACAGGAGACAGGGATCAAGACCATTCCCATAGAAAAGAAATGCAGAAAAGCAAAATGGCTGTCTGGGGAGGCCTTACAAATAGCTGTGAAAAGAAGAGAAGTGAAAAGCAAAGGAGAAAAGGAAAGATATAAGTATTTGAATGCAGAGTTCCAAAGAATAGCAAGAAGAGATAAGAAAGCCTTCTTCAGCGATCAATGCAAAGACATAGAGGAAAACAACAGAATGGGAAAGACTAGGGATCTCTTCAAGAAAATCAGAGATACCAAAGGAACATTTCATGCAAAGATGAGCTCGATAAAGGACAGAAATGGTATGGACCTAACAGAAGCAGAAGATACTAAGAAGAGATGGTAAGAATACACAGAAGAACTGTACAAAAAAGAGCTTCACGACCCAGATAATCACAATGGTGTGATCACTGACCTGGAGCCAGACATCCTGGAATGTGAAGTCCAGTGGGCCTTAGGAAGCATCACTACGAACAAAGCTAGTGGAGGTGATGGAATTCCAGTTGAGCTATTCCAAATCCTGAAAGATGATGCTGTGGAAGTGCTGCACTCAATATGCCAGCAAATTTGGAAAACTCAGCAGTGGCCACAGGACTGGAAAAGGTCAGTTTTCATTCCAATCCCTAAGAAAGGCAATGCCAAAGAATGCTCAGACTACCGCACAGTTGCACTCATCTCACACGCTAGTAAAGTAATGCTCAAAATTCTCCAAGCCAGGCTTCAGCAATATGTGAACCGTGAACTTCCTGATATTCAAGCTGGTTTTAGAAAAGGCAGAGGAACCAGAGATCAAATTGCCAACATCCGCTGGATCATGGAAAAAGCAAGAGAGTTCCAGAGAAACATCTATTTCTGCTTTATTGACTATGCCAAAGCCTTTGACTGTGTGGATCACAATAAACTGTGGAAAATTCTGAAAGAGATGGGAATACCAGACCACCTGATCTGCCTCTTGATAAATTTGTATGCAGGTCAGGAAGCAACAGTTAGAACTGGACATGGAACAACAGACTGGTTCCAAATAGGAAAAGGAGTACGTCAAGGCTGTATATTGTCACCCTGCTTATTTAACTTATATGCAGAGTACATCATGAGAAACGCTGGACTGGAAGAAGCACAAGCTGAAATCAAGATTGCCGGGAGAAATATCAATAACCTCAGATATGCAGATGACACCACCCTTATGGCAGAAAGTGAAGAGGAACCAAAAAGACTCTTGATGAGAGTGAAAGAGGAGAGTGAAAAAGTTGGCTTAAAGCTCAACATTCAGAAAATGAAGATCATGGCATCCGGTCCTACCACTTTATGGGAAATAGATGGGGAAACAGTGAAAACAGTGTCAGACTTTATTTTTCTGGGCTCCAAAATCACTACAGATGGTGACTGCAGCCATGAAATTAAAAGATGCTTACTCCTTGGAAGGAAAGTTATGACCAACCTAGATAGCATATTCAAAAGCAGAGACATTACTTTGCCAACAAAGGTCCATCTAGTCAAGGCTATGGTTTTTCCTGTGGTCATGTATGGATGTGAGAGTTGGACTGTGAAGAAGGCTGAGCGCCAAAGAATTGATGCTTTTGAACTGTGGTGTTGGAGAAGACTCTTGAGAGTCCCTTGGACTGCAAGGAGATCCAACCAGTCCATTCTGAAGGAGATCAGCCCTGGGATTTCTTTGGAAGGAATGATGCTAAAGCTGAAACTCCAGTACTTTGGCCACCTCATGTGAAGAGTTGACTCATTGGAAAAGACTCTGATGCTGGGAGGGATTGGGGGCAGGAGGAGAAGGGGACGACAGAGGATGAGATGGCTGGATGGCATCACTGACTCGATGGACGTGAGTCTGAGTGAACTCTGGGAGTTGGTGATGGACAGGGAGGCCTGGCGTGCTGCGATTCATGGGGTCGCAAAGAGTCGGACATGACTGAGCGACTGATCTGATCTGATCTATGTATTTTGCTGGGGTGGTGGGGGGGAACCTTTACCAAGTAAACAGTATTATTGCCACTACCATTGTTTACTATTTAATTGATTGAAATAGAATTTGCCAACTTGTATATTAAACTTTGTGAAGACCACTGATGGCTGAACTCCAAATTTGACAAGGAAGCAAGGGAGGAAGGACCAGACCCACACTGCATGATGGATGTGAATAAGATTACATAGGTTTAGTTCCTTTTTTATTTAATCTCCAAAAATACAAAGGATAATGTTTCGGTACTGTGTCTATGAAAATGACTGTGCATCTTATTCACCTTTCTATGCTCAATACCTGATAAAATACTGATATTTAATAGGTTCTCAGTAATTATTTGGTGAAGGAATGAATGGGTCCATGAATAAATGATAACTACATGAAAGGCACTTGGAAAACAAACATCATTTAAAGGTTCTGCTGAGTTTTCTGATATGAAGCCTATTATTGTATATATTGTTTTATTAGAGTGTAATTATACATAGGTTAAACTGTCATAAAAGGGCAATTAAGTTTAAATTTCAAAGCTTTTAGGGATTCAGGAATGCCATATTATTAATGTCCTAATATATTTTGAAGTTTAAGTTCAAACTTGACCTTAGCAATAAAATCAGTCATAATTTGAGATATGGTTTTTGGATGATTTGCTTATTACTATTATCAAAATTCAGTAATATATGTGATATAGTGTGGTGATATTTATTAATAAAAGAGCTCTCTGATTTAACAGTAACATACAAATTTTCCAAATTTTTCTCTTAAAATAGCAACATTTCATTGAGTTGGATGAAAATAGACAGAGATTATTGCAAAAATGCAAGGAACTTATGAAGAGAGCCAGGCAAGTATGTAACCTGGGTGCAGAGCAGACTGTTCCTCAAGAATATCAGACAGTAAGTATAAAAATATATAATGCTATGAGTTAACATATTTAACACAGTATTTTTAAGCTTAAAATGTGTTAGGCATTGTACAGGAGCATGTAAAACATGATCTGCCATAAAAAATGAGATCCCCCTGCCACCATTTTTAAACTGAGTATGCATGTAATTTTGCTCAATGAATTTTTTCTTCATGATACTCAAATGGACACCATTTAGTCTTATTGCTTAGTACCAAAGTTATTCAGATACGGGTATCATTTTGCAAAATTATTTCTACCAAAACATTCATCCAGTAAAAAGCTTTTTTCTCCAAGCACCTTTTTAGGAGAGGTTTGGGAGACAGGATATAGTTTTTCCTGGAAATGTAGTACTAGTAATTGATATATAAGAAACAGTGCATAGAGGTGATAGTTCAAAGAACAAAGACAAAATGAAAATTTTTCCTGGAAATCAGGATGTTTGTTTAGGGTTCTTTGGGAGTGGATTCTTTATGACTAACATCTGTTGGTAAAGAAAAGAGCTTTTCCTTCTTCTCATTTGTGTACTTTATATTCTGACGTATCATTCAGTTAGTAAATGAGAAAATACTGCCCTTTCCTGCCAGTTCTACATTGAGTAGGTAGCCCCTTGACCTGAAGCTTTATCTGACAGGTAGGGGTAATGCCTTGATTATCTTCTATCACACATTGAACAAAACACATACTTTCTTCTCTCTTGAAATTTATATTCTAGTCTGGAGGGTGGGGAAAACAAATCAAAAAGCAAAATTATGTTGGGAATAGCAGGAGCTGCTAAGAAGAAGAATAATACAAGGTAAGAGGCTAGTGTCAGAGAAGGCTCCTTTGAGAAGATACTATTTTAGATGAGTCCTGAATGAACAGAAGAAATCAGGCAAGTGAAGGTTTGAGGGAAAAGCATTCCCAGCAGAGAAAACAGCTTATTCAAAGCTCTTGAGGCAGAAGTATATTTGGCTTGTTTCAGAATAGAAAGAATCTTAGTGAAGCTAAAATTTATTATCCAAGGAGGGCAGAAGTCAGATCCTGTAGGGCCTTATAGACCATAGAAGGAATTTGGGCTTTACTTTGAGATGAAGTCCACTGGAGAGTTTTAAACAGAAGATCGAAAGAGGTAGGACAGCCGTTTGTAGAGCACTCCAGCTGCAATCTGGAGAATAAAGTCGGGATACAAGAATGGAAGATGACTATTTAGGAGATTGTTGCTTTGGACCAGGCAAGAGACTGTTGTGGTGTGGATTCGGGTGGAAGCACAAATGACAGAGCAGTTTACAGACTTGCGGTATCTTTTGATGACAGAACCAGCAGGACTTATTAATGCATTTGAATTGAAGGGTAGAGAGAGAATCCCTAAATTTTGCCAATTACTGAGATGGAAAATATCGAAGGACAAATAGGTTTGCTCAAATTGGTGGGGAAGGTGGGTAAGTTGCAGAGTTGTTTCACCATCTTAAATTTGTCTATTAGAATCAAATGAAGATACGAAATAAGTGTGTGGCACATGAGTTCAAAGGACAAGTCAGATTCAACAAACAATAAATATCTGAAAGCTTATAGAAGCCGAACTGCTTTCCAGAAGGTTAGAGGGAAAAAAGACAGGTTAAGATATTAGATTATTGTGGCATGTTAGGATCTTTTTCAGAGTTTTAAGATTCATTTTGTACATTGTAGTACATAAACTTTTGCAAGTTGTGCCGACAAAACGTTGTACGGCTTGCCTGCCCCCACGCTGTTCTAATTTGTTACTATGGTATGGTCTCAGAAGATAGTACTGTGGTGAAATTCTACTGTCAAAGTAATTGGATTCTTAGGATGCTTTTGTAGTTCTTCACAAGTACAGTATAAAGTTCTAACTTCTTGCTCTCTTTCAATGCCCCACATATTCTGGACCCATTCTACCAATTCAGCAAGTACCCACCATTCCAAATGGACACAACTCCTCACCCCCCATGGTATGCAGTGCTCTTTCTTTTTCTCCAAGCTCCTGTCTCTCCTCTGCCTTACTTTTCCCTAGCTGTTTGCTTTAAGGCCCAGAGATGAATTCTAGGTCTCTGAATTCTCTTACTATTTCTTGTAGTTCCTGTAGCATGAACTGATAATTCTTTTCTCTAAATTCTATAACCTGTATGATGTGTACCGCTTATTTTAATACTCAACATCAATACATTGCCTTAAGGTGTTAGCTCGTGTTATTAAGTATATACATTTTGTTTTCTTCTAAAGTATAAACCCCTTTTTGAAAGCAAAAAGCCATGTTTGTAATTCCTTTGATTCCTTACTGTGTTGTGCTAGCATGCTGTTCAACATATAGCAGACACTCAACAGAGTATTTTCGTTTTAACTATTTGAATTGAACTGTTTTCACTGTACTATCTATAATAATGGACAGTTTTTTCATTCTTTAGGCTTTCCAAGATCTTCCAAACACCTTGGATGAAATTGATGCTTTATTAACTGAGGAAAGATCAAGAGCATCTTGCTTCACAGGACTCAATCCTACAGTATGCTGCTTTCCCTAATGCCTACTGCAGTCGCCACCACCAGCACACCCTGCCCCCGCCCCCACACACAGTTCCCTCCAGTACTTGCCTCCCACTCTGTTCCTGCTGTCTAGCTTATTATTACCAAGAACTCTAGTACAATGTACTTTTAAATGCCAGATTCTGAATCTATTAGAATTTTAAATAGATTCTTCCTAAGGAACACAGTGTTCTGTGCCTTTTCTTTATAAAAAGAATACTCAGGCTAACCTGAAATACTGAGATGTCTTTTTTTTTTTTTAATGAAATTTTTTTAGTATGTTACAAGAACATAAATTAACTGCATACAAACAGTGGCATTTTCAATTAATGTGATGCAAAATTTTTTGTACCTTTATCCTTTGGTAGATTATTTTAAAGATTTTTTTTTCTGCCAGGTTGTTGAGGAATACACAAAAAGAGAAGAAGAAATAGAGCAATTAACTGCGGAACTAAAGATAAAGAAAGTTGAACTGGATAAATATAGAGAAAACATTTCACAGGTAATTATTCAACTTTTTCTCATGTGCATTAATAATACGGGAATGTAGAATAATGCAAAATGAAATAACGTTTCTAAGAAAAAAATGTATGTTCTCAGGACTAGATTGATATTGATTTTTTCTATGTAAAGTTTTGTATCAGTGTAATAACACTTCTTTTACATTGTATTTTTATATTGCTTTTACTTACAGGTGAAAGAAAGGTGGCTTAATCCTTTAAAAGAGCTGGTAGAAAAAATTAACGAAAAATTTAGCTATTTTTTTAGTTCTATGCAGTGTGCTGGTGAAGTTGACCTCCATACAGAAAATGAGGTAAAATTGCATTTGATATGTTTCATGACAAGAATTTTAATTATATGCTAAAAGTATATGTAAATTGTTTATATACTCTAAAGTTATATCTGAAAAATTTTCTTATTAAAAAAAAAATGTCCAAAGGAAAGAAGAGACCATATATAGGATTCCATCAGGGTCCCTTGTTGTTTTGAAGATGTTCTTCTTGGTGACATCTGAGATTAACGACTAATACCTTACAGACTCTTTTCATATCCAGCCTAAGTAATAATGGTTATTCAGTTGTGATGAACAAGTGCATTGCTCTTTGAAATCACTCCTCAAGTTTGAAGAGTCATACACAAATTGGCAAACATAACTGAAATATAGAATAGTATCAGTGATTTCCTTTTGATCAAGAATTTGAGTTTACAAGAACAACAATACTTAAAAATTTTGGTACTGATTTCTTGAACTATATACGTTTCATGCATTGCAGTTGTGGGTAAAATAAGATTTCCATTAAGAAATATATGAAGAGATGAACTAGGATGTCCTTCAAAATGGGTGGGTGGAGCTATAGATGAAGCAAGATCACAGTTGAGACTAGTTGATTGAGTTCATTTGGGAGTTCTAATTTTGTAAATGTTGAAATTTTTCCCTAATAAAGCATTTCTTTTAAGGAGGAAGAAATGTAAGGCAAGGTAGTGCCTTTATTTCTCCTTAGGAATTTTGTCCCATTACTCCTGTATCTGTTTATTATGAAAGATAAGGTTGCAAACATCATGTAACTGTAAGTTTTAGTAAGATATTAGACCTGCCAAGAGAATTGTCATCTACATAGTCTGGGCTTGCTAGAAGGAAGAAATGTATTGTAATAACATGTAATTTATAATATATTTCCTTTGTGCCAGAAACTGTGCCAAGCATTTCTAGGTTTACCTTCTTTAATCTTCAGAACCATTCTATAAAGCAGGTACTTTTTATTGACTATAAATAAACTGAAACAATATTAGAACCACTTGCTCTCTACAAGCTCTAGGGGTCTCCAAAGATCTATTTAGATAAAATTGATATCATGAATAAGTCAATTACAAGAGTAAAGAACTTAAATTTATTTTCAAAAAACAGTATAAAATTGCCAGAGAAAACTCTTCACCTTTCATCAACTTTTTAAATGTTTTGTAGGAAGATTATGATAAATATGGAATTCGAATTAGAGTCAAATTTCGCAGTAGTACTGAACTGCATGAATTAACTCCTCATCATCAAAGTGGAGGTGAAAGAAGTGTTTCTACTATGTTATACTTGATGGCACTTCAGGAGCTTAATAGATGTCCGTTCCGAGTAGTTGATGAAATCAATCAGGTATTGCTTATTCTTTTAAATCTATTACAAGATAGAGTGAAACCCAATAAATCTAATCATTATTATTGTCTTTTTTTAGGGAATGGACCCAATCAATGAACGAAGAGTGTTTGAAATGGTTGTAAATACTGCTTGTAAAGAAAACACATCTCAGTACTTTTTTATTACACCAAAGGTAGGTAATAAGTAATCTAAAAATATTCACGTACTTGCAAGTCCCTTATGGCTAAAACATGTAGATTTTGGCCCAGTATGTGTAAATATGAGCAGAACAGTCCCAAAATAGATTATAGTAAAGGGGGACAAGTTCCAATAACATACTTAATCAGAAAGCTTATCACTAGAGGAAGGAAGTAGCAGGCATAGCATTATGTTCTAGAGCTGAGAGTTCCTCTGCTTTTTTGGCATTTATTCTTCCTCTAGGGAACTTCCTCTCTTAGCACTGAAAAATGACAGAAAGCACTGGTCCTCCTCATTTCCTCAGAAAGGCCTGTTTTGCTCTGTCCTAGCCCAGAGGAAATCCTAAATATCCTCAAAATCTTCTATTCACATAAAAAACAGACTTACCTTTACAGAACCATTACAATGGGAAATTTTCTTTTGTTACCTCTTGTGCTATGGGTCAATTATGAAACTGCTGTATAGCAATCAAAGATGTTTTTATTAATGTAATCAGATTTTTTTTAAGAAATTTCATTGGAGATCCTATCTGAAATTCAGTTTTTATCAAATAGTATAATCTCTTCTTCTAGCAGATACTCTGTGGAGTAGCTAGATCTGTTAATACCCTATTGTTGTTGGCCTGTAAATCCAACCACCCTGTTAATAGACTTTTCAGGCTACCAATCTATTACAGTACCTGACTATAGAAGTTGCTTGAAAGGTGTTTTGTGGATAAAAGAGTGAAATTATCCTAGGAAAGTTCTGGAGGATATACTTTTCCAGGGTCAACCTAGGAAGCAGTGTGATCCCATTGGCCTGTGAATATAGAGGGCTCCCAAGATATGTTGACGAGTCCTTAGGCCAGGTTTCAGATGTGGTAATTCAAGTAAAAATCGCTATCTGGCAGAGTGTATGTTGAGTTGAGAACTTCATTAAGAGTTTCATTAATTTTACAAATAAAATGTATTTGACTCCACACGTGCAAGTTCAGAAAGTTGTGCTTAATATATAGCATTCTATGACAGTTTGTTTTAACACTTCACAGCTCCTTCAAAATCTTCCTTATTCTGAAAAGATGACAGTATTGTTTGTCTACAATGGTCCTCATATGCTGGAACCAAACAGATGGAATTTAAAGGCTTTCCAAAGGCGGCGGCGCCGTATTACATTCACTCAGCCTTCTCAATGAAAGTGAAGGGCAAGAACTTTGAGACTTTTCTGTTAAATCCTATATGTAAGTGTGGCTCAACTGAATAAAAGTTAGATTCATTAAGACTAAAGGATCAGTTATTTTTGAAACCTGCTATTAGGTTGATGAAGAGAGACCATAATAACTTCTTTCTGTGGAACATCATCTGGTAGTAAAATTTAAATCTTGTGTCCTTAGCACTCTGACCATAAGTGACTGGGTCCCCACTTTTACAGTATTGGCTCCTCAAATCAGAACTACAGTGGAAGGGATTATTGGTTGCAAGAAGTTTCGTTGACATGGGAACCCTGAGCTTTACTTGCAAAGTAATTTTAACTACTCTTAGAGTCTAAAGATGACTCTACAGCTTAAGTCCGAGTTTCTCTCAGTGTTATATTTAATTTTTAAAATTTGATATGGAAATGTCTAATGTATAGTAATAATTTATGACAAATCTATTCGTTTCTTCTGATTAAAAAGATTACCTTATCTCCACTAGGAAATGGGATTTTAGGAACCTTTTAAAAAAAGTTTCATGAAACTTGATACTGTAGTTGTATTGGTATCTCAAAGGAGGGGAAAGTACTGGGAGCAGGACTTCTTTGAAATGCCACAAGATGGCCACTAGATGATGCAAAATGCAACCAAAAGATTGACAGAGAATAAAGTGGCAAGAATTTTTAAAGAATAACCCTATAAAATGTGGGTGGGTCTTTTCGGGCTTAATCGTTTTTGTTTTCTTTTTTTAATTTAGTCAATTTTTACATCTTAAATTTCTAAAGCATTTTTATAATTATTTTTAGTAAGATTTTTCTTAACATTTCTTATACTGGTTTCTACAGTTTATATTTGAAATTTCTCAGTGTTATGTAGAGTGAGCAAAAGCATTGATTTGTTTAAAACCATAGTATTTTTAGGCCTTAAGCTTGTGTAGGTCCTTTTAATTTACAGTGTTGATCCTACCCCAGTATCTTAGAAAATCTAAACTGTTCTTACAGCATGGAAGAATCAGATTAGAAAATCATTTGTTTATCTCTGAGTTATACTAATTAACAGTGCGAAAACATTCTATTCTTTAAAATCTTGTAAAAATAAAGAACTGGATCAAGGACATGTCTTTAAACAGTGGATTGGATCTGTAGAGGTAATTACAATTATTTTTTTGACTTGGTAGCTTGACTAAATTGAAGAATTGCATTCAGTTTGGGTTTTGTATGTTCTTAAATAGCTACTGAAATCTTGTTAAGTCAAAAAATAAAAGTCTTCATCCTCTTATTTGGACATTTTCTCTTTAAAAAGCTATTTTTTTCTTTATAAAAATTTTAAAAGAACCTTCCCCTCTTAAACTAAGTCTAATGCATGTACTATGAAAATAGTTTGAAATAACATGTTTACTAGTGCAAACAACTCATGTAAACATTGAAAATGTTGGGAACATGTTAGTAAATGAATGTTTTACCAAATGTTTTGTTGTTAAATACTTTGTTTTCCATCAAAGTACCTTTACTAACATGTGCTTGGTGTAGTTCATTTATTGTTTAAGTGCCAGTCATCTTATTTCTAAAAACTGATCATCAGTGTGAAAAAAGTTTGAAGATTATTTCAGTTTGCATATGCCAATAATTATTCCAAACCTTGTTTATAAGCATTTGTATCTCTGGTGGACAAATACTTGGTTTTACACTGAAAGTTGAGCTGCGAATAAATTATGTATTTTAACATTAATAAAATAGTAAGTCCTGCACAATAACTCAGCCACCTGAAATGTCACATATTTTCTGAAAAAGTTGATTTAATTACAAATTGTAAAAACTTCATATAATAGTCTTATTTGATGAATAAAATATTTAAAACCCTAAAAGGTGACAAGCAGTTATTTGTAATGACAAACTCTTAACTGATTTGCCTAAGGATTTTAGCATTAAAAGATTTGCTGCTTTGTAATTGTCTTTTGGAAATGTGTTTATTTTCTTTGGAGTATGAATCTTTAGTATCTAAAACAATGTAATTTGGGGGAATTCCTGGTGGTCCAGTGGTTAGGACTTCACGCTTTCACTGCCAAGGGCCCGGGTTCAGTCCCTGGTCGGGGAACTAAGATCCTGCAAGCTGTGCAGCACCACCGAAAAAAAGAGAGTGTAATTTTGTCCTGCTACTATGTATCTGCAGGTGTAACTGGAAACAAACTCTTTGTGGGAAATGCTACTTTGTTGGTAATAAATGCATATTTTCATGTTCTTTTAGTGTATGTCTTTTTAAATGAGCACTGTTTTTTATATACTTTGAATGTTTGTAAGAGTCATTTTGGTTTTCAGGTTTGCTAAACAGTCTATTGAATGCCTACCATTTACAGAATACTGTTTGGCAGTATATCTATGTTCAAAAAGATAGAAAATTTAGTCCCTTGTCTTGCTGCAAGGCGATCTTAGTCTAAATAAAGCCATAAACACCAGAAAAAAGTATTTAAATCATCTAAAGAAACCAGTTACAAGGTAAGTATAAATATTTTTAGGTTGAAACCTTAGATGGCCTGCAAGAGAGCCTTGAATATGGTATCTTTACCTATATGGCTGTGTACTTAGTTAAATTTCAGCCACTGTGTTACTCAAGAGGGAGAGGGTGAATAGTGGAGACAAGGAGGCATCTCTGCCATGATCCAGAGAGTCACCCTGTGGTTTGCTGACAGTGTTTTCAGAGGAAAGACTTGGTAGGCTTTCATCACACTCATAAAAATCCAGTTGTCAGCCTTCAAGACTTCTATGTATCTCCCCCCACGCTGCCCTCATCTAAAGTATCATCCCTAAGCCACTAATATATATCACTGGCAAAACACAATGTATATTTTGAAGAATAAAAAATACAGCCTGCATATGATTCCACTGTCAAGAAACTTAATTCAGGGTGGTGATTCCAGTTCAAGATGTCAAACCCCATCCTGAAGATCCTGAACTTACCTTTTGCCACAGACATACTGTGTCTACAGTTATATAATAGAAAATTCCTCATCACTGGCTGAGTGACGGCCACACATCAAGCAAGCAGGTAGGAGAGGCTGGAACAAACTCACCATAACCCCCACCCCCAGTGGGTCCCAAATTGGAAGAGAACTGAAAGCCCAGAGCTTCTTGATGAGAAGTGAGGAGTTTGAACCCCACATCAGGCACTCCAACTTTTAAGACCTGCACCTGGAAGAGAAGCCCCCATCTGATTCTGATAACTAGTGAGGCTTGTGTCCTAAGACCCAAACTAGTGATCTGAGAAGTGATTCTTCAGAGGCTAGTCTGCTCAGACTCACTTAACCAGGCCCCAGCTCAGAAGCAACAGATCACACCCAGACATAAATTGAAGGAGGCTCACCGGCTTAAACTGAAGCATCATCTGCCCGAGAAAAGGCATCTACTCTGACATACACATGTAGGAGTTAGTTGGCGGGGACAGAGATGGGCAAGTGGTTTTCATGCCCATGCCCCAGAGCACAAGTATCTCCTGGACAAGAGGGTTCACATCTGATGCCCTGGTTTTGCTGGCTACTGCCCCGAGGACACCTCTGGACTACCTAGCTCTGGAGGCCAGGGGAGCTTGTGTTCCTGGGCCCTTGGGACTATAACAATCAGTGTCACCAGAAAAATCTGTGTTCTGATTTTTGTGGCTGCTGCCAGTGGGCACCTCTATACTCCCTGGTTCTGGTAAACATGGGGCTTATGCCAACGGGTCCCATGGAACAGTAGTGAATGGAGAAAAAGTTCTTAAATAGCTACCATCTCCAGGGCACAGCAAGAGGCACTGGACCCTGGAGCTCAGTCTTTGTGAAGAGTGTGGGCCTATTAAAAATCATGTCTGCAGGCTGAGGGACAGGCTTCCAATTAATCACTCATCTGGGGCTGTCTGAATACTTTGCAGAAGTCTGGGAGAGGGGTACTATCTTCAGGCTCTCCCTTTGCCATGCTCCAGAGTGCCAGTGCCTCCCAGAGGGGAGCTTTACACATGTTTGGTATCCTGGTTTTCCCATCCAGTCCTTACTCGGCAGCTTCTGCCTAGCAGGGGATGCCCCTTGATTGCCTGGCTGTGATGGTCAGGGGGCCTTACATTCCTGGGTCCCACAGGACTGTGATTATCATAGAGATGGTTCTTGGCAGAGCATGGCCACAGAGAGCAGATTGAAGTAACCCCTCACCCTAGTCTTTCTGTGATGTAGCTTCTATCTGTCCTGGAGTTACGACCTGAGAAGCAGGCTTCAAGAGTGGCATACATTTTGTGGCTTCCAAAGTTATTCTCAGGGCATATAGGCTACAGATGGCATCCTGGCACTCCTGCCTTGCTCCAGATTGCTGGTATTTCCCAGAAAAGAGCTTACACATGGGTCTGGAGGCACAACTTTTTTGACTGCCACCCAGGCACACCTTCAAATTTCCTGACTCTGGTGGCCAACAAGGTTTATGCTTGCAGTCCCACAGGACTACATACATGTCCATACTTTTAAAAGCTGCCACCTGAGGATCTGACTTCTAATCAGCCTGAATCTAGGTAATGAGAACCTCCCTAGGCACACCCTCAACTACTAGGAGCTGTTTAACAATATGATAGGCCGTTTTGGACAATCACAAAAGTTTGAGAGACAGCAAGAGGCTAGGGCAGGGTTGAACAAGTTTCATCCACAAAAAGCCATTCTTTTTAGACCGAGAGAGGTCGTCGTTTTATCTACTGCAAGAAACCAACACAGGGAGTCAAGAAATGGAGAGAGAGGGGAATAAACAAAATAAGATAAAAGCTCCAGGGCTCGGGGCAGAGGCAAACTTAATAAAATGGAGATAAGTAATTTATGTTCAAAGAAATGATTAATGAAGATGCTCACCAAACGGAAGTAGAATAAATGAATACAGTGAGAAGAATTTCAATGAAGAGTTGGAAAAAGTACCAAACATGTCACAGAGCTGAAGAATAATTGAACTGAATATGAAAAGTACACTATGAAAATGAAAAGTTCAGCAGGAGACTAAATTAGAATTAATCATCAAGTTGAAGACAAGGCAGTGAAATTCACCCAATCAGAGCAGCAAGAGGGAAAAAAAATGAAAAAATAGGGTAAGGGTTTTATGGGAAACTATCAAATAGAGCTAACATTCACATTTTAGGGCTCCCAGAAATAAGACAGAAATGGGCAAAGAAATTATTTGAAGATAAATGGCTCAAAACTTCCCTAAACTGGGTAAGGAAACAGCATCCTGAGGCAAGAAAAAAAAGGGAGGACTCAAATAAAATCGGAAATGAAAGAAGATATTTTATAGTACCACAGAAATACAAAGATCATAAAAGACCAATATGAATAATCATATACCAACAGATTAGACAATCTAGAAGAAATGGAAAAATTCCTAGAGACATACAGCCTATCAAGTCAGTTGTGAAAAACAGAAAATCTGAACAGACTGATAACTGGTAATGAGACTGTATTTGGTAATCAGAAACTCCCCAACAGACAAAGTTCAGAATTAAGTGGCTTCATTGGTGAATTCAACCAAACATTCTAAGGAGAATTAACACCAAACCTTTTCAAACTCTTCCAAAATTAAAAAAAAAGAAGAAGAAGAAGAGGAAACTCTTCCAAACTCAATCTACAGGGCCAGCATCTATCCTGATACCAAAATCAGACAAAGACACCACAAGAAATCTTCAGGCCAGTATCCCTAGTGAACACAAATATAAAAATCCTCACCTAAATATTAGCAATCCAAATTCAACAATATTAATAAGCGGGTCATACATACACCAAGATCAAGTGGGATTTATTCCAGGGATGCAAGAATTAACAAAATGAAGACTATAAACCATATGATCATCTCATTAGATGCAAGAAAATATCTGACATCTAGACTTCAACATCAATTCATAATAAAACTCAAAAGTGGGGACAGAAGTAACATACCTCAACATAACAAAGGCCATATATATGACAATCCCAGAACATCATATTTAACAGTATAATGCTGAAAGCTTTTCCTCTGAGCAGCAGGAACAAGACAAGGATGCCCACTTTCACCACTTATATTCAACAGAGTACTGAAAGCCCTAACAAGGAATTAACCAAGAAAAATGAATAAAAGGCATCCAAATTGGCAAGAAAAAACTAAAACTGTCACTAGTTATAGATGACATGAAATGATACAGAAAGCCCTTAAGACTCTACAAAAAAACTTACAATAAATGAATTCAGTAATGTTTCAGGATACAGGATCAATGCAAAAAATGTCTTGCATTTTTATACACTAATAACTATCAAAAAAAGAACAAAATCTTTTTGCAGTTATATAAAAAAGAATAAAATACTTAGAAATTAATTAACCAAGGAGGTGAAAGGCCTGTATATTGAAAAGTATAAGACATTAATGAAAGAAATTGAATAAAAAGATAACTCTACGCTAATGGGACGATTTCGTTAAAATGTCCAAACTACCCAAACAATCTTCTAATTCAGTGCAATTCCTAACAAAATTCCAATGGCATTTTTCACAGGAATAGAACCAACAATTCTAAAATTCATATAGAGCCAAAAGAGACACTGAATAGCCAAAGCAATCTTAAGAAAACTGGAGACCTCACACACCCTGATTTCAAACTACAGGTGGCCCTTCAACAATGGAGGGGTTAAGGGGACCAACCTTCCACACAGTTATCTATGTGTGTAACTTAACAGCCAGCCCTCCATATTTGCAGTACCATACCCAAGGACTCAACGAACCAGTGATTGCGTAGTACTGTAGTATGCATTTAGTGCAAGTTCCAGGTATAAGTGAATCCATGCAGAGCAAACCGATGTTGTAAGGGTCCACTTAACATTACAAAATTTTAGTGTGTGTGTGTGTGTGTGTGTATAGTATATAACTGTATCAGCATAGAAACAATTACACAGGTCAATGGAACAGAAATGAGAGCCCAGAAATAAACCTACATGTATGTGATCAATTAATTTATGACAAAGGAGTTAAGGATATACAGCGGGGAAGGGGCAATCTCTTTAAGAAATGACATTGGAAAAGTGGACTGCTGCTGCTAAGTCGCTTCAGTCATGTCCGACTTTATGTGACCCCATAGACAGCAGCCCACCAGGCTCCCCTGTCCCTAGGATTCTCAAGGCAAGAACACTGGAGTGGGTTGCCATTTCATTCTCCAATGCATAAGAGTGAAAAGTGAAAGTGAAGTCGCTCAGTCCTGTCTGACTCTCAGCGACCCCATGGACTGTAGCCCACCAGGCCCCTCCATCCATGGGATTTTCCAGGCGAGAGTTCTGGAGTGGGGTGCCATTGCCTTCTCCGGAAAAGTGGACAGTCACATGCAAAAGAATGAAACTGGTCCACTAACTTACACTGCACACAAAAATTAGGTGAATTAAAGACTTAAACACAAGACATGAAACCACTAGAAGAAAGATAGGTGGTAAGCTCCCTGACATAAGTTTTAGTTATGCAGTTTTTAATTTGACACCAAAAGTAAAAACAACAGAAGCAAAAGTAAACAGATTTGACAACAAACTAAAAAGCTTCTGCACAGGAAAGGAAACCAGTAACAAAATGAAAAGGCAACCTACTGAATGGGAGAAATTATCTGTAAACAATATGTCTGATAAAGGATTAACACCCAAAGTATATAAAGAACTCATAAGTCTGCCTATTTAAAAGTGGATGAAGGATCTAAATAGACATTTTTCCAAAGAAGATACAGTTTTAGCCAGACTTATCAAGAATAAACAGAAAGGGTCCAAATCATTAAAATTCTGAAATTAAAAAAGGTTATTACCAACATCACAGAAATACAAAAGACATTAATAGACTACTAAAAGCAACTATCTAAATAGAACCTCCCCCCGCCCCCCAAAAAGATGTCCTTTTCATCATAGGGGACAGGAGTGCAAAAGTGGTAAGTCAAGAGATACCTGGATTAACAGGCAAGTTTGGCCGTGGAGTACAAAGTAAAGCAGGGCAAAGGGTAACAGTTTTGCTAAGAGAACACACCGGTCATAGATAACACCCTCTTCCAACAACGCAAGAGATGACTCTACACATGGACATCACCAGATGGTCAATACCAAAATCAGGCTATTTATATTCTTTGCACCCAAAGATGGAGTAGCTCTATACAGTCAGCAAAAAACAAGACCTGGAGCTAACTATGGGTGGCTCAGATCATCAGCTCCTTATTGAAAATTTCAGGCTTAAATTGAAGAAAGTAGGGAAAACCACTAGGCCATTCAGGTATGACCTAAGTCAAGTCCCTTATGATTATACAGTGGAAGTGACAAACAGATTCAATGGATTAGATCTGGTAGACAGAGTACCTAAAGAACTATAGATGGAGGTTCATAATATTCAGGAAGTGCTGACCAAGAAAAGAAATACAAGGCAAAGTGGTTGTCTGAGGAGGCCTTACAAATACCCAAGAAAAGAAGAGAAGTGAAAGGCAAAGGAGAAAGGGAAAGATATACCCATCTGAATGCAGAGTTCCAAAGAATAGCAAGGAGAGATAAGAAAGCCTTCTTAAGTGAACAATGTAAAGAAATAGAGGAAAACAACAGAATGGGAAAAACTAGAGATCTCTTCAACAACACTAGCGATACCCAGGGAACATTTCATGAAAAGATGGGCACAATAAAGGAAAAAACAGCAAGGACCTAACAGAAGCAGAAGAGATAAACAGGAGGTGGCAAGAATACAACAGAAGAACTGTACAAAGAAGTTCTTAACAACCTGGATAACCACAGGCTGCCTGCCCTCTGCTCCTGGGCAAGCAGATTGGCCCCAGGGTGACCAACGGCAGTGGAAAAGCTGGGGCACCCTCTGCTCCTGAGCATCATCCGCCATCAGCTCCAGCCTTACCTGAACCCCCTTCCCAATGACCCCTGCAGGGCTTCTGCCTCAGCACCAGGACAGCACGATGACCAACATCCAATGAATGGCTGGTGAAGGTGTACACACTTAATGAGGACCAGCAGTGGGACAACTAGGGCACCAGACATGTCATCCAGCTGAAGCGGATATCCCTGCTAGTCAGGGCTTGACAAGATATGGTCCACTGGAGAAGAGAATGGCAAACCAGTATTCTTGCCTTGAGAACCCCATGAACAATATGAAAAGGCAAAAAGACACTGACAGATGAGCTCCCTAGGTCGGTAGGTATCCAATATGCTACTGGGGAAGAGCGGAGAAACAGCTTTAGAAAGAATGAAGAGGTTGCACCAAAGCAGAAACGATGCCCAGTTGTGGATGTGTCTGGTGGTGAAAGTAAACTCCGATGCTGTAAAAAACAGTATTGCATAGGAACCTGGAATGTTAGGTCCATCAATCAAGGGAATTGGATGTGATCAAGCAAGAGATAGCAAGACTGAACATCAGTGTTTTAGGAATCAGTGAACTAAAATGGATGGGAATGAGCAAATTTAATTTAGATGACCATTATATCTACTACTGTGGGCAAGAATCCCTTAGAAGGAATGGAGTAGCCCTCACAGTCAACAAAAGAGTCCAAAATGCAGTACTTAGGTGCAGTTTCAAAAACGACAGAATGATCTTGGTTTGTTTCTAAGGCAAACCATTCAACACTATGGTTACCCAAATCTATGCCCCAACAACTAATGCTGAAGAAGCTGGAGTTGAATGACTCTCTGAAGACGTAAAAGACCTCCTAGAACTAACACGAAAAAAAGATGTCCTTTTCAACACAGGGGACTGGAATGCAAAAGGAGGAAGTCAAGAGATATGTGGAGTAACAGGCAAGTTTGGCTGTGGAGTGCAAGATGACACAGGGAAAAGACTAACACAGTTTTGCCAAGAGAATGCACTGGTGATAGCAAACACTCTTTTCCAACAATACAAGAGATAACTCTTCATGTGGACATCACCAGATGGTCGATACTGAAATCAGATGGATTATGATGGAGAAGCTCTATAATCAGCAAAAACAAGACTTGGAGCTGACTGGCTCAGATCATCAGCTCCTTACTGCAAACTTCGGGGTTAAATTGAAGAAAGTAGGGAAAAACCACTAGGCCATTCAGATATGACCTAAATCAAATCCCTTATGATTATATAGTGGAGGTGACGAATAGATTTAAGGGACTATATCTGGTAGACAGTGCCTGAAGAACTGGTAGACAGAGTGCCTGAAGAACTATGGACAGAGATTCATATCATTCTACAGGAGGTGGTGATGGAAACCGTCCCCAAGAAAAAGAAATGAAAGAAGGAAAATGTTTGTCTGAGGAAGCCTTACAAATACCTGAGAAAAGAGAAGCAAGAGGCAAAGGAGAAAGAAAAAGATATACCCAACTGAATGCAGAGTTCCAAAGAACAGTAAGGAGAGATAAGAAAGCCTTAAGTGGACAATCCAAAGAAATAGAGGAAAACAATACAATGGGAAAGACCAGAGATCTCTTCAAGAAAATTAGATACCAAGGGAACATTTCATGCAAAGATGAGCACAATAAAGGACACAAATGGTAAGGAACTAACAGACACAGAAGACATTAAGAAGAAGTGGCAAGAATAGAAGAATTACACAAAAAAGATCTTAATGACCAGGATAATGATGATGGTGTGGTCACTCACCAAGAGCCAGACATCCTGGAATGTGAGTTGAGTGGGCCTTAGGAAGCATTAGTACAAACAAAGCTAGCAGAGGTGATGGAATTCCAGCTGAGCTATTTCTAATCCTAAAAGATGATGTTGTGAAAGTGCTGCACTCATTATGCAAGCAAATTTGGAAAACCCAGCAGTGGCCACTGGACTGGAAAAGGTCAGTTTTCATTCTAATCCCAAAGAAGAGCAATGCCAAAGAATGTTCAAACTACCACACAATTGCACTTATTTCAGATGCTAGCAAGGTATTACTCAAAATCCTTTAAAAGCTAGGATTTAGCAGTACATGAATCAAGAATTTCCAGATGTACAAATAGCATTTAGAAAAGACAGAGAAACCAGAGGTCAAATTGCCAACATCTGCTGGATCATAGAAAAAGGGAATTCCAGAAAAACATCTACTCTGCCTCATTGACTACGCTAAAACGTTTGACTGTGTGCATCACAACAAACTGTGGAAAATTCTGAAAGAGATGGGAATACTAGACCACCTTGCCTGCCCACTGAGAAACCTGTATGTAGGTCAAGAAGCAACAGTTAGAACCAGACATGGAATAAGAGACTGGTTCAAAACTGGGGAAAGAGTACATCAAGGCTATATAGTGTCACCCTGTTTATTTCACTTATATGCAGAAGACATCATGCAAAATGCCAGGCTAGAGGAAGCACAAGCTGGAATCAAGATTGCTGGGAGAAATATTAATAATCTCAGATATGCAGATGATACCACTCTAATGGCAGAAAACAAAGAGGAATTAAAGAGTCTCTTGATGAAGGAGAAAGAGGAGAGTGAAAAAGCTGACTTAAAATTCAACCTTCAGAGATGGCAGAGTAAAAGGACGTGGGCTCATTTTCTCCTGCGAGAGCACCAAAATCACAACTAGCTGTTGAATAATCATCAACAGGATGACGCTGGAACCGACGAAAAAAAAGATACCTCATGTCCAAAGACAAAGTAGAAGCCACAGCAAGACAGTGGGAGGGGCACAATCATGATAAAATCAAATCCAATACCCACCAGATGTAGAATAAATAATACCAAAATGGAGAACAATAATACCAAAGAAGTTCTCCCACTGTTGTGAAGGTTCAGAACCCCACGTCAGGCTTCTCAGCCTGGGAACACAACAAAGGGACGGTGAATCTGACCTTGAAGGCCAGCGGGATTTGATTACAAGACTTCCACAGGACTGGGAGAAACAGAGACTCCAGGCTTAGGGGGCACAAACAAAACCTTGTGTACACCAAGGCTCAGAGGAAAGGAGCAGTGACTCCACGAGGGACTGAACCAAAGTTTACTAGTGTTGGAGGGTCCCTGTGGAGGCTTGGGTCAGCAGGGGCTCACCACAGGGATGGGGGGACTGGCAACAGCAGTCTAGGAAGGTCCCCTTTGCTGTAAACCCTCTTGGAAGTCTCCACTAACCCAACCATAGCCCCCAAAGACCAGAGGGCTGGATCGCCTCAGGCCAAAAACTACCAGGGAGAAAGCACAACCCCACTCATCTGCAGATAACTGGATTAAAGCTTTACTGAGCAAGGCCCTGCCCACCAGAGCAAGACCCAGTGTTTCCCATCACCATTCCCTTCCATCAGGAAGCTTACACAAGCCTCTTACATTATATTTTAAGTCACTCAGTTGTGTCCAACTCTTTGCTACCCCATGGACTATGCAGGCCATGGAATTCTCCAGGCCAGAATACTGGAGTGGGTAACTTTTCCCTTCTTAAGAGGATTTTCCCAACAGGATCAAACCCAAGTCTCCCACATTGCAGGTGGATTCTTTACTGTCTCAGCCACCAGGGAAGCCCAAGAATACTGGAGTGGGTAGCCTATCCCTTCTCCAGGGGATCTTCCTGACCTGGGAATCGAATCAGCGTCTCCTGCATTGCAGGTGGATTCTTTACCAGCTTAGCTACCAGGGAAATCCACACAAGCCTCTTAGCCTCCTCCATCAGATGTCAGAAGAAGCAAGAAGAACCGCAACCCCACAGTGACTAAAACAAAATCACATTACAGAAAGTTAATCAGCATGAAAAGTAGAAAGTTATGTCCCAGTTGAAGGGACAAGATAAAACCCCAGAGAAATAATTAGAGACAGGCAACCTTTCAGAAAAAGAATTCAGAATGACAGTGAAGATGATTCAGGATCTCAGAAAAAGAATGGAGACAAAGATTGAGAAGATGCAAGAAATGTTTACCAAAGACCTAGAAGAACCAAAGAACAAACAGAGATGAATCACTAGAAGGAATCAATAGCAGAATAACTGAGGCAGAACAATGGATAAATGACTTGGAGGACAGAATGGTAGAAATCACTGCACAGAATAGAACATAGGAAAAAGAATGAAAAGAAATGAAAACAGCCTAAAAGACCCCTGGGACAACAATAAATGCACGAACTTTCATATTACAGGGGTCCCAGCATGAGACGAGAGAGAGAGAAAGGGGACCTGAGAAAATATTTGAAGACATACTAGCTGAAAACTTCCCTAACATGGAAAAGGAAGTAATCAACCAAGTCCAGGAAGCAGAGTCCCAGGCAGGATAAACCCAAGGAGGAACACAGCAAGACACATAGTAATCAAACTGACAAAAATTAAAGAAAAAATTAAACTGACAAGAATTAAAGAGATAAAATATTAAAAGCAATAAGGCAAAAACGACAAATAACATAAAAGGGAACTCCCATCAGGCTATCAGCTCATTTCTCAACAGAAACTTGACAGGCCACAAGGGAATGGCTGCTGCTGCTGCTGCTGCTAAGTCACTTCAGTCATGTCCGACTCTGTGCGACCCCATGGCTCCCCCGTCCCTGGGATTCTCCAGGCAAGAACACTGGAGTGGGTTGCCATTTCCTTCTTCAATGCATGAAAGTGAAAGTGAAAGTGAAGTCGCTCAGTCATATCCAACTCAGCGACGCCATGGACTGCAGCCTACCAGGCTCCTCTGTCCAAGTGATTCTCCAGGCAAGAGTACTGGAGTGGGGTGCCATCGCCTTCTCCAAGGGAATGACATGATATATTTAAAGTAATGAAAGGGAAGAACCTACAACTGAGAATACTTTACCCAGAAAAATCTCCTTCAAATTTAATGGAGAAATAAAGCTTTCCAGACAAGCAAAAATTAAGAGAATTCAGCACCACCAAACCAATTTTACAACAAATCCTAAAGGAACATCTCTAGGCAAGAAACAAGAGAAAGAAAAGACCTCTGACTGTGTGGATCACAATAAAATGTGGAAAATTCTGAAAGAGATGGGAATACCAGACCACCTGACCTGCCTCTTGAGAAACCTGTATGCAGGTCAGGAAGCAACAGTTAGAACTGGACATGGAACAACAGACTGGTTCCAAATAGGAAAAGGAGTACGTCAAGGCTGTATATTGCCACTGTGCTTATTTAACTTCTATGCAGAGTACATCATGAGAAACACTGGGCTGGAAGAAGCACAAGCTAGAATGAAGATTGCCGGGAGAAATATAAATAACCTCAGAGATGCAGATGACACCACCCTTATGGCAGAAAGTGAAGAGGAACTAAAAAGCCTCTTGATGAAAGTGAAAGTGGAGAGTGAAAAAGTTGGCTTAAAGCTCAACATTCAGAAAACGAAGATCATGGCATCCGGTCCCATCACTTCATGGGAAATAGATGGGGAAACAGTGGAAACAGTGTGAGACTTTATTTTCTGGGGCTCCAAAATCACTGCAGATGGTGATTGCAGCCATGAAATTAAAAGACGCTTACTCCTTGGAAGGAAAGTTATGACCAACCTAGATAGCATATTCAAAAGCAGAGACATTATTTTGCCAACAAAGGTCCGTCTAGTCAGGGCTATGGTTTTTCCAGTGGTCATGTATGGATGTGAGAGTTGGACTGTGAAGAAAGCTGAGCGCCGAAGAATTGATGCTTTTGAACTGTGGTGTTGGAGAAGACTCTTGAGAGTCCCTTGAGATCCAACCAGTGCATCCTAAAGGAGATCAGTCCTGGGTGTTCATTAGAAGGACTGATGTTGAAGCTAAAATTCCAATACTTTGGCCACCTGACATGAAGAGCTGACTCACTGGAAAACACCCTGATGCTGGGAGGGATTGGGGACAGGAGTGGAAGGGGACGACAGAGGACAAGATGGCTGGATGGCATCACCGACTCGATGGACATGAGTTTGAGTGAACTCCGGGAGTTGGTGATGGACAGGGAGGCCTGGCGTGCTGTGATTCATGGGGTCGCAAAGAGTTGGACACGACTGAACTGAACTGACAGAAAATAAACCCCAAACAATTAAGATGGTAATAGGATCACACGTGGATAATTACGTTAAATGTAAATGGGTTAAATACACCAACCAAAAGACAGACTGGCTGAGCAGATGAGAACATGTGCATGTATGACTTTCACTTACCACATCACTCTGCTTGACCCCCCAGATTGTATGTAATTATTTTATATTGTTAGGTTACTCATGCTCCCATTATGGGTTGCAATGGTTAATTATCTTTAATTTTTTGTCTGGCTATAAATTGTGAAAACTGATAAACATCTTTTACTATTGTGATTATGTAACTATTACTCAGTACCATTGTATCATGATTGGACAACAGAAAAATAATAGAATTCTATGTCACCAGAACTACCATTTAATAGAAAAACCTGTAATCACTTTTCAAAATCCAGATAGCAGGATTATCTTGGAATTTTCTGAATTCTACAAATGCCCAGATATTGCTTTTTTCTTTTCTGCCACAATGCCAGATACGTTTCTAATCAGCAGCCATGTTTAAAAACAATTGGACTATATGAGGATCTTTTGCTTTTATCTACTTTCACTTTTTCTATTTCATATTCAATGCTCCCATTTCATTTAGCTTATGTTTTCCAATCTCTCCATCTCTTTTTTTTATGTTCTTTCTCAAGCCTTTATTAAGCATACTAGAGAAGATTTTCTATACATATATATAAATAATATGTGTAATATATATAGAACAAATATGAATTTTTGCCTAACTAAAAAATTTATGACATTTTGATTCTACTTTTTGACTTGGTATGAATAGAATGCTAGATTTCTAATTTAAGAGAAATAGATATGCAACAAACAACAAAAGTTTACTGTCTAATACAGGGAATTATAGTCAATATCTTGTAATAATCTATTATGGAAAATAATTTCAAAAGTATTATATGTATTAGATATAACTGAATCACACACAAAGAATTCTACTTTTTGAAATTTAGTATTACTTATCTTTTTGCCAGTTTTTCTAAATATCCTATGGACATCTAATAACAACATATGAGAAAAATTTTAAATATGTTTGTGTGAGATATAAGATTAATATAAATTAATTAAATATAAATATTTAAATTATTAATGGCATCATTCAAGATACTGTTATTTTTTCTGTACTCAGAGAAATATATTCTCAGAGAAATGTTAATATGTCTCAATATGATTATGTATTTTTTTCTTTTCTATTTCTTCCAATTTTTGCTTTCTGTATCTGTTTCTTTGTTGTTAGGTGTCTAATGCTTTATGATGTCTATCTTCTTTGTGAATTTTATCTTTTATCATTAAAAATATTCATATTTGTTTCAAAATAAAAAACACTCAACATTCCAAAAACAAAGATCATGGCATCCAATCCCATCACTTCATGACAAATAGATGGGGGGGAAAGTGGAAACAGTGACAGATTTTATTTTCTTGGGCTCCAAAATCACTGCAGACTTTTGCTCCTTGGAAGAAAAGTTGTGACACACCTAGACAGTGTATTAAAAAGTCGAGATCTCACTTAGCCAACAAAGGTTTGTATAGTCAAAACTATGATTTTTCAGGTAGTCACATATGGACATGAGAGGTGGACCATAAAGAAAGCTGAGCGCTGAAGAATTAATACTTTCCAACTGTGGTGCTGGAGAAGACTCTTGAGAGTCCTCTGGACTACCAAGTTCAAACTAGTCACCCCTAAAGGAAATCAACCCTGACTATTCATTGGAAAGACTGATGCTAAAGCTGAAGCTCCAAATCCTTGGCCACCTTATACAAAGAGCCAACGCACCATAAAAGACTGATGCTGGGGAGGATTGAGGGCAAGAAGAGAAGGGGACGACAGAGGACGAGACGGTTGGATGGCATGACTGACTCAATGGACATGAGTTTCAACAAACTCAGGGAGATCGTGAAAGACAGGGCACACTAGTGTTCTGCAGTTCATGGGGTCACAAAGAGTCAGACATGACTTAACAACTGAACAACAATAAAAGCAACTATAGGTCAATAAAAAGGCAACCTAGCAGAAATGGAAAAATTCTTAGAAGGGTACAATCTCCCAAGACTGAACCAGTAATGAATAGAAAATATAAACAGACCAATCACAAGTACTGAAATTGAAACTGTGATTAAAAACCCCCAACAATGTCCAAGAGCAGATGTCTTCACAGGTGAATTACATCAAAAATATAGAGAAGATGTAACACCTATCCTCTGAAACTATTGCCCAAAATTACAGAGGAAGGAATACTCCAAAACTCATTCAATGAGGCCACCAAAACTCGACAAAGATACAACAAAAAGAAAATTACAGGCCAATACCACTTCTGAATATAGATACAAAAATTCTCAACAAAGGACAAGCAAACCATATTCAACAATACATTAGAAGGACACAGCCTTCACGGGGTGAAGGGGCTTGCATACCTCAATGAAGCTATGAGTCATGCAGTGCAAGACCACCCAAAGACAGATGAGTCACAGTGAAGAGTTCTGACAAAATGTGGTCCACTGGAGGAGGGAATGGCAAACTACTCCAGTATTCTTGACTGAAGAACCCCTTGGACAGTATGAAAAGGCAAAAAGACATGACACCAGAAGATGAGCCCCCAAGGTCAGAAGGTGTCCAATATGCTATTGGAGAAGTGTTGGAGGACAATTACCAATAGTGCCAGAAAAAATGAAGGAACTGGGCCAAAGTGGAAATGAGGCTCCACTGTGGATGGGTCTGTTGGTGAAAGTAAAGTCCAGTGCTTTAAAGAACAATATTAGGACCTGGAATGTTAGGTCCATCAATCAAGAGAAATTGGATGTGGTCAAGCAAGAGATGGCATTGAAAGTATCATCACTTTGAAATCAGTGAACTAAAGTGGACAGGAATGGAAAATTTTAATTCAGATGACTATTACATCTACTACTGTAGGCAAGAATCCTTTAGAAGGAATGGAGTAGCCCTTACAGTCAACGAAAGAGTACAAAATGCAGTAATTGGGTGCAATCTCAAAAATGACAGAATGATCTCAGTTCATTTCCAAGGCAAACCATTCAATATCATGGTAATCCAACCCCAATCCAGTGCCCTAACCACTGATCCTGAAGAAGCTGAAGTTGACCAGTTCTATGAAGACCTACGGCACTTTCTAGAACACCTTCTAGAACTAACACCCCTCCAAAAATGTCCTTTTCATCATAGGGGATTTGAAAGCAAAAGTAGGATGTCAAGAGATACACAGAATAACAGGAAAATTTGGCCTTGGAGTACAAAATGAAGCAGGGCAAACCTAAGAAGAGTTTTGCCAAGAGAACACACTGGTCATAGCAAACACTCTTTCCCAACAATACAAGCAACAACTCAACACGTGACATCACCAGATGGTCAATACTGAAATCAGACTGAATATTATTTTTGCAGCCAAAGATGGAGAAGCTCTACATAGTTAGCAAAAACAAGACCTGGAGCTGACTGTGGCTCAGATCATGAGCTCCTTATTGTAAAACTCAGGCTTAAATCAAAGCAAGCAGGGAAAACCACTAGGCCATTCAGGTATGACCTAAATCAAATCCCTTATGATTATACAGTGGAGGTGATGAACAGATTCAAGGGATTAGATCTGATAGATTGCCTGAAGAACTATGGACAGAGGTTCGGAACATTGTACAGAAGTCAGTGACCAAAACCATTCCAAAGAGAAAGATATGCAAGAAGGCAAAGTGGTTGTCTTGAAGAGGCTTTAAAAATAGCAGAGGAAAGAAGAGAAGTGAAAGGCAAGAGAGAAAGGGAAAGATATAACTAACTGAAGTGTTTCAGAGAATAGCAAGGAGAGGTAAAAAGGTCTTCTTAAATAAACAATGCAAAGAAATTCAGGAAAACAATAGAATGGGAAAGACTAGAGATCTCTTCAAAGATTGGAAATATCAAAGAACTATTTCATGCAAGGAAGGGCATGATAAAGGACAAAAAAAGGTAAGGACATAACAGAAGCAGAAAAGATTAAGACATGGCAAGACTACACAGAACTATACAAGAAAGGTCTTAATGATCCAGATAACCATGATGGTGTGGTCACTCACCTAGAGCCAGACATCCTGGAATCTGAGGTCAAGTGGGCCTAAGGAAGCTTTACTACAAACAAGGCTTATGAAGGTGATGAAATTCCAGTTGAGCAATTTAAAATCCTAAAAAATGATGCTGTTAAAGTGCTGCACTCAGTTTGTCAGCAAATTTAGAAAATACAGCAGTGGCCACAGAACCGGAAAAGGTCAGTTTTCATTCTAATCTCAAAGAAGGGAAATGGCAAACAATGTTAAAACTACCACACAATTGCAGTCATTTCACATGCTAGGTTAGGCTCAAAATCCTTCCAGCTAGGCTTCAAGGGTATGTGAACTGAGAACTTCCAAATGTATAATCTGGGTTTAAAAAAGGTAGAGGAACCAGAGATCAAATTGCCAACATCCAGTGGATCATAGAAGAAGCAAGGAATTCCAGAAAAATATCTACTTCTGCTTCATTGACTGTGTGAAAGCCTTTGACTGTGTGGTTACAACAAACTGTGGGAAATTCTGAATGAGATGGGAATACCAGACCACCTTACCTGTCTTCTGAGAAACTTGTATGCAGGTCAAGAAGCAACAGCTAGAACCTTACATGAAACAATGGACTGATTCAGAACTGGGAAAGGAGTAAGATAAGGCTGTATATTGTCACCCTGCTTATGTAACTTAAATGTAGAGTACCACATACAAATGCTGGACTGGATGAATCACAGGCTGGAATCAAGATGGCTGAGAGATACATCAACCTCAGATATGCACATGATACCATACTGATGGCAAAAAGTGAAGAGGAACTAAAGAGCCTCTTGATGAAAGTGAAAAAGAAGAGTGAAAAAGCTGGCTTAAAACTCAACATTCAAAAGACTAAGACCATGGTATCTGCTCCCTCACTTCATGGCAAAGAGAAGGGCAAAACATGGAAGCAGTGACAGATTTTCTTGGGCTCCAGAATCACTGTGGACAGTGACTGGAGCCATTAAATTAAAAGACACTGGCTCCTTGGAAGGAAAGCTGTGACAAAACTAGACAGCGTATTTAAAAGTAGAGATATCACTCTGCTGACAAAGGTCTGTATAGTCAAAGCTATGATTTTCCTGGTAGTCATGTATGGATGTGAGAGTTGGACCACCAAAAAGGCTGAGCATCCAAGAACTGATGCTTTCCAATTGTGTTGAAGAATCCTCTTGAGAGTCCCTTGGACTGCAAGGATACCAAACCAATAAATCCTAAAGGCACTCAATCCTGAATATTCATTTCATTGGAAGCACTGATACTGAAGTTGAAGCAGTAATACTTTGGCCACCTGATGTGAAAAGTCAATTCACTGGAAAAGACCCTGGTAGTTGAAGACTGCAGGCAAAAGGAGAAGGGGGCAGCAGAGGATACAATGGTTAGATAGCATCACTGACTCAATGGACATGAGTTTGAGCAAACTCTGGGAGCCAGTGGACGACAGAGGAGCCGGGCATGCTGTAGTCATGGAATCATAAAAAGTCAGACACTACTTAGTGACTAAATCATGATCAAGTGGGATTTATCCCAGGGATGCAAGGATTCTTCAGTGTCAAAAAATCAATCACCATATTAACTAAAGAATAAAAACTATATGATCATCTCAAGAAATGCAGAAAAAATTTCTGATAAAATTCAACATCCATTTCAGTTCAGTTGCTCAGTCATGTCTGACTCTTTGTGACCCCATGGACTGCAGCATGCCAGGCCTCCCTGTCCATCACCAACTCCTAGAGTTTACTCAAACTCATGTCTATTGAGTCAGTGATTCCATCCAACCATCTCATCCTCTGTCATCCCCTTCTCCTCCTGCCGTCAATCTTTCCCAGCATCAGGATCTTTTCCAATGAGTCAGCTCTTTACATCAGGTGGCCAAAGTATTGGAGTTTCAGCTTCAACATCAGTCCTTCCAGTGAACACCAGGAATGATCTCCTTTAGGATGGACTGGTTGAATCTCCTTGCATCCATTTATGATTAAAAGAAAAACAAACTCCACAAAGTGGGAATACAGGGAACCTACCTCAATATAATAAAGGTCATCAATACAAAGAAATGGAGGAAAACAATAGAGTGGAAAAGACTAGAGATCTCTTCAAGAAAATTGGAGATACCAAGGGAACATTTCATGCAAAGATGGGCTAAACAAAGGACAGGAGTAGTATGGACGTAACAGAAGCAAAAGATATTAAGAAGAGGTGGCAAGAATACAAAGAAGAACTGTACAAAAAAGATCTTCATGACCCAGAGAATCACGATGGTGTGATCACTCACCTAGAGCCAGACATCCTGGAATGTGAAGTCAAGTGGGCCTTAGGAAGCATCACTATGAACAAAGCTAATGGAGGTGATGGAACGAAATTCCAGTTGAGCTATTTCAAATCCTAAAAGATGATGCTGTGAAAGTGCTGCACTCAATATGTCAGCAAATTTGGGACACTCAGCAGTGGCCACAGGACTGGAAAAGACCATTTTCATTCCAATCCCAAAGAAAAGCAATGCCAAAGAATGTTCAAACTACCGCACAATTGCACTCATCTCACATCTAGTAAAGTAATACTCAAAATTCTCCAAGCCAGGCTTCAGCAATACGTGAACCGTGAACTTCCAGATGTTCAAGCAGGTTTTAGAAAAGGCAGAGGAACCAGAGATCAAATTGCCAACATCTACTGGATCATAGAAAAAGCAAGAGAGTTCCAGAAAAACATCTATTTCTGCTTTATTGACTATGCCAAAGCCTTTGATTGTATGGATCACAATAAACTATGGAAAATTCTGAAAGAGATAGGAATACCAGACCACCTGACCTGCCTTTTGAGAAACCTGTATGCAGATCAGGAAGCAACAGTTAGAACTGGACATGGAACAACAGACTGGTTCCAAATAGGAAAAGGAGTACATCAAGGCTGTATATTGTCACCCTGCTTATTTTACATGCAGAGTACATCATGAGAAATGCTGGGCTGGAAGAAGCACAAGCTAGAATGAAGATTGCCGGGAGAAATATCAATAACCTCAGATATGCATATGATACCACCCTTATGGCAGAAAGTGAAGAACTAAAGAGCCTCTTGATGAAAGTGAAAGAGGAGAGTGAAAAAGTTGGCTTAGAGCTCAACATTCAGAAAACAAAGATCATGGCATCTGGTCCCATCACTTCACGGCAAATAGATGGGGAAACAGTGGCTGATTTTATTTTTCTGGGCTCCGAAATCACTGCAGATGGTGACTTCAGCCATGAAATTAAAAGACGCTTACTTCTTGGAAGGAAAGTTATGATCAACCTAGATAGCATATTAAAAAGCAGAGACATTACTTTGTCAACAAAGGTCTGTCTAGTCAAGGCTATGGTTTTTCCAGTGGTCATGTATGGATGTGAGAGTTGTACTGTGAAGAAAGCTGAGTGCCGAAGAATTGATGCTTTTGAACTGTGGTGTTGGAGAGGGCTCTTGAGAGTCCCTTGGACTGCAAGGAGATCCAACCAGTCCATCCTAAAGGAGATTAGTCCTGGGTGTTCAATGGAAGGACTGATGTTGAAGCTGAAACTCCAATATTTTGGCCACCTGACATGAAGAGCTGACTCATTTGAAAAGACCCTAATGCTGGGAAAGATTGAGAGCAGGAGGAGAAAGGGACGACAGAGGATGAGATGGTTGGATGGCATCACCAACTCAATGGACATGGGTTTGGGTGAACTCCAGGAGTTGGTGATGGACAGGGAGGCCTGACGTGCTGTGATTCATGGGGTCGCAAAGAGTCGGACATGACTGAGCAACTGAACTGAACATACATGACAAATCCATAGATAACATCATTCTCAACAATGAAAAGATAAAAGTATTTCCTCTAAGATCAGGAACAAGACAAGGTTGCCCCTACTCTTGCCACATTAAACATAGTTTTGGAATTCTACCAATCAGAGATGAAAAAGAAATAAAATTTGAAAAGAAGTAAAACTGCTATTGTTTGCAAATGACAGGATACTATGCACAGAAAATCCTAAATATGCTAGCAGAAAACTACCAGAACTCATCAATGAACTCAGTAAAGCTGCAGGATACAGAATCAATACTACAAAAATCTCTTGCATTGCTATATATTAGCAACAAAAGATCAGAAATATTAATTAAGAAAACAATCACATTTACTGCTACATGAGAAGAATAAAATACCTAGGAATAAACCTACCTAATGAGGCAAAAGACCTGTACTTCAAAAACTATAAGTTGTTGATGAAAATACTGAAGATGACACAAACCAATGGAAAGATATGCTATGTTCTTGGATTGAAATAATCAGTATTCTAGAAGTTAGTATAGTACCAAAGGCAATCCACAGATTTAATGAAATTCCTAGCAAACTATCAATGGCATTTTTGGCAGAACTAGAACATTTTTTTTCCCTTTAATCTGTATGAAAACTCAAAAGACCCTGAATAGCCAAAGCAATCTTGAGAAAGAAAAATGGAGCTGGAGGAATCAGGTTCCCTGGCTTCCGAACATATTACAAAGCTATAGTAATCAAAACAGTATGGTACTGGTGCAAAAACAGAAATATAGATCAAGAGAATGGGAAATTAAAAAAAGAAAGCCCAGAAATAAACCCACACACCTATGGCCATTTAGTCTAAGACAAGAGAGGCAGGAATATACAATGGAGAAAAGACAGTCTCTTCAATAACTGGTGCTGGGAAAACTGGACAGTTACATGTAAAAAAAAAAAAATGAAATTAGACACTGTAGCACACACACAAAAATAAAGTCAAAATAGTTTAAAGACCTAAATGTAAAACCAGATACTATAAAGCCCCTAGAGGAAAAACATAGGCAGATTACTCCTTGAAATAAATCACAGAAATATCTTTTTGGATCCATCTCTCAGAGTTCAGTTCAGTTCAGTCACTCAGTCGTGTCTGACTCTTTGTGACCCCATGAATCACAGCACGCCAGGCCTCCCTGTCCATCACCAACTCCTGGAGTTCATTCAGATTCACGTCCATCGAGTCAGTGATGCCATCCAGCCATCTCATCCTCTGTCGTCCCCTTCTCCTCCTGCCCCCAGTCCCTCCCAGCATCAGAGTCTTTTCCAATGAGTCAACTCTTCGCATGAGGTGGCCAAAGTACTGGAGTTTCAGCTTTAGCATCATTCCTTCCAAAGAAATCCCAGGGCTGATCTCCTTCAGAATGGACTAGTTGGATCTCCTTGCAGTCCAAGGGAATCTCAAGAGTCTTCTCCAACACCACAGTTCAAAAGCATCAATTTTTCGGTGCTCAGAGTAATGAAGGTAAAAACAAAAATAAACAAATGGGACCTGATTCAGCTTAAAAGCTTTTGCTGACAAAGGTCTGAATAGTCAAAGCTATGGTTTTTCCAGTAGTCCTGTACAAATGTTAGAGTTTGACCATCAAGAAGGCTGAGTGCCAAAGAACTGATGCTTTCAGATTGTGGTGCTGGAGAGGACTCTTGAGAGTCCCTTGGAGTACAGGGAGATCAAACCAGTCAATCCTAAAATAAATCAACCCTGAATATTCAGTGGAAGGACTGATCCTAAAATTGAAGCTCCAATACTTTAGCCACCTGATGCAAAGAGCCAATCATTGGGAAAGACTTTGATCTTGGAAAACATTGAAGGCAGGAGGAGAAGGGGATGGCAGAAGATGAGATGCTTGGATAGCATCAGCAACTCAATAGACATGAGTTTGAGCAAACTCTGGGAGATAGTGAAGGACAGGGAAGCCTGGTGTGCTGCAGCCCATGGGGTCACAAAGAGGTGGATATGACTTAGTGACTGAATAACAACATAGCAAAAGAAATTTAAAAAAAAATGAAAAGAGAACCTAGAGCTCAGGAGAAAATATTTGCAAATGATGTGACCAATAAGAGATTAATCTCCAAAATATACAATACACACTGCTCATACAATTTAATATACAAAAACCAAATGACCCAATCATTAAATGGGCAAAAGATGTAATAGACATTTCTCCAAAGATGTACAAATGGCCAAAAAGTACATGAAAATTTGCTCAACATCACTAGTTATTAGAGGAGTACAAATCAAAACTACAATGAACTATCACCTCACATGGGTCAGTATGACCATCATCAAAACATCGACAATAAATGCTGGAGAGGTGTGGAGAAAAGGGAACCCTCCTACACTGTCAGTAGGAATGTAAATTGATCCAGCCACTATGAAAAACAAATGGAAGTTCCTTTAAAAACTAAAAATACAGCTGCTAGGACTTCCCTGGCAGTCCACTGCAGCAGGCACAGGTTTGATTCCTTTTTGGGGAACTGGGATCCTGCATGCCATGCAGTGTGTGTATGTTTTTTTTTTTTTAATTAATTAATTTAGAAAAGAAAGTTACCATATAATCTGCTATCTCACTCCTGGGCATATATCTGGAGAAAACCATAATTCCAAAAGATACATGTGTCCCATTATTCATTCCAGCACTATTTACAATAGTCAAGACATGGAAACAAGTGTCCATGAACAGATTAATTGATAAGGAATATATGGTATACATACATGATAGAGTATTAGTCATAAAAAAGAATGAAATAATGTCATTTGCAGCAACATACATGGACCTAGAGATTATTATACTAAGTGGAGTAAGTCAGAAAAACAAATACCATATAATATCACTTATATGTGGGCTGTAAAACATCACACAAAATGAGCTTATTTACAAAACAGACTCACAGACCTAGAAAACAAACTATGGTTACCAAAAGCAAGGGGAGAGAGAAATTAAGTTTGGATTAAAATATATACACTACTATATATAAAATAGATAACCTAAAGGGACCTACTGTATAGCACAGAGAATTACACTCAATATCTGTAATAACTTACAATTGAAGAGAATGGGGAAAAAAAAAGAAATACACACACACACATGTATTACTTTGCTATACACCTCAAACTAGGGCATCATCATAAATCAACATTTCAGTTTAAAAAATTGTTTAAAAAAGAACGTCAACATCACTAATGATCTGGGAAATGCAAGTCAAAACCACAAAGTTATTATCTCAAACATGTCAGAAAGGCTGTTATCAAAAATGCAAAAAATAGCAAGTGTTATTAGCAAGGATGTGGAGAACAGGGAACATTTGTACACTGTTGGTGGGAATGTCAATTTGTGCAGCCACTATTAAAAACAGTATTGAGGTTTCTCAAAAAATTAAAAATAGAACTACTATATGATACAGCAATTCCACATCTGGGTATTTATCTAAAGAAAATAAAAACACTAGCTCAAACAGATAAATGTATCCCCAAATGCACTGCAGCATTATTTCCAATATCTAAAATATGGAAGCAGCCTAAGTGTCCAGCAACAGTTGTATGGATAAAGAAAAGGTAAAAAAAACATATATATATATATATAATGGAATATTATCCAGTTATAAAAAAAGATTGAAATCTTGCCATTTGTGATAATATGATGGACCTTGAGGGCATTATGCCAAGTGAGATATGCCAGACAAAGACAAATACTGCATGATCTCTCTTAAATCATGAATTTAACAAAACAACAACTAAAAACCAAAAATCTGACCTCATAGAGACTGAATTGATGGTTCCAGTGGTAGTAGAGTGCGGGAGGTGACATAAATAGGTGAAAGGGTAAAACAGGTAAAAAAAAAATTTTTTTTTTTAAGAAACTTAGTCTATCAAGTGGTATGAAGTGAACCACAAAGACAAATTTTGAAATGCAGTGATATGCAATTTAATACTATCGGAACTGAGAGGAGATAGGATCTGCTAGAGGACTGGAAAGGCTTCAGAAAGACAAAGAATCTGGATAATCACTGTGGACCTTTCAAGAGGTGAAAGAAGAACATGTGTTTTAAGGTGTTTTATAGGAACTGGAAAGATGTTCATGCTGTTACAAATATACATCCAATTATTTCCAGCTGATTCAAGACAATGATTTCATGTACAGCTCTTAGTGATTCTACTGGCAATAAAAAACTAAGTTTAACATGGATGATAGCTAGCTATTTCCCCACAACCTTGTTTAAAAGGATACAATGAAAGTAAGTCTTAGATCAAATTCTGCCCAGCACATATATTTGTTAAGCGTTATTACAACTTCCGCTGCAGCAGCCACTGAAGAACAACAGCCATGGCCTTGTGCTACCAAATGGCTGTGGGCCTCAACAAGGGCCTCAAGATGACCGAGAACGTGAGCGATCCGAGGCACAGCTGCTGCTGTGGGCGCCTCACCTAACACACCAAGTTCATACGGGACATGATCTGGGAGGCGTGGGGCTTCACCCCTTCTGAGCGACAGGACATGGAGCTGCTCGAGGTCTCCAAGGACAAGTGGGCACTCAAGTTCATCAAGTAAAGGGTGGGGACACACATCTGCGACAAAAGGAAGAGACAGGAGCTGAGCAACGTCCTGGTCGCCATGAGGAAAGGGGCAGCCAAGAGGATCGAGCCCTTCTCCTCTGCACAATACATCTTTCCAGAAAAAAAAAGAAAGAAACGTGTTATTATAAGCAACCACAAAACTGTCCATACAACTTGTTTTGTCACCCTGATAAAGTCCTGGTCCATTACCAGTTTGAGTGATTTGATCACACTCTGTAGGACAGGTTCACTAATAGATGTGATAATATTTCATTAAACAGACAGTTCAAACACTCAGTCGTGTCCGACTCTTTGTAACCCCATGAACCGCAGCATGCCAGGCCTCCCTGTCCATCACCAACTCCTGGAGTCCACCCAAAACCATGTCCATTGAGTCACTGATGCCATCCAACCATCTCATCCTCAGTCATCCCCTTGTCCTGCCCTCAATCTTTCCCAGCATCAGGGTCTTTCCAGTGAGTCAGCTCTTTGCGTCAGGTGACCAAAGTATTGGAGTTTCAGCTTCAGCATCAGTCCTTCCAAAGAACACCAGGACTGATCTCCTTTAGGATGGACTGGTTGGATCTCCTTGCAGTCCAAGGGACTCTCATGAGTCTTCTCCAACACCACCATTCAAAAGCATCAATTCTTCGACACTCAGCTTTCTTTATAGTCCAACTCTCACATCCATACATGACTACTGGAAAAACTGTAGCCTTGATTAGACGGACCTTTGTTGGCAAAGCAATGTCTCTGCTTTTTAATATGCTGTCTCTGTTGGTCATAACTTTCCTTCCAAGGAGTAAGCGTCTTTTAATTTCATGGCTGCAATCACCATCTGCATTGATTTTGGAGCCCCCAGAAATAAAGTCTGACAATGTTTCCACTGTTTCCCCATCTATTTGCCGTGAAGTGGTGGGACCGGATGCCATGATCTTCGTTTTCTGAATGTTGAGCTTTAAGCCAACTTTTTCACTCTCCTCTTTCACTTTCATCAAGAGGCTTTTCAGTTCCTCTTCACTTTCTGCCATAAGGGTGGTGTCATCTGCATATCTGCGGTTATTGATATTTCTCCCAGCTATCTTGATTCCAGCTTGTGCTTCTTCCATCCCAGTGTTTCTCATGATGTACTCTGCACGTAAGTTAAATAAGCCGGGTGACAATATACAGCCTTGATGTACTCCTTTTCCTATTTGGAACCAGTCTGTTGTTCCATGTCCAGTTCGAACTGTTGCTTCCTGACCTGCATACCGGTTTCTCAAGAGGCAGGTCAGGTGGTCTGGTATTCCCATCTCTTTCAGAATTTTCCATAGTTTATTGTGATCCATACAGTCAAAGGCTTTGGCATAGTCAATAAAGTAGGAATAGATGTTTTTCTGGAACTCTCTTGCTTTTTCAATGACCCAGTGGATGTTGGCAATTTGATCTCTGGTTCCTCTGCCTTTTCTAAAACCTGCTTGAACATCTGGAAGTTCACGGTTCACATATTGCTGAAGCCTGGCTTGGAGAATTTTGAGTATTACTTTACTAGATGTGAGATGAGTGCAATTGTGCGGTACTTTGAACATTCTTTGGCATTGCTTTTCTTTGGGATTGGAATGAAAATGGACTTTTTCCAGTCCTGTGGCCACTGCTGAGTGTCCCAAATTTGCTGGCATATTGAGTGCAGCACTTTCACAGCATTATCTTTTAGGATTTGAAATAGCTCAACTGGAATTCTGTTCCATCACCTCCATTAGCTTTGTTTACAGTGATGCTTCCTAAGGCCCACTTGACTTCACATTCCAGGATGTCTGGCTCTAGGTGAGTGATCACACCATCGTGATTCTCTGGGTCATGAAGATCTTTTTTGTACAGTTCTTCTTTGTATTCTTGCCACCTCTTCTTAATATCTTTTGCATTACGTTACGTCCATACTATTTCTGTCCTTTATTGAGCCCATCTTTGCATGAAATGTTCCCTTGGTATGTCTAATTTTCTTGAAGAGATCTCTAGTCTTTCCCATTCTATTGTTTTCCTCTATTTCTTTGCATTGATTGCTGAGGAAGGCTTTCTTATTTCTCCTTGTTATTCTTTGGAACTCTGCATTCAGATGCTTATATCTTTCCTTTTCTCCTTTGATTTTTGCTTCTCTTCTTTTCACAGCTATTTGTAAGGCCTCCTGAGACAGCCATTTTGCCTTTTTGCATTTCTTTTTCTTGGGGATGATCTTGATTCCTGTTTCCTGTACAATGTCATGAACCTCCGTCCACAGTTCATCAGCCAATCCATCTATCAGATCTAGTCCTTTAAATCTATTTCTCACTTCCACTGTATAATCGTAAGGGATTTGATTTAGGTCATAACTGAATGGTCTAGTGGTTTTCCCCACTTTCTTTGATTAAGTCTGAATTTGGCAATAAGGAGTTCATGATCTGAGCCACAGTCAGCTCCTGGTCTTGTTTCTGCTGACTATATAGAGCTTCTTCATCTTTAGCTGCAAAGAATATAATCAATCTGATTTCGGTGTTGGCCATCTGGTGATGTACATGTGTAGAGCCTTCTCTTGTGTTGTTCAGATAAGAAACAACCAAAACCATGGTTAGGCCCAAAGTCTGGCTGTGGCACCACTGGGGGTCAGTATGGCAGTGCCCTGAAGAGCCAGACCTGAGATACACTGGGCTGAAGAATGTAGTCAAGGAGGTAGAAGACTTATATGCTGTCAACTATAAAACATTAATAAAGGAAATTGAAAGTGAAGTCGCTCAGTCGTGTCTGACTTTTTGCAACCCAGTGGACTGTGTGGCCTACCAGGCTCCTCTGTCCATGGAATTTTCCAGGCAAGAGTACTAGAGTGGGTTGCCATTACCTTCTCCAGGGGATCTTCCCGACCCAGGGATCAAACCCAGGTCTCCTGCATTGCAGGCAGATGCTTTACCATCTGAGCCACCAGGGACACCCTAAGGAAATTGAAGACGATTCAGAAAAAATGGAGAGAGCCCACGCTCTTGGACTGGAAGAGTCAATATTGTGAAGATGGTCATAGTACCCAAAGCATTCCTGTCAAATTACCCATGACATTTTTCACATAAATAAAATAATCCTAAACTTTCTAAGGAACTATAAAGGACCCAGAATTGCCAAAGCAAATCTGGAAGGAAAAAAAAAAAAAAAAGAACAGAGCAGGAGACATAACCCTGTGTCAGATTTCAGACAATACCACAAAGTTACAGTAATCAAAACAATGTAGCATTGGCACAAAAATGGATCAATGGAACAGAACAGAGAGCTAAATAATAAGTTAAATACAGGGTGACAATATACAGCCTTGACGTACTCCTTTTCCTATTTGGAACCAGTCTGTTGTTCCATGTCCAGTTCTAACTGTTGCTTCCTGACCTGCATATAGGTTTGGAATGTGAAGTCAAGTGGGCCTTAGGAAGCATCACTACGAACAAAGCTAGTGGAGGTGATGGAATTGCAGTTGAGCTATTTCAAATCCTGAAAGATGATGCTGTGAAAGTGCTGCATTCAATATGCCAGCAAATTTGGGACACTCAGCAGTGGTCACAGGACTGGAAAAGGTCAGTTTCCATTCCAATCCCAAAGAAAGGCAATGCCCAAGAATGCTCAAACTACCGCACAATTGCACTCATCTCACACGCTAGTAAAGTAATGCTCAAAATTCTCCAAGCCAGGCTTCAGCAATATGTGAACCGTGAACTTCCAGATGTTCAAGCTGGTTTTAGAAAAGGCAGAGGAACCAGAGATCAAATTGCCAACATCCGCTGGATCATGGAAAAAGCAAGAGAGTTCCAGAGAAACATGTATTTCTGCTTTATTGACTATGCCAAAGCCTTTGACTATGTGGATCACAATAAACTGTGGAAAATTCTGGAAGAGATGGGAATACCAGACCACCTGACCTGCCTGCTGAGAAGCCCTCTGCTCATAGCAGCACTATTCTCAATAGCCAACACATGGACACGATCTAAACACTCATCAGTAGAGGAATGTATGAAGACGTGGTACAGATGTACAATGGAGTACTGCCGAAGCCATGAAAAAGAACAAAATAATGCCATTTGTAGCAACATGGATGGAACTAAATATTATCATACTATGTGAGGTAAATTAAAAAAAGACAAATACCATATGATATCACTTATATATGGAATCTAAAATATGGCCCAAATGAACGTATCCACAAAACAGAAACAGACCCACAGACATAGAAAGCAGACTTATGGTTGCCAAGGGGAGTGGGGTAGGAGAGGGATGGAATCCAAATTTGGGGTTGGCAAATGCAAACTATTATATTAATACATAGAATGGATAAACAAGGTCCTTCTGTATTGCACAGGAAACTGATGTATTCAATATCTGTGATAAATCACAATGGAATATCATATAAAGAAGAATGTGTATATATATGTGGCTGAATCACTTTGCTTTACAGCAGAAATTAACACAACACTGTAAGTCAACTGTATTTCAATTAAAAAAAAAATCTGATATTTGCAAAAAAGAAAAAAAAAGTCACAAACTGCTACAAAACAATTTCAGGGCCTACATCTGATACAGGGCTTATATCCAGAGTATATAAAGTACTTTCAAATTTTTTTTTAAATCTAATTTTTAAAAAGTATATTTTTAATTGAAGGATAATTGTTTTATAATATTGTGTTGGTTTCTGCAACACAACAGTATGAATCAGACATAGGCATATGTATGTACCCTCCCTCCTGAACCTTTCCCACCTCCCATCCCATCCCACCCCTCTAGGTTATCACAGAGCCCTGGCTTGAGTTGCCTGAGTCATATAGCAAATTCCCACCGGCTGTTTTACATATGGTAGTATGTATGTTTTCATGCTACTCTCCCCATTTTTCCCACCCTCTTCTTCCCCCTACAGTCCACAAATCTGTTCTCTATGTCTGCATCCCCATTGCTGCCCTGCAAATAGGTTATTAGTACCATTTTTCTAGATTTTACATATATGTGTTAGAATACGATATTTATCTTTCTCTTTCTGACTTTCTTCACTCTGTATAATAGACTCTAGGTTCATCCACCTCATTCTATAGAACTGACTCAACTGTGTTTCTTTTTCTGGCTGAGCAATATTCCATTGTATATATGTACCATAGCTTCTTTATCAATGCATCTGTCAATGGACATCTAGGTTGCTTCCATGTCCCAGCTATTGTAAACAGTGCTGCAGTGAACACTGGGGTACATGTGTCTTAGAAAATAAGTTTTTAAATAAGCAAAAAGTTTTAACAGAAAACTCATTAAAGAAGATATGCAAACAAATGAACATATTACAAAGTGCTCAACATCATTAGCCATTAGGGAAATGAATTAAACTATAATTGGATACACACTCACTGAAATGGTTAAAATCAACATGGTTGTTTTTGTTGTTCAGTCACCAAGTCCTTTCTGACTCTGCAACACCATGAACTGCAGCGTGGCAGGCTTCCCTGTCCTTCACTATCTCCCGGAGTTTGCTCAAACACATGTCCATTGAGTCAGTGATGCAATTCAACCATCTCATCCTCTGTCACCCCTTTCTCCTCCTGCCCTCAACTCTTCCTAGCATCAGGGTCTTTTGCAGTGAGTTGGCTTTTCGCATCAGGTGGCCAAAGTATTGGAGCTTCAGCATCAGTCCTTCCAATGATGCTATTAAAGTGCTGCACTTGATATGCCAGCAAATTTGGAGAACTCAGCAGTGACCAAGGACTGGAAAAGGTCAATTTTCATTCCAATCCCAAAGAAAGGCAATGCCAAAGAATGTTCAAATTACCATAAAATTGCATTCACTTCACATGCTAGCAAGATTAGGCTCAAAATCCTTCAAGCTAGGTTTCAGCAGTACGTGAACCCAGAACTTCCAGATGTACAAGCTGGATTTAGAAAAGGCAGAGGAACCAGAAATCAAATTGCCAACATCCGCTGGATCACACAAAAAGCAAGGGAATTCCAAAAATAATCTACTTATGCTTCATTGACTATGCAAAAGCCTTTGACTGTGTTCAATTCAGTCGCTCAGTCGTGTCTGACTCTTTGCAACCCCATGGAGTGCAGCACGCCAGACTTCCCTGTCCATCACCAACTCCTGGAGCCTACTCAAACTCGTCTATCCCGTCAGTGATGCCATCCAAACATCTCATCCTCTCTCGTCCCCTTCTCCTCCTGCCTTCAATCTTTCCCAGCATCAGGGTCTTTCAAATGAGTCAGCTCTTCACATCAGGTGACCAGAGTATTGGAGTTTCAGTATTGGAGTCCATCCTAAAGGAAATCAGTCCTGGGTGTTCATTGGAAGGACTGATGCTGAAGCTGAAACTCCAATACTTTGGCCCCCTGACGCGAAGAGCTGACTCATTTGAAAAGACCCTGATGCTGGGAAAGATTGAGGGCAGGAGGAGAAAGGGACGACAGAGGATGAGATGGTTGGATGGCATCACCGACCCGATGGACAGGAGTTTGAGTAAGCTCCAGGAGTTAGTGATGGACAGGGAAGCCTGGCGTGCTGTAATCCATGGGGTTGCAAAGAGTCAGACACAACTGAGCGGCCAAACTGAACTGAATAGTACATAAACAAGTAGGATACCCAGCTTGATAAATTGATTATATTGTGTCTCTGAGGAGATTAGGTCTATTCTACTTTTATATTCTAATGTGGAAATACTAGATTGGTCAAAAAGTTCATTTGTGTTTTTCTGTAAGATGTTATGGAAAAATCCAAACAAACTTTTTGGCCAACCCAATATAAAACTACTCTGTATAAATCTGGATTCATTTTATAGAAATAAGCAGGAAGCCTCCAGCATCCACGGAGGTCAGGTGGAAAAATTCTCTTCTTTACCTATCCTCCTGCCTCAGCCATAGCTTCCAAATGGATGTAAAGTCTTTACAGAGAGCCTGCGTTACCATGGAGTACAGTTCTCTGTTGGATTTGAGTCTAAGAACACAGGGGAGGCGGAGAAGGCGATGGCACCCCACTCCAGTACTCTTGCCTGGAAAATCCCATGGACGGAGGAGCCTGGTGGGCTGCAGTCCATGGGATCGTGAAGAGTCAGACGCGACTGAGTGACTTCCCTTTCACTTTTCACTTTCATGCATTGGAGAAGGAAATGGCAACCCACTCCAGTGTTCTTGCCTGGAGAATCCCAGGGATGGGGGAGCCTGGTGGGCTGCTGTCTATGGGGTCGCATAGAGTCGGACACGACTGCAGTGACTTAGCAGCAGCAGCAACACAGGGGAGGAGTATGGAGAGAGGGCTGGGTTATGGCTCAGGGAGCATCATGAAAAGCAGGTGGACCACAAGACAGGACACCAAGACTTGTTCTCTTGCTTGGACTTTGCTATTTGACCAGCCTTTATAATATTCTGGAATTGTAGTACACAATTACTGTTTTCATGTTGTATTCTCATCACATTCTTTCTGCAGCTCAATTCCAAACATGGTGGCTCTTTAGAAACTAAATGTTGAGGAATTTAAAGTGAGGAGCAAGCTGTGAGATGCAAGGAATATTAAAAACTAGGACCAAGATTAGTTGCTATTGGTATAAATTTTGTATGTATATCCAAATAACAATGATGTCCTTTGAGATTGTCTTGGAAAAGTCATTTGAAGAGACCACCCCCCCTCCCCCACCACCAACCAAATCAACAAAAAGAACAAGGATGTGGAAATGAGGTAAGTGGAGTTGTTTTGGTAAATGCCTTCTTTCCATTTATTGTGTACCAACCTCTCCTTTAAAAAAAAAAAAAAAACAGTTAAAAGATTATAGCCATTAAAATCTGCTTTAGTTAGAACTTTACCAAGAAGCATTTAAAGGATACTCCACTTCTAATACTATCTTACTGGTAAAGTACCTTTAATTTTATTAAAGCCATTTCGTATCTCTTTCTCACAGGTTTTAATTATAAAAGCTGTCCTTAACATTTTACATATTTACATACAGTTTCCTCTATCACCTAGCCAAGAAATTTTCCAAAAGCACTGCAGTTTTTTAAAAAAACACAATATACATATGGCCATTATTTTTCCATCCTTTTTTTAAAAAAAATTCTCGAATGTATTTTATATTCTGGTTCCTTTCTTCTGACTCATACACATTTGTAAACTTTCACATTTCTATTCTTTCTAAGGGCCATTGTTTCTCCTCTTCTGTCTCACTTGAAACGTATCCATTAATGAGTAGCAAAGCAATGCATCTTAGTATGGGACAGCCTGGGGGCTTTGGCGCCATGAAGACCTGTACTTGGATGCTGGCACCGGTACCTATCTTGGAGCAGTGATAGAACACCTTTGTTTCTCTTTCAGCATCTGTGAAGTGGAGATAGTAATGGTATCCGCCTTGCAGTGTTGTCCTGGGGATTAGAGATGATGTATGTTCCAAAACAGAGCCACCCTCACTCTCCACTTTTTGCCAAGTACTCTCAAAATCTTTTATATTAATGTTAATACCAGCACTGGTTGAACTCCACACCCTGTGCTCAGTAGGTTATATATACTATCTTATTTAATTCTTACAACCACTGTATAAGTCCTAGTCTCGTGTCCAGCTTGCAGAGGAGGTAACTAAGACTTAAAAAAGAAAAAAAAAAATCAAGTTACTTATTGACTCAAAGTTACTCAGGGGATAAGTGGCAAGACCGAGATCCACGTGTGCCTTGTCTTGTTTCAGAGCCTGAGCCCTGGTGTACTGACTGCCTTCTTGCTGAATTTCTGTATCTGACTGACCTCTGACCTCCCTACTCTTCTTCTGGAGAAAGCATGTTTTCCATCTTGTTCAAGACACATTTTCTAGCTTTGATTTTATAATGGTTTTATCGTCTCAAATATTTACCAAGCGAAATGGATATAAATTAACAAATTTAATACTGACATGAATAGGGTGCTTTATTTTTTAGTATAAAACCTTTTCCATGAGTTTCCATCTTTGTCTCAAACTTCAAATTCTGTAGCCACTTTCTGACATACTAGTAACCTTGCTTGCATATTCATAGACCCCTTACGTCATGTTTGAGAGTGCCTGGCATTTCAAATTGTCTCATTTTTTCCCATGCCTTTTTCACACTGTCCATTGGGTATCTTTTTTCTCTCCAGAGCCATACTTCCTTTTTACCAATCTTAAAACATAAGGCAGTAGAAATTCAGAATTTTCTGTCCCATTCCATCTTCTCCACATGAAAATGGAATAATGAAAAATGATGCTAAATTCTTTGGACCTTGTGCAGTAGTCTGACTTGGTTGATGATGATAGACTTCTGAGGCTTGTAAGCCTACTCCTGTGTCCCAACCTTGGGCAAGCTCAGGCGCTCCCTCCTTGGTGCCAGCAGGTAGTTCAAATCTCACTGCAAGAAGCTTCACCCTGACCTCACCCCTAACCATGATAAAACCCACACCACTCCTCTCCTTGTTCTCAAGCCATTTTGAATCGACTTGGGAGCCTCCTCTGCTCTCTCCAGAAAGTCTTGTTAGAAAAATAATAAACGTTTCATACCTCTTGGTGTCATGGAGGCAGCATTAATCTTGACATCAGAACCAAATTTGGGGTGGAGGGTCCATTCTGTTCCTGCAGAGGCTCCATAGCACCTTGTACTGAAGGAAGCCTTATCCTTCTTCCTCTCATAAATTGCTTTCTGAGTTTGTGATCTTATAATATTTGGTACCAGAAATTGCTCGACTACCTGACCACTGTTCTAATGCTGACTCCTAAATCTCCCTTGAACTCACTGTATCTCATTTTTTTTTTTTGGCTTTATTGGTGTGGACCAAAAGTTCTCTCCTGCCTATTCTTTATTTGTACTTCTTTAATATTATTAACATTCGCCTTTCTTCTGTGTTTATGATTTTAATTTGGGTTGCTTCTTGCTCCAGTTTCTACAGCGCACTCTTTATTCACTTTGAGTATTATCAAATGCCAGATATGATCATACAGAAGCAAGCAGATTTATTGGGAAATGAGTATTTCTAGTCATGGTTCCACAATTTTTCAACCAGCGATGACTCTTCTACCTTAACATTGATTATATATTTAGTGACAGTTACAAATACTGGCTGTAATTATTGGAAAGTTATTTTAAAAGTAATTTACTTTTGGTGAAAACTAATTTATTTTGGATGAAGAGATAATATATATGTATGGTACAGAAATGGTAGACAAGGAAGGCTCCCTCTTACGTCAGACTCCCCTCCCCTTCCCCAGAGGCAATCACTGTAACACTTTATTAGGTATACTTCAAGAAGACTGTAAAGCAAATATTTTATATATACACATATAAATGAGTGTTTATATATACATGTATATATGTACATATACATACATAAGCATTACAAATTTTTTAGTTAAGATTGTGTTTATTTTTGGCTGTGTTGGGTCTTTTTGCTGCACGGGCTTTTCTCTGGTTTCAGAGAGCAGGGGCTGCTCTCTAGTTGCAGTGAGCGGGCTTCTCATTGTGGGGGCTTCCTTCCCTTATAGTGAAGCACAGGCTCGAGGCCTGGGCTCCAGTAGTTACAGCTCATGGGCTCAGCAGTTTTGGTCCCCGGCCTCTTTAGAGCACAGGTTCAATAATTGTGGCACTCAGGCTTAGCTGTTCCTCAAATATCGAACCTGTGTCTCCTGCATTGGCAGGCAAATTCTTTACTGCTGAGCCACCGGGGAAGCCCAAGCATATTTTAAAATTATACTTTTATATATACTTAGAGAAACACTTTTATAAACTTCACAAATAGAAATATGTGATCCAATGTGGACATGAGGATGTCAGAGATCTTGTCTATCTTCAATTCTGTGTCCCTAGTGCTCAGACACCATCCGGCATCTAGAAAGTGCTCAGTAGTTTTTGAATGAATGAAAAATGCTATTTCACAACATCTATCCTGAGAAGTGTCCCACATCACATATACGTTCTACCTCATTCTTTTTAACAGCAAATTTTACTCCATTTTCTAAATTTGTCATAATGTATTTAATTGAGGCTGTGTGATGAACATTTAGGTTCTTTCTGACCTTTTCTCTTAGCAGACTAAATTAATGAGAATAATACATAATGCTTCTCACATGTTGCTTTTACACTCTGATGCTTATAATTTTTTTTTTTTTTAGGAATATGCCATAAAAATTGATCATCCCATTACAGGTTTGGGGTTTATCTATTTTGAAGAAAACCTATTAAAGTTGCTTAAACATGAAAACACCAGTAAAAAGTGTGGCACTCATTGACAAACAGCCAAAGTGACATCTCTGGCATCTAAAAAAAGTAAGTATTTTAGAAAAAAGTGATCACTTAAATTTTTTTAAATTTGTCAAATCTCCCAGGATTGAATAGATGTTATCTGTGAATTGACTGTAGGAAGCTGTGCTTGTTTACCAGTTTGCTCTTGTACAATTTACTAGGAATTAAAAGATGAAAAATTTTAAACAATGAAAGTATTGCTTACATAGCAGAATAGGTATAAACAATTTAAAACAACTCAAATATTTCAGATTGAGAGGAGCAAAAACATCTGGGAAGAATCCTTCGTTCATTAAAATTATCACCTGGGTCCCACACCTCCTCTTATTCTGAAAAAAAGTCCCCAAAGAACCACTGGTCAATAGAACACTGAAATGTTATTTGATTTATAAAAGATAGCTAAATATCACAGTCTAAGAAAATGTGAAATATACCTGGAAAAATAGAGAACAGAGAATCTGATGAATATGCCCTCTGAAGAACTGGGAGATTCAGTTCAGTCACTCAGTCGTGTCCGACTCTTTGCGACCCCATGAATCGCAGCATGCCAGGCCTCCCTGTCCATCACCAACTCCCAGAGTTCACCCAGATTCACGTCCATCAAGTCAGTGATGCCATCCAGCCATCTCATCCTCTGTCGTCCCCTTCTCCTCCTGCCCCCAATCCCTCCCAGCATCAGAGTCTTTTCCAATGAGTCAACTCTTCGCATGAGGTGGCCAAAGTACTGGAGTTTCAGCTTTAGCATCATTCCTTCCAAAGAAATCCCAGGGCTGATCTCCTTCAGAATGGACTGGTTGGATCTCCTTGCAGTCCAAGGGACTCTCAAGAGTCTTCTCCAACACCACAGTTCAAAAGCATCAATTCTTCAGCGCTCAGCCTTCTTCACAGTCCAACTCTCACATCCATACATGACCACAGGAAAAACCACAGCCTTGACTAGACGAACCTTTGTTGGCAAAGTAATGTCTCTGCTTTTGAATATGCTATCTAGGTTGGTCATTGGTTTCCAATGACCAACCTAGATCAACAAATACTTGATTCACAGAATGGAGATTTATCTCCTGACCAATGAATATCCGCCAAGGATTTCTCTCCATCCTCAAGGCAATGAACTCACTGCTTGGATGGTGGTTGGCCATCCCCCTCTTTGCACTCCCTGCCAATAAAAACAGCCTTCAGTAGATTGGCCTGCAGCTTGCTGGAGCACGTGTTTTCCAAATCACTGTTCCTCTGCTATTCCTGACTCAATTTCTGATAATTCATCCTTGCCTTAGTTTACCTCCGTTAACAAAGTTATAGATGTCAAATTTAAACCAGCTGAGACAAATCAGGAAATTCAGTCACACACAACTAGGAAGTACAGTGTGAAACTGGCTCAGCTGTATTCAAGGTTTCATGTATCCTCGGGGCTGGCTCCTGTTTGACTTCTGAGCTCTCCTGCCTTGATATGTTACCTCTTTTTCTCCTGCACGCAGTTTTTTCATGCAGCCAGGGAAGATAGCCCTTTGTACGGCCAGACTCATATAGTCCAACTTAGCAAATGCAGCAGACAAAATTACTTCTTCTCAGTTTTGGTTGGGCCAGAGTATCTCAGAGACACAGGGTATGGGAGCCTCCGAAGGATGGGGTTGGAGGGATGATATATATATATATAACACTAAGTTTGGTGATGGACAGGGAGGCCTGGCATGCTGCGGTTCATGGGGTCGCAAAGAGTCAGACACGACTGAGCGACTGAACTGAACTGAAGTTACACAGTTAAGGAACTAACAGCCTCATGGGAAAGACAAGAGTAAACAGAAAGCTGTAGTTTTGTGACACTGTGTGCTCAGAAGACCAGAAGAGTGAGCTCCCAAATCTTTGTTTTTAAAAATGGATTCAACCTTCCATGGTTAATATCAACGTTGCCTCATCTGAGTACATGCATAGTACGTGACTTTTATACTTCATTTCTCTTATGTACAACGTTTTCTCATGCAAAACTGTAGTGTAGCTTACTCAGCCCTCCTCCCCTACCTTCCTCCCATCCACCACGCCCCTAATCTCAAGAAGACAAAAGAAGCTTATTCTGACTTTCAAATGAGCAACGTTTTCTAGTCTATTTCCCCAGATATGTCAAGCTTATTTTTTTCAGGTGTGTTTCTGTATACATTATCATCCATTAAGATTTCAAATAGTATTTGGGGGAGACAAGGGAGCACAGAAGCGCCAGAAGAATTAAATAAATGCCAGTTTCTAAAGTAAACTTCCCCTTTCATGGATCATAACCTTGTTGTGGCAAAGGGGCTTGTGTAACTCCATGAAGCTGTGAGCATTGCTGTTCAGGGCCACTCAGGACAGATGGGCCATAGTGGAGAGTTCTGATAAAATGTGGTCCACTGGAGAAGGAAATGGCAGCCTACTTCAGTATTCTTGCCTGGAGAACCACATGAAAAGTATGAAAAGCAAAAAAAATAAAATAAAAATATGACACCGGAAGATAAGCCCCTCCCAGATTGGAAGGTGTCCAATATGCTACCAGGGAAGAATGGAGGGCAATTACTAATAGCTCCAGAAAGAATGAAGCAGCTGGGCCAATGCAGAAACAACACTCAGTTGTGGATGTGTCTAGTGGTGAAAGTAATTGATGCTTTCGAATTATGATGCTGGAAAAGACTCTTGAGAATCCCTTGCAAGGATATCAAACCAGTGAACCCTAAAGGAAACCACCCCTGAATATTCGTTGGAAGGACTGATGCTGAGGCTGAAGGCCCAATTCTTTGGCCACTTGATGCAAAGAACTGACTCACTGGAAAAGACCCTGATGCTGGGAAAAGACTGAAGGCAAAAGGAGAAGGGGGAGGCAGAGGATGAGATGGCTAGATAGCTCAATGGACATGAATCTGAGCAAACTCCGGGAGATGGAGGTCAGAGAAGCCTGGTGTGCTGCAGTCCATGGGGTTGCAAAGAGTCAGACACGACCCGGCAACTGAGCAACAACAAAGTAAACTTCAGGCAGCCTCGTTCTGAAATGCCTTTTGGAACACATGTAAAAGCTCAGATATTTAAACTGAGGGACACTTAAAAAGTCAATATTGAAATGTTGAGACATTTCTTCATAGGATTCTGAAAATATAAATGATAAAATTTGATAATAAAAATAAGCAGAACTGAAGCATGCATAAAGGTTGACTCATTTAGGTAAATTCCTCAGAGCCCAACTGGCATTTCCATGGGTGGTGATAACAAAATTAGTTTTTAGGATGCCCAGAGCTGATTTCCTAAGACCAGCAGAGAAACTCACAAAGTGATGGTAGGCTTTTAAAAAGTGACTTTGATTTCTATAAAGAGAGAAAACATTTTTAGACATTGCCAGAGGTGCTTAGGAACAATACATTGCATGATGCTGATCTCGACCCAGAAAGATAAACAAGCTATTTACAAGCCTTTATCCATGGCTCCCTTAAAGTTAGCTGGAATCTTGGGGACCATAAACACTATATAATGAATGTATCCTAAAAAAATTACTGAATGTATCCTAGAGTTGATGGCATTACTGACTCAATGGATATGAGTTTGAGCAAGCTCTGGGAGTTGGTGATGGACAGGGAAGCCTGGTGTGCCACAGTCCATGGGGCCGCAAAGAGTCAGACACAACTGAGCAGCTGAACTGATCCTAGAAAATAATGAAAGCTTGGAGAAGCTATAGACAACTCAGGACTTCCTCTGTGGGAGATTTCTGTCTATTTGGAACTTTTATGCAAAAGAGTTAAAGTCTGACCTAGGCAGGGGGGTACTGAGGGAACAGCCCAGTAGAGACAAACACTGAAATCAAGGAGCTGAAGGAAGTCAGGAAGGACTGGTATCCTGATGTTTTAGGAAAATGAGGAAATTCTGCAAAACACTAATGGTTTGCAGCTGGTAAAAATGCAAAGAAGAGGGGTTTCCCTGGTGGCTCAGTGGTTAAAAAAAAAAACAAAAAAACCTGCCTGGTAATGCAGAAGACACGGGTTCCATCCCTGGTCTGGGAAGATCCCCCACACTGCAAAGTCACTAAGTCTGTGAGCCACAGCTACTGGAGCCTACATGCTCTAGGGCCCACAGGCCGCAACTACTGAAGCCCACGTGCCTCGAGCCCACACTCCACAACGAGAGGGGCCACCACGACGGGAAGCCCCAGCACAGCATGAAGAATAGCCCCCACTCGCTGCAACTAGAGAAACAGAAAAGACTAACAGAAAGCAAACATATTCTCAAACTGGGCAAATATGGTTGTTGAGAGCTGGCATCAGAAGAAAACCTGCATGCTCTGCATGTGGTTTTTTCCTGTCTGAAAACAACAGAAAGGTCTCTTTTAGAATAAGCAAATCGAATTCAGTTTGGCTTTATTATCACTCAAAATTAGGCAATGGCCATTTCAATCCTGCTCATATGTATACTGTTTTGCTTTGAGTTAGTTGCATTTAACAGGTTTTTACTTTCATAGAACTATAAACAGAATGGACAATATGCTGGACTCACCCTCCTATTACTTAGGCCCGGTACGGCTGTAATTTATGTAGCCAGAGCTGGCCAGGTTGCAGATTGGTTGTTTTTGTTCAGTTGCTAAGTCATGTCTGACTCCTTGTGACCCCATGGACTGTAGCCCGCCAGGCTCCTCTGCCCATGGAGTTTTCCAGGTGAGAATATTGGAGTGGGTTGCCATTTCCATCTCCAGGGGATCTTCCCAAGCAAGGGATCAAACCCACGTCTCCTGCATTGGTTGCAGAGTCTCTACCAAAATACCCATTCTCAGAGAAGGAGAAAAAAAAAATCTGCAAAAGCTCTACCTAAGATACCCAACTGTCCCTGTTAAGAGACTGCCCTTTGCACTATGCAACAGAATACTTACCATTAGTACCTGAACATCTCTCCTACAGAGAAATGTGAAGGTGACAGGGGCTGCGCTGCACAGGAATTCACGAATGACAAATGGATCACACGGTCTTTTTGAAGCAGCATCTTCTCAGATGCTTGTGTATAAATTAAATAACAAGGGGGTGGGCAATGACAAAGACAGTCTTCTAAGGCATTGCATGTTAACTACCAATTAAAACCAATGATAAACAAACCCACAGTAATTAGTTAGAAACATTATATACATCTATGTATTATATATATATTTATATTAGGGTGTATATATATACATAACTCAATGAATATATGAGCCATGACATGTGGGGCCACCCAAGACAGACGGGTCATGGTAAAGAGTTCTGACAAAATGTGGTCCACTGGAGAAGGGAATGGCAAACTACTTCAGTATTCCTGCCTTGAGAACCACATGAACAGTATGAAAAGGCAAAAAGATAGGATACTGAAAGATGAACTCCCCAGGTCAGTAAGTGCCCAATATGCTACTGGAGATCAGTGGAGAAATAACTCCAGAAAGAATGAAGAGAAGGACCCAAAGCAAAAACAACACCCAGTTGTGGATGTGACTGGTGATAGAAGCAAGGTCTGATGCTGTAAAGAGCAATATTGCATAGGAACCTGGAATGTCAGGTCCATGAATCAAGGCAAATTGGAAATGATCAAAAAGGAGATGGCAAGAGTGAACATCAACATTTCAGGAATCGGTGAACCTAAATGGACTGGAATGGGTGAATTTAACTCAGATGACCATTATATTTCCTACCGTGAGCAAGAATCCCTTCGAAGAAATGGAGTAGCCATCATGGTAAACAAGAGAGTCTGAAATGCAGTACTTGGATGCAGACTCAAAAACAACAGAATGATCTCTGTTCGTTTCCAAGGCAAACCATTCAATATCACAGTAATTCAAGTCTATGTCCCAACCAGTAATGCTGAAGAAGCTGAAGTTGACCAGTTCTACAAAGACTTACAAGATCTTCTAGAACTAACACACCAAAAAAGATGTCCTTTTCATTATAGGGGACTGGAATGCAAAAGTAGGAAGTCAAGAAACACCTGGAGTAACAGGCAAATTTGGCCTTGGGGTACAGAATGGAGGAGGGCAAAGGCTAATGGAGTTCTGCTAAGAGAATGCACTAGTCATAGCAAACACCCACCTCCAACAACACAAGAGAAGACTCTACACATGGACATCACCAGATGGTCAACACCGAGATCAGATTGATTATATTCTTTGCAGCCAAAGATGAAGAAGCCCTATACAGTCAGCAAAAAAAAGACCATGAGCTGACTGTGGCTCAGATCATTAACTCCTTATTGCCAAATTCAGACTTAAATTGAAGAAAGTAGGGAAAACCACTAGGCCACTCAGGTATGACCTAAATCAAATCTCTTATGATTATACAGTGGAAGTGAGAAATAGATTTAAGGGACTGGATCTGATAGGTGGATTGCCTGATGAACTGTGGATGGAGGTTCATGACATTGTACAGGAGACAGTGATCAAGACCATCCCCAAGAAAAAGAAATGCAAAAAGGCGAAATGGCTGTCTGAGGAGGCCTTACAAATAGCTGTAAAAAGAAGAGAAGCAAAAAGCAAAGGAGAAAAGGAAAGATATAAGCATCTGAATGCAGAGTTCCAAAGAATAGCAAGAAGAGATAAGAAAGCCTTCCTCAGTGATCAATGCAAAGAAATAGAGGAAAACAATAGAACAGGAAAGACTAGAGATCTCTTCAAGAAAATTGGAGATGCCAAGGGAACATTTTATGCAAAGATGGGCTCAATAAAGGACAGAAATAGTACGGACCTAACAGAAGCAGAAGATATTAAGAAGAGGTGGCAAGAATACAAAGAAGAACTGTACAAAAAAGATCTTCATGACCCTGATAAGCACAATGGTATGATCACTCACCTAGAGCCAGACATCCTGGAATGTGAAGTCCAGTGGGTCTTAGGAAGCATCACTATGAACAAAGCTAATGGAGGTGATGGAATTGCAGTTGAGCTATTTCAAATCCTAAAAGATGATGCTGTGAAAGTGCTGCACGCAATATGTCAGCAAATTTGGAATGCTCAGTAGTGGCCACAGGACTAGAAAAGGTCAGTTTTCATTCCAATCCCAAAGAAAGGCAATGCCAAAGAATGCTCAAACTACTGCACAATTGCAGTCATCTCACATCTAGTAAAGTAATGCTCAAACTTCTCCAAGCCAGGCTTCAGCAATATGTGAACTGTGAACTTCCAGATGTTCAAGCTGGTTTTAGAAAGCAGAGGAACCAGAGATCAAATTTTCAATATCCGCTGGATCATGGAAAAAGCAAGAGAGTTTCAGAAAAACATCTATTTATATTTTATTGACTATGCCAAAGCCTTTGACTGTGTGGATCACAATAAACTGTGGAAAATTCTGAAAGAGATGGGAATACCAGACCACCTCACCTGCCTCTTGAGAAACCTGTATGCAGGTCAGGAAGCAACAGTTAGAACTGGACATGGAACAACAGACTGGTTCCAAATAGGAAAAGGAGTACATCAAGGCTGTGTATTGTCACCCTGTTTATTTAACTTATGGGCAGAGTACATCATGAGAAACACTGGGCTGGAAGAAGCACAAGCTGGAATCAAGATAGCTGGGAGAAATATCAATAACCTCAGATATGCAGCGGAGAAGGCAATGGCAACCCACTCCAGTGTTCTTGCCTGGAGAATCCCAGGGATGGGGGAGCCTGGTGGGCTGCCGTCTATGGGATTGCACAGAGTCGGACATGACTGAAGCGACTTAGCAGCAGCAGCAGATATGCATATGACACCACCCTTATGGCAGAAAGTGAATAAGAACTAAAGAGCCTCTTGATGAAAGAGGAGAGTGAAAAAGCTGGCTTAAAGCTCAACATTCAGAAAACAAAGATCATGGCATCATTTCATGGCAAATAGATGGGGAAACAGTGGAAGCAGACTTAATTTTCTTGGGCTCCAAAATCACTGCAGATGGTGACTGCAGCCATGAAATAAAAAGACCCTTACTCCTTGGAAGAAAAGTTATGACCAACCTAGACAGCATATTAAAAAGCAGAGACATTACTTTGTCAACAAAGGTCCGTCTAGTCATGGCTATGGTTTTTCCAGTAGTCACGTATGGATGTGAGAGTTGAACTATAAAGAAAGCTGAACACCAAAAAATTAATGCTTTTGATCTGTGGTGTTGGAGAAGACTCTTGAGAGTCCCTTGAACTGCAAGGAGATCCAACCAGTCAATCCTAAAGGAGATCAGTCCTGAATATTCATTGGAAGGACTGATGCTGAAGCTGAAACTTCAATACTTTGACCACCTGATGTGAAGAGCTGACTCATTTCAAAAGACCCTGATGCTGGGAAAGATTGAAGGTGGGAAGAGAAGGGGACGAGAGAGGATGAGATGGTTGGATGACATCACCGACTCAATGGACATGAGCCTGAGCAAGCTCCGAGAGTTGGTGCTGGACAGGAAGGCCTGGTGTGCTGCAGTCGGTGGGGTTGCAAAGAGTCAGACGTGAGTGAACTGAACTGAATGAGCACGATGTCTCTTAAGGCTTATCTTTAAGAAATACTTAAGAAGCAGCCTAAGGACCCTGGTAGCTCAGTGGTAAAGAAATCGCTTGCCAATGCAGGAGACATGAGTTTGATCCCTGATCTGGGAAGACCCCACTGTGGAGCACTAAGCCTGTGAGCCACAACTACTGAGCCTGTGCTCTAGAGCTCAGGAGCCACAACTACTGAGCCCACGAACCCTAGAGCCCATCTTCTGCAAGAAGAGAAGCCACTGCAATGAGAAGTCCGAGCACCACAGCTAGAGGAAAGCCTAGCTGCAGCGAAGACCCAGCACAGCCAAAATAAGTAAACATTACTTTAAGAAAGAACAAAAGAAAGAAAGAGCCTAGGGTAGAGGTCAGTAGTTTTTTTTTTTCTGCAAAGAATTAGATGGTAAACATGGCTTTGTAGGCTGTACAGTCTCTGTCATGCATACTCAACAGACACTGTATGACAGCAGTCATAGACAACATGCAAATAAGTGAGTGCTTGTGTTCCAGTGAAAATTTACACTCAAATTTGAATTTTATATCAAGTGTCTGATATAAAATTCTCTTTGGTTTCTTCAACCATTTAAAACTGCAGCAGCTATTCTTAACTTGCAGACGATAAAAACGATCTATGGACCAGATTTGACCAGGGGCCATAGTTTGCTGACACCAATGTCAACAACACCTGCTCAACCTACTTCAAGTTCTTTCATAAACAAAGGCAAAGAAAACAGGCCCCACCCACGAGAAAGCAACCAGGTGGTAGCTCTTACTACTAATGGATGGCCATGTTAACTCTAGGAGTGAGAGATGGAAAGAACCAATATTTCTTGAAAACCTAGTACTGTGTTTAAATCTTGGTTTACTCCTCACAACAGTACTATTACAATGTGTGTAAGTAATAATGTGTTACTAATACTATGGCATTACATATACACTTTTCATAGTTGAGGAAAAGTGAGACTCAAAGATTAAGTGCCTCAACCTGGTCCTCAGGTAGGGTTTGAACATGGGTTGGTCTTTTCAGTAAACCTTCAGTGTGGTATTGCAACCTGGGAAGACCTGAGTTGGTAGTGAAGAACGGAGGAGTAGAAGCTGTACTCGGAAGAGATGAAACTCAGGAAGACAGACCTTCAGTGCCAGGGCAACCGGGCGTGCCTGAATTAGAGCACAGAGGAGGGAATGCAAGAATTCGCTGCTCTCCTGGCGCAACAGTCCCAGAGGCCACCCCAGATCAACCCAAACTGACTGGAGCGTTTGAGCCCCAGATTGGCCTGCCATGGTAGAGACAGGCAGCCCAGCAGCAGATCATTAATTTAATTCAGCCAGACCATATAGCAGGTAAACCCCAGTGCGAGGGCTACGGCTTTAACACTGCTGTTCCAAGAAATGGTAGGTAGATTAACTTCTGGTATTTCCTCTTCTCTCTTTTTTACAATTGTAACCTATATTAATTTTATAGAAACTTTAGAAAAATACAGATAAGGGATATAAAAACTCCCCATCAACATAATCACATTGACATTTTTGTATAATATCCTTTACATTTTATATGTTAAAGTAGGACTATGCTATTCATACCACTTTTTGCACAAAATATATATATCATGAACATGTTTTTGTGTCATTTCCCAAAATCTAATTTGCAAAATGTCCCAGAAAACAAAGCAAACTGACCATAATCAAATAGATTTGTGCAATGCTGTACTGTCCCAGCCTCAGACGTTAACAATGGCTGTTTGATTAGACCAAAGGTTGGCAAAGAGCTCCAGTAGAGAAACCTGGGTCACTTTGCCCGGAGTATCTCTGATTTAACCTGTTTAATCATGGAATCTTTCTAGAACATTTGGAAAATTAACGTTCTACAGAATATCTTTGGTGTAAAGCTGTTCTGTATCATTTGTAATGGATGTACCATATTCCATTGTTAAAGAGTTAGAACTAAATATGGAGATTGTTTTCAAGTTTTCACTATTATAAACAATATATACCACCAGGTACATTTTTGCAACTCAACCTTCACAGACACTCATGATAATTCCTTGAACATGCAATTGCTTGGTCAAGGATATGAATATTTTTAAAGTTTTTAAGAAATGGATGTTATAATTTATATAATATTTTACATGAGAAACTGAATGCTATATTTCACTTTTAATTTTGTTTTGCTAATGACTAATACTTAGGTTCAATAATCAGGCAGATTTTTACTAGATGCTTTGTATTTTGTGACTATCCTAAAAGCAACATATATTGATTTTATAGAGCGACTGAAACTCTCATAAATGTCTGTTGGCAGCGTCTTCTAAAACGAATACATGGAAATTCTACGTATTAGTATTCTACTGCTATATAACAAATTACCACAAACTTAAGAACAAAATTATTTTTAGCTTACAGTTCTGTAGATCAGAAGTCCACCACAGCGTGGCTGGGTGATCTGCTCAGAATATCACAAGGCTGAAATCAAGGCGTTGGGGAGGATGAGTCCTCATCTAGAGGCTTTGGGGAGAACCCCACATCCCTAACTCACTGTTGGCAAAATTCAGGATTTTGATGTTGTAGGGCCAATGCCCTGTTTCCTTGCTGGGGGCCAGCTGAGGTCATCCTCTGCTTCTAGAGGCCACTTTCCAGTCCTTGAAAGGTGGACCCCTGTATCCTCAAGCCCCCAACAACGCAGCAAGTATTCCTTGCGCTTCATATCTGACTCCCTCGTCTGTTCCCAGAGGAAGAAAGCACTTGCTTTGAAAGCAGCTGTGATTATATTAGGCCCACCTGGTTATCTCCCTATTACAAAGCCCACCTGGAAAACCTATCATTAGGGCAAGGATTCTAAACAGCTGCTTTTATTATTCTGCCTACCTCCTCCTATGATTGAGCAAGTACAGTCGTAGATATACACCCAACAGAAATGAGTGCATGTTTACCAAAACACATGCACAAGAACACTAACAGAAGCACTACACACATTACCCAGTATCTGGAGTAATTATTCAATAACAATTGTGAAAATTGTGAAATATTTTGATGACTGAATAGAGAAATGAGAGTGAACAAACTACAACTACTTACAGTGACATGAATGAATTTCACAAAAGTATCGTGGGGGAGTAGATAATGTGTTTTGTGGGAGCAAATGGAGGGTACTTAATCCAGCCCAGGAAGTCATAGAAAGCTTTCTAAAGAAAGGTACAGCCTTCACTAGGGCTTTCCAGGTGGCACTAGTGGTAAAGAAGCCACCTGCCAATGCAGGTGAAGTAAGAGATGCAGGTTCGATCCCTGGGTCAGGAAGATCCTCTGGAGGAGGGAAAGGCAACCCGCTCCAGTATTCTTGCCTGGAGAATCCCATGGACAGAGAAGCCTGGCAGGCTGCCGTCCACAGGACTCTAGAGTCAGACATGACTGAAGCAACTTAGCAAGCATGCACGCAGAGCCTTCTCTGCAAAGAAATAGAGTGAGTGATGGGGACGGGGAGGACAGGACTGAACTAACTGAAAGAATATGAATAGAAGTAACATCTGTAAAAATTATCAGCAGATGGGTATTATGAGTGGACGGCAAAACAGTGAGGGTAAAAGGTATGCCTAGAGAATTTGGCAGGGGTCAGGACATGGAGAACCTTGCAAGCCATATTAAGAATATTGACCTTAATCCTTTAAGTGACAGGAACACGGGAGGTACTGGCAAAACAAAAGAACATAGATGGTTTATATTTAGAACACCGACGTGGCAAAGCAGATGATCATGTTAAAAGAAAATACGGAGGAAACTATACTAGTTAGGAGGCTATTCAAGGAATATAGGTGGGATATTATGGGAGCCTGAGTGAGCTGGAGAGGGACAATATAAGGAGCATGGATGCCCTGTACCAACCTCCCTTCCAGACACTGCTTCTTTAAGTCTTCAGAACATTTTTATAGTTTTTAAATTCTGTGGCCCAATTGTCTCCTAGAAAACATGTGCCAGTCTGGGTTCCTACTAACAATGTGCCCATCTCTCCTAATTTCTGACAAAATGGGTGCTTTATTTTTTAAATCTTCACTAATTGCCTAGGCAAATACAACTGTGTTTGCTCAAATACAACTGTGTGTGCTCAGTCACTCAGTCGTGTCCAGCTCTTTGCAATCCCATGACTCCTCTGCCCATGGATTTTTCAGGCAAGAATACTGGAGTGGTTTGCCATTTCCTTCTCCAAAATATAACTGTAACTCATTTTTCTTATATTGTGGTTTTGACTGAAAGCATAGTGAACATTTTTAAATGTTTGACTATTTTTATCATTTTTTAAAGTGTCAATTCATATTATTTGAATTTTTCTAAATGTTTTTTTATACTGACCTGTAAGAAGATATATATTAAAGATACTAACCCTTTTGAGGTGCACTTTTCCATATCTGTACCTTTCAATTTTGTTTAGGCTAATTTTTTATAATAGCTTCACATTATTAGTTAAATCTACTAATTTTCTGATATTGACTTCTACTCTTAGATTTTTATATTTGAGTTCTTTCTCAAAGCATGATTTGAGGAATATAGATCTTCACCTATATTTTATTCAAGTGCTTTAATAATTCTATTTAAATACTTAATATAGGAGTTAATTTGGTATATAGTTTTTAGATAATTAACTGGCTAAACACTGGCTAATTCATGCTTTCCCCATTGACTTGGAGTGTCACTCTTATATATTAAATTCTTATGTCTTTAAAATGGGCTGTAATTCCTGGTAGAGCAAATTCTCCTATATTATTTTTCTTTTAAAAAATATTCTTGACGATTCTTTTAAGTCAGGATTAAACTAGCTTCCTAAATGAACTGTTTCCCATCATTTTCTATGCTTTATGTTCTAACAGTTTAAATTCTAAAGAAGATATTGGTTCCTTAAATATTTGAAAGATTTTGCCTATAAAATTATCTAGGTGTTGAAATTCTCTGACATTTGTTTAACTTTGTTTATAGTTTTTGGTCTATACTGTACTATTCATCAAAATTGTTCTTCTCCTAAGAAAGTCATTTAATCAAAATACCCCAAATTATTATAATATCTATAGTTAATCTCTTTTCATTTGTAGTATCATGCATTTATTTAGATTTTCTATTTTTGCCATTTGGCTTTGTCAAAAGGGACATTTTTTGGTCTTTTCACAGATCCACCTCTTAGGTTTAATCTATTCTTTCTTCATGCTTTTCCCAGATTTTATTCACTTTCTTGCTTCTTGAACTGATTGTTTGGTTTATTTTTAATGGATAATAATAAAAACATATAATAAAACTCCAGGAAATGATGAAGGACAGGGAAGCCTGGCACGCTACAGTCCATGGGGTCACAAAGAGTCAGACGTGACTTAGTGACTAAAGAACAACAAAGGCTCTGAATTTTCCTTCTAAGTAAAGCTTTTGGGTATATTTTGGATATATAGTTTTTTCTCTTATTTTTATTGACTTAAACTGATTATAATTTGTATTTTCTCTTTCGTTAAGAATTAAGATGTTGCTGTGGTTGTTCAGATGCTAAGTCGTGTCCTACTCCTTGCAATCCCATGAACTGCACCACGCCTGGCTTCCCTGTCCTTCGGTATCTCCCTGAGTTTGCTCAAACTCATGTCCACTGAGTCAGTGACACTATCCAACCGTCTCATCCTGTTGCCCCCTTCTCTTCCTGCCTTCAATCCTTCCCAGCATCAGAGTCTTTTCCAATGAGCTGGCTCTTCACATCAGGTGGCCAAAGTATTGGAACTTCAGCTTCAGCATCAGTCCTTCCAATATATATTCAGAGTTGATTTCCTTTAAGATTGACTGGTTTGATTTCCCAGAGAGATCCAATGGACTCTCAAGAGTCTTCTCCAGCACCACATGTTCAAAACCAACAATTCTTTGGTGCTCAGCCTTCTTTATGGTCCAACTCTCACATCCATACATGACTTCTGAAAAAACTGTACCTTTGGCTATATGGACCTTTGTTGGCAAAGCTATTTTATGCTTTTTAATATGCTGTCTAGTTTTGTCATGGCTTTTGTTCCTATGAACAAGCATCTTTTAATTTCATGGCTGTAGTCATTGTCCATAGTCATTTTGGAGCCCAAGAAAATAAAATCTGTCACTATTTCCACTATTTCCCCATCTATTCCCCATGAAATGATAGGACTGGATGTTATGTTCTTCATTTTTTGAATTTTCAGTTTTAGGCCAGTTTTTTCTTTCCTCTTTCACCTTTATTAAGAGGCTCTTTAGTTCCTCTTTGCTTTCTACCATTAAAGTGGTATCATCTGCATTTCTGAGGTGGTTGACATTTCTCCCAGCAATCTTGATTCCGGCTTGTGAGTCATCCATCCCAGCATTTCGGCATGATGTACTCTGCATATAAGTTAAGTTATATATAAGTTATATAACTTATATATATATATATATATAAGTTATAGATAAGCAGGGTGACAATATACAGCTTTGAGGTACTCCTTTCCCAATTGTGAATCAGTCCCTTGTTCTATGTCCAGTTCTAACTGTTCCTTCTTATCCTACATACAGGTTTCTCAGGAGGAACATAAGGTGGTCTGGTATTCCCATCTCATCTCTTTCAGAATTTTCCAGTTTGTTGTGATCCACACAGCAAAGGCTTTAGTGTACTCAATGAAGCAGATGATTTTTTGGAATTCCCTTACTTTTTCTATGATCCAGTGGACATTGGTAATTTGATCTCTGGTTCTTCTGTCTTTTCTAAATACAGCTTGTACATCTGGAAGTTCTTAGTTCACGTGCTGTTGAAGCCTAGCTTGAAGGATTTTGAGTATAATCTTGCTAGCATTTGAAATGAGTGCAACTGTAATTTGAATGCTCTTTGGCATTGCCTTTCTTTGGGATTGGAATGAAAACTGACCTTTTCCTAGTCCTGTGGCCACTGCTGAGTTTCCCAAATAAGATGGCATATTGACTGCAGCATTTAAACAGCATCATCTTTTAGGATTTGAAATAGCTCAATTGGAATTCCATCACCGCCTCTTAGCTTTGATCATAGAAATGATCACTTGACTTCACACTCCAGGATGTCTGGCTCTAGGTGAGTGACAACTTGTTATGAATTGTTCCCTTTACTGCCTGCTAGTCAGAAAGTGTAATCTCTGTTACTTATTGTCTTGTATCTTATATTTTTTAACACATTTCATAAATATTTGAAAAGATGTATATTACCAAAGTCGTCTCTTATTTAGGTAAGATTGCAATTCTGTAGTTTTCATGATATTCTCCTGGCTTTTTTTGTTTCGTGTATTTTGATGGAATGTTACTAGCCACTGTTACATCTTCAATATAGAATATTGAAGATGTATATAAAGTAATCCCTTCTTTCATCCATTTTTTCATTAAATTCTATTCTGATTTTAATATGACAACTCTTAAACAAGGCAAAGGCCAACAAAAAAATAACTTATTTTTACTGGATAAAGATAATCCTTGTTATTTCATTTTAAGTGACGCTCTTGTGAAATATGCACACACACAATTTCATATTTTGATTCAACTGAAAATCTAACTTTAAATAAGGAAATTTAGGTGCCATGTGGATTCTACTTTCCTTATTTTTGTCTGTTTCTGTATCTCCTTTCTTTTTCCTATCTTGTGCTATGTATTGATCAAGGCTCTTTCTGCTTTTTAAATTTTCTGCAAATTGTACGAGAAATAACTATTTTATGATTTTGTACCTTTTAATTACTCTTCCCCCTCCCCAACCAGATGTCTGTTTCCACTATTCTAATGCAGCACTAATAAGTTTCACCAATTACCTCAAATACCTCATCTCAATACTTTGGACACATTTTAGCACTAGTCTTACTACAGCTCCCAGTGACATTCAACAGAATTGATTAATCTTCCCCCACCCCCACCCCCACCCCCACCCCGTCCCTTATTCTGTTGTTGTTTAGTCGCTAAGTCATGTCCGACTCTTGTGATCCCATGGACTGTTGCCCACCAAGCTCCTCTGTCAATGGGATTTCCCAGGCAAGAATACTGGAGTGGCTTGCCATTTTCTTCTCCAAGGGATCTTTCCGACCTAGGGATCTTCCTGACCTAGGGATCGAACCTGCATCTCCTGTTTGGCAGGCGGGTTCTTTACCACTGAGCCACCTGGGAACCCCAGTGCATTATTCTAGGACCCTGCAGCTTTCTAAGTTTTGTGACTTCTTCAGCTACCTTTCTGTCCCCCTCCCTTCTCCTCTGTTCTAGACTTTCTCTCTATTCTACCACAGGTGATCCCACCCATTCCTGTGGCTTCAGTTACCTCAAACATGCCTGTGACTTCCAAATCTCCAGTCCACACTTCTGTGAGTTCTAAACTAGTATGTATAATTGTTGTTCTCTCAACACGTCCCTGTGATGTCTACGGGCAATATGTCCACAGACGAGTCTACAACTTTCCTTCACACCAGCCATCTCCTTTCCTCCACCTCATCCAACTGCATTAACCTGTTGCTCAGCCCATAATAACCTGAGGGTCATGACTGGAGCTTTTTATCATTCACCCCTGACATCCTAACATCTTCAAGTCCAAATGATTCTTCCCCCAAGGCATTTTTGGAACTATTCACTTCTTCCTACCGCCACTGAGCCAAATAATCATCATCTCTTGCCTGGACTAATACCAGTCTCCCTGCTTCCATTCTTGCCCCTCTAAAATCCATTTTCTACCCACACCCAGAAAGAGCTTCTTGAAAAACGTGTATCTGATCATAACCTTCTTCTGCTTGTAACCTTCCATGAGATTTCCCCCTCTGAGAATCAAAATCAAACATTACACTGTAACCTGCGATACAGGCCTTATAATCTGGCCTGTGCCAACCACCCCATCCACTCTCATCTTCCTTGTTTATACTCCGGCCACCCCTTCCTCGAGTTCCTCCAAAATCCTGATCATCCTCCTGCCAAACTCCTCGCACTGGCTCTTCTCACTTCTTCTATATCTGCAGGCCTGGCTCCTCTGTGTCACCCAGCTCCCAGCTCATACGTTTAAGTCCTCCCAGGGAGACTCAACCTAAAGTAGGCGTTCCCCAACACCCAAGTGACCCAACTCTATTTTCATTGCACTGCTTACCACCGTCTGAAATTATATGGACACTCTGTTTACTCATTTTTGGGTTTTCATCCCCTAACTCATAAACTCCTCGAATGAAGAGACTTTGTGTGCTTTTGTCACCTTTGTATCCTCGGTGACAACAATGCGTGGCACTAACAGTTGCTCAATGACATGGATCAAATGTGAATAACCTGCTGTAGTAGGCACAGAAAGACGGAGGCTTTGGTTCTGCAGATCCAGATTTAAATATGGTCTACACCACTTACTAGAATGTGTTAGCAAGTTAGTAATTTCCTCCATCTGAAATATGTGGATAACAGTGGTATCTTCTGTAAGGAGCTGTACAGAGCTGCTGTAAAGATAAAATGAGAAAAAAAGCACTGAACGCTTGGCACTGTGACACACAATGAAAGCTTAATAAATACTAGCTAGCTAGTATCTACTTATACTAGATTATATTGTGATTAGATTTTAGAATATTTAGATGAAATTACACACACATATACACACACTTTGGTGTTCATCTTCACTTGGTTTTATGGTTTTACTGTTTTGCCTTTGAGACTCCAATTTGAGTTCTTATCAATACCATATCTCAAGAGAATAATCTGAGTAATGTTCTCTGACTAGTTCCTAGTATACCCCAGAATAGTTAAAAGCTTTATAGACCTCTTTAAGTGATTTACCTGAAAAATATAAATATTCCCCTCCAGTATAATACAGTAGTTTAATGCAGCCTCCATTCCATCTCCTTCCTCAGAGGTCTGTGAATAGTAAATACAGACAGGTCTACACAAATATCTCACATTGAAGGGCCTAAGTAAATCATCTTTGTACTCATCATAAAACCCTGGGAACACTGGTTAAAGAGGTAACCTCCAGTATGACAAAAACACACCCCTCTTAGAACACAAATGGCTGGAACAATTTGATCTTTATCATTTATTATTTTTATTTGGACAACTTATATACATATGTACAAAATACCTACTGTCAGAATCCTCTTATAATTTCATTTGATTTACAAAAATGGGACAGCAAAATAACTTAGGTCACTAATACTGTACAAAAATAAAACTGATTAAACAGTTGTAAAGATCAGTATCTTACAGTGTTACAGATCATTTATCTGTTGTGAAAGAACATCTCAATCTATCCAGAGTGATGAGTACTGTGCTAAATCTACCTGCAACTGACAACTAATCAGTTTCTGTAATTATAACTACCAAATATAATTCTCAAAAGAAGCATGATGTAGGGCTACACACCTTAAAGCCAGGGCATCGTTCCACAGTGGTGAAGGGCTCTCTTCTTCCCTAACCAAGGAGAGGAGTTCTCTTAACTCTAAAACTATTAAATTTTCCAGAATATGACAACTACTTACAGTATTAGATAGAACAATTTCTCTTTCTTTTTAAACACCTGCAATAGTCTTTCAAAAAATTCAGTTTGGTTAAAAAAGTAAACAAAAATTACTATCCTGCATTTGGATTTTTTAAAGTTAAATCCATGGTCTTTTTAATATAAAAAGTAACTGTTTCATAGTTTTAGTGTTCAATGAACTCTAGTAGTCCTATTTGAACCATATCTTGATAGAGTAAATCTAATTAGAATGCTGGTTCCTGTTTTGTTATGTGTTAAAACAGGAGTTATCACAAAGAATAAAAAGCCTTGAGTTTATACGTTATATTATTATAACATATAAGAGAATATCAAATGTGAGTTCTTCAACGACTTGAAAAGGCAAGTACAACTTTTTTTGGGAAGTAAATTGTGCATTTTTTTTTAAACAAGTTGCTGCATTTACATCCATCCAAGTGCTGGACAAAAGCCATATATAGATTTACTCCTGAAACTATAAAGATTGTCTTTCACTGACTTTGCTTGGTTTTCCTTCATTTCGTTCTGTGAGGGAAAGATGAGTTTGTACAAGTTAGTGGGTTGCTAGGCAACCCCAAACTCCTCACTCATTAAAAGGCAGCGTGCAGAGGATCACAAGCAGAACCATTCCATGAGTTCAGTAAGAAACAGGCAGCCTAACCTATTTCGTATGGAAGAACAGATGTCCTTAAAACTTATTTTGGACACAGAAATTAAAATTTGGTTTAAAATAAGCGTTTCAAAAATCTGAAACAGAGGTAGAAAGTGTTCTTTATTTTTCCTGACATGTTTTCCCGTGAGAAAACACTTTCCTTTTTATCCCATGGACTGATCCCAGTCCCTAATGTTAAAAGCAGTTCTTTTTATAGAACTACTAATGCAACTACACTGGTTAAACAAATCAAGGAAAAACGCCGTGCAGGTGATGGCTACTGTACTGGAAGTTGGAATCAGCTGTGACCCATGCTTGCTGCAAGAGCCCACACTGGTTCTGAACTGGAAACAAGCATGTGTCAGGTGAAATGATGAGTTCACCAATAGGTGGGCACCCCAGGTTTACACAACACATCTCATAGCACACGTATAAACTAGAGTGCACCATAGCTCCCTGTTTTAAATATTAGATAAAATTGTCAGAAAATGCTTCTGATGAAAAAAAGAAATGTAAACATTTCCCCCACCATCACTGCTGAATCCCCTATTTGAGGTTTCTTCTTAATGATGAAAACTCAGTTCATTTTTCTGACCACATAAAGGCCAAAATTATGTTATCAGATAAATGGCATATTATGGATGTAGTGGTTGAGGCCATTTTAGACACCTGGATACAAGTGGTGAGGCTACTGATGTAAAATGTAAAAGATACAGTGATGTATTTTCATCCCTGCATGTTCCATGTGCCTTCCTTTTCCGAAAGAGACGACTCTGCAGTCTCCTCTGAAATCATTGTGGTATTTTCCCTTAGCACTCACTACTTACAGGGATGTATTATTTTTCTTTTCACATTTCACCCCCCCTTTTCTTTTTACATAACTCTTGCACCTGTTAGTGGGAGTTCTGTAGGAATATGAGATGGTAACCAACAATGCTTTTCCCCAAAAAGCAGACGTTCCCAGAGCTAGTTACCATTATGCACTCATTCAAATAAAACCCAACAGAGTCAAAGCCCTCCTGTTCATGGCATTATGGTACAATAAGATGAGGTTAATTAAAAGGATTGGAAAATTTGGAAAAGTTAATAGAGCTAAAATTCTGTTTGTTTTTTTTTAAATTAAAAAAAAAATACTACCCTCCTTCTCCTTCAGCATCTGTTGTATATATTCTGCCCTCACATCTTTGCCATTTCACAGGGAAACATGTACTGTAAAATAAGCAGATTATAATGCGTTTCCAAACAGAATGTCTGCTTCTATCCTTAAAGCATGTATTTAACTTATTCATCCTCTGCATTAGAAAATAAAAGTGCAGCTTATGTTCAAAAAGTACAATTCATACAAAGCAAGGTTTGAAAGTTCTGTACTTAGTGTAACCTTTCAAAGGTTTGTCTTGATTAGTATAAATTCAGACTGCTTACCCATTGACTATAAGTAACTTTTTTGTTTTCAAGTCTTTAGATGACAGATCATGCTGGAGTAGATGTGCTCTTGCTTGCATAAAGACAGCTGTGCTATGGCGTTTTGTATCTCAAAAGGTAACGTGATTCAAGAGAGTGGTTTTGCTAAAGAAACCGAAGCACACTCGTCATTACATTAAAAGGTAAGAAAACAATTCTGAAAGACAGCAAGCAGAAAGGGCCCAGAATCACTGTGTGATGCCACAGGTCAACTCACCCAGTCAGACATATGTACACCAGTGTTGTATCTTTAAATTCTACCCCAGTCTTGGCCTTACTCCCTCCCCCCACCCACCACCACCCCCCAAAAAAATTAAGGAGAGGGGAAAAAAAAAGCATTTGCCTTCCCTCCCACAGTCAGAGACAGTTCAGAGTTGCCTCTGCAAGGGGACCAAGTGTTGACTTTGATCTCAGGCTACAATGTGCTTTTAAAAACAATGCAGGGAGAGGAAAATTAGACTAGAGACCAAAGAACAGCAACTTCCTATACTGGCAGCACGCCTCCTGGGGGCCGTGGTTCCCACGTGTCTGTCTGTTCGCTGGGAGTAGTTTGTCCTTCCAGGTCTGTCCCTCCCTGGCTGAGGTGGGCAGCACCTCACAAAGGGTTGGCCAGCGCCTTTTTGGATCGCTTGATCATGCTGGGGTGGAACTCTGTGTGCCGCCGGGCGTGCTTGGTCAGGTGGTCGCTCCTCATGAAGCGCTTCTCGCACAGCGGACAGCGGAACTGCTTCTCCCCTGTGTGGGTGCGGTAGTGGCGAGTCAGCTCGTCGGAGCGGGAGAACTTTTTAAGGCAGTCTGGCCATGTGCAGGGAAAGGGCCGTTCACCTAAGAGGAGGGAATCAGGGACAGAGGTTAAAGGTCACCAAAGGTCACCAAAACTCTCCAGGCTGGTCCTGGTGGACTACCCAATCACCATGACTCAAAGGATAAGGCCTCTATGTTCCGGGCTGAACTGTCTGCCCCTATTCAGAGATCAAAGTCCTAACACCCAGTACCTCAGTCAGAATGTAGCTGTATTTGGAGACCGGGTCTTTAAAGAGTTAACTGAGGTTACATGAGGTCATCAGGTTGGGCCCTAATCCAATGACTGGTGTCCTTATGAGAAGAGGAGATTAGGTCACACCTCACACGGGAAAGGCTGTGTGAAGATGATGGGAGAAGGTGGCCATCTACCAGCCAAAGAGATGGACCTCAGAAGAAACTGGCTCTGCCAACATCTTCATCTTGGACTCCTGGACTCCAAAACTGTGAGAAATAAATTTCTATTGTTAAAAGCCAGGGGCCCCCAACTTCTGAGCCATGGACCAATACCTCCTGTCAGATCAGTGGTGGCATTAAATGGCGCAATAAATGTAATGCACTTGAATCATCCTGAAACCATCCCCACTATCTCATCCATGGAAAAACTGTCCTTCATCAAACCAGTCCCTGTGCCAAAAAGGCTGGAGATCGCTAGTAGGCCACTCAGTCTGTGGAACTTTGTCATGGCAGCCCTAACAAAGTAATACCATGAAGAAACTGCTGAGACTCATCTCTGTTAGGTAAATGAGCTTATACCCAATGGATCCCCAAAGAGCCTTGGAGACTACATTTTCCAGTTTTTTTCTGCGCTGTTGCTGGTTTCATGAGTTCTCTCTGAGGATTCAAACCTTAGCCCTTGCTAAGTTTCCTGGCATTGTAGAGATGGAAGAGAACTGAGCATCTAATCCAACCAACCTCCTGCCAGGGGCTGGCATCTCCCCTCAAGTTCCTGAGGGCCTGGCCATCCAGCTTCTGCCTGAACAAGTCTGGTGGCACAGCCCCATATTTGCCAAGGAAGCCTGCTTGTTTCTGAGCATCCTTTGTAATAAACTGCTTACTGATGTGAACCTGCCTCCCTGTGAAGGCCATATTTCAACCCTAAGAATTAGTTTGTTCCCTCTGCCACATAATAGTCCCTTAACTATCTGAAGACTGCCATCATGCCTTTCTCTTTTCTTATCTGGATGAAATAATCCTAGGTTCTTCTATATTTCTCATAAAAGAAGAACTCACATTATTCTAAAATAATGGCAGGGATTTCCTGGTGGTCCAGAGGTTGAGAATCCACCTGCCAATGCAGAAGACACAGGTTCAATCCCTGGTCTGGGAAGATCCCACAAGCCACGAGGCTAATAAGCCCACAAGTACTGAAGCCGACATGCCTAAGAGCTTGTGCTCCACAAGCCACTGCAACAAGAAGCCCATGCACCGCAATGAAGATCCAGTTCATTAACAGCCCCTAGAACTGAGGAAATACCCAGTCAAAAATAAATAAATACAAATTTTAAAATAAACTAAAATAATGACAAAAGCATTACTACGAACAAAGCTAGTGGAGGTGATGGAATTCCAGGTGAGCTATTTCAAATCCTAAAAGATGATGCTGTGAAAGTGCTGCACTCAACATGCCAGCAAATTTGGAAAACTCAGCAGTGGCCACAAGACTGGAAATGGTCCGTTTTCATTTCAATCCCAAAGAAAGGTAATGCCAAAGAATGCTCAAACTACTGCACAGTTGCACTCATCTAACATGCTAGTAAAGTAATGCTCAAAATTCTCCAAGCCAGGCTTCAAGCAACACGTGAACTGTGAACTTCCAGATGTTCAAGCTGGTTTTAGAAAAGGCAGAGGAACCAGAGATCAAATTGCCAACATCCACTGGGTCATTGAAAAAGCAAGAGAGTTCCAGAGAAACATCTATTTCTGCTTTATTGACTATGCCAAAGCCTTTGACTGTGTGGATCACAATAAACTGTGGAAAAATCTCAAAGAGTTAGGAGTACCAGACCACCTGACCTGCCTCTTGAGAAACCAGTATGCAGGTCAGGAAGCAACAGTTAGAACTGGACATGGAACAACAGACTGATTCCAAATAGGAAAAGGAGTACATCAAGGCTGTATATTGTCACCCTGATTATTTAACTTATATGCAGAGTACATCATGAGAAACGCTGGACTGGAAGAAGCACAAGCTGGAATCAAGATTGCTGGGAGAAATATCAATAACCTCAGATATGCAGATGACACCACCCTTATGGCAGAAAGAGAAGAGGAACTAAAAAGCCTCTTGATGAAAGTGAAAGTGGAGAGTGAAAAAGTTGGCTTAAAGCTCAACATTCAGAAAATGAAGATCATGGCATCTGGTCCCATCACTTCATGGCAAATAGATGGGGAAACAGTGGAAACAGTGGCTGGCTTTATTTTTCTGGGCTCCAAAATCACTGGAGATGGTGACTGCAGCCATGAAATTAAAAGATGCTTACTCCTTGGAAGGAAAGTTATGACCAACCTAGACAGCATACTAAAAAGCAGAGACATTACTATGTCAACAGAGGTCCGTCTAGTCAAGGCTATGTTTTTTCCAGTAGTCATGTATGGATGTGAGAGTTGGACTATAAAGAAAGCTGAGTGCCAAAGAATTGATGCTTTTGAACTGTGGTGTTGAAGACTCTTGAGAGTCCCCTGGACTTCAAGGAGATCCAACCAGTCTATCCTAAAGGAGATCAGTCCTGGCTGTGCATTGGAAGGACTCATGTTGAAGCTGAAACTCCAATACTTTGGCCACCTGATGCAAAGAGCTGACTCATTGGAAAAGACCCTGATGCTGGGAAAGATTGAGGGCAGGAGGAGAAGGGGACGACAGAGGATGAGATGGTTGGGTGGCATCACCGACTCAATGGATATGGGTTTGGGTGGACTCTGGGAGTTGGTGATGGACAGGGAGGCCTGGTGTGTTGGGGTTCACGGGGTCGCAAAGAGTCGGACACGACTGAGCGACTGAATCGAAGTGAACTGAATGACAAAAGTGCATGTACAGACAATGGTTTCACATGTATTATCTCATGGAATTCTTACATGACAGCCCATGAAGGTGGCCCATTTTACAAATGAGGAAACAGGCTTAACACTCCTCAGTGTTTCCACATCCCTTCCATTATCGTTGCTCTCCTCACATTCCTGCTCCTGTTTCCTTGTCCCACTTAAAATGCAGCTAAGCCTCGCCCTCCAGACATGATCAGGCCAGCACTGGGGGCCTCCTGCCCCCTAGACTGGCAGGGGAGAGTCTGTGTCCACATTTGTGAGGGACACACACAAGCAGAAAGGCAGAAGGAGCTACTTCGGATGAGAATCGCTTGCTCTTCTTGTGACTGTTACCCACCCCCAGCTCTGGGTACCTGCATCCCTGCTCCTCACACCTTTCCAAGCACAGCCCAAAGCAGCTGCTTCACAGACTCAGGGAACAAACTCTGGGTTCCACAAAAGTCTCCAGACACTCCTTAGGTAGGTGTGAGGAGTGAATATTGTCTCACTCCTGTCCTCACCTTCATGGAACCCAGAGAGAGGCTCCAAGGGCTGGGAGCTGCCCAGTGTGGTGCAGCTGAGTCATCCAGAAATGATTCCTTCCCCCAGCTTCTCCTAACCTGTGCCAGAGATGTGAAAATAATGAGAATAACAACAAAATACCGCTATCACCCCTGTGACAATCTATACATGACTAAGATTTTATTTGCTGCTCTCTAAGCAGAGCAGCAGTGACACGCCATGTACAATCTACCTGCTCTTACGGGAAACCCGATGTGGGCAAAATGAATTTTTATACACAGATTCACTGTACAAAGGTCAAAGTATAAATATTTCCTCCCTGAGCTCTAAGCTGAAAAGCCACAGCAGCCGATGGCCATATAGCAAGCCCGTGGATTCCCAGGTCTACCCAAGGCGGATGATGTGCAAGGAAGGGGCTTCAAGCTGAATCCTCTGAAAATACCAATGACATGGAGTTGAAAACGACAGTTTTGTAACTTCTGTTGGATTAAAAAGCATTTGTACCCAGTTCAGCAGAACTTTCGAGCAAAAGGCAAAATGCAGGTTTTATCAAAACCCAAGAAGTCTGAGCCTCCTGGGGCAAGGACAATGTCATGTCTGACTTTTGTGCTACCTGTGCTGCCAGGCTTTTAAATGCCTCAACTGTGTACTGAGTCTGCTCATCCTCCAGGTCTCTCATAAGACCAAATCCTGCTCAGAATTTCCCAGAACACGGAAAGATTTCTGGGCTATTTCAGAATCAGACAGCAGCAAAGTCCTCTCTAACCTCAATGAAGACTGTATGGAGAAGTGTTCTTTTAAACATGTTACATTAAAAAATATAATGAATGGTTAGAATTTACAGCATGAAAAGCTGTAAAAAAAAAAAAAAAAAAAAGACCAGAAACCCCTCTCTCTGTTCTCCCTACATTGGAGCCCTCTCTCCACTGCTTGATGATCTGGTGGGAGGGAAGTGATGACAAGGAAAAGCTCCGTGTTTTCTCTATGCTTGTTAGGACAAATGCGCATCAGAGGCAGTTTCCTTGAGGGTGTGGTAATGTGGTTTAGTTATTCACCGGCACGTGTTCTTTCAAGTGCATCATGAGGATTAATTTATTTGAATGAATCTGTGTCCATTGTGGGAAAAATGGGTCAGAAGACCACTCCAGCATGTGCTAAGATTGGAAAAGAAATAAGGCATTCCCTGTTTCAGCAAGATGGAAGTGATAGTCAGTGGAAAACTGTCATGAAACCTGAACCGGCTGTGTGTACTGGAGAACTACTAAGTATATACGTTTACTGCTTTACAAACATTCCAAGTGTAATCAGGGTCCGTTCCCACTGCCTTCACTTTCATTCTGGCTTCTGGCTGTACTTTCTTCACTGCCCCTCACAGTAGTCAAGTGATTGTTCTCGTTGCTTCTAACCCAAAGTACTGTCCTTGCCCCAACATCCTTTTCCCTGAGCGCTTAAGAGAGGAGAAAGCCACCCACAGGGCCCAGAGCAAATCAGAGCCAATAAGTAGCCTTTGTTAGAGTCATGTAATGTGTATAATTCAAGCTTACAGTTTCCAAGCATTTAAAAATAGATCTACTTGGAAGTGAGTTGCTAGTCTAAAAGCTCTAGGATTGTTTTGATTTTTCTTGGATCCTTTGGAAAAGCATTAGGGGCTTTTGGTCGATGATCTAAATTAGGAGTTAGCAAACTTCGACCCATAGGTCAAGTTTGACCTGCTGGAATAAACACCATCCTTATACTTAGCTTTTACCAAATGGTTAAAAAAAAAATCAAACGAATATTTTGTGACAGGAAAAAGTCATATGAAATTCAAGTTTTCATGTCCCCATACAAAGTCATTGGAACACAATAATGCTCATTGTTTATGTATTACCTATGGCTGCCTTTTTACTTGGGCTTCCCTGGTGGCTCATCTGGTGAAGAATCTACCTGCAATTCAGGAGACCTGGGTTTGATCCCTGGGTTGGAAAGATCCCCTGGATGAGGGTATGGCAACTCACTCCAGTATCCTTGCCTGGAGAAACCCCATGGACAGAGGAGCCTGACTAGGCAGTGCTGAGTGGTTGTGACGGAGATTGTATGGACCACAAAACCTAAGATGTTTACTATCTGGTCCTTTATAAAAAGTTGGCTGACCCCTGGTCTCAACCTGCAGGCCTGATTCTCTATCTGGCGCACACCATAATTTGTAAATCTAAATGTCTTCAGGAATCAGACACAAAATAAAAGTGGGTGACATACCCAGTATATTAGACTGGATCATGGACTGTAGAGGAATCTGGAGCCAACTGGGGAATGCTTTCCACACAGAAAGGCATTCAAACTCCACATCTGATAAAACACTGTGCCAGCCAAGCAGTAAGCAGGCAGGGGACTTGAATTCTTCTTGGTGATTTGCAATTTGCAGCCCTTGGAAATGATCCACCTCTTCAACCCAGTGGAGAGTTTGCATACAACCTACTATGGAATGCATTTCCGCATGTTAGTTAATGATAGACACACATTAAGGTATCTGGAAAAATACGTATGTTTTGAACCTAGGAAAGTATGGAATGAGGAAATTATACATAGAGAGGAAAGAGAATTTAAGGCTGAATGAGACCGGAGATGATGTGCAGAGAGGGAAGGATGGGTCTCAGAGGGGCTGTGATTTGCCTGCATCCTGCAGCTGGGGGTAAATCAAGTCAGGCCCTTCTTTTCAGCTCAAGTCTAAGATGCCAGAAGAATGGGTAGCCTTCTTTATATAGAAAAAAATCATATGGCAAAGCAACAATTAATTAAACAATATTTAAACTTATCTTTCGTATTAATGAGAGAGTCACCATCCTCCTGGGGTGGGGTGGGGGGGAATAAAAAAAAGACATGTACAAGACTAGGGCTTTATTTCTGGCCTTCACAGGAAAACACACCCAGAGGCAGCGACACAATAAAGGCTGCTTTACTGAAGCAGAGCTGTTAACAGCACAAGTTTCTGTGTGTTCTCATTATTTATACACCACTCCCCTCCCCTCCCCTTTCAGCAACAAGCTAAGTGCTTATTATCACTGACAGACTCAGCTCTGAGTATAAAATAAACTAGATTCGAAGTGGCTACTGAACACGGCACCGAACGTGTAAAAGATTTTCCTTACAGAGACAGGTCAGGCCTCTAGAAGTCTTCTGGGCCTCCAGTAGGTTCAAGAGAAGTAGTGTAGGGCCTGCTGGCTATGCACTTGCCAACTTGATGGCTCATTGCTTTTAAGAAAAGAACCTCTACCCTACCTGGTGATTGGCTGACAATGCCAAGTGAGGCTTATTCTTCTGTGTAAAGTTGTGAAATGAACAGTGCTGAGTGTTCTGCATAGAAGGAGAAAGAGGACAAGCTTGGAGATTGCTAACTAGATACATCTAACCCTGTTCAGGCTCCCCTGAGCTCAGATGGGCAGCCATTGAGGTACCACCCTAGATTCTCAACCCTCCCCTCTCTGGCTCTCCTTCCACAATTCCATGGAAGAGCCAAAAATGGGCTAAACCTAATTGACACAAGAGGGTTAAAAACACCCTGATACTTCCACGGCTTTGAGCAAAAGTAACTCAGTCTAGTAAAACAAATCTAATGGAATTAGGCCTCTTTTTCAAAACAGAATTCTAAAAATGCCAATTAATAATCGCAGCATCACACAGATGTACAAAATCAAGGCTGTTTCTTGAGGGAAAATAGTGTTTTTCATAATTACAAAAAAGCAACTAGGATTCCAGAGATAAAAAGATAATTTGATATTGGAAAATCATAATGATATTATTCCTCATTTTAACAGGCTAAATTCACCCCCACTTACCCTCACCCACACACACACATCTTCCCTTCAAAAATATAGAGCAGTATTTGATAAAACTCAACATCCTTTTTTTTTTTTTTTTTTTTTTAGGAAAACAAAATGGCTCCTTAAAGAATAGAAAATATAGATACAAACCTTTCCCCAGCAAGGTCAATAGTAAAAGAAGGTAGCATTCCCATTCAAGTCAAGCTCAAGGCAGGAATAGATTCCTGTCCCAAACATCACAGTTATTCAAATGTTGTTCAGGAAATGCTACTGAATGCAATTAGATAACAAATTGAGAAGTAAATTGTGGGAAGGAGGAGGCGAAATAAGAATTACTTGCAACTGATAAAACTTCCTTTTTGGACAAATTAAAAGGCTCCTCTGTCCATGGGATTTCCCAGGCAAGAATACTGAAGTGGTTGCTGTTTCCTTATCTTGGGTATCTTCCCAACCCAGGGATCCAGCCCACATCTCCTGCATTGGCAGGTGGATTCTTTACCATTGAACCACCAAGAAAGCCTGAAATCAACTATACTTCAATTAAAAAATTTGAAGAAAAAAATGCATTCATAGGTATAAATATACCAAAGAGCAATGGTTTTCTTATATGCTAACCATAGTCAGTCAGAACAAGCCTAAAATAAAGTTCAGGCCCTGCCTGAAAATCATAAAACTATGATATGACAGGAATGAATAAATAGGACATTTCCCATGATCTTGGATGCTAAGACCCAATGGTGTGAGTATGGCTATTCTGTACAAATTAATCTATAAAACTAACACACACTAAAGAAATTCTTCTTGAACTTGACAAAATTATTTTAAAGTTCACTGGGAAGAATAAATACACTCAACTTGCCAAGAAAATTTTTAATAGAACAGTAACAAATGAGCACTTGTAATACCCGTTGTTAAAATGTATGATTAAAGCTGTAATAATTAAGATACTGTAATACCAGTACAGGAAAAGACAAATCAGTGGAGCAGAGTCAAGTCTGAAAATAAACCCAAGACTATAGGGATGGGTCATTTCAAATCACTGAAGAAAAGAATACTTAATTCAATAAATGGCATAGATATTTGGTTAAAAAAAAAATTAAACCCGAATCCCTACCCTTACACATTTCATTCAAGTTCCAGATGGACTATACACATAAATGTAAAACATAAACCTCAAAGGTAGAAGAAAATACAGGTGAATATTTTTAGAATCCTGGCGTAGGGAGAGATTTTCCAAACATGAAACCAAAGGCAGTATCCTATTTGAAAGACAGTTCTGAAATACGTAAAAATGCTAAAATGTTTGCAATTTGCAGCTCTTTGAAATCATCTACCTCTTGAATCTGGTGCAGAGTCTGCATACAACCTACTATGGGATGCACTTCCGCATGTTAGTTAATGATAGACATATATTAAGGTATCTGAAAAAATATACATGCTTCGAACCTAAGAAAGGACGGAATGAGGGAATCATACATATAGAGGAAAGAGAATTTAAGAATTTAATATGTATATATATAAAAGAACCAAAACAGTGAGCAGTGAACTAAAGGAAAATGCAGCATAAGTCAAAAGGTTAAATCTACAGTACAAAAAGGACACTAGCAAATCGACATAGCCCAACTTAAGAAAACTTCTTGTTAGTCGCTCAGTTGTGTCCGACTCTTCGCAACCCCATGGACTGTAGCCTGGCAGGCTCCTCTGCCCACAGGATTTCCCAGGCAAGAATACTGGAGTGGGCAGCCATTCCCTTTCTCCAGGGGATCTTTCTGACCTAGGGATTAAAGCCAGGTCTCCTGCATTGCAGGCAGACTCTTTAACATCTGAGCTACCAGGGAACTGGGCAAGGATGCAAACAAAATAATCTAAGGAAAAAAAGAAATACTAACAACCAATTAATAAATATATGAAAATATATTCAATCTCATAAGTAATCAAGACATGCCAATCAAGAACACCAGTGAAATATACATCAGGATGGTAAAAATGTTACAAAGTATGTTCATATACCAGTCATTGATGGTGGCATGAGAAAACAGGCATGGATGAAACTTATAATTGTTCCAGGACCTTCTGGTAATACATTTGTCCAGGAATTATTTGTGGTAACAAGAAGAGAGGAATACGAAAATACACAGGGATACCAGCATTGTTCATAAAAGGTAAAACTTGGTAACAACCTAAATGTCAAAGAAAGACCTGGTCGAACACTTCAGTGTTCCACACAAAGGAATAATATGTGCCTGTTACAAAGGTCCTTGATGGTTCTGTACAGAAGATGTCAGCAATTCGTGGCTAAATAAAGAGAGCAGTGCATGATCTGCTGTGTATGTGTGTAAACATTTACGGAGAGGAAACATCTTGGAAGAATATACACAAAATATGAAAAATGGTCATCCAGAGGTGAGGGGATAACCTCTACTTTTTTGGGGGGTAATTTCCCCCTATGTTTTTCTGATTTTTTTAAGAGTAAGTACTATTTCTTTCATAATGAGAAGTCAGAAGAGTCTTACATAATGATGATGAGTATGAGTTCAAACTTTTCCACCAACGGGTCGATCAAGATTCCAGGGGCAGGGGAGGATTTACACTCTATTGAGAAATAGACTCAAGTGTCCCAAACTGAAGAAAGGTGAAGGCTTGTTCTGCTTCCTTCTCCAATTGTTGGAAAGTGAGAGACTTTCAGAATAAACGGTTTTATTCTGTATTCTCATCCCTCCCCCACCTCCTCCTCACCTACTTTTTCCATATGTGAAAGGAAGATGGCCCCTGCAAGAAGAGACAGGACTCTCCCTTCAGACTCTGAGTGACACAGGCAGTGATGGTAGGACTGCCCCACCAAGGCACAGGCTCCCAGGAAGCAGGGGGAGAAAGAGAAGGGCAAAGACAGGAAGCCCAAAGCCCAGAGCCCAGGCTGGTCCCTGTGCTGACCGCAGGCCATTGACACTTCACTGTCCACTATCATCAACCCTCATTCCCCAAAGGAAACTAATGCTGACTTGCAGGTACACAATGTGAGCGATGCTTTACTGCTTTTCATTTCTATTACCCAAGTGCAGATGCACCCATACACTTACGAAGAGGTGTGCATCGTCTGGATATAGCCAATTCTACAGTTTCCTGCATAAACCATTCCAATTAGTACCAAACTCAAAAATCAAGAAATTAAGAGACTCGTGTTCGCCGAAAATATTGCTACTATCTACACAGGTAGATGTCCTGAAAAATAAAAATTCTTGATAGCATTAGAAGGATAATCCTGCCTGAATGCCATCCCATCACATTAAGGTTTGCTCCTGGCCTCTCTCTGTCTGAATCCTTCTTGTGATTTGGTTTCCTTTTACATTTATTTCATTTGTTGATACAAGAGTCATGATAGTGTCTGGATGTGAGCTTTTACTTCCTGGTCCCTGTGTTTATCTGTGGAAAGCAGCCTGTCCCTAGATTTGGGGTTCTGAACCGGGAAGTGGGCGTCTGTAACATCTGTCACACACGCTTCCTCACTGGAAGCTGGTGTCTAGGTGTACGGAAGCCAGTCAGCCTGTCGGAATACTGCTTGCATATCCCTAACCTCAACTGACTCATGAGAGGGCGCGTGTGCCAGGACCTCAGAAATGAAGATGACAGACTAGGGTCTTGACTCTTCAGCTGCTCAACCCAGCAAGAAATGTGTCATTACGTCTTCATGTCTCCACTACCTGGCCCCGGCTCAGCAACTCTGAAATGGCAGAGACGTGCGGTGATTGTCCCTCGTCCACACAGCTAGGTCTAGGCCCAGATTAGTCAATTCCCACGAGTGCATCCTTCCTCACAACCCAGACTGTGGTGTGCTGCCTTTGTGCAGTTTTTGCAGGGAAAAAAATAATAATAAATAAATAATAATTACCTATCAGGAACTAAACACTGAAAAGGATATGTAAGCTTGATGGCAAAACTACGCTGAGAATGGAGATTCTTTGTGTCTTTGCATTTTGAGTCATTTTTATGACCATGTAATTCAAACCTGTATCAAGTGAAGCCAACTCAGAGGGCCAGTGACTCGACCAAGGACACCCAAATCCCTTTTTCTGTTCTGAGCACAGAACAAGATTAGAGGTGAAAGAACACAGGCCTTAACTAAATGTAGAGCGCACCTCTTCTGTGTTTTTCTAATTCCCTTACTCCCAGGCCCTCCTTTCAAGACGCACTGCCTCAGGGAGGGAGAGACAGTTAAAACAAGTAAGCTGCTGCTGAGCTTGAGGTTTCAAAATAGAGTTTTAAAAATGTAAAGCAGACGCTGAAACCCTTAAATTCTCTTAATTTTCCAAAACTTCCTAGCAAGACCTGAGCTGCAGAGAGAGAGAGAAATCAGAGGGGCTGTGTTTAGGGAACAGATGCAGAGGTCTCTGAGGAGGGCAGGCATTCTGGACTCTCCTATTAGAAACAGGCTGGGGCGGTCTGAGGGTAGTGGCCCGTGCAGCCTGGCCCACTGCATGCCTGGAGCCTGTCCGAGCCCCTCAAGGGAAGCCCCCTACACACATCGGGGTACCTAAGGAGTTGGGCAGCCACACGGAGAAAAGGGTCTCCAGGGCCTGCCTGAGTTTCCACCCCTTCAAATGTCGGGTGAGGGAAGAGACTGTTCCCAAGTCTAAGTCCAAGCACTGGGGAGGACGCTAGGGGAGGACAAAGCACGGAGAGCAGGGAGACACTGCACAGAAGCCCTCCTCAGCAGAGGACACCCACATATAAGCAACGGGACCCACACTGGCGCATAGCACTCTGGGGGAGGCCAGCAAGGCCAGAGGAGGCCACGCAATGTGGACAGCCCTCCCGTGATGCCAGAAGAGACCAGGCTCTTGCCCAGCAAAGAAATCACTCCCAAGAGAAAGAAAGGCAGAAGGAAAGGGAGAGAGAACTCTGATTTTGTGAGCACGTACCCAAAAGAGAATTTAACAAAGAGTAGAGTGAGAGACTCCAAATTGCCAAAATCAAGTTTGCCCACCCAACAGCAGAAACAGTGGTGAAGGGAGGGGGCTCAAGAGAACTCAGTTCTGGTTATGAATAGTTCCCTTTTGGTGCTTCCCAGGCTCGTGACTGGGAAATTCTTACCCAAGGACATAGCTGCTTTCTGAGGGCCAGAAATCTTGGTGGAAATGCAAGGAAAACCTCTCCATGTGAGCCTTTAGGTAACATTTTTTGTAGCGCCTACAGCTTCCAGTCTGGGGGCAAGTGCTACCCAGAGAGCTGGAGCCGTTGGCTCAAAAGACAATGGGTAACACCAGGAAACACAGGAGACTGCTGTCTGGTAAGTGGATGCTTCCTCCTCCTTCCTCCTCCGGCCTCCCAGGTCACGGCAGTCATCGTGACCCAGAGTGACTATCAGTGATGCTGCTACAGTGCCAGATTTCCAGCTGTTTCTCTCTGGGCTCCACCTCTGTATACTGCTGGCACGAGAGTAAGGCTGTAATGACCACAGATCCTACTCATGCATGCCACATGTGCCACCATCAAATAGTTTTTCCAGCCTTAACAGAGTGAGCCACTAATTCATACAGTCTGGTGTTTGTCACCAAAGACCATGAAGAAGGACAGGGTTGAGCTGTCCAGCTCTTACCAAATAGCCCCTCCTGACTCCCCCAGCCCTCCTGGGGCAGGCATTCCTGGACAGGCTTTGAAGTTTGAGAGCAAGCAGGGCATTGAGAAGAAATGACTCAGGTCAGAGGAGCAGCTGGTGGTTTCTTTCACACTGAGAACCTCTGCTTCAGTGGGTGATGCTCAGCAGACAAGCATCTTGTGGCTGGCCATGGGTGATTTGCAACACCAAAGAGGGAAAACAGCTGTTCGTCATTCTGCCTATTTTCATTAAAACAGCAATGGTACAAAACTACTGTAGAATTATGGCAGTGTAGGGGTTTAAGTCATTTTTATGTGTTTTTGTAAGTTATTTTTAAGGTCTAATTTTTGCCTCTTATGATTTATTATGGTGTTCTTATTGGGCATTACATGCACTGAATAGACTTCTGAATCCCAGTGGGAACCACCATATAAATAGCTCATCTTTGTATAGACAAGGTCTCTACCTAATAGCATACAAGGTGACAAACATTCAGGCAAACATAATTCATTCCCCTGGGCATTAAAATAGACGACTGGAATTGAGACCAAGTGAACGGTGCTGCTGATCACATTGCTGCGGCTACCCGTATTCCATGTGAGTCTTTGGGTTCTGGCTTCTAGAACATCCACTGAGGAGGGCCTATGGGGCTAAGCCTGACCACAAGAAATACATGTTGAGATAATCTGTCTTCTACAAAGACCACTTAGTATATGCTCTGGTAGATATCTTACAGGTTGAACTCCAAAGAGAGTTCAGAGCTCTTTCTCTTCAAAGGGGAGAAAGATATGGGGGAAAAAATGTCATACTACTCAGTCTCTCGTTTTGTCAAACTCTGCTTTTTGGAATAGGTGTCTGTAGTTATAAATGGGTGGACAGAGTGGAGAGTTGTTGGCGCTGCCTGTCCGGCACCTATTGCTTCTTTGGGGTAATCAACAGCACACCTAGCATTTCCTTTTGGAAACCACCCATTCCTCGCTCAGTTTACATAATTCCAGGTAGGCAACCCCACACCCCAGCCTAGAGGCTGGATGTGACCCAGCTGAGCCACAGTGACTAAGTCCAGGGACAGGCACAAAGTTCTAACTCGGTTATGCAGCTTGAAGCTGGGGACTTTTGCTGGAATCATTAGGAGAGGGCAACTGTCTTGCCACCAGGCTTGCTGAATTGGCAGGAAGGGAGACTGAACTGCTGGCAGCCATCTTACCACCATTCAGAGACAGCCTACCCGTAAGCAAAGCCAAGGCAGAGGAGAGCAAGGCTGGGCCAGGGGGAGAGGCAGACGCTGACCACCTATATCCAGGGATGCTGACACTAGTGCTACCCGCAAAGGAGTTGGTAATGGCAGCCAATAAAGTTCTCACTTTTACTAAGCCAGTCCAAGTTTGGGTTCTTTCCCTTCCAACCAAGAGGCTTGATTAAATCAGCTGTGGGCCCAGAATTGGGGTCTTTTTCAATTGGAAGGATGCAGGTTCTGGATACTATTGGAAAACACAGGATACGTTTGGCCAGCTCCATGATTTCTGAAGGTATCCCTCACCAAGCTTTATAAAAACCAACCACAAGCCAGAGCTAACCCAAGAGTAGAGACAATGGTGCTTTGCGCCAAATCCAAGAGAGCCACGCAAAACACGGGGTCTCTTCCCACTGGCAAAACCCAAGGGGTCCTCGCCAACAACCATCATGGCACAATTCCAAACACCTAGAAACAGTCAAGGAAAAGTTAAGAGTAACCTTGGACCAAGTTTACTAACTCCAGTTTCCTCCTATAATATGACAAAAGTGTTAGTCGCTCAGTTGTGTCTAACTCTTTGTGACCCCATGGACTGTAGCCTACTAGGCTCCTCTGTCCATGGAATTCTCCAGGCAAGAATGCCAGAGTGGGTACCACCCTATCTCACAGGACTTCTGGGAGTAGAAATGTGACAGTGTGTGTAAACCATTTGGCTTGGAACTTGGCATGTAATATATGCTGGATGTTATCATTATTACTATTAATAGAATTACTAATATTAATAATTTACAATTATTACTATCATTATTATTATTATTCACAACATTCACAGTGCCTGCTATTAACATCTAGCACAGTTCTTTGCATGTAAGAGTACTCAATAGTAAGTATTATTTAAATGAATAAGCTGCTGGATTAATGTGGAACTGTAAACAAAAATTCTGGGAACTATAAAGACTTCTGGGCAACACATGTAAATTATTTTTAAGTGTAATACTTCCTATATGGAGACTGTCCTAAGTGCATTAAATACCTCAATTGAATTAAGTCTTATAAAAATTCCTTCAGTATGTAATTACTGAACTCCATTTTACAGATGGGAAAACTGAGGCTCAGAGAGAGAACGTGGCAGAGGCACGATTCAAACACAGGTGTGTGAGGGACCCCCAAAACCCATGTTCTACTGGCTCTACCTACTGCCTTTTTGTTGAAGGTAAAGACCTCTTTGGCGACCCCTCATGTTCAAGTTCCTAAGGGTGGGCTGGTTTCCTCTTCACAGGCCTTACTCTGCTTTTCTGACTGCCACTGTCCCATCAAAGCTGGCTCCATGGAAGGGAGGGAGGGTGAAACCTTGCCCCATCTCCGTCTCTTTGAAAAGAGAGGATCTAAAGGATTCCTTCCAGTTCTGAAATATCTGTAGTTCTCAAGCAGAATGTCTGGGCTTCTGTCTATTGCCTACCTCACTGGTCCCCACTTTGGTTCAAGTCAGGTCCTCTGGGAGGGACTCACTTCCAAAACAACGGAGACTCGCCTTGGAAAAATGTTCATACTTCGTTTAATACAAAATACTGCTGCCTGCTTTTCAAATCCTTGTCATTAATTTTGTATAGCTTAAGCGCCCGTCTCTTTAATCTATTAAAATAGAGTCCTCAATTTTAAAAAAACAAGGGGGAGACTCAGTAATGGATGAATTCCATTCTGCTGTTTGAATTTTCGATCAAGTTCAGTTTAAAAAAGAAAAAAAAATCAAATGCCTAGTGGTCCTGGATTTAGGATGGTGAACTTACTAGTTTCTGCAGGTCCAGAACCTTTAGATTTCAGATCCAGATGTTCAGTTCTCACCTCCGAACTCCAAAGGCTGATATTACAAGCAAAGCCTGAAGGTGTACCATCATAAACACGGGTTTTAAGCACAAACAGAAAGGATGCCATGGAAGATCCCACGCATAAAAAATGGATGCATCTCACTCCCTTAGTGGGAAAGGCATTCTGAAAGAATGATAACGTTAGTTCTATTATTTGCTGAGGGTACTGCTAGAGGCTGGGATAAGACAAATGTTTACTCTTGGCCTTAATGCACCAAAAAGGTATTAAAGTTTCAGAAGGACTCCAGGAAGGGAGGAGTAGGAAATCTCACAGGCGCTGGCCTTGGGCTGTTTCAGAGCGCTGCTCCCATAATAAAAGGGGAGAGGTCCCAAGGGCTGACTCCACCTCTGCCCTTTCACTCCATTGTTAATCTGGTTAATGCAAAGCAGCTCTTTAAATCCAGGGTTTTTTTTTTTTTTTTAAGTTTACCAGATTTAAGCAGATTGAAATCTTCAGGAGACCTTGGGGGAAAGGAATTCAAGTCTAAGAACTGCCAAGAATTCAGTGAAGGAATATCTCCTTTTGGCTAAGCTCTGGCTTGGAGAACTTCACCTTCGGAGGGCCTGGTGCCCTCACTGTGTTGCTGAGCAAGCTGAGACTTCAGGAACCTGCTAAGGTAGAGAGCCAGCCTTTGAACCTTGGTGCTATTTTTCCAAACCCTTCATAGCCCCCCAGTGCTTCTACGGAACGATCCCCGTCTATCTGAAAGGGTAAAAAGGGTTCACTTTTTTACAGACAAAATGATGGATGCGATGACCTCTCAAGGTCACTTCCAACCTCCAAATTCTATTATTTTGATACTTACAACTGCCACCAAGCACTCTGAGTTGGGCTTAGGCCTGTTACTAACTTCCCAACAAAAAGTAGGGTGGAGCAAGAGACAGGACTGCTCAAAGACCACTGCAGAGGATCCCATTTCTTTCCCTTTTTAACCATCTGTGAGGTTTTTTCCTTCCCTTTGCCCCTCCTTTTTGCGTCTGTTGCATGGAAACAGAAAGTGCCTTTGTACCAATTACTAGGCACTAATTTACGTTCTTCAGTGGGCGCTGGGCTTGCTGGAGAAACATTAGGAAAAGGTAGGAGGGTCGGATGTGGGGGAGGACTCGAGCAGCAGAGGCCTGGAATGCTGCAAGCTTTTTCTCCAAGCCTGAGAGCAGCCAAGGGGAGGAAAGGAAAGGAAAAAAAAAAAAGGAAAAAATTTTTGGTAGTCAAGACTAACAAAAATGACAAAGCTAGCTTTAAAAAAAAAGAAAAAGAATCAAGAATGCTCATGATCATAAGGCATGCAGAAATTAAAATGATTGTCAAGAAACCTGACTTTAACCAGGGTACAACGTCAGGTTGTTTTAGGGGCTCCTGAATGATTGAATACTGGGAAATCACCCGCCCACTTTTTTTCTCAATGAGCTTATTAAGGAAGACCATTGTCAGCCACTTTCCCAATATGTCATATGATGTTTCTCCCTGGGAAGTTCAATCTGGGAATTTCCCACAGACGTTGCAGAATGACTAGTTCTTGGGATAAACATCAACAATTGGGCCAGGAATGTAAATCTGACCCTTATGTTCAGAGTCCCAAGAACTTATTTTCCTCAGGTTACATCTTTGCTGAAGGTAATGAGGTGTTACCATCAAAACAGAGCGAAATGTACTCTGGTACCTCCCTCGCTGACCGAGGCCCCACGTGCGTCCCCTCTCCTCATGACTCTCAGAAGATTTGAGAGGACAATCACAGGAGACAATGGTTTTACTCATTAATGCTACTCCTCTTGTATTTTCGGTTGTAATACAGTAACCCTGCCAGCAACAGCAGCTCTTCTAAGGCAACTCCACTCTGTCTTGCTAGGTCAGCCATATGGAGGGTGATGAAGGATGGGCAGGGGGCGGAGGGCAGTGAGGAAGAAGCAACTGGTCCTTCCTCTCTCGGGGACCAGGAATAAAGAGCTCTCAGGTCCCCTCACAGGTTTCTGCCCCCGGGGTGAGACTCCAGCAGTGAGCTGGGAATCAAGCAGCCGTGGGCCATCTTCCCTTGGAATCAGGGGAAACTCAGAAGCAAACCCAACAGGCCATCCTTGCAGTCCTTAGAATCCTATCATCCTCCACAGCTAGAGCCCATTTGCAGTCCTTTGCTCTCATTTTTTCCTGACAGGATACATGAGCTTGTGCTTAGACAGTCTCACTGGGGGTGGAGATGGGGCTAAAACTGCCCCCATAGGGCAAAAATTGGATCTTAGGCAGGTGGAAAGTCTTAGCTCTTCCAATGTTTGTGGCCTTCAAAAGGGGCACAGTACATAAACAACTCTACAGTATATCTGTGGTATCAAAACGTCATGGGGGAGGGCAGTTATGGGGGAAAAAAGGGCTAATCTTAGGGGAGAAAAAGTGGGAATAAAGGGTATGGAAGCAATTATCTATGCAGATCCCACTCAGATTTAAGTGTATATTTACACTGACATATATTAAGTACGAATCTGCCTGCAATGCAGGAGACCTAGGTTTGATTCCTGGGTCAGGAAGATCCCCTGGAGAACGAAATGGCTGCCACCTCCAGTATTCTTGCTTGGAGAATCCCATGGACAGAGGAGCCTGGCAGGATACAGTCCATGGGGGTCCCAAGAGTCAGACATGACTAAGCAACTAAGCCACCACCATATTAAGTATATTTACACTTAATGAAGCATGTCAGGCTATGAAATACTATTCTACATCACTTTGGGGAGCCTTATGAACAGAAGAACAGGGGAGAGAGAATGTTTCCTTAAGAATCAAGGCACAAGGCCTCCCTTCTACTAGACAAGAGTAAGTGGGAAAGACTGAGCAGGGGTTACTTTATGGACTGCCTAGAGGCTACTTCAAGACCCTGCCCTGTCCCCGAACCCCTGCCGTCTGGGTGACAGAAGTGGGTCCATCTCATACCTCTGATGGTACTAGAGTCTCCTGAACCAAAAAGTTGACTCCAAAGCTTTTTGGAGCAATTAAGGAAGAAGAGTTCATGAGGCACAGAGCAGGCATGGCTCATTTTATATGACCAAAATTTTAAAACTTTGGTCTTAGGGAAGGAAATAGACCTGAGTGAAAGCTAGCCAGTGTGGACATTCCTAGAGAGGCCAAAAAATTGCCCCCATAGGGCAAAAATTGGATCTTAAAATGTAAAAGAGGTCTTAGCTATTATTTCCTGTTTGGATGATAACTTCCATGATGGGAACTCCCCAGATCCCCTCCACCACATATTCTAAGTAGCCCAGGGAAATGTTCAAACAGGATAAAGAGAAACAGAAACAGCCACTGTTGAGCCCTTTGCAACTCTTATCTCTCCTTGTTTTTCATGAATGTCCCTTCTGCCCTATTGAAAAAAATATTTTTCTACAGAGGTGGGGTGTGATAATTGGGATTTAGGGCTTTCTGGTTTTCAGAATCCTGTAACCAGTGCCCTTAGCCTCAAACCCATCGTCACCTTGGGGACAGTTGATTAAGTCCCTCCAAAAAGATAGTGAAATTGCACCTGGCATGGAATAGGCTTAGGGTGTCTATCCTTGGGATGCCAACCCTAGGATGACTCTGTATCAGCTGGTTCTGATGACTTCTGAGCTGGGATTTGGATGTAGTTGTTTACTTCTCCAAAAGCTACTCCCATGTGTGTGGGTGTGTGTGTGTGCAGGGTGACCACAAAGTCAGGGAACTTGGGATAATCTTTTTGTTTGTGTGCTTGTACAGAGATTGAGGGCACGTGGGAGAGTCTTGGGAAATCAGTGGGTTTGGGTGGGGGCTTGTGAAGGCCCAATTTGGGGTGTATGCTCCGAGGTGGGGGGAGCGTGTTGGTGTGGATGTGGGTGTGCCAAGATAAAAGTTGGTTGCATTTTCAAATAACAAGCTCAATATGTTTTCAGGCAAAGTACGTACACCAGTGGGTCTAATACTTATTCAAAACAATAATACTCTTCAAAGAGTCTGGAGATAGAAAAGCTCATATTTGTTTTACTTGTTTTCAGATTAACATAGATTCACTGCTTAAACTTTAGAGGTATATCAGATGAGAAGATATCTGATCTAGAGGGTACAGAAAAACAAACTGAACGTAGTATTAGAAAACATAAAGTACAGTACTACTTAAAAGTAAGTTTCTCCTATGTTTGCTGATTTTAAGCTCTGCCTATCACACACAACTATTATCTTTACACAAAACCTTAAGTTCAGAGAAAGTACCCTATCTTGTGGATTAAGAAACTGAGGCTCAAACAGAGAAGAGACTGCAAACTTAAATGCCAACAAAGACCATGTAAATGATTAAAATAAAGGACATCCCCCTTACAAAGAATGGTCAGTTCAAGCCAATTGCTGTTGGGCAGGAATTCAGGCCCCATATTGCCAGATTGTTCGATTTTCTCAGAGAAGCCAGAAATCTGGATTTGTGTGGAAATCCTTATTTTTCCACATTAGTAAAGAAATTTTTATAAACCCTGCACTGACCAAACCAAAAAATTTGCAAAAAGCAAATTCAGCAGCAGACCTCCAGTTTACAAACTCTGAATTTAAGGAACTAGGTTAAGGTTTCACAACTCAGAAACAGTAAGTCAAATCAGAATGCAGCTCAGTCCACCTCAAAAGGATCTTCTCTCTTAGGCTACTCTAGAAGGAACTGCACTGAACTAAACCACAGTTTTGCTTAAGTGGCTCAGCTTATAAAGCCACTGGTTCTATACGAGTGGCAGCTGTATGGGGCTCAGGGGGAGGAGAGCCCGCAGCAGGAGGGCTTCTGGTTGGGCCACACAGACCAGGGGGGTGTGGCTGGAATTTTAGTTTTTAAAGTCTCCATAAAATACAGACACTCCAATTGCTATTTCTTAGCCATCTTCTGGGTTTAATACCAGCCAATAGTTTAAAAAATCAAGAAGCTGCTGCTGCTACTGCTGCTAAGTCGCTTCAGTCGTGTCCGACTCTGTGCGACCCCATAGACGGAAGCCCACCAGGCTCCCCTGTCCCCAGGCAAGAACAGTGTACCCCACACCAAAAATAATCTAACTGGAGGCTGAATCAGAAACTTCCAAATGCATGAAACCTCCTACAAGTCTTTTATTTAGAGTAGCCTTTGCACAGGAGAAAGAGTATCTTCTCCAGCAGGAGTACACTTCTGACGGTCTTTACAGAGGCAGTGGTTTTTGTCTGACCATGTCCTAGTATTATCACAGAGCCCCCAAACTTAACTGAGACAACTGCGACTACCATATCACTAGTTTCAAACGACTGACTGTAACATTTAAAATGGGATTAATATTTCACTTCGTTTTCCACTCTGGGGTGTAAAAGGTTCTTCTGAGCTGACCTGCCTCATGGAGTATTAAAGAGCAGCACGCATGCACGCACGCATAGGCAGCCATTTCTGTAAATGCCTGAGAAAAATCACTCAACTGAATGGTCTAGAATGCCTTTCTGAGTTGGGCAGACTCAGGGAGCTCACAAAGAAGCTCTGCAGGCCTCCTCAACTGCACGACTGGGCAGCTCCCTGAAGGAGAAAGTGCCTTTGCTCAAGGTGGCAGAGAGTGTCCCTGTGAGCTGAACTCCGGGAATATGGCTGACACAGCCAGGCCCGCCCAACAGCTGTTGGTGAGTAACACCCTCTGCTTAGTATACCCCTACTTCACCCCCGGAGCCATGCTAAAGGTCACATCCCCCAAATCAGGCACAAGATACAAACTGTAAAATGTGCTATTTTTTGGCAACCTAGATGACAACCCCAAAAAGAACCTGATTTTACATTAACGGTGGAGGAAATTCAGCTTTACTCCTGTGCCAGCAGCCACCTCCACAAGAAGCACTTTCCAAAGGAAATAAAATATGAGATGCAATTACGTAGCCTTTTTAAAAAAGCAAAACCAAATCACACCAACCAATGATCATTTTGAAACCACAGGCCCAGGGCCTCATCTTAAAAGCACTAACAATTACACCAAAAACCGGCAATACTTTCCAAGGAACTCTGACAACCTCCTCTTAAACATGGTGTCATAGGACAGATGGAAAAGGAGTTTCACGAGAGGACTAGGCACAGTGCTTCCTTATCGGAAGAGCAGTGATAAAGGACCCTGACACTAACCATGGTGAGAGGGCATGGTCAAGCATGAAAGCTTCCCAACTTTTTCTGAATATGTTAAACAGAACCAACAGTATTGACTGACCGACGACGTTCCTGTAAGTCTCCAAAGCCTATTTTATACTGCAGATGTCTTACCAGCCACATGCATCAGTGATCAGACCTGCCTTTTGCTCTCCCTGGGAGACCCCCTTTCACGGGGCCTCTAAAACACCCCAACCTTCATTATCAGCCTTGACCTCTGGCAAGGACCACACCTCCTTGCTAAGTGCTCTATTCAGGGTGGAGGGTGCGATCTAAATTACGTGGGAAAAAATCCGCTCTGAAATCTTATTAAAAAGACTAACTAGTCGTAAACTTAACCAGCCATCACTTGATCAAGCTCCTCTGCTGCCTGAAGCAGTGTTATTTTAAACCTCTCTGAGGACTCTTGGCCATATTTAAAACCACCTTGGCAAGCCCTGAAAAGTAGCAAGCATACAGCTAACCGAGCCCTTAGTCATCCCTAAAAGGTTCCATGTAAAGTGCGCCGCTTCTCCCCAGGTTTCGGCCACTTCGCTGCAATCCCACAAGAGAATAAAATAAAAGATACACCATTTGACTGTCCCCCTCAAGCCCCCGCCAGCGTCTGCCCAGGTTGGGTGGCCCCATAGTCGCCCGGTGCGGGAGTCCTGGGTGGGGGGAGCGGGGCGGGACAGGGGAGGGGCCGCACCACTCCCCACGAAGCCACACACAGGGGCTAGCACTCAGCACTCGCTCTGTCCCCCAAGTTAAGGCTCTCCATGGCTTCTAGAGGCTGGGGACGATTAAAGAGAGTGAGCTCTCCGTCTCTACCAGGTTCAATCATTTTAAAGAATCATCCAAAATTTTGCACCCTTTCGGCCGCATATGGAATCCTCAACGCCCAGGAAGACTGCCTGGCCAAAGGTTAACTAACCCCAGAGTTGGGTTGGAGAGGGAGACGCCGCTAACCTGTATGCACTCTGTAATGGGCTTTGAGATGGGAGGATTTTCCATAGACTTTCCCACAGCCACTGTAGGGGCACTTGTGCCTCTTTTCGGAGGCGTGTTTCCCCTTCGCAGCCACTCCAGGGTGGAGGAGGGAGAGCGGGCTGGGCGCGCTGCCAGGATCCTGTCTCTCCTCCGGGCTGTGGGAAGGACTCGACCCAGATTCGGTGGTCACGTCGCTGTCGGATCCCATATCCTCATCCGGACTCTCCAGGCTGTCGCTGCACACCGAGGGGGTCTGGATGGGTCGGTACTTGTTCAGGTCCAACAAGCTCTTGGCGATGGTGACCAGCGTGCAGTAATCCTTCCAGGTATCCCCCGGGTCACCATGTTCCTTGGTCACCTCGCGCTCAGGTAGTCGCAGCCGCTCGGCGTCCGGAGCGCCCCCATGCTCCGGCACCGCAGCGCGGTTCGAAATGGAAACCAGACACTGGGCAGCCACGAAGTCCATGTAGGCGGCCGCGGACATGGTGCGGGCGACAGCAGCCCCGGCGGCGCGGCCAAACTTGGCGGTGGCTGCGGAGGTTCGGCTCGCCGTGCCCTGGCCTCGGACTACGAGCGCTGCGCCGCGCGGTGGCCAAGGGGGCGGGGGCGCGGGGCGCTTCCGACTCGCAGAGCGCGAGGCGACCTCAGCCCCTCATCTTTACGTAACCGGCAGCGCCTCCGCACGCAGCATCCACGGCCCCGGGCTCCGCCGCGCTGCCGCCTCTCGCCGCCGCCGATGCCCAGAGCCGGGCGCGATCCCCACCGACGGGCGCGCCCGCCACTCCGAGCTCGTTCCCTTGGAAAGATGCCACACGTGGCGGTCGCAAGTTTATTCGACCGAAAACGCCCCCGAGGCGCTGAGAGAGGAAACTGCAAGAGAGGTACACGCCCTCGGCCGCCTCTCCGTCGAGCCAAAGCCCCAAGACATTCACCCAACCACCTGGACGCGGGTGGCAAGCGCCGGACGAAGCGCCAGGTCTAAGAGACACTTTTCCCCCAGTCCACTGACAGCTTCTGAGCCCCTGCTCTTGCCGGTCCGCACGGTGCCGGCATTCTCTCGCACAGTAACAATTTCGCAGAATCCCATCACGTCACAATCCGAACCCCCTCCAATTGGCCAGTGGGGAGGGTGATTCAACTCTGTTTACTTTCTCCCGCTGCCAGTCAGAACGGCCTTTCGGTGGAGAGGTGCGTCTAGAACTGAGGCGCGCGGCCAATCCGACTGTTCCGTTTCGATGCCTCGTGCTACCCCTACAGCCTCGAACGCTGACATTTAAAAGGGTAACAGCCGGGAGGCTGGAAAGGAGCAGCCGGACGTCTTTGGAAGTGCCCCTCAATCCCTTAGCCGGTCCAGGCCTCCTGGCTCACGTTCCAGCTGGCGGAGTTGTAGGATACACCTTCCCTACTCAGCTGCGTTCTTTCTTATGACAAAAAGATAACGTCCGTTTCGATTTTCCAGCTCGCAAACAGTTAAGTGACTTCCTGCAAACGCTACAGTCCCAGCAACCAGCCTTCCAATCAAAAGTAAGTTGGTTGATGTCACTGACATTGGCTTAGCCAATCAGAAGGGCGTTCCGAAGACAAGCGCTCCACACTTGTAAACGGGAAGAGCTGTAGTGAAACTGAATATATCCTTGTACTTTGTGTTGCTGATAGTAAAATGGAGATATGTATGGGAGGGCAGGGGTGATGAATAATGCAAAGTGAGTCTATAAATAAAGAAAACAACTAAATATTATCAGGCCAAGTTGCCCAAGAATAAACACAAATGAGAAAGCATCAATTCGTTTTTTTTCCGTTTTGGGAAGCAGCATACTTTTAGGTAGATTTTTAATAATTCTTCCACCCAATGCATTAACTATGACTAATTCATCTTGAAACTGCAGAGCTGACAAAAGTTTTGTTTTGAAGCTTGTTTTGTTTTGACTACACTTACTCTGAACACTTCATCTTTGCTTTTGTGATGCGTCTTTAATTCCTCTTCTTCCCTCCTGCAGTTTATTCTAAGCAAGCTGTTTTCGTTTTGTTTTGATGCTATTTTAATCTTCCTCAAATAAATGGAGCTATAAAGCCCTGTATAACTTTTAAAACTTCAAAAACATTTTTAATTCATTTTCTTTCCACAGCCCCTGTGGGATGTTAGGGTGTGTATGTATCCCTTCCCTCACTTAACAGATATGAACACTAAGATGCAAAGAAGTGACTTGTCTACCTTACCAGGTAGAGAACTCTATGGAAAACATAAATCTGATTCCTAGCTCTTTGGACTTCAGAACTGAACTCTGGTTTTGTGAAATATTAACTTTGCTTAACAGACTCTTAAGAACTGGAACCAGCCAAAGCCATTGAATATTGTGGCATTACTTAATCAACTATTAGTATGGCTGTTCAGAGTCTGATTAGGTTTGCGTCTCTCTGAAAGAATGATGGGGTTGTTATCCATCTTGATAGCTGAAAAAGGCATCTAGGGCCAGTGTTTCTTGCAGGAGGTGTACTGTCCACAGAATTGATTAAAAATCCATTTACTTTCCTAAGTGGGTGTGAGAGGTACCTGCTTCTATGTAACGCAGGTGCAATGAGGTCCAACCATAACCCCCACTGGCTATTAGCCTTTGTTAAGGTTTGGGAAAGGTTCTGGTCTCTAAAGGAGGGGTCTCAAATTTACCCTTCTAGTTTGAAGGCTAGTGTAGTTTCTTTTGACTTTGCTTTTAAAATGGTACAGAAAGATATTGCAGTAGGTGACTACACAAGAAAGGGAAGTTTAGAAAGGGCGTGCTGGTCAACTAAGAATATCATCACCACCACCATCATCATAGTAAGGTAGGTACATGTGAAGTCATCTTAGAGTTCTTGTATTCCAATCCCGTTAATTTTAGAAAAGAATTCACTGAAGCCCAAAGGAATTTGCCTACTTCATGATTTTTCTGGAGCAGACTCTGTCCCCAAGGCTACATAACCACTTAGAAATTTCACATTTGCTTGCCCCTTTAAGGTCCAGCACAAATACCAGCAGGATCTCTCTAGGACTACTATGATCAAGGCCTGTTACTCTCTCAGATTTGCATTGTAACTGTCATTGCACCAGGTACCTTCATAGCAGACAGTTCTAGAGTTAACGTGGGGTTATTCCAAAAAACAAAGTCTGTATCTTTTCTTGAAGACTGTATCCAGGAACTTGAATAAGTCAATCATCATAGGTTTTTTTTTTAAGTATACATTTACTTCTTGCTCTCTTTAACTCCCTTTAATTTTGTTTGGACTGGACATAAACCCTAAACTCTTCCAACCCATTCATTTCAGAATTATACAAGAGGTAAAAAAATACAACTGAGATTTCATTCACATGAATTTCTCACACACATTTACAAACATAACTGTTACTTGATTTACAATCTTTTTAAACCCAATAATTCTACAATTGTAGAATGATTTCTCTTTTTTCTCCTTTTCCACTCATTCCCTCTGCAGATATTTGTTTCTGCTAATGAGTTAGGCAAGGGTAAATAAAGAAATGAAAAGAGAATCTAGCCTCAATGAGGCATGATGTTAAAAACAAATATAGATAGTTACAGATATCTCACAACAAGTAGTAATTCCTACATCAGGATTTTTTCTTGTATTTTCAACAATAGGGTTTCCTTTCTGTGCTAGGGTGTGTATTATAATAGTTTTGTGATTAAAACTAATTTATGCTTTTTTGCCAGTATGTTAATTGTCCCAATTAACATACTGGCAAAATAAATTATCCCAGATTAATGTGAATCATCCCTAATTACAATGAATAATTTACTAGTAAAGTATACATTATGCCGCATAAATATAAGAACTCTGTTTTCCAAGTTAATTTTCGTAAACATACATTTCAAAATTACACAAGCCAACTGAGAGGAGCACAAGCATTCAGAGACTAGAACTGTGCTTACCGTTTTAAAGTATGCATTTCCTCCCTAATTCCTGTCTAAATCTTGACTTTATTTTCTGAGTTCTCAAGAACAATGCCTGTAGCAAGAAGTCTGATTTTCTGTGCATCCTAAAGTAATTATCATTATCACCCCTTCTCAGAGGCAGTACCTACAGTGAGCTGATTTTCAGCAGGTGTTTAAGTCACCATGGGGTAAGGAACTGGCCTCCTGGACCTGAGAGGGGCTGTGTGACCTTAAGCAACCTCTTAGAGCTATTTCCTTATCTGTGAATTAGACTAGACTAATACATCTGCATAGTCTCTGGGCCCCACTCATCCCCCAACCAAAAAAGCTTAATATTTGGGTTTTTTAAACACCATCTCATCTGCTGTGCATTTACAAATACAGTTCTTTAGGGCAGTAAAGGTCAGAATACCTTAAATCAATATTTAATTGGAGAGCAGGCACAAATATAAAATCATCCAAGATCCCCTAAATCCTTTATTCCTTAATTTCGTGTTCTTTTTATTTCTTCAAACTAGTTTGTGGGAAGTGGCCTGGGGTCAGAGAGGTGTCACGGAATCCCACCCCTTTTCCTAGGCAAGTTTCCCACCCTAGCTCCTGGAAATAAGTGAGTTATTTCCAGGCAAATTCAGCCCATTCCCAGAAGCATTCCCTGTTGGTTTTAATCCAAAGCAAAGGAGCCCAAAGCAATCCCTCGGAGCTAATCACCTGGAGCTTAGTCTAATATACACATTGCCCAGTCTCACCCATGCCCAAGGCTCAGAGATGTTTAGGTTAAAATTGCACTCTGTAGGTAGTGGGTTCCGCCAACGCTGGCTTTTCTCGCTTTCCTTCTTTCCTGCTGGGAGGCGTGGACGGTGCTGGGCAGAGCTGCCAGCCTCCAGGCGGGAAGGAAGGAGAACAGATGGCCCACTGGGGGTAGGGGATCACGTGTCGGACCTCACTCTGGGCTGGATCCAAAACTTCTTTCAGGACCCAGGCCCTTGGACTTCAGCGATCCCATCAAGGCACAGAGGGTACCTTGGGGGTGGGTGGGGGGGCGGGGTAGAGGTGCGGTGGGAGAAGCACAGTCTTCGTTTTACTAAGAGCTGAGGAATTAGGGGAAGGTGGGAGTTTGGGGAAGACGGAAGAGAAGCTGAAGGAATCGGGCTTCCAACAATGGCGGTGTGCCCGGATTTGAAATGCAATCAGGTAAACCCCTATCTGGTGAAACGCCCGCGGCCATAATGACAGTTAACACGCAAGGGGGGTTGGGGGTATCCGGCCCAGCGAAAAATTGCACGATGCCCTACTTTGCTCTCGCTCCACTTAGCAGCCTTCCGCAAAACTCCAGGCCTCTCCTTTGCCAAGCAGAAAGGCCACCCGTTCATGCATATGCAGGAGGATAAGTTTAGCTCGCAGCCCCCTGCGCTCCAAGGAGCCCCGCGCCGGGCACGCTGAATCACCCGAGCTCGGGGGCGGGTGCTCCGCTGGGGCCGCAGACTGGCGGGCGGCACAGCCACTCGCGGGCCGCGCGCCCCGGCCTGGCATCGCCCTTTTAAAAAGTCTTCCGCAGGCGGCCGCCGCAGCAGCAGCCGGAGGAGGCGAGTTCATCTGAGGACAGTCCTAGTTCTCAGAAATCCCTTCCCTGCTGGAACATCAAGCTCCCTTTACTGCAGTTGAACAAACTGCCCTAGATTGGGGGATGAGGAACCCGCCCCAAACTCGTGCAAGAAGCTCCGGGCGCCCGCGCCCACGTGAACTAACCTTGAAATTAGCCCCTTCACCCGGTCGGGAGAGGGTGGGAGTGGGCTGGGGCCGCCAGTTGGCCCTTCGTGGCCCAAGCTCTAGGGTTTGCGCCCTCTGCTTGCGCGTACGGCCCCCACCACCCTGTTTCATAACTCTGGCGGGATTGCATAAAAAAAAAAAAAAAAATCCCCGGGGTAAGATAGGTGTTGGGGGGAGGGGTTGGGAGGAGGAGGTACCTTCTCCATCACCCACGCCCGTGAGGAAGAGGAAAACCTGCCCTGCGGTCCCCCTGGGAACACTGCAGAGTAGGGTGTTGGATGACATCAGCTTCTAAACATAGCCCGCACCGCACCCCAACTCTGAGCGCCGAGTGCTGGACTCGGGCGGGAGAGCGGGGGAAGCGCGTGCTGCTGGCCGCGGGCGGGGCGGGCCGGGCCGGCTGGCCGGGCTGTGCGGGAGGAGATGACTTTGCAGGAATCAAGCTTGAAGAGTTTGCAGGCAAACCTCTCCCTCAATGGTCAGGCCACAGGGTTAGGAAACATTCGTGCCATTCCGCGCTCTCCCCTGCCCCACAAAAGCCACACACACGTATGCGCGCAGCCCTTGGCTCTACAGTGCCTTTATTTATATAAATCAACCCATCCCCCAGACATAGCTGTAGCGCCCAGTTAGGTCAGTTCGGGGACCCTCCGCGCCCTCTAGCCCCGTGCCTGCCTCCAGGCTAAGCCTGAGAGGGGGTCGGCGCGGCCCTCCCGGTGAGTCAGATGGGCTGTGTTTCCTGCGGTTGTTGTGGAACAGTTTGTCCTTTTTACTCCCCGCCCCCCGCCTGATCTCCACCCCCTTGGTAAATATAGCGCTCACGTTTCATCATCTCTTTGTCCAACGAGCGCCAGACACCCAGCCTCCCTCCTCCTCCCGGTTCGCCGTTACCTCGCATAACCCCGCGCGGGCAGGCGGCGGGCAGCAGCCTGCCCCGCGGCCCCGGCCAGCCCTGTTCCCCAGCGCTTCCCGCCGCAGTAGACAGACTCTCCCCACCCCGCACCCCGCCTTTCACCTCCTCCTTCGCTTCCAGTTCCCACTTAAGTTGTGCCCTCGTGACCTCGTCCCACCCCAGATATCCCAGTGTCCTTGGGACCGGGTCAGCAGTGTGTAGGTGTTGAAAGGTAGACACCCCTTCTTCCCAGCCCCAGGCGGCACCCACGCCCGGGCCAGTACAGCATCTGCCACTCACCCATTCTCCCCCTTCCCAAGGCCGCCCCCCTGCTCCCCTCCTGAGCGCAGGTGACAGCTGCTCAGACTGTCTGATTCACCGACAGCTGAACTAGCTACGAGTATAGCGGGTGGGCGCTTCGTGAACCATCTCCTTCCCAGCCCCTCACCCCAGAGAGGAGTGGGCTGGTGGGTCAGGAAAGGCGAGATGGGTGGATAACAGCCGAGAACCACTTGCTTACTCTTCCCTCTCTCCCGTCCCCTCCCAGTTTCATTTCCACACATACAGCCACCCACCGGGGACCGGAGGCGGCTGGTGTTCTCTGAACGCAGGGAACTGGCTCTCTCTGTGGTCTTGTGTTTACTTCCCGCCTCCTCTCCACCCTCCTCCTCCTCGCCCCCACCACCCCACGCTGCCTCCCGCCCAGAGCAGCTGGGAAACCTGCAGCAAAACACTGCAGTCATGCGACTTCCCTGGACTCGGGCTGTGGCTCCGGTTGCCCTGCCCTGCCCTGTGTCCACTTGGGGCACTTCTGTGTCCTGGAAAGGCCCTTGGGGCTCCCCACCCAGGAATGTGTAAGAGGCCTGCCTCCCTCCCTTCCCCTCTCCCCACTTGGCACTAGATATCATCCTGTGGGGGCCCTGCCTGGCTGCCTTTTTGGCCAGGGCTCTGGGCCACCCCCATGAGTGGCCACCTGTCCAGGGACAGGTAGTGAGAGCACTGACAGTGTGTAAGAATTCAGCATCCAGGATGCCGCAGAGCTGGCTTATTTGCGATCACAGGCTGTCCCTTTCTGGACAGGGTGCCCAAAGTTCCCTGCTGACAGAGGTTTTCAGGCAGATTCCTGTTTTCGCAGGGACACACCCTCTCCATAGGGAATCTGGCAAAACTTTCCCTTTCCAAGCCAGCTTCCCAGCAGAGGAAAAATTCAACCTCTCTCCCTGCTGCTGCTGCTAAGCCACTTCAGTCGTGTCAGACTGTGCGACCCCATAGACAGCAGCCCACCAGGCTCCCCTGAGATTCTCCAGGCAAGAGCACGGGAGTTGGTTGCCATTTCCTTCTCCAGTGCATGAAAGTGAAAAGTGAAAGTGAAGTCTCTCAGTCATGTCCAACTCTTAGCAACCCCATGAACTGCAGCCCACCAGGCTCCTCTGTCCATGGGATTTGCCAGGCAAGAGTACTGGAGTGGGGTGCCATTGCCTTCTCCTGCCTCTCCCCCTAAGGAAGCTGAATGAACAGAGTTCTGAGGAGGCCATGAGAGTTGAGCTCTGGGTGCCACCTGCCCGAAGTTCACCCCATTTAAAAACCATCTCTTCACTACCCCTGGGCCGGCCACTGTTATCAGCTTCCTGTCCTTCAGCAGCACACATGTTGCACAGATGCTGTCTTGGTATTAATCCCAACAGTTCCCTGGTTTCCTTCTGACTCCATCACCCTGAATAAATCCCACCATGGATGGCCTCTCAGAGGCGAAGGAGAGAAGGGAGTTTAAGGCCCTAGAGAGTAGACTTCATAACACAGCAAGTCTCCCAACACCTGGAGAATTACTACCCAAGTAAGACTTTCTCCCATCTGACCCCCAGCTGCTCTGAAGTACCTGCCATCAGACTATATCACAGCTTGCTTGTTACTGTGTTCTGCCACTTCTCTCTTGTCTTAGCCACTCCACCCCCCATTCCCTGGAGATTCTAGCACCTGACACACAGTCCTCTACCCCCACTGCATTCCTGCCAACATTTTCAGTGAATTCCATATCCTTGTTGAAACCCTCCAACCGCATCCCTCTCCACCCTACTGTCATTTGGGTGCCCTGGACCTTTGCATCACCAAATAACAGCAGCACTCTGAACTTTTCATTTCAACCATGCTGTTCCCTGATCAACACCTCTTTCCCTTCCAGCTTCTTTAATAATAACCCTAATAACCCCATCTGAACATTTCTTTGCCCCTACTCTTACCTCCAATCTATGTTCCCACTGTTCATCACAGCCCTTATACTCTCACATCTTTCCTACCTACATATTAGATTTTATAGTCTATCACTATATCACCTCTTTGTATATACTCCTCACTTCCTTGTACCTGGTACCACCTGCCTGGAAAAACCCTGGTTCTGTCCAGCTTGACACACTAGACAAAAATAACGGTGCCAGCTGTTGTCACTCGGTTTATGGTCATGAATCTCCAGTGGGCTCTCAGCACTGCCCTCTGCATTTCCCTAGTTGGTTACTTTCCCACACTCTGAAATTGCTACATTGCACCTCCTTTCCCAAATATCCAACACCTCTCCCCCTCCTCACTCTGAGCTGAAAGCTTTACTTCTCGTTTCACTGAGAAAAATAAAAGCAATTTTGCAAGAACTCCTCATCTTCTGCCCACCATGTCTTCCGTCCTACCTGCCTCTCTGCCTGGACTCTGCCTTCCCTCCTGTCTCACGTATGTAGTGTCTCTGGTCTTATCTAAAGCAAGACCTTGGCACCATGGTCTCCTCCCCTGTTGACTATTTAATGATTGTTCCTGTAATTATTTCATCTCCTGCTAATCAATTGTCCTTCTCTCCTAAATAATTCACTTCAGGACAAAAATATGTGGTACTCCCTTCTGTCTTTTCTTTTCCCCCAAACTTTATTTTTTAAATACATATTTATTGATTTGGCTTCACCTGGTCTTAGTGTGGCACATGGGATCTTTGGTCTTCACTGCGACCTGCAGGATCTTTTTTAAAAATATTTTGGTTGCCTTAGCATGTGGGATCATAGTTCCCTGACCAGGGATCAAACACACACTGTGGCACTGGCAGAGTCTTAACCACTGGACCACCGAGGAAGTTCCAACTCCCAAGTTTTATTTTCAGCCCAGACCTCTGTCTTGAATGTCACACCTGCCTATCCATTCCTCATCTGCACTTGGAAGATCTAACAGGAATCTCAAAGTTAACATATTAAAATTGAACTCCTGAGAATAACATAGGGAACTATACTCAGTATCTTATAATAACCTATATTAGAAAATAATCCAAAAAAGAATACATATATATGTATGACTGAATCACTTTGCTGTGTACTTGAAACTAACATGGCATTGTAAATTAACTATACATCAATAAAAATAAGTAAAGTTGAACTATTAATTATTTCCTTAATTCAAAGTCCTTCCCATCTTAGGTGAACGGTGTTCCTGTGACTCTGATTGCTCAGGCCCCAAACTGAGGAGTTATTTTGATTCCTTTCTTTAATTTATACCCCACAGCTTTTCCATCAGGAACTCCTGTTAGCTGTATTTTCCAAATACAGCCAGAATCTGGCCCTTCTGGTCTCCTCTACTGCCACCACCTTCATCTCTCAAATGGATAACTTTAGTGGTCTTCAGCTGGTCTTCCTGCTTCCACTCCTGCCCTGGTTTCTTTTCTCAAGAGCTCTTTTAAAAATATAGACCACTGACAGTTAGGTGCTCTATTATTTGCAGCCTACCAGAAACATTTAGGAAGAAATGTTTCAGTAGATTAGAGGCACATTAATCAAATTCAAATCAGCTGAGCTATGAACTATAGGTAAACACACATCAGACACTATGGGGTAGTTTTGCAAGAATTTGGGAGGTTAAGGGGAAAATAGGATGTAGGGATATATAGAGGGAAGGAAAGATGCTCAACATTCTATATTGCAAATATTTTAATATGTTTCATTGAGGAGAAGTTAGAGGTTAGGCAGAAATTTGTAATATATGAAGGAGGACATCACTGATAAAACAAGGTACAGAGGGTAACATGGTCTCAAGAGCCTAGAAGGAAAATGGAAAGCTCTGTCTTCCTTTGAGGCAGAAAGAACAATGTGAATCTGCCTGAAACATGGAGAAGTTTGGAGGTAGAAAAGAGGAAAGCCCTGGGGAGTTCATGCCAGTTTTCTTTGTGGAGCGGAAACAAGGTAGTCTGTGCAAAGGAGATGATGGGGAATGTGACAGAGGCCATGGAGAACATGGCAAGGGTTTGGAACGCCTGTCATTGAAATAAGCCACCTTATTTATATCTTCTTGCACATGGCAGTTTATATCTGTTGGAAGAATGAATTGACTCAGTATGAGTAACAGGATCATTAAATAGCAACAGCTGCCCAGCTGAGATGGTAAAGCATGTATTTGTGGGGCTTTATTAATAACTTTTATTTCTTGTTACAAAATGAATATCTTTTCATTGTAAAATACAGATAAACCCAAAGAAAAGAAATAAAAATCAATCATATACCACAAACCTGGAGGTAACCATGGTTAATATTTCAGTATATATTGGTCTTATCCTTTTTATGAACAACTATACATTAAAAAAAGTGAGATTAGGCCATATATATGTATTTATAATTTTTTTCAGTGTGTTAACAAGTCAGCTGAATAATTTCAGCTAACAATTCTAGCTGAAATTACTTTACATTCTACCTTATTATTTAAAATAATTATCTTCTGAATAAGTAAACATTCACATGGTTCAATTTTAAAAGTTTAAAGGGATATATAATGAAAAATCTCTTCCCCAACCCTACCCTTCCGATATCTAATCACCCTTTCCAGAAGCAACTAAGTTGTTGTTGTAAATCCTTCCTGAGATATTTTTTATATATCCAAGACATACAAAAACAATGCCCACATTTTTATATAAATGGTTAGTATCATAGCAATGTTATGCATCTTTTTAAAAAAAAGTACTTTTATTTTATTTATGTTTGGCTGTGCTGGGTCTTCATTGCTGTGTGGGCTTTCCTCTAGTTACAGAGAGCGAGGGGCTACTCTCTCGTTGCTGTGCGTGGGTTTCTCACTGAGGTGTCTTGTCTTGTTGCAGAGCATGGGCTCTGGAGCAGAGGTTCAATAGCTGTGGCACATGGGCTGAGTTGCTTCATGGCATATAGGATGTTCCTAGATCAGGGATCAAACCTGTGTCTTCTGCATTGGCAGGCAGATTCTTTACCACTGAGTCATCAGGGAAGCTCCTGTTATGCCTCTTGCTTTACCAAGTTAATAATATATCTTAGGGAACTCTCTGGTAGCACCAGTGGTTAGGACACAGCCTGAATTCAATCCCTGGTTATAGAATTTAGATCCTGCATGCTGTGTGTGCAGCCAAATACACTTTTTAAAATAAATAAATTAAAATACATATATATATATATATCTCTTCGTGATCACTATTACAGATGAATACATACAGTTACCTCATGTCTTTTTTTGTTGTTCACTCAGTCATGTCCGACTCTTTGCAACACCATGGACTGTAGCATGCCAGGCTTCCCTGTCCTTCACTACCTCCTGGAGTTTGCTCAAACTCATGTCCATTGCGTTGATGATGCCATCCAACCACCTCATCCTCTGTCATCCCTTTCTCTTCCTGCCCTCAAATTTTCCCAGCATCAGGGTCTTTTCCTCTTGTTTCCTCCTGTCTAAGGGCTGCCAAAGAATTCTAATACCAGTGTACCTTAATTTCTTTAACCAGTCCCCTGCTGCTCAGTATTTACGCTACTTTGTATCTTTTAGGATTTCGAAAAAGACTACTTTAAATAAACTTCTTTTACTCTGGAGCAATATACTTCAAGGATAAAGTTCTTAAAAGTGTAATGCTGGGTAAAAAGCTACATGCCATTGTAATCTTGATGGATATCAAACTGCTTTCCCTAGAGTTTGTACCATGTACCATGCATGTGTACAAACTCCAAACAGCAATGAATAAAAGTATAAACTTGCTTGCTTGCTAAGTCGCTTCAGTCATTTCCAACTCTGTGCGACCCCATAGATGGCAGCCCAGCAGGCTCCGCCGTCCCTGGGATTCTCCAGGCAAGAACACTGGAGTGGGTTGCCATTTCCTTCTCCAATACATGAAAGTGAAAAGCGAAAGTGAAGTTGCTCAGTTGTGTCCGACTCTTAGCGACCCCATGGACCGCAGCCCACCAGGCTCCTCCGTCCATGGGATTTTCCAGGCAAGAGTACTGGAGTGGGGTGCCATCGCCTTCTCCATTGCCTTCTCTTCTCACAACATAAACTAGCAATGTATAAAAGTGCCTGTTTCTCAGACTCACAGACTTAGAGAATGATTGCCAGGGGAAGGATGGGAAGAATGGATAGTTAGGGAGTTTGGGATGGACTTGTACACACTGCTGTGTTTAAAATGGATAACTGACAAGGCCCTACTGTATAGCTCATGGAACTCTGCTCAGTGTTATGTAGCAGCCTGGACAAGTTTGAGGGAGAATGGATCCATGTGTATGCATTGCTGAGTCCCTTCGCTGTTCACCTGAAACCATCGCATTGTTAATCAGCTCTACCCAAGTACAAAATAAAAAATTTAAAAAGAAAAAAACAAAGTGCCTGTTTCTCTACATCTTCATCAATGAGATGGTTAAAAAGGTGTTTGATCTTTGCCAACTTGATTGATAAAAACGGTATTTCAGGGTGCTTTAAATTTTCATTCTCTCATTAGAGATGAAGTTAAGAACCTTTTCATATGTTTGAGAGCTCTGGATATTTCTTTTTTTAACCCATAGCTATTATCCATTTTCTTCCCCTCTAGAGTCTTTCTGTATTAGACCTGTGTGATATGAATCACAAATATTTTTTCCCAATTTGTCATTTGCCTTTTATCTTTGCTTAGAGTTTTTGTCATGCACAAGTGTTTTTGTTATTGTTATATTTATCAGTTTTTTACACTTCTAGATATTTTGTAATATGAAAGTCCTTCTCCATTCATATAATTGTCCCATGGCTTCTTATAGTCCTCTTATGATTTAGTGATCTATTTAAAATTTTTTTGGGGTGTAATTTCTGATGGAGAAGGAAATGGCAACCACTCCAGTACTCTTGCCTGGAAAATTCCATGGATGGAGGAGCCTGGTGGGCTACAGTCCATGGGATCACAAAGAGTCAGACACAACTGAGCGACTTTGCTTTGTACTTCATAATTTGTGAAGTGTGTACCCAATTAAAATTTTTTCCAGATGATATCTAGTTATTTTAATCCTATGTGTTGATTTTATTTTTTTAAAGATACAATCATGTCACCACTAAATAAAGACAGTTCTTCTTCCCCCCCTTATTTTTTGAGCTTTGTGCATCTTTTTTTTTTTCTTCCCCTTATCTCCTTGTACTTGCTAAAATCTCTAGTAAAATGTTGGCTGAATTAGGGGGAGTGAGCATCTTTGCCTTGTTCTTGACCTTACCTGAGAGCAAACTGGTAAAGGCCCAGGCTGGCTCTGTGTTGCCAAATTGCTCTCCATAAAGTTTATGCCACTTTGAACAATTTTGCAGTGTATGGAGTTGCCTAGGAAGCCATAACCAGTAAGTACAATGTTAGCTCTAAGTTGTAGATACACTTTATCAGACTGAGAAAGTACCCCTCTATTCCTAGTTTGTTGACAGGGTTTTTTTTTTTTCCCCTTTTAAATATATTTATTTATTTATTTATTTGGCTGCACTAGCTCTTGGCTGAGGCATGTGGGATCTAGTTCCCTGAGGGATCAAATCCGGGCCCCCTGCATTGGGAAGGTGGAGTCTTAGCCACTGGCCCACCAGGGAAGTCCCTGTTGAAAGTTTTTATCATTAATTTTAACAAGTACTTTTTCTATAGCTATGGAGGTGATCATATGCTTTTTTTGGCCTTTAATCTGTTAATGTGGTGTAACTTAAGACTGTTAAGTCAACTTGTATTTCTAGAATAAATCACAGTTATAATTTATTACCTTTTCATGTATTGCTTGGCTTTATTTGATAATACTTTGTTAAGGATTTTCATATTCTTTTCATGAGGGATTTCGGTCTGTATCCCTCATATTGGTCTTTCCTTGTAATGTCCTTGCTATGTATTGATTTGAGATTCCACTTTAGTCATATACTAAATTTCCATAAATGTTTGAGTCCATTTCTGGATTTTATACTACATTTTGTTTCATTAATATTTGTCTTTCCCACCTCATTATTGTTAATGGATGCATTGTTGGATATTTGGGAATTAAGTTTTTCGAAGATTCCACTATTACAGACAATGCTGTAAAAAGTAGTATTTTGGCTAGTTCTTTCCCCTCTATAATGATTATATACTTAGTATATAAATCCTTAGAAGTTGAATACCTGGGTCAATGGGTAGATGTAATTTTAAGTATTTAGCTACTTTTCAACCAGTGCCCCACCAGGAAAATAGAAACCATGGCAATTGTTTCAATCAGGGTAACTATTTAAGGAATAATTATTATTGTTGGAAGGGCTGAAGGAGCAAAAAGGTGAGATAACCCCTAGATTAGTAACTGCAAGAAGCTTCTACCAACCCTAGGATTATAGGAGCAAACAGAAGGAGGTAGTGTGGCCAGAACCTAGGACATGCTTACTGCAGACACTGGAAGACTGAATTGTTGTTGAAACCATTCACGCTGCTGCTAGAGTTGCTGTAGGACGTGGGGACCATAGTCACGCTACTGCAGCTGCTGGAACCACAGGATATTCCACTGCCTCTGAGACCAGAAGCAGAGAGGGATACAAAAGCCTTCCTTCCTGCCATCAGGTGGTCCCTCCCACCCCACCAATACCCACAATTGACTGAACCTAATCTGAATCAAAATGGCAAAGAAGTCTGGAAAAAATGTGCAGAATCCAGCTCCCTGTGATACAGAGAAGCAAGGCCAGCTTCATGGCCGTTGCATCTGCACAAGTTCAGAGGGCCCACCCTTAGAAGGGCCCCATCCTGTCACTCTTGAAATTTTTTTTGAGCAGTCTAGCATTTTTGTTTTGCACTGACCCAGCAAATACGGATTTGGTTCTGCAGAGCAGAGCATGGAAGGGCAAAAACGGAGCTTAGAGCAAAGAGGAAAATGCCAGGACTGCTCTGTGTTGCCAAATTTCTCTCCACAAAATTTATATCAGTTTGAACTTAGTGAAGAGTTGCCTGGGAGCCCAAGCATAAACTGATAAGCAAGTTTCTAAGGTTTCCCCCAAGCAGT